>NW_025422015.1:24665629-25868759 GCF_011764305.1 Mustela putorius furo | reverse complement strand
GGCAAATATGCTCTCCTTTTGTTTTCCAGTCCTATGTAGATCCTCAATGGGGGAGGTTTCTCAGATTTCCTCCCTTTTATGATTGACAGGGATTCCTTTTCACAGGGTGCTTGCGCTGGCCTGCCATTTTCCCATGATCCTCTTGAAAACCCTAGGGGGGAGGGAGGGAAACCACAATGTAAATGGCACCGTATTTATATGTTAATTATGTTAATGCCAGGATACCTGAGGGTTCTTTCTGTGCATGTCCATCCTTCCAGGATGATCCTGTGGTTGCTTATGTCCTGGTTATTAGGATGTTGGTGACAACAGCCTAGGCAAATTCTGAGGAGGGCTTTTGACCAAGAGGTGTGGTCTGCCATGGAAGCTGGCCCCATCTCATCCCCCTGGGTCCTCTTCTGCTCATGTCTAAACTTTCCACCCAGTATTTCCACTTCTAACCCAATGTGTGATTTGGGGCAAATCATGTCTCTGGCCTGTACCTCAGTTTCATGAAATGAGTGTTTTGAATTCTATGATATTTCACGTCAGTTCCTGTTCTAAAATGTAAAACTCTCACTCCTCTCAAAGTGCTTCCCTATAATTTATAGTTGATTATCATGGTCCATTGGCTGCTGGGAGAGGGAAAAAGACAGGGAGGGTAACTGTTCATTCAAGACATTAGGAAATTAAATCCTAGTCCAAGTATGTATTTTATTTTTTTCCTCTAGAACACTTCATTTTTTTTTTTTTTTATATTTAATAACCCCTTCACTCATTTCTTCCACCCTCCAACCCCTTCCTGCCTCTGGCAACTATTAGTTCATTCTCTGTATCTGTGAAATGTTCTTTTTTTGTTTGTTTTAGATTCTATATATTAGAGAGATCATATAGTATTTGTATTTTTTTACTGACTTACTCCACTTAACATAATCCCTTGAGATCCAATCATGTTGTTGTAAATGAAAAGATTTCATTCTTTTTTATGGGTGAATAATGTTCTATAGGGATGTATGTGTATGTATATATATTTATATATATATATAAACAATTTGTTTATCCACTCATCCACTGACGGACATTCAAGTTGTTTTTATACATTGGCTATTATAAACAATGTTGCAGTAAATATGCCAGTTGCTTATATCTTTTTGAGTTAATGTTTTCATTTTCTTCAAATAATTACCCACAAGTAGAACTGCTGAATCATATGGTGGTTCTAGGCTTAATTTTTTAAAGCAATTCCACAGTTTTCCACAGAGGCTGCACCAATTTATATTCCTACCAACAGTGCATGAGGGTTCCTTTTCATCCATATGCTTGTCAACAAACACTTGTCATTTTTTGCCTTTTTGACCATAGCCGTTCTAACAGGGGTGAGATATCTTATTGTTTTGATTTGCATTTTCCTGATGATTAATGATGCTTTGATTCCTTACTCTTTATCTTTGTGTATCTAGGTTTTTATTTTGTGGTTACCATGAAGTTTACATATAACAACATATCTATAACAGTCTATTTTAAGTTGATTAAAAGTCAAGTTCAATCCCATTGCAATACTCAACTTTTTTACTTTCCCTCCACACTTTTTGTTTTTGATGTCACTTTTTGCATCTTTTTATCCTGTGTATCCTTTGCTAACTACTGTTATCATAGTTATTTTTACTACTTTTGTCCTTCAGTCTTCATACTAGCTTTGAAAGTGATTAAACTACTATCTTTATTATATATTTACCTTTCTAATGAGATTTATTCTTTCACATTTTTGTTACTGATTAGCACATTTTCCTTTTGATTAAAAAAAATCCCTTTAATATTTATTGTAAGGCTGGTTTAGTGGTGATGAACTCTTTCAGCTTTTGCTGCTTGGAAAACTCTTTCTGTCTACTTCAGTTCTGAATGAGAACATTGCCAGGTAGTGTATTCTTGGTTGGGAGTTTTTTCTTTTTCTTTCAGTATTTTGAACATGTCATTCCATTCCCTTCTGGCCTGCAGAGTTTCTGAAGAGTTTCTGAGTATTTTGAGAAATCTGTGGTTATTGTTATGGGAGTTCTCTTGTTTTTCTCTAGCATAATCACTATGTTGTACACCTGAAATTAATATAACATTGTGTGTCAACTATACTTCAATTAAAAAAAGTTGTTTTTGTCTTGCTGATTTTAAGATCCCTTTCTTGTCTTTAAATTTTGACATTTTAGTTATAATGTAAGACATTTTAGTTAAAATGTCTTATAATGCAAATGTTAGTCCACTTGATGTTGTGCCATAGGCTGCTTAAGCTATCTTTACTGTTTTCCATTCCTTTTTTCTTTCTTCTGCTCCGATTGCATAAGTTCCACTTCTTTGCCTATAACTTCACATTTATAGATCATTTTATTTATCTGATGATCAAAAGTTAAAATAGTGACCTATACTTTCTTCAAGAGGATTTTATTAATCCAACTGGAATGATAAGTTTCCTTAAGGGAAATTAGGCTGTTTCCTGACATCAAATTCCAGATGGTGGCTGACATGTTTAGACTAAAAGATGATCCACATTTTATTGATCCTGAGTGGGAATGACAGACTCTGGGTTACCAGAAAGTCAGGAAAACCAGGAAGTCAGAAAAGGTGGTTGAAAACCATGTATGAAGTAACTGGTATGAAGACCTTTATACCTTAGATGTCTAGGAATTTCTAGTGTGTTAAAGTTTTTATAGTCTCTGAGTAGGATTTGAAGTTATCTAATTCCTGAATATTCAGAGAGCATCAGAGATGAAAAAGCATCGTTTGATTGAAGTTAAAACACAGGCAGTTTATTTGTTTGTTTAACTATACATTTATGAGTCAAAAATGTATGTGCAAAATGAAACTGGAATTTCTGATTCTCTGGAACTCACCCTATTTGAACTGTGGAGTAGAGTTTCCGGTTTTTGTTTTTGTTTTTGTATTTTCCTTCTTCTCATTTGTCCAGGCTGCTGTCTCATTTGTCCCCGTGGACCACTAATCAAGTAGGCCAGTTATAGAGCCATTGGGAAGTTCAGAAGTTGTGGTATGTCAAAGGAAGGACAGTAGCATAAAACAAAGCTGTGGGACGCCAAGGCCAAATACTGGGATTTCTGAAGAAAAGACACCTTGTTATAATAACAGAACTTAGATGTCTTAGGAAGATGGGGATACAGAAATGGAGTAGCAATCTTTGCCACTACTCAGCAAGTCTTCTTGCTTGAGCCCATCTGATGCTGTTAGGCCACTTTAAATAAAATCAATTTATTTAGAAACCAAAAGCTAAAATTCAGACCAACATTTTTGGAATCATTTAAATGCCATATAATTCATCTTAATTAAAAACTTAGAACAGAATTACAACATTTTTTTAAAGTGACTACATAAAGATGTTTTTAAAAGTTATTGATATTGCTTGGAATTTACTCTTTAATTTCGTCTTGGCCAGTCTTGCTAGAGGTTTATGGGTCTTAGGGACCTTTTCAGAGAATGAGCTCTTATTTTTGCTTATTTTTGATATTGTTTTCCCATTTTCAGCTATTTCAGTTTATACTCTCATTTTCATTATTTCTTTACTTCTAGTGTTTTAAATATAATTTTGTCATCTTTCCCTAATTTCCTAAAGTAGAATTCTAGGTTATTAATTTTGAATTTTTCTAATTTTATTTTTCTAATATATACATTTAAAGCTATAAATTATCTTCTAAGCATCATTTTTACTGTATCTTACTAATTTTCATTAGCTGCATTTTTTATTTCAGTTTAATCCAAAATATATTTTAATTTCGTTTGAGTCTTTTTGTTTGACCTCCATGTTATTTAGAAGTGTGTTGTTTAATCTCCAGACCTTTGGGGTTTTCCAGTGAACTTTCTGTTATTATTTCTAGTTTAATTCCATTGCGGTCTGAGAACACAGTTTGTCTGCAATTCTGCAATTTATATTTTAAATGTGCTATGTACAAAAATAATAAAAATAAAAGCAAAATTTTAAAAGTTGAAAATAAAGAATACAGAAAATAAATTAAAGCCTTTTGAAAAGATCAATAAAATGGATAAACATCTAGTAAGGTTAAAAAAAAAGAAGAAGAAGAAGAAGAAAGAAAGAAAGAAAAAAGAGAGAGAAAAAACATTACCATATTGCAAATGAAAGAGGTATCATCACCAGTGATCCCATGTACATTCAAAAAACAGAGGATAATATAAATAACTTTCCCCACAAATTTGATAATTAAATCAAATGGACCAATTTCTTGAAAGATACAAAGACCAAAACTCACTCAAGGAGAAAAAGAATAATAGGCCTCTATATATTAAAGAAATTAACTTCATAATTTAAAACCTTTCAAAAAAGAAACATATCTAGATGGTTTCATAGGCAAATTCCATTCAAACATTAACAAAGAAATAACAGCAATGCTCCATAATCTCTTCCCAAAAATAATAGAAGAGGGAATATTTCCCAATTCATTTTATGATGTCAGCATTACCTCAATACCAAAACCAGATACACTACAAGGGGAAAAAACTATACAGAATAGTATTTCGCATGAACATGGACAGAAAAATCCTAAACAAAATATTAACAGATCAAATCCAGAATAAAGAGAATATTATTACAAGGCAGTGTTCATTCCAGAAATGCAAAGTGGGTTCAACATTCTAAAATCAATTAATGCAATAATTACATCCATAGGCTAAAAAGAAAAATCATATGTCATATCAACAGATATAGAAAAAACATTTGACAAAATTCAATACCCATTCATGATAAAAATCTCAGCAAACTAGGAATGCAGGAAACTCCTTAACTTGAGAAAGGATATATACAAAAAAAAAATCTACAGCTAACTCAATCGTGAGAAACTAGATTATTTTCTTCCTAAGATAGGGTAGAAAGTAAGGATGTCCTCTTTCACTACTTAACATCTTACTTGAAGTCCTACTTACTGCAATGAAACAAGAAAAAGAAATAAAATACATACAGATAGTAAAAGAAAATATCTTTATATGCAGATGACATGATTCTTTATGTAGGAAGCAAGTATATAAAGGTTGTACAATAAGAAGTTAATATATAAAAGTCAATTTCTCCTCTATCCTATACCAATAAATAATAGAAATTATAAATTTTAAAAATACCAAAAAAAAAACCACTAAAAAACTGAAATGTTTGAGTATAAAAATCTAACAAAATATTTATGGATGTGTATGTGGAAAACTTCATAAACATGCTGAAGGGAATCAAAATGACCAAAATAAACAGACAGGTAGTCCATGTTAATTCATTGGAAGATTCATTATTGGTCAAATGTCAGTTCTTCCCAACTTGAACTATAGATTCAAAGCAATTGCAATCAGAATCACAGTAAGCTTTTTGTAAATATTGATGATCTGTGCTATTATCTTTTTTAAAGATTTTATTTATTTATTTATTTATTAAAGATTTTATTTATTTATTTGCCAGAGAGATAGAGAGCACAAACAGAGGAAATGACAGGCAGAGGGAGAGAAAGAAGCAGGCTCCCATTGAGCAGAGAGCACGATGTGGGTCTCGATCCCAGGACTCTGGGATCATGACCCGAGCTGAAGCCTTAACTGACTGAGCCACCTGGGTGCTCTGATCTGTGTTATTATTAATAGGTAATAACTTAACTAATTTAAATTAATTTAACTAATTTAAATTAAATGAAGGAAGCTAGTCTGAATAGACTCTGTATTGTATGATCTCATTTATATGACATTCTCAAAAACACAAAATTATAGAAATGGTAAATAGATTGAATGCCATAAGTCTGGGGATTGATAGATGCAACAAGAGGATGTTTTAGGGTGGTTCAACTATCCTGTATGATAATGTAATTGTGGATTCATTATGCTATGCTTTGAACTTCATATCACAAAGAATACATACTGTATTGAAATAAAAAAATTGACCAGAAGTTTGGGAGACACCAGGAATGCAAACTGCGACATTATAGAATTATGAATACTCTCACTAAAGGGTATGAAGACAAAGGTTGCTAACCGAAGTCACTGTGGAAATAAGTGGAGACCTTTAGCCTCCACTAGTATGTAAACACTATACTCTAGTTGGCAACATTATTTCCCATGGGGATATGGGTTAGCAATTCTAAAATCACTGTACATATGCTGGAATTGAGTAACTTATTAAATGAGTGGTGGATAGTGGGAGTTATGTTTCTCAGTTTTGTAATGAGAGATTGTAGACAAGCAAAGGAAGAGGGTTAAAACAGTGTGTGTTGTAATAGATCAGAGGTTGAGACATCAGTATGAAATCGTGCTTAGTTTAATATAGATACAGGTGACTATAGAAACGTGCATTAGTATATATACATATTTTTCCTCATCTGTCAGGTAAGAAGGCCTAGAAGTAGGGACAGCTTGGTAGTAGAGAGACACCCAGTGCCCACATCTTTGTTTCTAATTCTGTTCTTCAATACAAGGAAGCAAGGCTTTTTGATGGAATGGCTGATTCTAAGAATTGGGAAGGAAACATACACAGTAAGCTTAGAGCATTCCATGGTCCCAGAAAGCAAGGAAGTGCTCCAATCACTACCACCGCCTCATAAAACAAAACAAAGAGCAGAAAAACCCTGCATCAATCACAAAACACAATGATGTATATATGTCAAAGAAACATAGGAGCCAATTGAAATAGCTCCCTGTAGTTAAAGTTGGAACAGTTTGAGAAAAAAAAAAATATAGCAGAGTACTAGATTAAATCCAAAATATGAAACAAATATTAATGAGTCCATACTGATATAAACAAATGTGTGATATAAGTGTGGGCTGGTGACTCCTTTCAAAGAGAACAGGAAAAAAAGGAGTAATTTTACAATGCAGAAAACTCACAAATATGACCTCAGCCAGCTGATCAAATTTAACACCAGCAGTTATGTCCTATTGATAGTATGTACACTTGACATGAAGTCATGAGAGTGGTACTGCACCTTTGTGATCTCCAAAATCCATAATCTCAGTCTAACCATGAGAACTATCATACAAACCTCAACTGAGAAACATTCTGCAAAATATCTAACCACTCTTCCTCAAAACTGTTGTAGTCATCAAAAGGAGTGAAAGCCTAAGAAACTATTACAGTCAAAAGCATCTAATGGAGACATGTCAAGTAATTGTAATCCTAAATGAGATCCTGGGACAGAAAAAGAGTATAAGGTGAACACTAAGAAAATGAAGGATAGGATATGCTTTAACTCACCAAGTACAGATCTGTATACGACAACCTACCGTTTTCTGGGTCCAAGTTTCAATCCTTTAATTATCCTAACCACAGCAAATCTTCCATTTCTATCTTATATAGGTTACTTCTTCCCTTCAGAGGGCCACTTAGGGAAGTTCCTTACTGGGGTACTCTTTGTCTTGCCTGAGCAAGCAAAAAAAACCCTCAGTGTTCATTTTATTGATGGAATTGTTGACACTCTTTTATTTATTTATTTATTTAAATTTTTTATTTTTTATAAACATATATTTTTATCCCCAGGGGTACAGGTCTGTGAATCACCAGGTTTACACACTTCACAGCACTCACCAAAGCACATACCCTCCCCAATGTCCATAATCCCACCCCCTTCTCCCAAACCCCCTCCCCCCAGCAACCCTCAGTTTGTTTTGTGAGATTAAGAGTCACTTATGGTTTGTCTCCCTCCCAATCCCATCTTGTTTCATTGATTAGTGAAATAAGTCAAGCAGAGAAAGACAACTATCATGTCATCTCCCTGATATGAGGAAGTGGTGATGCAACATGGGGGCTTAAGTGGGTAGGAGAAGAATCAATGACACTCTTTTAAAAAGAGACACCAGTGAGAGAACTGGTCACCTTTTCTTCATCCAGATCAGGGTTTCTCAACCTTGGCACTATTGACATTGGGGGTGCTCTTCTGTGCACTATGGGACACTTAGCTGCACCCCTGGCTTCTGCAAAGAGATGTCCATAGCACCCTCTCTTTCAGGTGTGGCATTGCCAAATGTCCCCTGCTTGGCAAAATCAACCCCTTGTTGAGAACCACTGGTTTAGATCAACACCGAGCTTGAAGCATCCATGATAGGGTCTCATGAGTCCCTGTTTGTGGCATCTGCTGTTCTTAGTGAGTGGCAAGTAACTCCACAATAGCAGAGTATTTATTACTTTCCCTGATTTGGGGGTTTTGTCCTAGCCAGCAATCCTCTGTTGAGTGATACGCAAGGTCACCATGTTGTGGACTGAATGTTTGTTGATGGAGCTCCCATCCTTGGCTTGTGGTCTGTTTGTACATTAAATTTCCATAGGGAGAATAGTTCATCACCAGAATTTGAAATATAGCATTAGTAGGCAGCTCACTCAATCCGTGCCTAGTCTATTTGCTCCCTGCATCTTCTCCCCATCTCCCACACATATAGACAGACCAGAACTGGCCAAAACATTGACTAAAAGTCTGTTGCTCTGTGTCATGTCTTTGTTAGTTTTTTAATATCTTGCTAACTTATCTCCTGATTCTATGTTAAATGCCAGGGAAGGGGTGTCTCCGAATTCAATAGCGTCAACAATCCCTTGAAGGGAATCCCAGTTTCTAATAGGTATATTCATTACATTTTAATTTATGTGCTGATTGGTTTATAGTGGCAAATATATTGCTGAAATCATTTTGAAAAAGAGCAAATGAAGGAATTCTAGAAAAAAATATTACTCCCAAATTAAAAAAATATGTTAATCTCTTAAGAAAAACCTTTTCTTCTAAAGTTGATCTTACTAACAAAAGTAAGTTAGTAAGTCAAGTTAGTGGCCATGTTTTAAAATATTACTATACAAGAGTCTATATCACACTAGGGAAAAAAGACTTGCTAACAGAACCAGAGCACTTTAAAAAAAAATTAAAGGTTTTAGTAAATGGGTTGAACATGTAAAATAAGTTCAAGTAATATCCCCAAATTTGGTAAATAGTTAGAAATTAGACTGGGTTGATACTATCTTCTTGATTTTCTCATAGTTTTAAAATAACATTAACAGGGCACCTGGGTGGCTCAGTGGGTTAAGCCGCTGCCTTCGGCTCAGGTCATGATCTCAGGATCCTGGGATCGAGTCCCGCATCGGGCTCTCTGCTCAGCAGGGAGCCTGCTTCCTTCTCTCTCTCTCTCTCTGCCTGCCTCTCTGCCTACTTGTGATCTCTCTCTGTCAAATAAATAATAAAATCTTTAAAAAAAAGGTTTAAAATAACATTAATATAATACTACAGTTTAAGCAAGAAATAAAGTTAGATTTTTAGATACACCTGGACAGAATTTTAGGATTAGGAACGTATAAATATATGTGTTTAAGGAAATTGAATTATAATAGCCAATATCTTTATAAAAGGGATTGAGTCTTAGAATTTGTTTTTTAAATATTTTAAAAATAATAATTATTCTTTTTATTTTCTGACCATCTTAATTTAAGGGGAAACCATATGCTCAACTCATAGTAGATTCAATGAAGGCACAATGGTATCAGAAAAATCTAATAATAATAATGACATTTGTATCTATTTAAGTCAACATATTCAAAGTTGAAATATTTGGTCCACATCACAGAGAAAAAATTAATATCCATTCCATAGTATACAAGGGCATTGTATAAATCCTTAAGGAAAAACCAGATAGAAAAATAGGTTGAGAAATCAAATAGTCAATTAATTCAAGAGAGAAGAGCTGACTGAAAATCATTTGCAAATGTTGTTATTCTTACTAAAAGGAAAACAAAAAAATAAAACAATTAAAATTTTATTTTATCAGTTAGAACGGCAAAGATTATAACACTTTACAATAATATTGCTCAGAACTGTGGGAGTGTGCATATTAATCAGTATGTGTAGTAGTATACATCCTTCCTTAAGTTCCATGTGATAATGTCTTTCAGAATTTAAAGTTATATATATTTTGACCTAAAGGAAAAGGTTTCCTATTGCAGATACATATTTTTTTATTTAGTAAGTGTTTATTGCCAACTATTTTGTGTCAGACATTACATGAAATACCGGGAATAAAGTGATAAATAATATAAAACTTCATAACTCTTTAACAAAAATTTAATCAAGTAGAATTTTAAAGATTTAATTGGCATCATTTTGAATCATGAATTGGGCAGGATTCCATCTAGCAAGGAGGGAAGAACTCCATAGGGTTACAGAAAAGGAAAGGGTTTTAAAAGTAGAGATAGGGAGAAAAAAGTAGAGATAGGGAGGAAAATTATTAACATAGAATCCATTGTTTTGAAAAGGTGGTCCTCCTAATGGGAATGGGAGGAGCCTATTAGCAAATTTCCTAGCGCTTTCCTGGAAGCTCTCATGGTGACTGGTTAAATGTTACATTCCTGGGTCAGGGGTGGGGGAGTGGAGTAAAACCCCAGTGAGTTTGGGGATTAGGCCTTTCTTGGCTTACTGATTTGGGGCCTTAACCTAAGTGGTGCCATTTTGGGCTTGTGGTTTTCTTTTTAATGCAACCAATTAAAATTTCCATGCTATGAGGCTGGTTTGTATGTACTTACAGTGTAGTTTGTTGTGAAAAATTGATATGACTGGAGCCATTTTAAAACAGAGCAGGAATGTCCTTTGCAGAGAACAGCTCTAGTCTGCTCTGTTTGAACTGGGCCAAAACTTTTGGACTGGGCAAAGCAGCGATTGTTTCAAGTAATTGCTAGAGAAGGCAGCAAGAATGATGGTTGTAGACGTTCTGAAAATAAAGTCAGTATTTGATTAATAGAAAACCCAAAGTAGTTTAATTTAACACCCGTAGAAAAACTTTTTTTTCCTTTCGTTCAACTCATGTAATTGCTCCCCTTAACTTTTCCTCACAAAACCCCTTGTTTTCACCCTATAAGCGGGAATACTAAATTTCCATCTGAGTCTCTGCTCCCTGAACTGCAATTCTTTAATCTCAAATAGATGCTCGTTTATCTGTCATTGCAGTTCTTCATTTTCAGGTTGACATTCTGTCAACCGGAAGAACAAAGTAAATCTACTAGTACGGGCATTTAAAGTACATGTATTAATACTCTATAAACATACAAGATTAAATTACATGTTATAAAAGTAAATTGAAAAATCCTATGTCATTTGGGTAACATAAATTTAAGGATGTATCAGAAAGAATATGAGGAATATCTACTGAAATTTTGCCACCAAATTGTTAAATAGTTTTTTATTTTTATTATCATCAGATCACGTCTCAGCCTTTTGGCCAAGATCATCTAGATTTTTATTACCATCGGGATCACTGGCCTAAATGAATGAATAAATAATTAAGAAAATAAATTAATCAAGGTTAAATTATTGCTCATTTAAAAAAAAATTTATTTGACAGACAGAGATCACAAGTAGGCAGAATGGCAGGCAGAGAGAGAGGAAGGGAAGCAGGCTCCCCACTGAGCAGAGGGTCTGATGTGGGGCTCGATCCCAGGACCCTGGGATCACAACCTGAGCCGAAGGCAGAGGCTTTAACTCACTGAGCCATACAGGTGCCCCTAAATTATTGATCATTTAATTGCCTACTTTCTGAATAGTATTATTCTTTACATTTTTTCTCCAAATAGCATGATCAGAAAACCATGTTAGAAACAATTAATAGAAAGACTTTGCTTGTAAAAACCAGTCTTTAAGAGTCTTCAAGGTGTAGTAAACCTACTATATTCATAGTTATTTAACCTTTGGCTGTTGGGGGTCTCAAGGAGGGGGAGGTTGTTGGGGGACTTCCTCAAAACAGAATTGAGTGCCCCTGGTTGTTTCTCCTTCCTGCTTTTCAGCAGGGATCCAGTACCTGCTCTCTTCTGCCACATGGTGGCAGCATCTGAACACTGCCGCTCATTTCCTCTCGCTCATGCACACATTAGAAGGGCATATCTTTTTTTTTTTTTTTTTTTTTTTTTAAGATTTTATTTATTTATTTGACAGAGAGAGATCACAAGTAGGCAGAGAGGCAGGCAGAGAGAGAGAAGAGGAAGCAGGCTCCCCACTGAGCAGAGAGCCCGATACGGGACTCGATCCCAGGACCCTGGGATCATGACCTGAGCCGAAGGCTGCAGCTTAACCCACTGAGCCACCCAGGTGCCCTAGAAGGGCATATCTAATTGAGACCTCTGTGCCTGGACCACTAGTGTCCTATGTCATGTCTTCCTATTAAAATACTGTCTGTCCTAAGAAAATAATATCTACCGTTTCATTGCCATGTGTAAAAATTAAACATATTTTAGAACATTTAACATTTGACATTTAGAACATTTTAACTTTTAGAAAAACCTTAACACTAATTTAGTAGCCTTCAGATCAAATTTTTGTAGTCGTCATGCTTTCTACAGTGACTTGTGCTTTTTGGTTTCTTTTTGTTTTAGAAGACTTAGTATTCTTAGTTCTAAGTTCTTAATTCTTAGTTCTTAATTCACTCCTGCTGTCTCTTATTAAAAAGAAAGGTAAAATATGATTCATGTGTTTTCTGGGGAGGATGAGTAAAAGTAGGGAGAAGAACCTTTTTAAAGTAGTAAAGTTTAGTTTAAGAAAATTTGCTTGTCACCATGTAAATGTGTCTGTAGGAAGGATGATACAAAATTTTCATATTTACCATTCTCTTACTGGTACCTGGTGTGGAATGAATGAATAAATTAATCATGGCCTCTTATTCACCGTTTGATGACTCATCTTTCCTGGAGCTGATGTTTTGATTAATCTGTAATATCATCATAGAATGATACTTAAAATTATTTATTAAAAATACTTCTAAAATGGACTTGCCTTTTAAAAAATATCTGTAGCACATGCATTAAATGTTCATTTTAAAAAATCGTTGAAAGACTTCTGCATTGGTTTTCCTACAGTTTTGTTTCACCTGTTGAACTTGTAGCTCACAATGAGAACATTGTATGAGATGACTGTACATCCACATAATATCAATTTAAAAAAATTGGGTCAATTAAGATTAAGAAAGTATGTTAGACATTCCAAATTTCAGTTTTACTCATCTAAATCATCTTGTCCGAGCTATTTAAATTCTTTAAAATTTAGTTTCCTAATGCATTAAAATAAAAATTTTTTAAAAGCCTGAGCTTTAGGAGATGGAGTAAAAGAGGCTTTTTACCATTTCTGTTTTTTCCCTCATGGCAGTTTAATTCTGGCTTTTATGGTGGGGGTGGTCTTCTCCATCCCCAAGCTTTATTGAGATTTAATTGACCTGTTATATTGTGTAAGTTTAAGGTGTACAATATGATGATTTAGTACACATATCTATTGCAAAATGATTACCTCAATAAGGTTAATTAACATACTCATTGCTTCACACAATTATCCCTATTTTGTAAGTACATGTGGTGAGAACATTTAAGATCTATTTTCTTAGCAACTTTCAAGTACATGATATAGTATTCTTAGCTGTAGTCACAATGGTATGCACTTAATCCAAACAAATTATTTGTTTTATAGCTGGAAGTTCATAGTTATTTTTTTTTAATTTTTTTTAAATTTATTTTCAGCATAACAGTATTCATTGTTTTTTGTACCACACCCAGTGCTCCATGCAATCCGTGCCCTCTATAATACCCACCATCTGGTACCCCGACCTCCCACCCCCCGCCCCTTCAAAACCCTCAAATTGTTTTTCAGAGTCCGTAGTCTCTCATGGTTCACCTCCCCTTCTAATTTCCCCCAACTCCCTTCTCCTCTCTATCTCCCCATGTCCTCCATGCTATTTGTTATGCTCCAAAATAAGTGAAACCATATGATAATTGACTCTCTCTGCTTGACTTATTTCACTCAGCATAATCTCTTCCAGTCCCGTCCATGTTGCTACAAAAGTTGGGTATTCGTCTTTTCTGATGGAGGCATAATACTCCATAGTGTATATGGACCACATCTTCCTTATCCATTTATCCATTGAAGGACATCTTGGTTCTTTCCACAGTTTGGCGACTGTGGCCATTGCTGCTATAAACATTGGGGTACAGTTGGCCCTTTTTTTCACTACATCTGTATCTTTGGGGTAAATGCCCAGTAGTGCAAATGCAGGGTCATAGGGAAGTTCTATTTTTAATTTCTTGAGAAATCTCCACACTGTTCTCCAAAAAGGCTGCACTAACTTGCATTCCCACCAACAGTGTAAGAGGGTTCCCCTTTTTCCACATCCCCTCCAACACATGTTGTTTCCTGTCTTGCTAATTTTGGCCATTCTAACTGGTGTAAGGTGATATCTCAATGTGGTTTTAATTTGAATCTCCCTGATGGCTAGTGATGATGAACATTTTTTCATTTGTCTGATAGCCATTTGTATGTCTTCATTGGAGAAGTATCTGTTCATATCTTCTGCCCATTTTTTGATATGATTGTCTGTTTTATGTGTGTTGAGTTTGAGGAGTTCTTTATAGATCCTGGATATCAACTTTTTGTCTGTACTGTCATTTGAAAATATCTTTTCCCATTCCGTGGGTTGCCTCTTTGTTTTCTTGACTATTTCCTTGACTGTGCAGAAGCTTTTGATTTTGATGAAGTCCCAAAAGTTTATTTTCACTTTTGTTTCTTTTGCCTTTGGAGACATATCTTGAAAGAAGTTACTGTGGCTGATATCGAAGAGATTACAGACTATGTTCTCCTTTAGGATTCTGATGGATTACTGTCTCACATTGAGGTCTTTCATGCATTTTGAGTTTATCTTTGTGTACGGTATAATAGAATGGTCCAGTTTCATTCTTCTACATATAGCTGCCCAGTTTTCCCAGCACCATTTATTGAAGAGACTGTCTTTTTTCCACTGTATATTTTTTCCTGTTTTGTCGAAGATTATTTGACCATAGAGTTGAGGGTCCATATCTGGGTCTATGTGTCTGTTTTTATGCCAGTACCATGCTGTCTTGGTGATCACAGCTTTGTAGTAAAGCTTGAAATCATAGTTTTTGACCAACATCTCTATCCCCTCAAAGCCTCAGCCCAGGAAATTACCATTCTACTCTTTGTTTCTGTGGGTTCAAGAAGTTTCTGCAATTATTCTTTTAAATATACTTTGTCTCTTTTACTGTTTCTTATAAAATTCCCATGATAAGAATTTTTTTCATTGTGTTTCATAATTCCATTCACCTTTCTTCATTTTTCATTCTTTTTGCTCCTCTGACTGGTTAATTTCCAATGTCCTATCCCTCAGGTTGCTGATTCTTTCTTCTGCATGGTTGAATCTATTTTTGAAACTCAGTATTGAATTTTTCAGTTCAGTTATTGCGTTTGTCAGCCCTAAGATTTCTGTTTTTTTTTCTTTTCTTTTTCTTAATGGCTACTATTTTCTTGTTGAACTTCCCATTTTGTTCATGACTCCCCCCTCCCAATTTCATTGTCTGTTTTCTTGTAGTTCACTATACTTCTTAAAGACGATTATTGTGAATTCTTTGTCTGACAGTTCATAGATCTCCATTTCTTTAGACTTAGTTATTGGAGCTTTATTTAGTTTCCTTTGATGATGTCATATTTATCTGAATTTTTGTGATCCTTGATTTCTTATGTTCGTATTTGTGCATGTGAGTAATGCGGCTTCTCTTGCAGACTTTGCATATTTGCTTTGGTAGAGACAGTTCTCTACCAGTTAGCTCAATTTGGGTTTCTGGGTAAATGTCTTTGGGCACGTGGGCATTGCTATTATGGTCTGTTTTGAGGGGAAGCAACTACCAGAGGTCTGAGGATGCAGACAGAGAGATGGGCCTCTGGCTGATTGGATAGGGCTGCCAGCCTGGTTCCCTACCCACATGAGGCTGTGGGATGAGCTTTGTGGTTGCCTGGACTCTGTGGTCAAACTTACCAGATGGTTGGGATGGGGTACTATAGTAGTTGGGGCTATGAATTAGCTTCCTTGTGCTGGCAGAGCAGCAGGTCAAAGCCCAAGACCTGCACAGCTCATTTTTGGGGACCTGAACCCCCTGGTTAGATGAAGCCACTGGTTTTGCTCTGCAGAAGGACTATCCTCTCTGTTCAAGTGCCACTGTACAAAGGGTTGTTGAATTACTATGCAGCCTTCCATGTGCTCTGCTTGGGTTTTCTGCTCAGAGGGGCTGAAAGCTATACTAACAATGACTGGGGCTGTGAATTGTATTATCTGCCCAGACACAGTGGGAGAAGCAGCTCTAAAGTTGATAAAGCTCTTTATTGTCTTAGCTCATGCTGACTCACACTCCACATTCTGTGGTTGCACAGGACCAATGGCTCAGCTTTGCAAATTATTCCTCTGTCTCCCTTTCTCTGAACTTGCATGCTACTGGCCACACAACATCCAGGTGTTTTTGCTTGCTCTTCTGATCTGATGGGGCTGGAAGACATTCTCCACAGCAGGTGGGACTATGTCTTAACCCCCTTGCCTGGATGGGAGGGGGAGGGGATTCTCCATGCTACACTCCATTTCCCAAACAGGCTTTCTGACTGGGCTGGGCTGGGCTGGGCTGGGCTGGGCTGGGATCTACCCTCAGCTCAGCCTTGACTATGAATTAAGCCTCTACTTGTGTTGTAGTAGGAAAGGAAATCTCCATGCTTGGTACTGGCCTTGCTCTAGGGTGGATGTGCTCTATCCACTTGTCACTTGGGTTGCACAGTTTTCAGGATTGACACAAGCCCTCTAGTTAGATGGAGTTGGAAGGAACTCTCCCCAGGGGTGGGGCTGTGACTCACCGCTTTATCTTGGTGTGGGCAAATTGAGCTCTAGAGCCACAAAATTTCTTGTTTGAGGATCTGAATAAGGAGATCTGTACCCCACCTAGTTCCCTCATCAGCATACCCCTCTCCACATGAGCAAAGCTGCTGGTTGGGATTACTACTTGTGCACTGCTGGTATGAACTTTTTCTGTCAATCTCCATGTACTTATTGCAAGCCATCCCCTCTTCTCTATCATAGTGAGATTTCCAGGGACTTGGCCCCCCAAATTTCTCTGCAAACCTGTGGGTAAAATCAAAGGAGGGCTCCCAGACAGTGACTCATAATGATGGGAGAGGCTAGTCATTGCCTTGGTTCTTTTTTCCCACTGGAGGAATGAGAGGCCCAACCAAGGCCTTCAGTGTGGTGCTTTTCTGGCCTGGAGATGAGGCAGAGGAGTCAAATGTAGCCTCTTCTCTTATCTCCAAATGTAGTCTATCTTGGTCTCTGAGGTGCAAGTGGATATTTCACCCCCACCCCAGCCTTACCTCAGTGGTATCTTATTCTTAAATAGATGTTAGTTGTTCTTCTTGTGAGGGAGAATAAACCAAGAACTATCTGTGTCACCACCATCTTGGTGATGTCATTCTCCCTATACCACATTTTCTTTCTCTAATCATTTGCTGATGGACACTCAGGTTGTTTCCATATCTTGGTTATGGTGAACAACACTGCAGTGAACCTAAAAATATCTCTTTCAGATACTGATTTTATTTCCTTCAGATGTAGACCTGGGAGTGGGTTTTCTGGATCTTATGCTAGTTCTATTTTCAATTTTTTGATGAACCTCCATACTATTTTCCATAATGGCTGCAACAGTTTGTATTGTGGTGGGGAAGCTCACATGGGAGTGAGATTTCTGTCTCTCCCCAGCAGTAGATCTTTCCTTTGTGTCAATATACATCATGTTCATGAGAGGTTTTTGTCCCTTTTCCAGGAAAAGATGCCTTTTGTTTCTTTTTCTCCATCAACAGCAAGCCACCTTTTCCTGTGCCCTGGAGACAAGAGGGTTTTCTACCCTCCTGTGGCATCAGAGGATTTGTGCTTCGTATGAGATAATGGCCTAATACTGTACCTATCTATCAGCAGCAGACAACAACCACTCCCAGTTCTAAACTATGGAGGGATCTCCTGTAGGTCTCCTGGCTGGCACCACATCATTTTCATGAGCTATGTGATGAAGCTCAAAGAAAAAAGTTGCTGAGTGAATCTATATTCTTATTGTGCCAGGGGACCCAGAGATACTAAACTGTCTTATTTGCTCACAGAAAACTTTTTGTTAACATTTCAAGATGACTGGGTGGCTCAGTTGGTTAAGCATCTGCCTTTGGCTTAGGTCATGATCCCAGGGTCCCTGGATTGAGTCCTGTGTTGGGCTCCTTGCTCAGCAGGGATCCTACTTCTTCCTCTGCCCTTCACCCAGCTAGTGCTCTGTCGCTCTCAAATAAATAAATAAAATCTTAAAAAAAAAAAAAAGAATTTGACATTTCAGTTGTTTTCCTCTTCCCATATTCTGGCTACCACTTCCTACCTGGTGCCCTCCAAAGACAAGACTATATATTTCATCTTTCCATGGAAGGGCTTGATATTCTCTAGAATTTAGTTCACTTCATTGCCTTTGATTGCATTTCTCCAGTGGGCTCAGATTAAGCTATGGTTTTGTAGATCATACGACTTTTGTTTCTTACTGTGACAGTGATATTCTTATATGGCTTCTACCTAAGCATAACAGAACTCCTGTATGTTTATATGTAGAATATCTTGGTTACCTCAGTTCACTGAATTATTAAGCATTGTAAAAAAGACACCTCTTTTGCCATATAATCTAAAATATAACAGTACATGGTATAGAAAAAGTAGAAATCCTGAAGCCCTTTCCTTTTTACCCCAATATATGTTCAGGAAAGAAAAGAATAGCAGTAAGAAGTCATATGCCATAACTCTTTTTTCTCCTAACTTTTATGTTTTCGAGATTTATAAAAACACTCAGATATATTTGAGTAAACAAAGGTCATCAAAGGATAGCTCTCTCTAGCATAGAGGGAAAACTGACTGGAGGAAATCTCATAAGGAGGCTTCTGATGTGGTATGGGTGAGAGAGGCTAGTGAGACAGGTCTGAGGTGGCACTCTTTGTTCCTACTGGGAGCAGAGGGACCAGCAATTGTATGAGGAAACACAGAAACAAATCATCCATGGCATGAAATTGCATAATTCCTTAAGGTCAGGCTGTTACTTGGCAATCTCCGAAATGAAAAGGAAGTTCTATTGGCAGAACTGGTAACAATCTCTAGGCAAGAATGGAGGTGAGAAATCTTTGTCATCCTACTTCTTCTAAGAAGGAAAAGTTTATTATTTTCCTTTTCAAATTTTTATTTAAATTCTAGTTAGTTAACATATAGTGCCATACTGGTTTCAGGAGTAGAATTCAATGGTTCATCACTCACATACAACACCCAGTGCTTATCAGGACAAGTGCCCTCCTTAATATCCATCATCCAACTAGCCCATCCCCGAACCCACCTCACTCCATCAACCTTCAGCTTGTTCAAGTGTTTAAGAGTCTCTTACAGTTTGTTTCCCTTTCTTCTTTTTTCTCTTGCTTTCTTTCCTACCCTTCCTATACATTCACCTGTTTTGTTTCTTAAATTCCACATATGAGTGAAATCATATGGTATTTGTCTTTCTCTGACATATTTTGCTTAGCGTTATACACTCTAGCTCCATCCATGTTATTGCAAATAACAAATATCGTTCTTTCTGATGGTCGAGGTAATATTCCATTGTGTATATATACCATATCTTCTTTACTCATTCACCAGTCAATGGACATTTGGGCTCTGTCCATGGCTTGGCTATTGATATAGTGCTGCTATAAACATTGGGGTTCATATGTCCTTTTGAATCTGCATTTTTGTTTCCTTTGGGTAAGTATCTAGCAGTGCAATTGCTGGATCACAGGAAAGAAAAGTTTAATTTCAGATAGACTATAGCAGTTTATTTCTCTAAAAATGACTCATTTTCTGACCCTTATGAGTGTGTATAGAAGAGTCCAAAAATATTTCATAGCTATAATAATGATAAAGTAATTAATTTTTAAGGCCTCATGCACGAAAGAGGCAATTTCGGCAGGATTTCGCTGATATAAGTAAAATATGAAGATGAAGTGATCTGATACTTTCTTGAGACCTTAGATATTAAGAACAAATGATACACTATTTCATTGCTAGAGAAACTTAAAAATAAGAATTTCTAAGATGATCTTATGTTACACATACAGACCTCTACGAGCCATCTACGATATTCAGCCGTCAATATTATTTATGACCCATAATATAACTCCCTGAGTGTGAGCAGTGATGACAATAGTAAAAATAAAAAAATACACCAAAGGTTGCAGAGAAGGCACTGAACCAGAAACAAAGATGTCTCTTTTCCAGGGAAATTTTCTACACAAAATGAAACCTTTTGAAGCTGAAAAACAAGAGGGATGAATTAAAGGGGAAAAAAAAACCACCCATAAACACAATAAAGACACAAACTTAGAAAAGTGGATTTTAACATGCTAGTTTCAAGTGTAGTGCCCACTTAGAACAGAAGTGCCAAAAATGTATTAAAAGTGACAAAGGCTGTATAGCTGATTAAGACACTAATGATCAGTGGTGTTCCGAGTATGCTCTGGGCAGCCTGGATATAATTGGGAAAACATCTAAAAAGCTCATTGTTTAAATAATCCTGGTCTGAAAAAGGGCCATCCACAATCACATGCTTGTGGCATTGGAAGAGCAAAATGTGTTTGTCTACATATAATAGCACCTCATATCCACAAGCTCTTTCAGGTAGAGCAGGTTATGAAAACATGAACAGTACAACAGAGCGTGGAAGCACTTCCTGTGTCATAATGACAAGCTAAAGTGAAATGCAATGAAGTACCATTGCTGGGATCTTAGGTTGATCACAAGCGATAGAATGTAACAATGTAATATAAAGTTATAATAAATTGAAGCAAGAGAAACAAAAAACTAATGTCAACTTGAAAGTCAGGCAGAGAATAGTCCCAATGGGCCAATTCATACATGTTTTATAAAACAGGACTCAATAGGACAATTGGTAAAATCTGCCTCTTATAGAACATGAATAAATGCCTGATTAATGAAATTGTTAAAAAAATACATTTTGCCGATATAAGGTTGTAGAGATAAATTTGAAGAAGCAGAGAAATTATCATTAAGCAGTATCACTACTTTCTAATTTATAAAATTCAGTAAGAAAATGCTAAATAGGCTTCTAAGAAAAAGTGGGCAAAAGACAATAATAAGTACAAATGGCTGATAAACTTACAAAAGTGTTTATCATCACAAGGTTAAAAAATGAAGATGAAAATTTTTTTGATTTATCAAATTAGGGGATTACGTCTAGAAACTGAGACCAGTGTTAGACCTAGGGGAGAAAACAGACACTGTCATTAGCAGCTATAGGGCAAATTATTGCAGATTTTTTTTTTTATTGGACAGATAGAGATCACAAGTAGGCAGAGAGGCAAGCAGAGAGAAAGGAGGAAGCAGGCTCCCTGCTGAGCAGAGAGCCCAATGCGGGGCTCGATCCCAGGACCCTGGGATCATGACCTGAGCCGAAGGCAGAGGCTTTAACCCACTGAGCCACCCAGGTGCCCCTGCAGATTTTTTTATAACAATTTATGTATGTATCAAAAACCTTAAAAATGTTCATGTTCTTGGATCCAGAAATCCCAATTACAGGAATTCATTTAAAAGACGTAATTGAGGGGCACCTGACTGGCTCAGTAGATAGAACATGTGGCTCTTGATCTTAGGGTTGTGAGTTCAAACACCACATTGGGTGCAGTGATCAGTTAAATAAATAAACTTAAAAAAAGAGAGACATAATTGAGCATGAGTAGTAATATAGACTGGCATGTAGGGAAATTGGAGAAAGTTCTAATTATATTTCAGTTTTGTTTCCTTTTCCTACCAAAATGCTGAATTTGGATAATTCCCAGCTCCCTCCTCAAAGATTAACCTATAGAGAAAACACCAAGAAAAAAAAAAAAAGAAAAATGGAGAAATTGGTTACTGTGATGGTGATGGTGGCTTTTACCTAGAGAAGGAGGCAGCCAAATAGAGAGAAAAAGAACCTACCTTAACTCCTGCCATTTACTAAGGAAGAAACCAGGGCAGCATACAAGACACCTGCTTAGGAGTAGCTGAGGGTAACAGGAGGGAATGCATTGACTTCGGGAAGTCACATTCTCATGTTTCTTCTTCCAAACTACCTGGATTGATCAACAATTATCTAAAGAGAACCTCTTCCATATTCTGTTTCTCTCTGGGGAACAAAGGATAAAATACTCAACTGAAAAGTTGTTCTACTAGGTAAGGAGTGACTGATTGGGGTTTTCTGTTGAGGTTGGGTTTTTCTAAAGGCTTATCTACTACTCACCCACAAATGCAGTCTGACACTATGCAACAAAAGGAATTAAGCTTCCAGGAGAACATGAGCTTACAGACAAAATATAGTGGGTAGAGGTATTTCAAAGGAAAAGTGATATACTGGATCATGGCTTACATTAGATGTGGAATCATCAGAGTAAATGGTAAAAGAAGTTATAATTAGCTTATAAACATACTGAACAAGATAAGACATTACTAGCATAACACAATAAAATATAAAAAAGGACCCAACAGAACGCCGGGTATGAGAATTACAATGGCTGAAATAAAAAACACACTAAATCAGATAACAGAATGGATACTCTTGATGAATAATTTTATGAAATTGGAAACCAGATGATGAAATGTTTACAGCGATGAAAAAGACAGAAAGAAAATGTTAAAATAAAAGCTAAGAAATATGAAGACTGTGAATACCCACAGAAAAATGAGACCAAAAATGTGTTTTAAGATATTCAGATTAAAAATACGTTTCTCAGAATTCTGAAAAATGAGGGAAAACAAAGTAAAGTAGAAAAAAGGAGGGGGAAAAAGAGAGACTCATACTTAGATATATAATAACAAATTTAAGAATATAAAAAATCATGATAGTCTAAAAACCTGCAGAGAAATATCAAATCGCATATAATAATCAAGTGTCTTAGATAATTCACCACTAAGTGCATACAAAGGGACAATGGAGTAGTGTTTCCATAGCAATGAAGTAAAACGCTTAGATCCTAGAATTTTATATGTAGTCAAACTGTCAATTAAATTTCAGGACATAACTAAATATTTTTTCTGAACTCTAAGACCTTCAAAATTTTACACAAAGAATAGCATTGAATAAGTTTTGGATCAAGTATTTTAAACAAGAGAAAGGATAAGTCCAAGAGATGTTGCCAGAGATCTGTGAAGTTCATGTGGGTAAATGAATAAAATTAATTAAAACCTTGGTAAAATTTCTTTTTGTTTTAGAAAAATACCAAAGATAA
Source organism: Mustela putorius furo (assembly GCF_011764305.1). Classification (NCBI taxonomy): domain Eukaryota; kingdom Metazoa; phylum Chordata; class Mammalia; order Carnivora; family Mustelidae; genus Mustela; species Mustela putorius. The sequence continues at coordinate 25,845,663 of NW_025422015.1, read as the reverse complement.
ATTACAAAAGTATATATGTGTATAATGTACATTATAGATATATAAATATATATGCACATATTTTATATACCACATATTTATATATAAGCATAACTTAAAATATATGTATATATCCAAAATGAAAATGGTAGATAGTATCAACATGATGGGACCTGGAGGGATTGGAGAATGAGTCAATATATTATTGAAGTAGGCTATATTTTTAAAGTAGAGAGAAGTCTCAAATTCTGATAAACTGTGACAAAAATGAAATAAAAAATTAAGATGGTAGAAATAGATGAACAAGAGAGTTCTTATATCTATAATATCAAATAAAATAATCTCTACAACATGAATTATTATTAAGATAGGAGACAATCATTACATATATATTCAATCACACTGGAACACTTGGTGAAATAGGTAAATTCATAGAAAAACATTTACCATAACTTACTTAAAATGAAGTATAAGGCTTCAACCATCTTTTCACTATTTTCTTTTTTTAAAATATTTTATTTATTTATTTGAGAGAGAGAGAGAGAGAGAGAGAGAGACAGAGTGAGAGAGCATGAGAGGGAAGGTCAGAGGGAGAAGCAGACTCCCCATGGAGCTGGGAACCTGATATGGGACTCGATCCCAGGACTCCGGGATCATGACCTGAGCTGAAAACAGTCGCTTACCAACTGAGGCACCCAGGCACCCCTTTTCACTATTTTCTAATTTAATAAGTAGTTAAACATCTTCACACATAAGAAACAGATTATAAAGGCAGGTTTTGCAAAAATTTTAAGACACATATAATTCTGATTTTATTTGAACTCTATAATGGAATAATGGATTAAGTGAGAATACTGTCAGTGTATTCTAGAACAGTGCTGTCCAATATGGTAGCCATTAACATATGTGACTATAGTGAATAAAGCAAAATTCATTTCCCCAGTAACATCAGTCACATTTCTAAATGCTCAATAACTATCTGTGATTACTGGTCATCATACTGGACATCACAAGATAATAGAACTTTCCCATCATTACAGAAAGTTCTTTTGGGCATTGCTTTTCTAGAGATCAGAACCCTAATAACAAAAACAGCCAAAGCTATCACGAGAAAGTAAAATAAAAAACCCATTTTACCTATGAATATAGATGCAAGTATCCTAAACAAATCATTAACACATTAAGTTAAATAGGAACTAAAAAGAGAAAAAAACATAACAGGTGTAACTCAAGAATATAGGAATTAATTAATATTAGAAAAATTCATATCTGAAATTTTTCATGCTAATAGATTAAATAAAATGTAATTATCCAAAGGCAAAATAAGATATGATAAAATTAACATCTGTTTGTGATTAAAAGAACAATTAAAATTTAGTAACTGAGAGTATAAAGTAACTATTTTTAACACTGATAAAATGAATCTACAGAAGATTAAAGACTATCATCTTCTAACCATGTTAGACAAATTAGCCCTGGATTTGTCTTCTCTTTGTAAACACCTGAAAAATGAAACAAAATAAACAGTAAACGTGGTTTTGGACAGTGCCAGGAAATAGGGTACTGCTATCCCCAAGAAAAGCAAAACATACAGGATGAGCTCTCAAGGTGCCCAAGCTTCCTGCCATGAGGCACTTTCCTGACCAAAGGGCAAGTAAGGGGAGCTCAAGCAGAACATGGCAATTAAGTTGAGTTCAGGAGGAAGAGAACAGAGTTTATGGAGGGCAGGAAGCTGGCACTTGCATCACAGAGCATCAGAGAGGAATCCGGAAGTCTGTATAGAGTTCCCTGGAGTCTATGCCTTGACACAACCTAGGTGAACATAAGGTGAAACATCAAAGGGCTGGACAAAACCAGCCCCAGGTAGCTGAAGCTTAACAATACCCAAGAAGAAAGGGCACTGGACATGATATTCATGCAGAAAATACGGAAGACATTTTTCTTCATTAAAAAAAAAATAAAACCTTTAAAGTATAAGTGACTGCTTAAAGCAAGAATAATAATTAGTTGGCATGGGTGGCTTATAACACATGTAGAAATCAAATGTATGACAAGAGTAGCACAAAGGCTCAGTGAGGGTGGGCCTCTCCCACTGGGTCCCAGACTCACCATGACTAGGTGAGAAGAAAGCACACGCTCAACCCATTACCTGAAGCTTGTGGGATGCATTTCTTTTCCTGCCTCCCTATGGGACCAGAAGTCTCTACTGGTCTACATATCACATGTGGGGCAGGTGCAGAGGGAGAGGGAAGAATTGACCAAGTTGGTATGAGAGGGGTCAGTGCTTCGCAGCAGATGGTGGTGGCAAGCCATTAGACAGTCCTCTGGTTGGGTCCAGTTGAGAGATTTCTGGTTACTGTGACAGTGTGGGTAAACTAACAAGCTGATCTGTCCAATGTATCAGTATTTTTATGCCTTAAAACTTGAGAAAAGTTATTTATTTCTGTGGAGTACAAACAGATCTTCAACTTCTGTTGTCCCTCAAATTACTACTCTTTATTTATTCTCAGCATAAAGATGAGCAATGGACAATGAACATGGAGAGGTTTGCAGAAGTGCATGTAGTATTTTAATTGGTGTAGGTCCTATAGGGCTTTCTGTAGCTGTTCCTCTAAAGCATGACTACTAAACATGAAAAGGACATGTGTGTGTGTCTAGCAGAGAACGCCACTCAGAGCATATAATTCAGAGCTCAGACATTCTCAGGAGCTTGCCTTGATTCATGTGCTTTTGAAGAACTGCTTCCAGACTGGAAGGAGAAAGGGACTCGACACTTCTGTAACAAGAAGTCAGTTTTGGAATTTTAACAAAGAAATATATAGTTCCTAGGCCATATCTTTTAATGTATAATCATGGCATTATACATGTACATATACAATGTACACTTAGGACATTTAGTGAGCTGGATGGAAGAACAAACAGAAGGTCTGGGTGTTGAACTATACTTACCTGGTTATCCTACTGTGGGAGTCCTTTTCAGGACACTCAACATTGTAAGAACACACATTCTTTTCAAGTGCTATTGAAATATTCTGTAAGATAGACTATATGGTCAACCAAAACAAACAAACAAAAAAACGACAGCAAACCTTGATATAAAAAAGGCTTTGAAATGTGTAATATATATCCTATACAATAACTCATTCCAGGGAGTATAGAACTAAATTAAAAATTAATTTCAAGATATCTGTGGGGAGCCTGGGTGGCTCAGTCAGTTAAGCGTCTGCTTTTGACTCAGGTCATGGTCCCACGGTCCCGTGATCGAGTTCTGCATCAGGTTCCCTGCTCAATGGGGAATCTGCTTCACCCTTTCTGCTTCCCCTGCTTGTGTTCCCTCTTTTGGTGTATCTTTCAAATAAATAAATAAAATCTTAAAAAAAGAAAAATATCTGGAATATCCTCCCTAATATCGAAAAAACTACAACACACCTTTAAATATTTCATGAGCTAAAGAAGCAAGCATAATGTAAATTGGAAAGAATTCGTTCAATGAAAATAAGTACAACACATCAAAATTTGTGAGATGCAACTAAAGTAGTGCTTAGGAGAAAGTACCCTTGTATACTCATATAAAACTTATATTCTTATATGAGAATTTTTAGAAGGCTCACAATTAATGGCCTAAACTGTCTTCTGAAACCATGAAAAAGACATTAAATTGAACACAAAGTACAGTAAATAAAAAGGAAACACTAAAATGTATAAATCACTTAAATATAAAATAGGTGAACAACAAAGAAAATCAACAGAACAAATGAATTTCAAAAGTCAATACAATTGATAAATGTGCAGTTTGATTGGTGAAGAAAAAAGAATAGGACACAAATTACCAATATCAGGAATGAGACGAGATATCACTACATATTTTACCAATACTTAAAAGATAGTAACACAAGGAGCCTGTGTGGCTCAGTGGGTTAAAGCCTCTGCTTTCGGCTCAGGTAGTGATCCCAGGGTCTTAGGATCGAGCCCTATATCAGGCTCTCTGCTCCGTGGGGAGCCTGCTTCCTCCTCTCTCTCTGCCTGCCTGCTTACTTGTGATCTTTGTCTGTCAAATAAATAAATAAAATCTTTTAAAAAGTAAAAGATAGCAACACAAAAATTTATGCAATCTTGAAAACCAGTAAAATTAATAACTTTCTTGAAAGATTTAAACACAAACCTGGCACAGAAATAAATAGAAAATCTGAATAGTCATACACTAAATAAAGAAATGGGAGATGTAATTTAAAAATATCTTTCCCTGCACACAATAAAAACTTTCCAGGCCCAGATGTTTTCATTAGTGAATTCTCTCAGACATGTGAGGAAAAAAAATACATTCTTACACAAACTCTTTCTGAAAATAATAGAAGAGAGTAATTATCAAGTCACTTATGAGGATTGTCTTACCCTGTTATCATCACCGAAAACAAGAATAGGAAATTACAGTCCAATGTGCCTCCTGAGCAGATACAAACAAACTAATTGTAACATTAGCAAATTGAACTCGACAATATATAAAAAGGGTCCCTGGAGCTTCCAGGTTGGTGAATGGATGCAGGGGCTGGAAAGGTGTCGCATCCTGAGGGCGAGGAAGCTCCAAGCCAACCCCCCCCTCCGCGTCCCCAACCAATACCTCAGCCAGATGCGTCTTTTCCATTTGGCTGTTCCTGAGCTGTATCCTTTATAATAAACCAGTAAATGTATATGTCCTACCTTATGGACAAATATAGTTCATCCTAACATAGTAGCTTAATTTGCTCTTTGAAAATTAACTAATGTAATTTATTCTATTAACAGGATTTGGGGGGAAAATGTAAGATCATCCCCATAGGTTTAGAAATCCCACTTGACAAAATTCAGCACATTTTGTGATTAAAAATAAGGAGACCAGAAATAGAAAGTTACTTTCACAAAATGAAAAAGTACATCTGTGAAAAATCTATGGGTAACATTTAATGGTGAGGATTGCATTTCACTTAAGACCAGAATCTAAGTAAAAATATCCACTCTTACCACTTCCATATTTTGTTGGAGGCTCTAGGTAGTACAATAAAATTAAAAAAATTAAATTGCTTAGATTGAAAACAAAAACCAAGAGTCTTTTTTCTCGGACAACATGATTTTGTAGATAGGAATACTAAGATTTCTTAAAAAAGAAGCTACTGCATAAATTTAGCAAAGCCAAAGGATATCAAGGTGTATATACAATGTTTAATTGTATTTCTCCATACTAGCAGTGAAAAACTGGAAATTACATTAATTTTTAAAATCTTCTTACAGTACTCTCCCAGACATAAAATTTTTAGGGATACATTTACCAAAATATATGCAAAGATAAATACCAACAACTGTAAACATTGTTGAAGTTTACAACAATGTTGAAGAAATTACAGAAGACATAAATAAGTGAAAAGATATACCATGATTATCAACTAGAAATATCAATGTTGTTAAAACTTCAATTCTCTAATTAAACCCAATTCTAATTAAAATCCCAGCAGACTTTTCCTAGGAACTACAAAAAAGTAAATTTGTTAGGAAGAAATAGCAATTATAATTTAATTAACTTAAAATGATAAATATGTACACATTTATGAATAGAGCACCAAAATAAATGAAACAGAATCTAACAAAATTAAAGGAAGAAATTTACAATTCAACAACATTAATTGGAACTTCAGTACCACACTCTCAATAATGAAGAGAACAAGTAGGAAGAAAATTAAGAATGACCCAGAAGAATTGATTAACATCATCAACCAATCGAGCATAATTCACATCTATAAAACACCACCCAACAGCAGAATTACATGTGGAATTGTGATTGTTAGACACAATTAAATCTCAGTAAGACTTGATAAGTAATGGGATGCATCAAATAAAACAGGGTCTACAATGGAACTACTTGTGAACACCAACACTTTATACTTTAGGTTGTGTGAACATTTTATTTATTTATAATGATTGTTTATACACCAAACAACATAATGAAAGCCAGATGGTATCTAAATATAAATTACAATACAACGATATTTAAAGTGCCCATCTAGTGGTCTAATGCCTGAGCTTAGAGGAAGAATTCTCTTGTAGATACGGAAAACTGCAGAGAGAAGAAGGGACTGTGCTGTGTGTGGAAGGTAGGTTAACATTTTAAAAATGGTGATCAGAAAGGAAGCTAAATCCCACACAGAAAAATGTATACTAATCAAGAGGAAAGATTTCCTTTAGTATCTATAGGAATCATAACGTCTAGTTTGATTGAGAGAGCTGAGTTTCAAAAGGTTTTTTTCTTGTGTGTTGTTTTGTTTTGTTTTAGTAAGCTCTGTGCCCAACATGAGGCTTGACTCACCCAGAGATCAAGAGTCCTATGCTCTACCAACAACTCAGCCAGTGCCCCTCAAGAAGTTTTTAAGGTCCAGATCACGGCAATTCTGAGCACTAAGCTAAAATATTGGGAGTTAAAGAAGGTTGATAGTAAGTCTTGAAGTCCTAAGGAAAATGACTTTGAGATCATGGTTCTATGCAATGTTCTTAAACTGACTCATTAGTAATTTTTCTATTCATTTCCAAACACCTTATAATTATTTTAATAGTGAAACATTAATTAATCGCATCAATGTCCCAGTCTTTAATATTCCAGAATTTTCCAGGTTTTTCAGTTACTGTTAGAGTATTCCTCCCCTAGTTTTCTTGGTTAATGTCTGCTTATCCTGGAATATTCTGCAAAATCTTCCCTGACTCGTAGTCTAGATTAGGTCCTCTTCTTATTTATTGCATTATCTCGAGGACATAGTTTCTATAAGAAGAATGATTAGAATTCACTTAAGTACTTTATTAATTAATCTTGGTTTAATTGCCTAATGTAAATATTAAAAACTAAAGATAATCCTATGAGAAACTGCAATAAAAATTGTATCTAATAGTGCATAACATTTTTTTTTTCCAGAAGTGTTCTGTAGGTTACAGTGAAGTTTCTTACCAACAATAAAATATCTAACTAGAATGTAAGACTGTAACCATGCACCTGTTCTGAATTTCTTAACTAATAGGAAGAGTGCTAACATGATGTTAATATTAATACCGGTAACTATGAAGAGAGTTTTGATGATGGCGATGGTTTTCAATAGGAGAGAGAAAAATTGAGTTGATTACATTGTGAATATGTGTAATAATTTAATTGCCGACCTTGCAAAATGTGCTTTTATTAGTGAGAACATGGTTATGGAAATTGATTGAAAAGAGATTGCTCAGGGGTAGGGAGAGGGTGGTTGGGTTATGAACATTGGGGAGGGTATGTGCTATGGTGAGTGCTGTGAAATGTGTAAACCTGATGATTCACAGACCTGCACCCCTGGGGCTAATAATACATTGCAAGTTAATAAAAAATAAAATAAAATTTAAAAAAAAAGAAAAGAGACTGCTTAGACAGAAATCTGTGTTGAGTAGATAGAAGGCACTGAAAGAAGTTTTAAAAAAGCCTGCCTATTAAGTGTTGCTCTGTATTTGAAAGTTGTGTTCCTGACACATCCTCAGATGTCTAATACTAATCTAATGATAATGGTCATGCCAACAGTGGTAAACTATTCTTTAATGTCCTCAAGTGACCAGATTCAATGATATTTAGTGCATATATCTAAATACATCTGTATATGTTTATGCATATATGTATTATAGATCTTGGATTAAATCTGATTTACATTTTTTATGAACAAGATGTGCTAGAATATTTATACTCAATATTTATACTCAATATTTATCCTACCATTTCATTTAACAGTCTTGTATATGTATATGTATAGTCCTTATTTAACTTCTTGAGTGTGAATGCTCATACTTTCATTACATACATTTTAATGTGTTTGATTACAGGATAGTGTCTCGGACTATACTTAAGGTTATAAAACACAAATATTACCTTTAAATCTGAACATTTTTTTTTTGGTCTGAATTACTAGTATGTTTGTATCAATTGTCTATTGCTATATTACAAAACACCCCAAAACTTAGCAGCTTGAACAAATTCCCTTATGAGCTCAAAATTTGAGGGTCAGCGGTTAAGGTTAGGCTTCGCTGGGCAGATTTCTGTTAGTCTTGTCTTGGCTCAGTAATGTGACTTTGGCCAGCTGGTGGCTAAATTGAAATTGGATGGTCTAGAATGACCTCTGTTTTGGTAATTGTTGGGTTGTCATCTGATTCTCCACCATGTGCCTCTTCCGTAAGCTAGCTGGAGCTTGGGTTCACATAGTGTCTGCTCTCTAGAAGACTGAGAGCAGAAACTGCAAGGTGTCTTAAGGTCTAGGCTGAGAAATGGCTCACCATTGCTTTCACTGCATTCTATTGGTCAAAGCAAATCACAAATCATCCAACATTTCCACCTCCCCCAGGCTTACACGTGTCAAGTACAAGAAAGTGTGAAATACCACTATGGGATCTAAACAGGCCGACTCTCCCTGAAGAATGGCACATCACAAAGGGAAAATCTAAAGATGAAGATGGAGAGAGACTTAAAAAAAAAAATTGTCTGGCAAACCAGCTCCCAACATAAAACACAAAGTATCATTACGGGAATTCCAAACCTCTGGTTCACTGAGGGCAACCATAGTAACAAAACAAGTATCTCATCCCCACTAAAGGGCTAACAGAAAATTCCATGTGCCCACATTCAAGCAAAAACGATTTAATTCTAGTATTTATCTCAAAAACTATTTGTCATTTTCCAGCTTCAGTATTTCCTTGCCGCCCTGAGATGACCTAAATTCCCATAGCTCAGAATTCAATGTAACATTTGTACAAAGATAGATTAAGACTTGTTATTCCTTTTGCTATGTTGCCATGTTCAAAAATTTGAGGCATAAGAAAAGTCAAAGAAATAAATGTACTCTAAAGCTATAAAGAAATTGGCACCAGACTCAGAAATATCCTGGATATTTAAACTATCTCAAAAGGAATTTAAATATGCAGATTAAGATGTTAAAGTCTCTAGAGGAATAGGTGGTAAATATAAGCTTGTACAGGTAATTTCAGCAAAAAGATAAATAAATGGAAAAGTTAAAAGTCAGTACAGTAACAGAGATGAAGAATGCCTATGACAGGCTCATCAAGACACTTTGCTGAGGCAACAAAAATTGGTGAACTTGAAAATGGGTGACTAGAAATTACCCAAACTGAAATGAATGAAAAATAGAGAAAAACAGAACAGAGAAAAAAACCAGAAAGATAGGGAGAAACAGAACAGAGAAAACAGAATAGGGTGGAAGGAATATCTGAAGTACTAATTGCTAAGAATTTTCTGGAATTAATGACAAAGCATATAACTGCAAACTCATGAATTACAGAAAACGCCAAACAAAATTCATAAACAAATAATTAGTATATTACATTCGAACTGCTGAAAACAACAGACAAAGAGAAACTCCTGAAAGTATCCCGAGGAAAAAAGATAACATCATCCGTTAGTCTTCAGAGTGACTGAGCTCTTCTTTCTATCCCTGACCCTCCTTACGCTGGCCTATTCAGAATACATCTCACTTGCTAAAGAAAATGAAATTAAGAACTTTAAAAGGGTTACCTACTGCACTGTGCTAAATCACAGAAGATTTGTGAAGGGCAGAAGTTGAACTGACATAAAAAGTACGATAGTATTAAGCGGAGATGAAAAGAGGAAAGACACAATCAGAGAGTGAAAAGAACAAAATAGCTTATTCAAAGAAACAATGAATGCATTGTTTCTATGATACAGAGAACGGCTAGACAAGGTTCCAAAGCTCACAGGTAAGCAAACTGTTGTAGTCTTGACTTGGTCAAGTGGGAAGTAGGGTTTAAAGGAATGTTTTGAGTGGTCATAGTAAGATCAAGACAGTGCTGAGACTTATTCAGAATGCAGTGTCAAATGGATTGAACCAGGAGGACAAAGGTTTAGGGGCAACAGTACCCCAACTTATCAGCGTTCCAGAAATGGAGTGATAACTATTAAGATTCAGTTGTCAAGAATATAAGGTAAGTCAGCGATTAAAAAAAAGGGGCAGGATTTCAAAGAGATAATCAATAAGACTTGTAGAAAACTAATGGGAATCATGGGGACAGCGCCCTCTATCAAGAAATAAGAGTTAGATAATCAGAATCATGTCAGTATGATTTATTTTGCACTTTCTTCTTTTTTCTTCTAGGATTCCATACTGGTGTCTAGTGATAGTCTCCTGTTGCGGCTCCAGATCTTACAGAAAGTTTACCCTGCACCAGTCAGTGTATTCAGGGTACATTTTTACTTTAAATATGTTTAGAGTCTATAATTTTCAATACATCCAGGTCTGGATGTTTGTTGGGTTGTTTTTTGTTTGTTTGTTTGCTTTTTTTTTTCCCTTTATAGTTCATGCAGTAATGGAGGGACTAAAGATAACTTTGCACAGGAGTTAGCAAAAGCCTGTTTCAGACAGACAGAAAGTATATCCAAGAAATAGTTAACCAGGAAAAATATGGCCTGTATACTATACTATTACATTTGTATAAATATATTTTATGTGATTAAAAATAACTGTAAAGTGTATTTTATGTGCTTTTTTTAAATAAAGTCTTTTTTTTTTTTAATTTATTTGACAGACAGAGATCACAGGTAGGCAGAGAGGCAGGTAGGGAGAGAGGAAGGGAAGCAGGCTCCCTGCTGAGCAGAGAGCCCGATGCAGGGCTCAATCCCAGAACCCTGGGATCAGGACCTGAGCCGACGGCAGAGGCTTTAACCCACTGAGCCACCCAGGTGCCCCTATTTTATGTGCTCTTAAGTATAGGTCAGGTAAGTGTTTGGGGATATTTTATTTTAGAAAAGTCAACCATATATTCTCTTTTTGACAATTTGAAATTGTCTTACCCACTTACTGTGGGTAAGTGCTTTGATCCTGATAAGTCTCGGTGTCCCTATTATGAAGTAGGTATTAGTGTTCATCTAATTTGAAATTGTCAAATTGTCTCAGAAATTTTATTGGTTACTATGACAAGAAACCTTGGGCTTTATATACAAAAGAACTTTTAAATGTTTCTACTGTTTGATCAAAAACATGGAGAATAGAAGGATGAAGGCTTCGAAGTAATTCAAGAATATAGTCAAATTACGGATAAGTCAGGCACGTACTCAGAATATGAAGGAGGGTCAAATATATACTCAATCAGGATATATATTATCATTCTAATAAAAATGGCTTTGTGATTTTATTTTTTCAAGGGCTCATACTCTTTCTCCCTTTGTCTGCATCTTTTCCTCTATGTTTCTCAATGACTGTGCAGAAGTAGAAAATGGCTTTATTGTCTTTGTTTTGCAGAAAAAATTTAGAATGAGAGTCCCCAAGTTCACATTACTAGTGCAAGGTTGAAATGAGGACACATGTCTCCTGGCTTTAATTTTCTGGCAGTTTTCACAAAGGTTTGTCATTTCACACTTTCAGTCAGTATTATAGGCAAAGAATCTTGACAAGTGCCTTGATATGAATAAAAGGCTGAGTTACTTAAGCACAATTTCTTTCTTAAATAAATTTTTTCCTGTAATACGATTTGCATTATTATTTTGTGGCACACTATCGTATAGCCTACAAAAGCCTTGGCTTTGACCTCAGGCAGACCTGGGATCAGGCTTTCCCATCTGCATCCTGAGTGACTGTGGGTAAGTGCTTTGATCCTGATAAGTCTCGGTGTCCCTATTATGAAGTAGGTATTAGTGTTCATCTCATTTGGATCTTCTGGAGTTTGAGTTATTGCAAACGCAAGTATAGATTGACTTGTTTTCATGTCTGTGCTCCACATTTAAATACAAATTTTCTGGGGCACCTGACTGGCTCAGTGGATTAAACTTCTGCCTTCAGCTCAGGTCACGATCTCAGGGTCCTGGGATCAAGCTCCGCATCGGGCTCTCTGTTCAAGTGGGGAGCCTGCTTCCTCCTCTTTCTCTCTGCCTGCCTCTCTACCTACTTGTGATCTCTGTCTGTCAAATAAATAAATAAATAAATAAATCTTAAAAAAAAAAGAGTGTCAGTTCAAATTAGTAACAAATCTGCAAAAAACATTATCTTGAACAAGATAAAATTTCTTTTTTCTTTTTTCTTTTTTTTAGAAACAGTAGTCCAGAGGTGGGTAGTCTAGAGCTCCATGAATATCAGAAACCTAGGTTCTTCTATGTTATTGTTCTGTATCAGAAACCTGGGTTCTTCTATGTTATTGTTCTGCCACCCTTTTCACTACGTCATAGTCTAAGAGGGTTTGTCAGTCTCAAGTTATTCCAGGAAGGAAGAAGGAATAAATAAGAGACAAACTGTCATTTAAAGAGATTTCCTGAAAGTTGCAACATCACATTTTGGCTTACAGTCCATTGGCAGAACTTAATCACATAGTAACACCTAGCTGTAAGTGAGAGGAACTAATATAACCTTTTTCCTGGAAGGACTGTCCTGCACTAAAAATATCATTGTTGCCTTACTAAGAAAGAGGGAAAATGACTATTGGTGTATGTACCTAGCAGTCCAAGCCATGATAAGTTGAATATTCACTTGGGGCTTACCTGTAAGCTTCTAATTATTTTCTCTTTGACTAGTTCAACACACCTGTATACACTGTTCAGAGTTTTCTGGATTAGAAAATCCAGCTTCTTCTATTGACTTTATGATTTCTTGTAGTATCTTTAACAAATATCTTACTTCAGTAAGTTTTCTTATTTTCCCACTGTATGTAGGAATCCAGTGCCTATCACATCCGTAAGGACTGCGCAGATCTAGCCCTAGCAATTTCCCCGTAAATTGCTCACTTGTTTTGGGGTGAGGTCTTATTTTAAAAAACATTTTTCTTTTTTCTTTTTTAAAAAAAATTATTTGACAGAGAGAGACATACAAAGAGAGGGAAAACAAGCAGGGGCTGAGGGAGAGGGAGAAGCAGGTTTCCTGCCGAGCAGGGAGCCAGATGCAGGGCTTGATCCCAGGACCCCGGGTTCATGACCTGAGCTGAAGGCAGATGCTTAATGACTGAGCCACCCAGGCACCCCCAAAAAACTTTTTCTTTTTGTTACTCCAATGATCTCTTTGCTTATACGCACATGATCACATTATCCCACTGATGACTCTGGATGTGGATGACTCTCGTGTGTTACTTTAATCATTAAGGTTTTAATATAGGTTAGACGAAGTTACCTCTCATTCTTATTAGCCATTATTTTTAGAGTTTTCCTATTTTCTCAAAAATTTTTTTTGAAGACTTTAGGCTTAGCTGTACTACTTCTTATTCTTATTATACTACTTAATATTTCTCATTGTGACTGTGGTAAAATTTATAAATTAACATCTTGATAATGTTGAATTTTTTCATTTAAGAGCATGGCATTTCTTAAACTTGTTCAGTTTTATTTTGTGTCTCTCATGAGTGTGTCTAAAGATTTTTTCCCATGTTCGTCTAACACATTTAAATTTATTCCTAGGTATTTCAATCCCTTTGTTGACATTTTAAATGAGAACTTTTCCTCCAATATATTTATTCTTTTATGCTCCTAAATGTTTTTATATTAAAACTACTGATTTAGGGCACCTGGGTGGCTCAGTGGGTTAAGCCGCTGCCTTCGACTCAGGTCATGATCTCAGGGTCCTGGGATCGAGTCCCGCATTGGGCTCTCTGCTCGGCAGGGAGCCTGCTTCCTCCTCTCTCTCTCTCTCTGCCTCTCTGCCTACTTGTGATCTCTCTCTGTCAAATAAATAAATAAAATCTTAAAAAAAAATAATAAGTCCTTGAGTCTGAGCATGGGCTAAGAGGCTTTAAAAAACTCTGTCTCTAACTCCTGGGCCTCATTGGATATCTCCCTCTACTTTCACACCAGTGTCTTTCTTTAAAAAAAAAAAAAACAAAAACTACTGATTTAGATATATTAATTGAATGCATGGCCAATTTATGAAATTCTCTTTTTCTTTAAAGGTACTGCGTTAGTGTACTCTCCCCTATTTTCCAGATATTATCATATTGTCTGCAAAAATAATGTCTTTTCCTCACTGACAATTTTATATCTCTAATTTCTTTATCTATGCTAACTTAATTGTATGGTACCTGCAAAGAAAAGTTAAATGATTAAAATGATAGTGGTTACTTTTTATCCTATAGTTGACTTTAAAGGAAATACTCTTCAGAATTCTCCCATTAAGCATGATGTTAGCATTTGTTCTAGAAAAATATGTCTTATAGTATTCATCCATATGTTAACTTTTTTTTTATAAAGATGGAATATATTTTGATATCCAGAATGCTTGGGTTCTTGATCCAGATTAAAAAATAATTTTTGTCACTTCCCCTTTATATTAATATATTTGGAATGTGGAATAATCAGTGATCAGAAGATCATTGGATAAATAAAATGACAGGAATAGAACAGTTATATCCTGTTGAGTGTGGACCATGCCAAAAGTCAGCCTCACTTTTGGCCTGTGGGGAAACAAGGGCTTCTAATGATGCTACAAATTAGACTTTCCAGAGGTACTGCTTATTTGTGAGGACATTATTTACTCTGTGGAGGTGAAACCCAAATAACCGTGATGGAAATAAGAAAGTTGTTTTTGTCTCAGGTCAAATCCAGATGTAGGGACTCAGTTATATTTCGTGCTTGCACAGCCTTCCAGGATTCTCACAATCTCCAGCTTTGCATTCTGATACCATCAAGATAGTATCGTTGTCCATAAGCATTGAAATGGAATTGTAGCTATCACATCTACAACCCAAGCCTCAGCATAGAAGAAGGGATGAAATCGTGACCTTTCCCTTTTTTAAAGAGCTGCATGGACACCGTTTCCATTCATGGCCCAGTGGATGGCACTTACTAATGTGGTTCCTTATGCAAGGGATACCTGAAATGTAGCCTTAACTGGATACCCATGTTCCCAGCTAACAGTCCAAGGATGAAAGAAAGCTGGGAATTAACTAGAAGTTTTTGCCAATAGACTCGTTGGGTCTATTGGATACATAAGCTCACTTCAAGCTTCATCCTTGCAATAGAAACTTCTACTAAATGGAACATTCTTTTTTTTTTTTTCAATATAGATTGACACATTATTAAAATCCTCGTATATCAACCTTCATATCATTTGTGCAACACATTAAAGCTTTTTTTTTTTTCAATGATAAGTGAGTACCCCAATATCATTGGTCATATATTTTGCAATCACAATGTAGGTTAGGAAACCCTAGAAGGTTTCTGTTGACAATAGTCCTATCTATAATAATATAGGCCAACCTAACCTATTTCTTAAAGACTTTATTTATTTATTTGACAGAGAGAGATGTTGAGAGAGGCAATACAAGCAGGGGTATGGAAAAGGGAGAAGCAGGCTCCCTGTCAAGCAGGGATCCTGACGCAGGGCTCAGTCCTGGGACCCTGGGATCATGACCTGACCTGATGCTTAAAAATCGAGCTACCCAGGCACTCCCAGGCTAAACTATTTTTTAGATTCTGACACGGAAGCAGTTACAAAATTCAACTATTTTATATGCTAACTAATATATCAATTTCCTTTACATTACCCCCCAAACACTAGTTCAATAGCCTCTGCATGGGGGAAAACACAGTCCTGTAAGGTCGTCCATTTCTTTATAATGAAATTATAATCACAGAGAATTTCTTTTCTATGTTCTTGAAACTTATATACCCAAAATTAAAACCTGTTAGACTTTGTCTTTTCCTCTAGGATCTAGAGATACCTAATGCAATATGGGGGCTAGAAATTTTTATATTCATTAAACATACCAAATAAATGTTTTTTTCTTAGCATTTGGGGAGAGATAACTAATGGGTATCTGAAGGTTTTCCTTCAGGGAACTCTGTTTAAATATGTTCTAGAAGACATACAAGATTCAGCATGTAATTATACTCATGGCTAAGGTTCTTTATGGGGATATAGTAAGAACTCACAGCTGAATGAAAGGGGAAAAAACACAGGCAGAGTCTGGAGGAAGTCATATGTAGATTTCTACATGCTCTTTTCCTTCCATGAGAAGTCACACAGAGCAGTTTCCCCCCAGTAACAGAAGAACAGCATATATATGTTATGTTTCTGTCCAGGGATGCCCACTAAAGAGGCAGTACCTAAGCTGCTTCCTGTGGGCTGGTCATATATGAAAGTTCCAGACTCTGCAAGGAAAGCAGGTGTTGAGCATAAACCATATGGTTTGCACAGTCTAGGTACAGTGAATCATTTGTCATTTAACTGTTGACTAGGAACTTGGAGAGCCAAGTAGATAGATGCCAGCCAAGGGCCAAACTTGCAAGTCAATTTTTTTTTAATGATAACATTTTCAGGCTTGCTATATAAATTCTTTTCAGCAGACATAGGTAACTGCCTATATCTTTAAATTTCTAGATGAATAAGGTTGAGATATATGGGTAGGAGTGTATTCAGTTTAATAGGCATAAAAACACAATGTAAACTTCACAGCAGTTTTTTGGAAGTGTTTAGAATATTGATTCAGCAATGAAAGTTTCAAAAGCTTGTTTGGACTATCATGTGAATAACAAACTATATTGATAAATTTATTATCAATAAATCAATTTATTATTTCGCAAGAGAGGCACCCTATTTTCATTGGTAAGGCCTTTCCATCTTCACTCTGTCATCTTCAGGGAAAAGAACAAAAAGTGTTGACATGCTGAGACATAAGCAAATACCATGACTTCTTCCTCCATTTCCCAATAAAAGCCTGGCCACAGTCTCAGTCCCCAGCTTTGGTACAATGGCTTTCCTTCTTCCTTGGACCTGTGTGTTAGTTGGTTGCTTTTCTGCTTCTCTAGCAGGAGCATATAATTTCTCAGATCTGTATCCACCACTGTGGGAGAAGAGTCCTGGTCAGCTCAGTGACTACAGGGTAGAGAATGGAAAGTACCTCATTGATCCCTGGATATACTTGGAGAGACTGGGGATGTACAAAATCCTAGTGAACAAGACAGCGAGTTATTTTGAAAACATTGTGGCTAACAATGAACAAAATATTTTTTGGGGTTTACCTCTCCAGCTTGGCTGGCAATACAGAACAGGTAAGAATGACTCTTGTTTTCATCCTGATGATCTACTAATATGACCACATAGTAATTGGGAAGTAAGATTCTGTAAATACCATACCATGTTTTTGAAAATTGATTCTTTTCTTTTTCCTCTTTCCCCTCATAACCATATTTCTTCACTTCTCCTCCATAAAGCCTACTTTTACATGCTTTTGTCTTGACTAGAATCCACAATGGGGCATAAGGAATAGTTGCCAAACACAAAAAGACTTCATATTAAATCTATTGAAATCTATTGAGCATACTTCAAATATTTATTGAACTCCTGCTAGGTGCTAGATGCCATTTGAAGCATTTAGATGAGCAAAACAGTCAAAAGGATATACATTAAAAACAGAAGTTGATGTCAAATTTACCTGAATTTTTTTGAAGTCCCAATTGTGATTACCTATACATGGAGATAGTGCTGATACGTAAGGAGTGCCATCTTGTTCATAAGGATGTTTCTCTGCAAATGATTGATTCCTCTTGAAAATACATTCTAGTGTTTCATTGGGAGATATGTTGTGGGCCAAGGATTCATAAATTAGATATTTTTGTTCTTGCCAACAGAAAAAGCTCATGAAGGAGCTTATCCACACTGATAATACCACCAATAAAGAAATATGTTCTATTCCAATAGAAAAGATATAGAGGGTAGATTATGGTTGATCTTAAGTCTGAGCAGTGGTCATATTCAGGAGCTACTGAGGAGGACAAGTCATGCTTTTTTGTTAGGGAATATCCTGAGACCCAAATCTACTCCTATTTATCTGGCATTCATTGGGGTCAAAACAACCCTTGTCCAAGAGAAATCATTAATATAAAGTCTGCTATGGGAGGCATGCCAACCTCAGGGGAGGTACAGGGGAGCTGGTAGATTAATGCTCTTCTTTTTCTTTCTTTGCATTCACACATCAGGATCAAGTCTGACTAAACTCATCCATTGATGAGCTGATAAGTGTTCAACATTTGCTAAGAGCAGTGGAGAGATGGGGTGTGAATGAGTACTTTCAGACAGTTTCCCTGCCATTAAAGAATTTACAGCACAAGTGAAATAGAAAAGATAGCAGAAATTAAATAGAAAACAATAAACAATAACTCTTGGATAGACATTAAAAGTGCAAAACAAAGGCCAGAGTGGAGTCAGCTGGAGTGATCAGAAAAAAATGAATTTAACCTAAACCTGAAATGTGGATGAAATTTTACTGGGGAAATAGAAATGAAATCTACTAGGAAATAAAAGAATGAGCCCAAACAGTGTTTCTCAGTCTTGGCTGCATGTTGAAAATAACTACCTAGTTAAAAGAAAAAAAAAAAAAACAGTCTTTAAGTCCACCTGAGAAATTCTATTCTAATTTGATAATATTGGAAATTAAGGCAAAGGACAAGACCTGGAAATAGAATAGCATAGAAACATGTGCTTGACTGTAGGTTGTGTGTGTGTGTGTGTTTGTGTGTGTGTGTGTGTTTAAGGAAGGGACAAGAAAAGGAAGGGAGAAGGATTGAGTGCGAGGGACTTGTTGGGGACCAATGAAAGAAGAAGAGAACAATTTAAAGCAAAATATTTATTGATATTCAGGAATTAATGTTAGTATATAACAAATAATCGCTGCACCCTCTCTTTTCTAGGAAGATTAGCTGATCCCAGAGGAAGGAAAGGCTGTGGCTATGAATCTGGAGATCATTTGTGTATCTCTGTGGACAGCTGGTGGGCTGGTAGGTTCATTTATTTTTATTTATTTTTATTTTTTTTAAAGATTTTATTTATTTATTCGACAGAGATCACAAGTAGGCAGAGAGGCAGGCGGGGGGTTGGGGAAGCAGGCTCCCCAATGATCAGAGAGCTCGACGTGGGGCTTGATCTCCTGACTCTGGGATCATAACCTGAACTGAAGGCAGAGGCTTTAAGCCACTGAGCCACCCAGGTGCCCCTGGTAGGTCCTTTTAAATAGCAAAATAGGTAATAGCCATTCCCAAGGAAAGTATTCAACCTAAAATCTTAGAGACAGAGACAAAATAATACTATTCTTTTGTAAGAAGGAATCTATTTCATCATGTACCTTGTGGCCTTTATGCCACATTCTAGAATTTAACAGCCATAAGGTCAATAATGATTCCTCAGGGCACACAGCGCTTTTCACAGAAGGACGGAAACAAGGAACTGTAAAGGACCATGGCCTCTGAAAGCCCAGCACTGGCAGTCAGGTGGGAGGTCCCACGAGAGTCTCCAGAATGAGGAAGGATGAGAAATGAGAGAACAAGCAAATAGGGCTTTGCCTCATTTTGTTCAGACCGACTGTGTTTGACTTTAAAACCATAAGTGTCAGAGTAGTGTGCCACAAATGATTTTGTCAATCCGTAATCAAAGGCTCAGTCACGTATTTAATACAAAAATAATCAAAAGGTTATTTTCTAATTCTTTAATTCTGTTTTGTTTTTTAGTAATAAAATTAATTTCCACACAATTTCTTAGAGATATTTCCCAATATCTCTAAGAATACATTAAGTTTCACTTTCTTGGATTTACACACATCATATAACACCTTTACATGTTTTTCTAATACTGTGCAGACCAGTTCTTTTCAAAGACCCACAGTCATGGCCACGGATGTAGAACTCAGGCTTCTTTATTCGATTGATTTAGTAGTTTGGAGTAGCAGTCTGCTCCACTGGGGCGTAGAATTGCATTCATAAATACATGTCTTATCATAGACAACGTTCTACATCACCAGTGAGAATCAGTATAAGCTTTATAGCTATCAAAATTATAATGTCTAAATCTGATGGAATAGGTTATTTTTAGAGAGAAATAAAAAAGTTAATTCATTGCCAATTTAGTTATCCAAAGATCAATTGTCAACACTTACCCAAAATGTTTGCTTTAAAAACCCAATATAAAACAAGGATTTTGTGATATCATGGTTGCACATTAAACTCGACTAAGTACCAAGTACAAAATGTTAACACTCTTGCCACATTAAATGTTTTAGAAAAGTATTGTTATGATAAAGCTTCAGTTAGAGGTGTATCATTCTATGCGTCAATAGATAATTTTCTTTTTTTTTTTACCCAACACTTTGAAAAAATGGATATTAAGTAATACTAAATTAATATGAAATGTCAACATTAATTTTTATTTAAGATATAGACAACAGCTTGAGTCTGTGTTTATTTATGATTCTAGGCTTATTAAGAAAAGCTATATATGTGATCCTTAGGGAGATTTTTAATTTTTTTTGGTAGTGACTAACTTTTTGGTTTCTGGACCTGTGATTTTTGCTTACTAGTTTACAGACTACTTAAAAATATTCTCTATCGCATTTGTTAGTGCTTGTGATAATAATAAGTATTTTTGCTGTTACAGATATGAATTACTTTCTAAGTGCATTACCTTTCCTGGCTGCGGTTGATTCCGGCATAATGGGGATATCATCAGACCAAATCATGCTTTTGCCGCCACCCAAGGATCAGACGAATTTTTGCCTTAATATTTCTAGTTGTCAATCATCCTATCCTGAGATAATGAGCAAGTGGAATGCCTTTTACCAGGTTGCTTTCTTAAGTTTTATAATTTATTTTCTTAGGAGGTGATAAGAGAATTTCCTTTTCTATATAATGTTTTTTGTCTAGGTCTTTGTTTTCATCATGTAATATTTTCCTAAGTGCAAAAATGTAAATTGTTATGCAAATTATATTATTACTTTACAGTGGGGGATTATGTGCCATTAGTACCCTCTGAACCAATACAACATTAACACAAAGTCTATCCACTCATTTAAATTAAATTATACATAAATGTGAGAGCACAAAATGTATCTTACTAAATAAAAGGAGTATTCCGGCTAATTGAACCTGCATGGCAACCAAGGGTTAACTCTTGGGAGAAATACAATTATAGAGTTTGTTTTTAGAACAGTCAATTAACTTATTTCAATTGAATTAATAAATGATCATACATAGGGAGAACTAAACAATTATGTGACAATCAAAACCAAATATTCAATAAGCAAAATGCAAACATTGGCTAAATATAGAAGTGGTAGAAGGTCCACAATAAAAAGATAGATTTACTTGTTCTGTAGATTATTAATTCACTACTTTAGATATGATTGAATTAAATATCCTAACAAAAATTTCCTCTTTTTCTTAATTTTAAACTTTTGTGGTAGTTTCTACTATGGTGGCAGAAAAACAAATGACAAACCAAAACCAAAATCCTCCTGGCCAGTATAAAATACTGACTCTTGTGAAAATTGTTGCAGCTCATCTCTTATAGGTGCATTCAGTAATAATACTTATAATAGATATTTATTATACTCTATTATGGAGTGTTATTCACTAAGGGCCTGCATAGTTCTTAGAAACAAAAGTTCTCCTCTCTTGTAGAATATTTCTAGCTTATATATGGGATTCAATGAAATTTAAGGAAAGAAATTGTTATATTTTCTCAAATACGAATAAATGTCTCCTTTGCTACAGCATTTGCAGAATCCTTCTAGTAGCTTTGAAGACCTGTTGAAGTACTTCTGGGCTGCACATGTTTCAACCTTGGAACATGCTAGCAAAATATTTGAAGATAGGTAAGAATGGATAGCAAATCATTTCTATTTAAGATGGTAAATGATTTTGGCCTTACTTAACACCTTTTTATTCCTCTTCTAAAGTGATGGTTAATCTTCCTTTTAAATAATATTATTCACTGAGTATTTTAATGATGAAGTATAACTCTTTTAGAATGATTAGATTAAAAAGTGTTTTATGAAGAAGGGGCAAAATCTTTTACTAACCAACTGATAACTAACAAAACAGCTAGCCAACCAACCAACAAATAAAATATACAACAATTTCTCTATATAAAAAAAAAGAAAAATTTTCTTCATTATTTTGACCATGGGCACATCATATGGTAGGTACACACTTAAAGAAAAAGATAAACTAGCATCAGGATTAGCACACAGGATAGTTTAGCAGATTATCAAGCCACTCTACATGTTATATCTACATGTTACACTCTATATCTAGAGTGCTTTGTTGTGAATGATAATGTATTAGTCAGGATTCTCCAAACAAACAGTGCCAATAGGAGATAGTGTTAGAGAGATGATAGATAGATAGAGAGATGATAGATTAATAGATTAGCTAGATGATAGATAGATAAATAGGTAGGTAGATAGGTGGAAGCAGGAGAAGCTTATCTTCCAGTTTGAAGACCATCAGTCAAGAGAATTCTCTCTTACTTTAAGGAAGGTTAGACTTTTGTTCTAATACACCTTCAAAAGATTGGATATGGCCCATCCACATTAGGGAGGGCAATATGTTTCACTCAGTCCACTGATTTTGGAAACTGAGATTTCCCAAAAAACACCCTTACAGAAACACCCAAAATAATGTTTAACTAAATATCTGGGCACCCTGAGGCCCAGTCAAGTTGACACATAATAAAATTAGCTATTGTGGACACTGTCTGAGGGTGAAGTCAACCACTTTGAGTGAAGTGTGGGGTAGAAATCTGGGTATGGTAAAAAAACAGGAACCACAAAATTGGGTTCCTTGGTATTGTATGAGTAGACTGGTAAAGCCAGGCAGGCATGTGTGCCTCTTAATTTCACTGATTGTCTCTCCCACTGACTCCATCAGTTAGGTAAATAAATCACGTAAGTCGCAGATTCAAAGCACATTTCCTCCTTTACCTCCTTTATTGATATGGTTTCAAAAATCAGATATTAAGTTGGGCAATGGAAGAGTTTTCTCCTGGGGCGGCATCAGTGATAGGATTTGGGGCTGCAGTTGTAACTCAACTGCTTTTTCTATTCTGATGACAGGAAATAGGAATGAGATTATTAGACAATGATTCTGGCCTGGGATTGCCTACCCCAAGATATGACTGATAGCAAGTCATTGTTCTAGATTACTCTTTCATTTACAGATGTTCCAGGTTCATATACAAAGATAAATCACTAGAGAATCCAACTTTGTCCCTAAAAAATATAAGAGTACTTCAGGTAAATTCAAGGAGATTGAAGAAACTTTTTTCTTATAGGCATATTTCCTGTCTCCTGTGGACTTAGACTTTTAATCTAATTGTATTTATTCCTATATATGTAATGGAACTGCTTTTGAAAGAAATACCATATTTTCAACAGGCTAAATTTATTTAAAAACTCCAAAATCACAGGGCAATGAATTTTTGGTGTATAATCTTAAATATTTACATGACTATTTTGATCACAAGCATATGACCTAAAAAATTTTTTTCTGATAGTGTTAGAAGCACTTTCCTCAATAATTATAACCAAAACATTGCTTTTTAATAGCTCTTTTTATTCTCTGAAATTTGATCCTTCTTACTTGGCCTTCTATTTAGGTATCAACAAGTGACTCTCTCAAATGGGTTTTTTAAACAGCTACTGTTTCTTAAGTACAATAAGTAAAAGAAATTTCCTGAAGTATCCTAATATAAGATCTCACCTGAAAACACCTCCTTTCTCTAGATCCCAAGTATGTAGTTGAGCTGTTTAGGAACTTTCTTAAAATGTTATGGCCAGGGAGTAGCAGGGCTAGTATTCAAATTTCTCCTGACTCCATAGCTCATTTTCTTACCTGCAAGCTGTACTGTCTGCAAGGTACATAGCCTACAAACTCATTTGATGAGGTCAGTAACTACCAAGGTTCTTCCCTTCTAAAAAGATATTAAAAGCTATTAAACAATAAAAAAATGCTTCCACCTTTTAATATATAATGAAGCAGGAATAAAATACAATATTCACTTCCTTGATGAAGAGTCTTGAAATTCTGGGGAGAGATGAACCATGCAGGCAATCACCGAATTGAACAAAAAATCATTCTTAACCTCTTCTCCCTCCCTCTAGGTAGGTTAGCAGGCAAGTGAGTGTGATCAGAGCCTCCCTGTCCTAGGAGTTAGAATAGTGGATGGATGGCCCTTAGACCATCTGTGGGAATGGTCTGTGGGAAGATCTTAGCATCTTCCCACAGCTGCTGCTATCTCTATTTCAGGAATTCTTCAGAGATCCATCCATCCTTTCCCCCCTCCCTCCCTCCCGTCTTTCCTTCCTTCCTTCCTGTTCCTTTAATTCATATATTGAATTCAGGTGTGCTTTCTTACTTTTTGTTTTGGGTCACTTTTAGTTTGTATATTATCCACTTCGTATATGGCAATGATTTAGTCACGTGGTTCTATGAGATTTTTCCGTCTCTTCCACCAAAAATACATAAGTAAATGAAACAGCTGTATCCAGGGAGAATATGACTATAACCACTGGTTGCTTTGCTATTTGGTACTATATTTCTAAAAATAAAAAATCCTATAACATTTCCTGATTTATAGATTTAAGTATAATCCTTTTTATCATGGCCATAGAAAATTACCACTTAGTTCCCCTCACCCACACACCATACAAATTCTTCCCACTTCTCACTTTCTCTGCATGATTGTTTAGTGATTTGGATTGGGACAATGTTCAGTGGCTACATTATTTTAACTATTAATTGCTCTTCATATCACATGTACTAAACTGATTATAATTATTTTCCTTTGCTATCTTATTCCCTTTAGCGTTGATAATTTTTTACATATTTTTGTTTACTTTCTATTGTATACAACGCTAATTACTTCAAGTTGGCAAACCAAGGAAGTTTCTTCTCAACATGTTTAAAAGCATCTGGAATTACATCAATTTTTTCTTCTTGAAGAGGTTTCTTTCAGAGCTGTTGACCTGCTCTGCTTTGCCTAGGTGGTCTGATAGGATTCTTCGGTCTCTAGTATCTTTGTACTAGATTTCCTTTGTCTCTTCTTTGAGTTGAATCGCCCCTTTCCAATATCCTGTATCTTTTTATTTCTTGGATTACTTTGTTTGTCAGGACTTACATACTAGTCGATTCAGAACAGTTGTATAAGAAGAAAAAATTGTAGGTAATTTGCATTCTTACAGTATCATTATTCTATCACGATTTCGGACTGAGGCTTTGAGTGATTACAGAAACCTAGCTGGTAATACTTAAGATTTTTGAAGGCATATCTCCATTATTTTTTAGCTTCAGTTTCATTGTTGAGAAGTCTGCAATTTATTAGGTGTGTTGTCCTGTATTTCATTTTGTTTTCTTCACGAGAATGTAGACAGGTGATAACTACTAAATCTCAGTGTCATAGACCAGTGTTTATTCCTCACATGTTTAAGATTCAGCTGGGCAGGTCTGCTCATTCCTAGGCTCACATCGTGTTAGCTGACTTTGATTGGCATTCCAGGGTTGAGTGAAGCTCAGCTCTGCTCCACTTGTCTTCTAATTCTTCAGTAAGCAAGTTTGAGTGTTTACCATAGTGACGGCAGACTGACAAGAGAGAGAAACCAAATTGTGAAAACATATTACTGGCTTACAGGGTGTCAAGTTGGCTAATATCCTATTGGCCAAATTAAATATTATGGCTGAACCAGGATCAGAAAGTTATGCCTTTCTCCTTCCCACCTCCTTCCAATGTAACAGGGAAGGGGCCCTGGGAAAAACAAACACCAGAGATAGAGTGAGTTTGGAAAACTGCAGACATGTTTGCAATCTATTATATACTGGGATATTTCCTTCAAATCTCATATGTTACTTTTTAAGGAATATATTAGGGTTTTTTCTTTACATGAGACAATACTGAGCTCTGTATGGTCTACATATACTTAAAACTGTTGGATCTTGGATCCTAAGATTGATTGGTGCACGTATATCTGTATTTTATATTAAAAGGAGCCTCTTAAGGTGTATTTTTATTTTTATTTTAACTTGGCTATATCTTAACTGAAATATTAGATGAATTGTCTGGTAACAGATCCAGTTAAATCATTTGAAAAGATTCCATTTGATCTGACTTTGCTTATATGCCTTTGTGCCTTGAACTGGTGCCCTCACCTCTTTCCTAGGGTTTATTTAAGCCATTGTTTTTAGGGCTTGCTGTTTGTCTAAGCCATTGCAGTTTATTTAAACCATTGTTTCTCACTTGTGATGAGCACTGGGTGTTATATGTAAGTGACGAATCACTAAATTCTACTTTTGAAACAATACTACACTATAAGTTAATTAACTAGAATTTAAATAAAAACTTGAAACTAAAAAATCAAAAACAGAAGCAAGAAAATAATGAGGCTGAAATTCTGAATGGACTAATTAAAATTGTACCTGTTTCCACTTGTCTCTTAGGTTGGAGTATTATTCTAAACCAGAAGCAAATTTTGGAAGAAATTGGTGTGTGGCTGTGAAATATTTAGCTGTAGCCCTCTTTCCAACAACTTTGGTCAGAACATATGAATTCCAGAAGGGCCTGCCTCCACGAATGCTTGTTAACGGGGATAGAGCCCCCTTCATCCACGACTTTACTGACTTTCAAAACATGGTTCTTCTTGTTCTAAGTTTTCTTCGCCAAGTGGATAACTCTCCAGGTAAGAGCCTTGTAAGCAATACCTCAAAGAAAATTAATATTTCATGGAATAAAGGAAAAAATAATGATTTTATTTGATACAAAGATCATCATAACACATATTGTCAAAGAAAGTCATGATTTTCCATGGGTATCCATTCCACAGTTTTTGGTCCTTCTAAGGGTGGCCTGTCCTTTCTTATGCATCTTTATTGATCTATGAAGCCACCAGACAACCTCCAGTCCCCTTTTCATCCACAAACCCAGATACAGTCCTTTGCTGCTGTTACACTATTCCTTTTTTAAAAATCTTATACATCGCTCTTAAATTTAGCAAAAAAAAAAAAAAAAAAAAAAAACTCAAAAGAAAATGTGCCATGATTAATGGGAAAAACTAGCAAATTGACTTACGTGAGCTCACTTGATCTAGTCTTACTAACTGTGGATGAAATATTCTGCTGCAGTCCCTCAACTGTAGGGCTTCCTTCAGAATGAAAAACAGAAGGGATCTATAATTGTACCTTTGAATTACCACATCATCTCAGTTTTCTAGATATGGTTTTACGCAGTGAACCAAGCTGAAAACATTCAATTAAAATAATTAAAATGTTGTGATTTTTAACCCCTCCAAAAGAATCTGAAAGATACAAAAGCAAAGTAAACATAAATACATTAAATATATGTTTTGAAATCTTATTTGTATTAATTTGAGTAAGAATTAACCCCAAACATTTAAGGCTTTCATGCAATGGCAGTTTCTTCTTGCTGTAGTAATGGTTCCAGTGAAATATTCTCAGTCAATGGCAGTTTCCCTTTACACAATGAATAGAGGAGTAAGTTACCTTCTATCTGTGCTTGTTCCAACCCCTGACTTCTATATAATCTACATCCCACCAGCAGAAAGATGCTCTCATGTTTGGAGAGGCAGTGGGGTAGGGAATTAAACTGCTATCTAAGGACTACTTTTGTGTGACAAACTATACCATGAAAGGAGAAGCATGAATTTTGTTAATCGCCTGCCAAATTATCAGATGGCATAAATTACATAGGCTTGGGTTGTAGAAACTGGATTTCCTCTTAAGATGTACAAGGTGAAGAACTGAGTGGAGAGTGAAACTTATTTCATTTAAAGTGTGAAAGTACCATTGTACAAGATTTTATTAGATTAAGTTTTACTGAAATTTGGCTTTGTGTCACAAGTTTGAATTGCTTTCACAAAAAAAAAAAAATGGGAGAGTAAATGTTGAAAGTTACTGGTGAAAAAATGGTGAACCTTGATAGTGTAATTGTATAAACCTTATATAACAAGGTACTTACTGTTGTCAAGTTGTCATTCTCATGGCAACCGCTCTCCACTGACACCCAGAATTCAGTCTGTGTCAAAGGCCTTGGAGTTTTCAAATAAGCAAAGAATAGAGAAAACAGATATATTGAAAACAAGGCATGAGTGAAAAACAGATACTGATACTTAAAAATGAGCATTTTCAGTTAATCTTTGATAGAAACATATGTACACATTTACAATAAAGTTTAAAAGTGTCATGTAGCTACTTTTTAGTCTCCAGAATGATTTTCCACAAGAAACTTAAGCTAAGTTCATTAAATTTAATCTACAAAATAAAATTAACATTTTCAGGCTTCAAATTAGCTTTTTAACATTTTTGCTGATGGTAAGAATTGGCATGGAGTTTTAAATGTTTAATTTTGTAAAATTCTGAACCATCTCTTTATCTTTAGTGGCATCAAGTTTTAATCCTTGACTATACATAGTCTAAGAGTAAAGTCCATAGTTAAGTTGAAAGATAACATTAGGTATAAATTAGTAAGAAAACAAAGCTTGCCTAGATTTTATTACTTTATTTCCGCATGGGTGATATTTAAAATGAACAATGAAGACTGCATGAAAATTTAAAACTGTCAAAAGCTGATATTCATGTTAATATAATTTTAAAATGCTTTTAAAAACTTGTTGAATTTCATGATTCAAGACTGAGGCCAGGTGCCCCTTTTGCTGCCCCTAACCTGAACAAGAGGTTTGTTACCTCCTACTCTTCTGCTGCAATGGTTACTACCTCCTCCTTTCTTTGAATGAAGACAACTGTTTGCTGAAGTATGATGTATGGTTGGGTGAAAGGAAATGAACTTGGGCATCTCAGAAGCTGCAGTGAAGATGGTGACATAGGAAGCTCCTGAACTTACTCCTTTCAGGGACACCAAACAGACAGCTACAGACAGAAAGATTCACTCTGAAAGAAATCCAGAAACTAGCTGAGTGACTCTTACTCTTTGGGGAAATGAGAAAAAATACACATCAATGTAGGAAGGAGAGGCTGAGACACAATCTTGCCATAAGCCCCAGCCGTGGTGAAGCAACACAGAATAGGAGAGATATCACAACTCCCAGCTTCTCCTTAAGGAGTGATGAGTTTGGACCCCACATCCATCCATCCATTGGAACCCCAACTTCTAAGACTTCCATGTGAGAGATGTACTCCCAAACATCTAGTTTTGAAAGCCAACAAGGCTTGGATGCACAAGACTCAGAAGGCTATAGCAAACTAGGAGACAATTCTTGAAAGGTTTGTGCAGACACACTGTGGCAAATTCCCAAGGGTACACAGCAGAGGCAGCAAACTGAAACACACCCAGTCTTTTCATGAAAGAAGGCTGTTTGTTCATTCTAATAGCTGTGGACTGAGGGGCAGCTTTCCAATTTAATACTGCAGCACCAAGAACTTGATGGTGTCATCTTGGCACTCTCCCTTTATTTTGTTTCAGAGGAAATGTATCTCCTGGAAGGAACTTGTACACACATCTGTGCCATGTTTTTTTCAGAGGATACCCCATGATTGCATGGCTCCAATGGCCAACAGGGCTTAATTAAATTGATGGGTTCCATAGGACTGTAACAAACAAAAATTGCTACTTGAGGATCCAGCTTAAAACCATCTGGCATCCAGTTGTTGACTGAGCTCTGCCTCTTTGGGACACTGATAGGTCTTGGCCCACCTTCAACTACTGGGGGCCATTAAGAACACACTATGCAGTTTCACAAAGAATTGGAAGACAGCCAAGAGGAAGGGCATTGTTGAATGGTAAAATTTATCTTTTATACAGAGGCCTCTTCTTCAAAACTGGGAGAGGTGGCTGTTTTGTCTAATCCATAGAAACCAGCACAGAAATGCAAGGAAAATGAAGACACAGAGGAGTATGTTCCAAACAATAGAACAGCATGAAACCTCAGAAAAAGACTTCACTAAAATGGAGATAAGTGATTTACCTGATAAAGAGTTCAAAACAATGGTCACAAAGATACTCTCTGAGGTCCGGAAAAGAATTCATGAACAAAGTAAAAATTTCAATAGGGAAATATAAAATATAAAGTACCAAACTGAATTCACTGACCTGAAAAAATATAATAACAGAGCTGAAAAATTCAATAGAGAGATTCAACTGCAGTTTGGATGAAGTGGAAGACAGGATGCAGAACTTGAGAAAAAGACAGCAGATGAGAGGAGCAAAAAGAGAGAAGAATGAGAAAGTATGAAGATAGGTTAAAGACGTATAAAACAACATCAAGTGGACCAACACTTATGTTGCAAGGGTCCCAGAAATAGAAGAGAGAGAGAAAGGAGCAGAAAATGTATTGAAAGAAATCATGACTGAAAATTTCTGTAACTTGGGGAGGACACAGACATCCAGATTCAGGAAATCTAGAGTTCCAAATAAGATGAACCCCAAAAGACCTACACCAAAACACAGAATTAAATTGTCAAAAGTTAAAGACAAAAAAGGAAACTTAAAAGCAATAAGAGAAAACTCATTTTGTACAAGGGAATCTCCTCTCCCTCCATAAGACTCAGGAGATTTTTCAGGAGAAATTTTACCAGTCAGAAGGGTGGCATGAATTATTTAAAGCGCTGAAAGAAAAAACTCCCAAACATGAATACTCTACCTGGCAAAATTTTTCTTCATAATTGAAGGAAAAATAAAGAGTTCTCCAGACAAGCAAAAGCTGAAAGTGTTCAGCACCAGTAAGCTGGCTTTATAAGAAATGTTAAAGGGTCTTCTTTAAACTGAAATAAAAGAGTTGCTAATTATAACAAGAGAACATATGAAAGCATAAATCCCTTTGATAAAGGTAAAATACAGTTAAATTCAGGATAATCTAATGTAATGGCGGTGTGTTCATAACCTATAAACTTATAAATGAAGAAAAACAATTCCATTTACAATTACATCAAAAAGAATAAAATATCTAGAAGTAAATTTCATCAAGGAGGTGAAAGACCTGTACACTGAAAACTGTAAGACAGTAATGAAAGAAATTGAAAAAGACACAAGTAAATGGAAAGAAATTCCATGTTCATGAATTGGAAAATTAATATTGTTAAAAAGTCCATACTACCCAAAACAGTCTACAGAATTAATGCATCATGTATTAAAATTCCAGTGTCATTTTCCACAGAAGTAAAATGATCCTAAAATGTGGATTCAACCACAAAAACACCCTGTGTAGCCAAGCAGTCTTGAGAAGGAAGACCAAATCTGGAGGCATCTCACTTACAAATTTCAAGCTATACTATAAAGCTCTAGTTAGCAAAACAGTAAGGTACTAGCATAAAAAGAGACACATAGATCAATGGAACAGAATAGAGAGCCCAGAAATAAATCCACACGTATGTGGTCAGTTAATTTACAGCAAAGGAAGGAGCCAAGAATAAACAATGGAGAGAGGACATTCTCTTAAATAAATGGTGCTGGGAGAACTGGGCAGCCACCTGCAAAAGAATGAATTGGGCCATTATCTTACCTCAAATGCAAATGGATTAAAGACTCAACAGTGAGATCTGGAGCCATAATCCGGTAGGAGAAAACAAAGGGTAAGCTCCTTGACATTGATCTTAGTGATGAGTGTTTGAATTAGACATCAAATGTAAAGGCAACAACAAGAACAAAAAACAAATGGGACTATATTAAAAGGCAGCAAAGGAAATTATTATTATAGAAGCTTCTCATAGTTGCTGATGTTAACTCCAAGAAACAACTACATACTACTTTGAGAAGTAAATATGTCAAAAAACAAGGTTCTGATATGAGATGAAACTGAAAAACCTAGTAACATTTGTAGACAAAACAGTGAAACAAGTTTTAGACCAACTTAAAAATCAATTTGTTTCAATAAACTGAGTTTTGGGGGGGTAATGATCATTGTTTTATATTTCAAAAGTATTGAGTTTAGAAATTAGTTGTACGATAATGCCTTTGTATGTTTGTCTTTTCCCATGCATTTTTAAATAACCAGTAATCTACACTTCATTAAAATTTTTGAACGTGTTGACTGACTCAATATTAATCAAATTAACCTAACTTCCTCACTAGTTTAAACAGAAAGAAGAGAAAAGAGCTATTTTGGTTCTTAGGACTTTATAACAGAATAGCTCTAGCCAACTGAGAAACATGAGCCAAATTCTCTCACCCACCAATCAGGTAACATGCTCCATCTCCATGGAAAGAATTAAACGATGTTAACAAGAATAGCTTTTCATGGAAATTAATCTTCCCATCCCCAGAGTGTAGGAAGAAAACAGAAGAAGATCTGGGACCAAGCGTTCTGGACACTTTCAAACCATTAACTCTCATATGTTAACAGATCTAACCTGAAATATTTCTTCTCTTCAAAAATCATTTTAAAAACTCTTATTTTTTCTCTATTTTAAAAGCATTTAAATTACTGTTACTTTTACTGACTTATCTTAAACTATAATACAGTCAAACTTAAAAAGCCCAGTGCATTGATACATTAAATGACAATTAAAGTCTTCTTCCCCACCTCTTTTCATTTATACCTCTTGGCTCTTCACCCAGTTTTCAAAAGTGGTGCAAATTTTGTTTGAACATAAATATATAAATGGATAAATAAGACCTGTGCTGTTTGCACAAATGAAATCATACTCACTGCTTTGCACTCCGTTTTTTTACTAGAAAATTTTCTTGAAGCTCTTGGATATCAGGACATATTGATCCAGCTCATTCTGTTTAACAGATATGTAATGTTTTATTTAATAAATTTACTATAACTGTAGGCATTATTTTCTGTTATAAACTGATGGTAATAATGTAACAATGGCATTTTATGTATGTTTTTCTTGGCAGAGTTTATGATTTTACCGATAAATTTGTAGAGAGGAAATGAATTAAAGTCAATGAGTCATATATTGCTGAGTGGCACTTAAAATAGTTTTCAGGAGTTTCATTTTTGTTATAAAACTGAATTAAAGTTTTTGTTTTTTCTAAATTCCTATCATATAGCAATTTCTGTAACTTACATTAGTTTCTTATGTAGAAAATGCTACTGCACTGTTGTATTAATTTACAGTTCTTTGTTTTTTTAATTTAAATTCATTAGCCAACATATAGTACATCATTAGTTACAGATATAGAGTTCAATAAGTCATCAGTTGCATATAACACCCAGTGCTCATCACAACATGTGCCCTTCTTAATGCCCATCACCTAATTACCCCATCCCCCCACCCGCCTATCCTTCCAGCAGCCCTTAGTTTGTTTCCTATAGTTAAGAGTCTATAATGGTTTGTCTCCTTCTCTGATTTCTTCTCATTTAGTTTTCCCTCTCTTTCCCTATGATCCTCTGCACTGTTTCTTACATTCCACATATGAGTGAAAACATATGATAATTGTTCTCTGATTGACTTATTTCACTCAGCATAATACCCTTCAGTTCCTCCATGTCACAGTAAAAATTGTAAATGGTAGGATTTCATCCTTTTTGGTGGCTGAGTAATATTCCATTGTATACATGAACCACATCTTTACGCATTCATCAGCTAAAGAAGATCTTAGCTCCTTTCAGTTTGGCTACCACAGACATTGCTGCTATGAACATAGGGGTGCGTGTGGCCCTTTTTTTCACTATATTTATCTTTGGGATAAATACCCAGTAGTGCCATTTCTGGGTCATAGGGTAGCTCTATTTTTAACTTCTTGAGGAACATCCATACTGTTTTCCAGAATGGCTGTACCAGCTTGCATTCCCACCAACAGTGTAAGAGTGTTCCCCTCTCTCCACAACCTTGCCAACATTTGTTGTTTCCTGACTTGTTCATTTTAGCTATTTGACTGGTGTGAAGTGGTATCTCATTGTAGTTTTGATTTGTATTTTCCTGATGGTTAGGAATGTTGAACATTTTTTCATGTGTCTGCTAGCCAGTTGTATGCCTTCTTTGGAAAAATGTCTGTTCATGTCTTCCACCCATTTCTTGACGAGATTATTTGGTTTTGGGGTTATCTGATACATCATTTGCAAACATCTTCTCCCATTGTGTAGGTTGCCTGTTAGTTTTGTTGATGAATTTACAATTCTTTTGATGTGTTTGTGCACTTTCCCTAGTTTTCTGATTATTTGTATTTCTTACTGATTTTTATATGAGTTTGTCAATAAATTTTAAATTTAAAAACTTTATATGTATAATTATCAAGTAACAAATATGTAATTTTTATGTGAAAATACATAGTTTTATTTAAAATAAACATTTTAACAATTAAGTATTAACTTGAATTTACATGTAATACTTTTATATCTTTTCCAGGTTTATTTTCATTGACTGCATGGAAAATTTTAATGAGGACACATCATGCAAGGATGCAAGTTCTAGAGCTTTTTC
Organism: Mustela putorius furo; assembly: GCF_011764305.1. Classification (NCBI taxonomy): domain Eukaryota; kingdom Metazoa; phylum Chordata; class Mammalia; order Carnivora; family Mustelidae; genus Mustela; species Mustela putorius. The sequence goes on along the minus strand of NW_025422015.1, from coordinate 25,811,558 downwards.
AAGTAATTCTTGAAATCTTTAATCCAACATTTCTGAGTGTTTCCAGTGTTTAATTAGTGAACTAAAGATGAACAATTCTAATTGGTTGAGCAACAGTAATTTCAAAATTTTAATATGATCATAACCATATACTTTTCTTGTTTCTGATATTTTTGATTTATGCTCATTTGTTAGGAATTTATCCATGCATTCTAACTTTAAATTCAAATCAATGTTATGATTATTTTGCTTGATTAATAATTCTTGAGTTTTTAAATTTTAGGATCTAAAGAAAATTATATTAAGCCATCATAAATCATTGTGAAATCAATAAACAGACATTAAATTTATATGGCTCCATTGTTGTTACCCTATATAACCTAATTACATGAAATTTAGAGCAATATATCTTGCTGATTTATAACCAAAATCCAGAACGTTTTAAAATAAATACTGACAGTCAACTAAGATTTTTAAAACTCATTACACAGAACTAACAGAATACATACCTCATTTGTATTTCTACGTGTGTGGGTGTTTCCTGTCCTTGGGTCCACACTTGATAATGAATGCTTCAGTGTCAAGTTTGTCAGTGTTGCTCTCTTTCAGGAGAGAGACTACTCTGGCCAGAGGGTGGTGACTTCCAGTGCTGAAATGAAGCTTTTGTATGTAGGTTTTCCCAGGGCCTCATCCACAGACTGAATCTACCCTCCAACTGTTGGAAAAGGAAATACTTCTACACTTGCTCTCTTTCTGATTTAAGTAATGTCCACATCATGACCAGAAGCTTCTTTTCACTTAAAAGTCAGATCATGTTTCTCCTCTGCTCAAACTTAAAATGGCTTGCTATCTCTTTCAGAGTAAAACCCACAGCATATATACATGTGGCTCACACAGCTGACAGGATCTAGTTGTATTAGATCTCACTCCCTCTTTCCTACCTCCTCCTACTATCCCCTTTCACAACGGTCTCCTTGCTCTTCCTCAAACATTGAAACACACACGTGACTCATGATTTTTGGAGCATTGTTTCTTTTCTGTCAAGAATGCTCTTCCCCCAAACCACTGCCTGCCTCAGCTCTCCACCTCTTACTGCTCTTTTTTCCAATGTCACCTTCTTTGACTGTCAGGATATTCTTTGACTTCTTTGTGTAAATTTGTTCCCACACAGTAATCTCTATCCTTTTTATCCTGCTTTATTTTTTTCTTCATATCGCTTATCCCCACCCATCACATGCTCTATTAGTTTCTTTGTTTCTTGTCTGCCTTCCTACACCAGTGTAGGGGCTCCGTGATGGTAGAGCTTTTTTTTCTATAATAGCTGCAACCCTAGGACCCAGGACAGAAGTTTTGGTAAACACTCAATTATAGTCTTGTTTGGATGAATACATGAAAAATAAAAGAATGTTTGAATAAATAAAAAATAATTGATGGAGCTTTCAAATACTAACCCGAGTTTTGTTTTAATATGAAAGCCACAGACATATGCTATGGATACTGAAAGAAAAAAGCAGAAATTACCTGATAATCAAAGTGCATAATAAATTTTCAGAAGACAAAATCAGGATAAGCAAGGAATTGACGATATCCAATCTAATCACTAGTGTATTGTTTAGGAAAATAATTACAAAAGCAAAGAAAACGTAAAAAAAATCAAATCAAAAATCAAAAAAGTAAATTGACTGCATTAACTAACAGTGGGTAGAAGGAAGTAGCATTTCATAGACACACCTAATACTGTGATCTTTTGAGAAGTGTAAAGTACTGGGGCCTTTCCCACAAAGGAAGAATTTAGGAAGTCACGCTTGTTTGTGAGAAGTGACTCTTCTTTGTATGGGGTGGGGAGGGTCAGTCTCAGACCTAGTCTACCAATAATTTTTTAAAAATCATTTTGAACCCATAGTACACTTTACTGCAATGACGCAGAAAAAGTGAATGAATAGAAATTTTTTCAGTAATTAAAAATCAGTGTTTTTTAAACCATACTTTTATTTTTTGTTATTCTTACACTTATCAGCTAACTGAAATTTGATCTGTATATTCATCAGTAGAGGAAAGATTCCATACTGTTCTTAATTAGTTTAGAGTATGTTCTTTCTGTGTTTAAGAGGCATAAAACTAATAAATGAATCTCCATTTCCTCTCTGGTCCTATGTCCCAGTCACATCCTTATTTTAGGACTCTGCTTTTGCAGGCAGCACATTGGTATAATGGAAACTCACGATCCTACATTATTTCCATTGGAACAAAAGAAGGAGAGAGAGAGAAACAGAGGAAGAGATCATCTGAATTGGTTTATTGCTTTAGGATTGATTTCACACAAGAACTAAGTCTACTGAAATCCCTTTAGTCTTGAATTTCTGAGTTTATGTATCTGGGAAATATATGTTTAATTAATTGGTACACAGGGATTGAAATCAGGACCTTTATAAATTAATGAAGTCAAGTCACTCTGACTCACCTAATCTCTAAACTCATGAAATTCCAAGGAGCAGAACGTTTGGAGTGCTTAGTCTTACAGTTCCTGAAGCCATGCACCCATTTGCAAAGTGCTTGGCATTTCTGGGGGCATGCATCCCTTCAACGTTCTAATTCATCCTGATGAACCATAAGCTTTGAACATATTAACTCCTTGTTTTACATTTTGGATGAGTCTTTTTTGGTATTACACCCACATACTGGAGAATTAAACCCAAACAGATGATGGGATAACAATTCACACTCAGCTACACTTTTGATAGAGTGAGCAATTACCTGGGTTAGTTAAGAGTTCCTTTCGTTGAAGTGACGATAATCCAAACTACCTGGGGCAAAAAGGGGGATCTAGTGGAGGGACACCTTGTTGTCCAATGTGATTAAAGGAGAGTTTTAAACAATCTTTGAGCCGTGAACACTTCCAGGACTCTCTATCCCAGCCTCTTGCCTCTGCTTCTCTGTTTTTAAGCTTCATTTTCTTCCTATTAGAGGCTGCCTTCTTGCTCTGTATCGCCCTCGGCCCGCAAGGATGACAAGAACCCTGGTTCGGATGCATCTTCTCTCTCTTCTCTCTATTTCCGCAAGTCTACACACTTACATACGCTTACATGACCAATCAGCGAGCAGGGTACAGGAGGGAGCGAATCAGGCTGTGCACCTAAACGAACAACTTCGCTAGCAACCAATGCTGTTTACTTCCTCTTTGGGCGTTCCGCTTAGTCTCACGAGGCAATCCTAACCTGGCAACTAGCCAGGCGCCATCTTTTAATGGCGGAGGCCGCCCTGGCCAGGGGCCTGCCTCCGACATCTCCCCCTTTTTTCTTTTATGGCAGGGATCGTGCCTGTCTTAGGTTGTCAGTGGCAGGGAATATCCTTACCCGTCATCAGACGGCAGATATCAATGATCTGCGTCCTGTCTTAGGTTGGTATATTACCCCACCAATCTTACCCGTCGTTGACTACCGATCCAGCATACTTAGCCACACTTGGGGGGATGTTCCAGCCTCGATGGCTAACAAGGCCTGCACCATGGCTTGCTGTTGCCTATGTTGCTGTCGCCTCCAAATTTGCAGTTTCCTTACTAGCAGAATCAAGCCCACTCTGAGGATTATCATCAGACCAATTAGGCTAGCCCATTGTTTCGTAAAGGTTAACACATCTTGCAATGTTTTGATTATCTGGGAGGGTTGCAAGCTCAACTCTGGTATTATTTATCCTTGTTATTCCTAGTAGCAGGTGCTGAGTATAGTTTTGGAATTCTGCGGACTAATTCCCCTGCAAGTATTGGGAGAGCTGTAGGAAGACATTCTGTAAGTCACTCATATTAGTATAGGCTATGGGAGTTACACAAATTGCCGGGAAGGGTACTATACATCCCAGTCCCAATAGGGCCCCCCATATGTCCACTTGTTCTTGAACCAAATCCACTCTCTGGTTGACTATCAATATTCCTGCTTGCAGATGTGCATTGATTTGAGTCTATGTTTGAAGGGCAGCCGCCGTTCCTTCTGCAAGGGTGTTCACAGCTTCTGCAGTGGGTATAGTTGCAGCAAGCGAGACTGCTGCTGCCGTGGCAGCTGCTGTAGATATAGCCAATGCTGTCACAATGGCGGCTGTGATACCAAAATCTCTCTTCTTTCTGGATAGCACCACCGGTAACTTGTCCTCTGGAATGGAACCTGGGATAGGAACATGGGTAGGGATACGCATAATCACAGCCAGCTTGAAGGCCGTGACATTCCAGCACTGGGAAAGATAGCAATTCTTAGTGCAATTCAATGTATCATTCAGCTCGCTAGCATTTGTTACGAGGAAAAGGAACGGTGGTGAGACCCATATGGGAGTGGGCTGATAAGTAATATTATTGGGACAAGACACATTAACTGTTGTCTCAAAGGTACTAGAATCATTTTGTTTATAAGAACAGTTGAGGAATTTGCCACCATTTAACATGGACACTGCTGAGATATCAGTACATGCTCCTAGCAAGTTACAGACCTGCCATGCATCAAAGGGAGAGGAGGGAATATGAGAGAAGAGTTAGTCACTGGTTTCTTCAAATCCTCCCCTAAGTGGTCCCATTGAGGTATGTTTAGCAAGCCTTCATCTAGGAACCATGGAGCCGCCTTTTCCACTGTATTCAAGAAGGCCCGAGCAGTATTTGCTTTTACGTGGACGTTTAAGACTCACCGCTAAACTCCGCTCTAAGGCCGCCCCGCTTCTTATTGAAGACTTGTAAAATCCCGGCTCTAAGGCCGCCCTGCTTCTTACTGTGGACTCACTAAATCCCGGCTCTAAGGCCGCCCTGCTTCTTATTGCGGACTTGTACAAGTTAATCCCAGCTCTAAGGCCGCCCCGCTTCTTATTGCGGTCTTGTACAAGTTTCCCACCACCTTTGTTGTGGTTTTACCCCGCTTACCTGCGGACTTCTCCCTTGCAAGGTTTTTCTATTTTTACTCCCCGCTTTACCGCGGAATTCCCACTTTTGAACGTGGCTAATGTCCCCGCTTACCTGCGGACCTTTACTCCCCACTTTCCTGCGGATTACCTTGCAAGATTCCTTTTTTTAGTTCCTGGGTGCCGGCGCCATTTATCGCCCTCGGCCGGCAAGGACGACAAGACGCCCTGGTTCGGATGCATCTTCTCTCTATTTCTGCAAGTCTACACACTTATATACGCTTACATGACCAATCAGCGAGCAGGGTACAAGAGGAAGTGAATCAGGCTGTGCACCTAAACGAACAACTTCGCTAGCAACCAATGCTGTTTACTTCCTCTTCGGGTGTTCTGCTTAGTCTCACGAGGCAATCCTAACCTGGCAACTAGCCAGGCGCTATCTTTTAATGGCGGAGGCCGCCCTGGCCAGGGGCCTGCCTCCAACAGCTCTGCTTCCTAGAACCCATATGTTGCTTCTCCTTCTACTAGGAGGCACTGGCTGGCTTTCCCCAATTCTAATTTGAATAAAGCCCCAGGAAAGGATACTGAGTTTCTCTTTTTAGGTCATAGGACTACCCTTGGTGTATTCAGTCAAGGCAAAAAGCCCACAGTGCCATGACTGACCCAGCCTGAGTCTAGGGGCCGAATCTTGAACTAGTTAATATCATAGGAGATGTTGGGGCTTGGAGATCAGATTTGAAATAACATAATAGCTCCCATTCAAACCATGTGGCCTAATGGGACAGGGAGACCGCTCCATGATGTAGGAGAATGTTAACCTAGAATTGCTGGCAAGTTAGCCCTGTGACTACATTCTGAATATGGAGAGATTTCAAGGAAAATGAGAAGGCCTTACTGTTTCTCAAAAATTGGTGTCTCATGCGCTTGGGTTTTGGAAATTCCATACTAGAGATCCCTGTATTTCTTTGATTTAAGGAAGCATCCATACTAAAAAACAAGTAGGGACACCTGGATGGTGCAGTCTGTTGAGTGCCCGGCTCTTGGCTACCAATCCGGTTATGATCTCTGGGTCATGGGATGGAGCTCCTCATTGGGCTTTGCGCTCAGCCTCAGAATCTGCTTAGAATTTTCTCTCTCCCAGCTCTCTCTGCCCCTCCCACCCCAACATAGGTTTTAGGAAAAAGAAACCCAAAGAACTATTTTGGGGAGAATGTGCTGCCACTCATAATGACTTGCCTAAGGGTTATCTTATTCTACCTGTTTTCCTTGCTGGCAGAATCTGCCTCTCTCCGTAGAAGCTGAGAATGTTCCCTGAAACTACTGTCCTTTCTGGTTCATGGTAGGCACTTAATAAATGTTGAAGTACTGAGTGGTTATTGGAGATTGAATGCTTAAAGAGCCCCAGCCCAGCACACTGAGAGGCCATGTGCCTGGGAATTAAGTCCATGTAGTTTGGAGTCATGCAGATGTTAGCTCAAGTCTCATTTCTGATCTTGGGAAACTTAAAATTTGGAAAACATACACATGTATACACATTTTATATCAAAGTGTCTGATAGAGTATCTGGCAAATAATAATAGTTACAAATCTACTAGTGTCAAGGACTTCTCTAAAGGCTTACATTTGTTCGCTCGCCTGAACATCACAACAACCCTTATGAGCTAGGTAGATACACTTACTATTTACATTTTATAGACAAGGAGACTGAGAACAGGAGGATAAATGACTTGTCTAGGTCACTATTGGGCCATGTCTTTAAATAAATATTAATTATGATTAGACATGCAATCATTAAGATACAATTTGGAAAGAACATGAAACAGAAAACGGGAAAAAAAGAATACATTATATTTAGATTTTTGTTGTACCATCTAGAAATAATCAAAAGAATCTCATCCTTTACATATATAACTGAGGATATTTTAGTTTGCTTAATGCAGTCTTTAAACAGGTATTATACATTGGAAATATATTTACAATTATATGTTTACATATTTTATCAGCCCAACAAAGAAAACAGCACACATTTAAAGGATCATTCCAACTAACATTCTAAAAACCAGCCTTCCAGTGTTGTTGTTGATAATAACTTTTAAATTTAAAAAACATTGGCATACATTCTCTTGCAGAAAATAGGCATTTGCTTACTGCTGCAGAATAAAATGAGCCAGATTTCAAGGTTTGCAACACTGTGGTTGATATGTGAGCCTTCTTTCTGGGAAGTAAATAAACAATGAAGTAAAAAGTAGGTAAGTGCTAGGGGCCCTTCCTGAGGATGTGCTCACTTATCCCACAGATGGCACTGGAGCTGCTTTGCAGTTCACAGCTAGGATAGGAGAGAGGGAGCCAGGTGCAGAACTGGCCAGCCAACTTGGTTCTGAATCCACCTGTCCACAAACAATTTTGATACAATGCAGCCATGCTATTCCCTTTTATAAATGTGGGAATTATAAGAGCAGGATTCTAACATTTATCATTTCTCCACAGTGCAGCACAGTTTTAATATGATACCTGACAGCTTTATATAAAAAATTGATTGATTTGAATATTTTAAAGATTATATCTAGCTCAACATCACCTGATGATTTTTAGTAGCAACTTATATTTATATTGAAGAAATAATATTTCATAGTGTATGTGATCAATAAATTTTCCCTGGAGGACTAGACATGTACTGAGAGCTTTTACATGCAGAGAATTCATCATACCATGCGCTAGAAGCCTAGTATTTAACATTCTTTTATCTTGTGTGATTAGGTCTTTAAAATCTTGATATTATTAGATAGCAAGGAGGAAAAAAAGAGAAAGCAGGTAACTTGTACATGATGTTCTCTTTCCTTGAGATAATGATACTTTATGATGTGTTGGACATAATTTTTTATCCTGCCCCAGGTGAAAAAAAAGATGTTACTCTAGCTTGCTACAATTAATTACCAATACCTGTATTAAATGTTAGTAAGGGAACAGTTATTTGTGGCATAGATAAACTAAGAGCTAAGAAATGTCATTGTTTGCAACATTTAAAAGTTGATACATTTTGAATGTAAATCTCATTAGTGTCAAAAGAAAGTTGAGGGTTTTTTAAAGATGCCTTAAATAGGAAATATGTACATGCACCATCAACATATTTTTAGTTGATATAAATGTTTGGATGATAATGTATTTCATTAAATAAATCTGCTATATCACAGAATCATCTGGCATCCTTGCAGTTCTTTAAAAATGTATCACCTTAATAAAAATTTGAAAAATGTTTTCTTGGCATATAGAAAGCAGCAGCTCTTGCAATATCTTCATTTCTACCCCATTCCCTCCTTCAAGAGAAATTCAGAAGTGAGCAAGAAATCACCTGAGATTTATCAGAAATCAATATTCACATATACGCACTCAGAGCTCAACACCTTGAGAAACCCAAAAGAATGGCATTTAGTCATATTCTCCTGATAGGGGAAAATACACTGGAGAACCTTTCTGTGTCCAAGCAAGATGTAAGATTCCTGACCATCCTCTAGGTATGTTCCATAACTTACAATTAAAATAAAGTGAGCACCATTATTTGCCAATATTTTATAGCAAGACATAGATTAGCCTGTTTTTGGCAGTGACCAGAAACAGTTTGGCAAATTATTCAGGGACACAAGAGACAAGTCAGCTCAGGTATGGCTAGAATAAGATCTAAGCAGATGTACTGAAGAGCTTGGGATTATCTGCTCATCTTTATCACACTGTCAGAGTCCTTCTCCACGCTCTGGTACGGTGGGTTTTCCTCGTCTGGGTTAGCTGTGCCTGGCCCTTCCTATCTAAGCTGAAGGTTTAGAAACACAAGGGCCTCTGATTACTCCTCATGAGGGGCAATATATATATATGTGTGTGTGTGTGTGTGTGTGTGTGTGTGTGTATCTGTATCTATATCTATCTATATCTATCTATCTATCTATCTACATATATATATTTATCCGTTTGACAAGGAGAGAGAGAGAGAGAGATCGATCACCAGCAGGGGAGCAGCAGGCAGAAGGAGAGGGGGAAGCAGACTCCTCGCTGAGTGGGGAGCTGGACGCAGGGCTTGATCGCAGGTCTCTGGGATCATGACCTGAGTCAAAGGCAGTTGCACAACCAGCTGAGTCACCCAGGCACCCTGAGGGCCAATATTTGAAAGGAGAGATTTATCCGGTCCACTGACAATACTGACAAGATCCCAGGCTTTAGCGGAGTTGGGTTTATGATGGAAACCACATTGGTTCCTTTACCCACACCTTCTGTAGGATAATTTGAAACAGGGAATGGGAACAGGGCGAGGGTGTATTCTAATCCATTTTATGAACCACAACTCTGATGCAATATGGCCTTGGTGTCCCTCTGTGTAGGGTCAACTCTACCAATTGGTGCCTTTAGATGAGGGTCCTGATACTGATAAAAACTCCCCTGTGGATATTTGTATGGGAGACATCACAAAATTGTCTTGATCTCCATATCCATTTCCCATATTTTCCACAATACTATGTTTCTTGCTGGAAACCCACAAGACTACCTCCTTCAGGAAAACTTGTAAACCATATTTTTGTAAAATCTACCATGCTTCCTGCAGGCACAAATATTTCTATCCCATATCTATCTTTTCTTCCATATTAAGTTCCTGGAACCCCATGTAACTCTGTCTTCTACCAAGATGTGGAAGATTATTCTTTACCAAGGTATTGTACAATGGAGAGACCAGTCTATCCACTGAACTATTGTTCTGGTTCCCAGAGACTGAGATTAGGGCTTTTGCAACAGGTGATGGTTCATTTTTCCCATACCTAGCTTTTTTCCTGGAAACAAGTGTAAGGCAAACCTAGGATAGAAAGTTAACTTTAGGAAATGCAATGTAAATCAGAGGAAGAGGCAGAGATAATTTTTGCATAAAAACTCGGGAATTATACTATAAAGAGACCCTTTTTTGCCCTTACTTGCTCTCCCACTGCTCCACATAACTCTAGGTCCTTGGAAATTGATGAAATGGAACACTTGACAACTTGTACCGGGGAAGGCTGAAGAGAAGAGGGATGAACCTGGGAGGAAGCGGAGGAATCAAGGGACATATGGAATTTTGGTCAATGGAACCAAAGAGGAAGTTTCCTTATACTCTAGTAATTACAAGGGTACCACCCATGTTGAGTAGCCTTAAAACCCAAAGTCCCAAGTCCTTTGGGACTGGACATGGTTTGTACAGAGTAGAAAAGTACTTCAGATATATTGAAGTTGAAAATGTGATTCAAACATGAATCCAAGGATTGTTTAACACATTCCTGTAGACTCCAAGTGTGTGATAAAGAAACAGATTGTTCAATATGGGAGTCTAGGGACACCTGGGTTGGTTTTAGCATCCACCTTTGGCTCAGGTCATTATCCTGGGGTCCTGGGATCCCTTTGTCTGTGTTGTTGGACTCCCTGCTCAGTGGAGTCTGCTTCTCCTTCTCCCTTTGTAACCCTCCCCAACGCATGGGTGCTCTCTCTCTCAAATAAATGAATAAAATCTTTTTAAAAAAAATATGGGAGTCTATTTTCCCTCTTTTCCACAGTTAGCCCATGGAACCATATTATATACTTTTATACAACACTCTGTTAGTCAGGTACCATCCATTTCCTCTTGCGCTCTTCCAGTGTGTGCCAGGAAGAAGAAAACTGGATAACTACATTTCTAACAGGTTTTCTTCATGAAAGACTACTGGTAAGTTTCACCAAACCTCTTCTAAACCAGCTCTTGGACACCTTGACCTTTATGCAGCCAGACCTCTGGGGAATGCACAATTACATTAATATCCAAAAGATAAATAGAAACATACTTCTAGAAATTTGTGAATAACACAAATTCCTAGAGATACCTTTTGTGCTCTGGTTTCTTCTGACATCAGACGTACTAGAGCAGGCTTGATTTTTGTAAGATCCAGAAATCACTGCTTATCACATTTTACAAGGCTTCCTTGCATGGCTCCTGGACCAAGGATTCTGGGAATATTATAGCAGCACCATATTTGGACCCAAACTGAGAACTATATATCTGAAAGACTATAACTGAATTTTCCTGAATTGCTCCCTCTGTTTGAATCACCTGGAGGACACAAAACAAAATATTAATTCACTTGCAATGAAAAGAGCCCCAACATACTAAGAACAGTCACTAAATCCTGGATTTCAACAGGCTTCCACAACATTTTCCAAATTTACTTCCATGTTTCCTGTTTTGTTTTAATGAAAAAAAGAATCTTGAGCAGATCATAATTGTTTTCTACCTTTGGTGACATTAACTTCAAAGGGTCTTTTAACTTAAGGTTATTCATCAGGATTTATTCTAGTAATTCTATGATTATATATTTTTCAAACTCTCTGAATTACCAAAAATTCAGTTTTTTGCATTGATACATGATTAATTTTTGAAGTAGTGATCTACCATGATTTTTAGTTATATAGTCTAAACTTTATTGAAAGATCAAACTGATTTTAAGCACCACTTTTTATCCTATACCAATTGTTTCACATACTTGGGCCAATTTTTAAAATCTTTTTCTGTTCCATTTATCTGTTCTTTCACCATTGCTACACATTTTGTTTAGCTTTCTGATTTCTTTCTTTGGGTTTATCTCTTTTCCCCTTCAAATACAGGAAAGCCTTAGCTTTTCTATTTTGATTCTAGGAAGCAGTGGCTATTTAAACTCTTTCATCTGTGGTAATATTTCTTTTATTATCTTTGACTTCCCAGGCACATGATCTTATCACTGGTAAATAATCATAAATTTGATTCTTTCTTTTCCATATTTAAGCCCTACTAATTTCCTTCCTCTCTCACCCTCCCAGCATCCTTCCCTCCCTTCTTTGGTTAAAAGTCCCTAAATAATATTGAACAAGAGCAGGCAATTATGTAATCTCATCTTGTTGATACTGTATTCTTCACAGCCTAAATGTGTACAATTCAGTTTGTTTTTCCTTTTGCTTTATCCTTTAAACAAATATTTGGTACTGGTTTCATTTATTTGTATGTCTTCTGTGCCAAATGCAAAATGGGAATGATAGCCTGTGATCCCTGTGTCAGCATCCATGCACTTCCATATGGTGTGTATAGGGCAAGGTTGAGAACTCCCTTTCTCTTCTTCACTCATCACCTACCCAGCTTCAGGATAGGCTTGTCTGCATTTTCTGCGCCTAAACTGTGTTTCAGATCCCTCTAAAAACTGTCCATTGACTCTCCAGGTGGGCTGCTGAACTGCTGGGTGGCTTGTCATTCACCGAGTTAAATTCATCAATATCATATCTTCCAGATATTGCTTGAAGTCATCTTTCTCTGATTTCCCTAATTTCATTTCCTTTAGAATTTCAATGAGAATTTAGTTAAAAATTCAGTTCAACCAACCACTTGGACCAGTTAATGGTTCTTTTAAAAATAAAATATATTCAATTCTCTGTTATTGAAGCATAAATGAGTCTTCCCTTAAGTAATACAGACAGATGGAAATGAAGCATTAAAACTCAGCTCCTACCACACATCAGTGATGATAGCTCCTTCATAATTGTTATCCTGCTTGGCTTAATTATCACTAGTTAAGAGGTTTGTTTCCAGGGTGAAAATACATATATGAATAGGTCGTCTTTTCCCCCCCAAAACTGAAAACTAAGCACTTGTGTTGAAGGGGTGCTCTTCACTCCATTTGTTCTACAAATTCTTCTTCTTTTTTTCTTAGGTTGGCAAAGAACCCTCCTAAGAAACAATGTTGGGTTTTAGATCAACACTGTACACTAATTAGAAAAAAAGAATTCTTAATACTCTTTGTGAAAAACAAGTATTTCCCCAAGAGGACCACTGCAGGTTTGTACATATCAGTGCCTGATTTTTCAAAAGACTTCATACTCTGATCAATGTTTTGCTACACTAGGTCTCATTGTCTTTCACAGTGAAATGTCATCATTGTTTGAATCACATTTTGGGCAGGATGGTAGTCTGTTACATTCCTTAAGAATCAACAGAGGCTGAGAGAGGAGAGAGACTTCTTTTTACCTATGTTTTACCTATGAAGCTGTCAACCTGAAAATGAAGAGCTGAAATGAGAGGCAAAGAGCATTTATTTGGGATTAAAGAATTGCAATTTGGGAAGTATGGATTTCTGCAGTAACCAGAAAAGTTATCTTCCTCTGGGTGAAAACAGGAGTTTTATGAAAAAAGAGGAAGGAGACAACTACATGATTTAGATAAAAGGTACTCTACTAGTACTAAGAGGCTGAGCCACTTTTGGTGACACACAAATTGACTATTGCGTGTGTTAGCATTATTTAATTACTGCATTATTTAATGTCTGCATTATTTAATTACTCTGTCTTCAGAAAGACCACAATCAACAGACTTAGGATTCAAGATGGCTAATGTCCTCTTGACTTTTCACACAATTGCCTAAAGCAATTGCTGTTTAGCCCAGTTGAAAGGTTTTGGCCCAGTTCAAAGATGGGTAGGGTAGTTTCTTCATGGTGTTCTCTCCAACTCTGTTTTAAGATGGCTTCAGTCATGTCAATTTTTCACAAATTTTACCCTCAAAATATCTCCTGGTTTTTCTTTTTCTTTTTTTAACTGAAGTGTATTTGACATGCAATGTTAAGTTAGTTTGGGGTGTACAACAGAATTGTTTGATATTTCTTTATTTCACTCTACTAGTTCTTGGATTTCTATGATCCAGGTCCTTGATTTCCAACGTAAAAGCTGACCGATCTGTCAAACTGCCTTTAAATCTAGCCATAATCTTCTTTTTCTTTATGCTTTATCTCCCATTATTATGGCTCTTTGCTAAAAATGTGATAGTATGGAGAGATGAAGATGGAAGAATAGGGGACGTGTGTTTCATCGGGTCCCTTGAATTCAGCTAGTTATCTATCATCTCATTCTGAATACCTGTGAATTCAACCTGAGATCTAAGAAAAGAATTTCTGCAATTCTACAAATAGAAAAGTGACCACTTTTTGCAAGGTAAGAGGTGTGGATATGACAGGATATGTCAGAAGATAAGTTGCAGGGGGAGGGAGTTTCTGTAAGCTGGCTACCAGAAAGTGATATAGCCGTGGAATGCAAAATCAGAACTTTTAGAAGTCTGCTCCTGTGAGGGACATCCCTGCCTGAAATGTGCTCAGATGGCAAAGCAGGGTAGAATCCTAGATGGGACAGTGTGGTCTCAGAATCCTTGGGGTCACAGAAAGAATGGGGTTACTTCGTGTAGCAGAATTCATAAACATTAGAGCAGGAAACCTGGCTATAATTACTGAGCCTTGAAGAGGTCTCTCAGCTAGGTGCTGCCATAAATCAGAAACCAGGGAATGATCAGGTGACCACTGTCCAAGTAGGGGTCCTGAAAGCAGCAGAAATGGGGGAATCCTCCTCCTTTCCCCAGAAGGAGTGACATGGGTGCACACAGGATTGGGAAACTGCTCCTGGGCAGGGGGCTAGTGAGCAATGGAGTCTAGGTGAGATCATCCTCCCTCCACTGGGAGAAGTGGTGTGGTTGTCACTGCAGGAGTCAGTGGAGTTTGGTGCACACCAAAGAGATTGACTACTTTTCCCTGAGGGTGCACCGAAGAGTGGAGACTGCTATCATTCACTTCCTGGGCTGGAAACTGGAAATCGGGTGGTGCCATTTTAATTTTTTTTTTTTACATCCTTTTAAGTCATGAGAAAACCTTCAGGAAAGAAAGCCACAAAGAACAACTGGAAGCAACTTACACTTAGCTTGACCCCTGGGCAAGGGGTAGTGCAACTGCACCCCAGCAAAGACAGCTAAGAATTCATGCAGCAGGCCCCTTGCCAGGAGATCAACAGAAACATCAGTTGAATACTAAGTTTATGGGTCACTCAGATCTGAAAAACTCATAAGCTAGGGGAAAATAGCATAAAGAACTTAAGGGTTTTTTAAAAAAATTTTTTAAATATTTTATTTATTTATTGACAGAGAGAGATCACAAGTAGGCAGAGAGGCAGGCAGAGAGAGAGGAGGAAGCAGGCTCCCTGCTGAGCAGAGAGCCCGATGTGATTTATGATTATAAAGTTACTAGCTGGGCTTGGGGGAAAAAAAAGCATAAAAGACATTATATGAACCTCCTAGTGTGGAAATAAAATCTAATCAGGCCAAAATTTAAAATGCTTTAAATGAGATGCAGTCTAAAATGGATGCTCTAACAGCTAAGGTAAATG
Source organism: Mustela putorius furo (assembly GCF_011764305.1). NCBI lineage: Eukaryota > Metazoa > Chordata > Mammalia > Carnivora > Mustelidae > Mustela > Mustela putorius. Next base: position 25,796,506 of record NW_025422015.1, on the reverse strand, counting down.
AGTCAGAAGAGAGAGTCAGTGACTTAGAAGACAAAAATGATGGAAAAGAAAGAAGCTGAGGAAACAAGAGAAAAACACCTAATGGACCATGAAGGGAGGTTTTAAGAAATTGGCAATACCATAAAGGAAACAGTATTAAAATTATTGGGGTCCCAGAAGAAGAAGAAGGGCAGGAGCAGAAGGATATTTGAGGAGAAGGAATAAGGTCGCCAGGTTCCTGTCAACTCATAATTTTCCAGATTGCTAGTAAATTAAATCCCAGCCATATATGTGTTTTATTTTTCTTTTCTAGATGATGTAACTTATCTCCACCCAGTGACTAAAAACTGGAATAGCAACCCATACATGGAGAATAAGGGGATTTTATTACCTCAAACCCAAATGATAAAATTTCTTGGGAAATGTACAGTGTAGATAGGCCATGTTTCCTAACAGCTGGCTCAGATAATGGCTGTCATGGTTGGACTATAGGATGATCCTCCCTTACGGATTCTTGTGGGAATGACAGGGCTGGGGCTTACCTATTTGGCTAGAAAGTCTGAAAGGAAGTGAAAAAAAAAATCTATGTTCTGGAAGACAATAGAAGAACTTCTTCAGATGAGTTGGAATTCATTTTTTCTTTCTTTGTTTCTTTCTTTCAACTGAGGTATAATTTCCAATAACATTATATTAATTTCCTATGTACAACATAATGATTTGATGTTTGTATATACTGTCAAACAATCACAATAAGTCAACACCCATCACCATACATAGTTACAGAAATTTTTTCTTATATAAGAACTTTAAAAATTTACACCCTTAGCAAATTTCAAATATGCAAGACAGTATCATTAACTAGTTCTAGTTCTAGAACTCTGCTGTAACTAGTGACTTCCCACTCTTCCTTCCCCTCAACCACTGACAACCATCATTCCACTCTTTGAGTCTATGATTTGACCATTTTAAATATGTTATACAAGTGAAATCATGCAGTGTTTGTCTTTGTGACTAGCTGATTTCACTTAGCGTAATGTCCACAAGGCTCATCCAAGCTGTTACATATTACAGAATTCCCTTCTTTTTAAAGGTGAAATAGTATTCATTGTATATGAATGAGACATTTTATTTATCCTTTCATCTATTGATGGACACTTAGCTTATTTTCATATCTTGGCTTTTATGAGCAGTGTTGTAATGGACATGGAAATGCTAATATCTCTTGAGATCCTGCTTTCAATTCTTTTGTATAATTACCTAGAAGTGAGATTTCTGGGTAACATGGCATTCTGTTTTTTATATTTTGAGGAATGTCCATACTGTTTTCCACAGTGACCTCCCAGTTTGCATCCCCACTATGTACACAAAGGTTCAAATTTCTCCACATTCTCTCCAGCGCTTGTTATCTTTTCTCTCTCTTTTTTTTTATAATAGCCACCTTGACAGGAGTAAGATTTCTTATTATGGTTTTAATTTCCATTTCCCTGGTGATTAGTGACATTAAGCATTTTTCAAGTTGAAATATTCAGATGCAATAATGAAATTTTATAAACCAAAGACTAATTTATGAAAGTATTATTGTTCAAAGTTACCCTTTGGATTTTTATTTTACTATACATTATTAGAAGCATTTAATTAAGGGGATGCATCACAAATTCCAAAATCTTTACAAAAAATTTTCTTGCAAATTGGAACCTCATTAAAGTTTCTATATTACCAAAGATAATGGTCCTAGAAAGATAGTAAAGATATTAAAAAGTTATATTTTTCTCCACAAATGTTGAAAGTTTGAAAACAAAATTTAATTTTACTAATTTAATTAGTGTAAAATTAATATAAGTTCATACACTTTTTAAAATTAAAAGTAAATATTGATATTTAAAATTAAGTTTTATGTTTTGATACTCAGACTTACAAGAAACTTACAAAACTTACAAAAACTTACAGACTTACAAAAATTTAGAAGATTATTTATTAATGCAACAACTGTTACCTAAAGTATTACACACATAATGTTTTTTTAATGTAGCATACAAATACATTCATTTTTGTTTTGGTTTATCTCTTAATTTTGAATTTGATGTTTATATAATTTCGAATTTTTCTTTAGGGAATAAGAATCATATATAATACAGAGTATAATTATATATAATATAAATATCTATAATTTCTCTCTAAGACAAAAATCAGTCAGAGTAAGAAGCAGGTGGGCTAGATCAAGCAGGCACCAACTGAGAAAGAGTGTGGTACCTTCACTAGGCAGTCCTGCCTCCTTTGCTGTCACTATTGCTGTGGGCCTCCAGAACACACAGCAAGTCACATGAGTGCCAGTAAAAGAGAACTCTTCCACAGAAAACCAAATCAAACCAAACCAAAACAAACACTTTTTTTTTTTTTTTTACAATTAAGCTTATATATCCAAAATATCATTTCATCATATTTCAGGCTCTTTTCTGCATGTTAAATCTTCAAAAATCGCTCATGCTAAATTGTTGTCATTTGCACTTGATTTGTGTTTGGAGCTCATAAAATCTATAGCTTTAAAAAAATAGATGCAAATATCTAAGTTGTTCCAAAATATTTTAAAATTTTCCTATAACTGAATCAAGTATCCTTCTTAAAATTCAAACTTGAATAAGCTATCTAATTACCATAGACTCCAATGATTCTGCTTCTGGTTATACACCCAAAAGAATTGAAAGCAGGAATTTGAATAGACACTTGTATATATATGTTTGTAGCAGCATTATTCACAATATCCAAAAGGGGGGAGGAATTTTTTTAAATTAATTAATTTATTTTCAGCATAACAGTATTCATTATTTTTTCACCACACCCAGTGCTCCATGCAATCCATGCCCTCTATAATACCCCCACCTGGTACCCCAACATCCCACCCCCCGCCACTTCAAACCCCTCAGATTGTTTTTCAGAGTCCATAGTCTCTCATGGTTCACCTCCCCTTCCAATTTCCCCCAACTCCCTTCTCCTCTCTATCTCCTTATGTCCTCCATGCTATTTGTTATGCTCCACAAATAAGTGAAACCATATGATAATTGACTCTCTCTGCTTGACTTATTTCACTCAGCATAATCTCTTCCAGTCCTGTCCATGTTGCTACAAAAGTTGGGTATTCATCCTTTCTGATGGAGGCATAATACTCCATAGTGTATATGGACCACATCTTCCTTATCCATTCATCCGTTGAAGGGCATCTTGGTTCTTTCCACAGTTTGGCCATCTGTACCCCAATGTTTATAGCAGCAATGGCCACAGTCGCCAAACTGTGGAAAGGGGGGAGGAATTTTAAATGTTTATCAATGGGAGAGTGGATTAAGCAAAATGTGGTACATACATACAATGGAATATCTTTCAGCCTTAAAAAGAAGTGAAATTCTGTCACATACTTCAAAGTGGGTGAACACTAAAGACAGTCTGCTGGTGTGAAAATCAAACAATCTCTGAGTTCTGCACTTCCAAAAATTTCTGTAGGATCAGCAGACTACAATGCTCACAGAGACTATTCCTGCACAAAATGACTCACCCTTCCTGCAGTAAACAGTGATTTCATTTTTGCCTTTTATTCAAAAACTGAATGCTGATCTCACCAGATTTGAGAGTTGCTATTGACAAAGTTATTTCATTTTGAGGTTTGGTTTTGGATATCGATGGGAAAGACCATAAATGAAGACAATATTTTATAAATTTTTTTTTCTGTAAACTGTAATGATTTTCTGTCAGTCAAGATCTTGATGTTGACAACCTCCTTGTCAAATAATTTCACCTATCCTTGGCAGTCATCAGATAGGATGAACAGTTGAGTCTCTGCTATAGACTTTTATGAAGGCTTCAATCCAAATGCAGCTCACAGGTGTGACAAGAAAAATGAACTCTTCCATTGTCCAATCTAAAAGCAGTCCTTGAAGTAATACCAAGAGATAGCAAATGTAAAGTATTGTGAATCTTCTAATCCTGTGATTTATAGGAAACGGCGTAGGTGGAAAAGATGGTAGAGATTAACCAGAAGTCTTCAAACACGAATGTTAGCATTTATATTTGTTGTTAAGATGAGTATCTTCTCTCCTTTTTTTTGTCCTTCTGCCCCATGGTTCTTCTACCACAGTGACGGGTACCACCTCCGTATAGTTATCCATATACATACTTAAATCATGATTTTATATCCAACTTCATTTACTGCAAAAGGAGGAGTGTTTTGCTATTATTCTAAGCTATCTGGTATGATAGCCCAGATATTACTACATGTTTTCCCCCAAAAAGTACTGATCAAAGTAGATTTTCATAATAAGAATGATGCAGAGATCCGGATACTTCCCCCTGCAACCCCTGAATTTTTAGACCTCAATTGGTGTTAAAATAGCCCATCTATTTTCCCAATTTCTTATTATTTCCCATTTTGTTATGATGGATGATCATTGTCTTGTTTTGGGTTTTGGTGCAAAGTCTTCTCTCTTCAGATTTTGTTTCCCTACATATAAAATATATTGAACTTTATACAGTAAATTATGTCATTTTTTCCTTTCATCGTAGTATTCCCTCATAGTTAACAAAGTGCTAAATAGGTAAATCGAAAGAGACTTTAACAAAAAAGATAATATATGACTGAAAGTTGGTTACTATTTTAAACACAAGTAACTTGAAATCTATTTTTACCTATTGTCAAGTCTGTTGTCAGAAACTTCTAGATATGAAAATATGAGACCCATAAGTACTAAAACAGCTCATCAAATCTATTAGAAGATGGTTTCACATGTGATCCAAGGAAAAATGGGATATTTTGCCAGTTAAAATATTAATATTAATATAATGTAAATATTACTATTTTGACAACTAGAACAATCTCTCTCCCTGAAAATCAACTGTACTTGTATATATGTTATTTTATCTTTCTAAGTGAGAGAACATTGTTTAAAAAAGATTAGTGGGGCTCTTGGGTTAAGCCTCTGCCTTTGGCTCAGGTCATGATCTCAGGGTCCTGGGATCGAGCCCCACATAGGACTCTCTGCTCAGGAGGAAGCCTGCTTCCTCCTCTGTTTCTCTGCCTGCCTCTCTGCCTACTTGTGATCTCTGTATGTCAAATAAATAAATAAAATCTTAAAAAAAAAGATTAGTGAATATGAAGACTTGACGGTTAATACTCTCTGAAGAGCTAATCATTAGTAACTGTGAATACACCTGAAAATTTTTAATCAAAGTTTTTTTTTTTTTTTAAAGGATAGTATTTTTTGCTGGCTAGGACCCATTCAAGAAGCATAAAGAAAACCAATCATTACACAAGCTCAGGAAGGAAGGAAAACCATGGTGCTGAAGCTGAGAATTGGGAATATGGTAGGGATTGTATTAGAAAATGGAGGAGGAATTTACACAATTTTTTATATCCCAAATCAATCACCATTTTGCATTTTTCTTCCTACTAAGAGTAGGGTAGAGGTGGGAATGCCTTACCTACCAAAATAGACTGTCTTGCAAATAGTGGATTATGCCTCAGTTTCTGAGAGATGTTATTAAGTCTTGGTCTCATTGATTTCTTTCTTTTTGTTTGCTTTTCTCTCATAGCAACTACAATAGGTCACATGTTTTTACCTAAAGTACTGGTACTTCTCATGGGGGAGGGTTGTTAATCCAAATCATTCAGATTAGTAAATTTTGGCACATAACTATATAAAATAAATAGTCCAATATAAAATTCAGGAAAGGTTTTTGTGAGATTTGACACCCAAATCCTTTTTCCATTTCAGTCTATGTATAAGTCCAGACCTGTATGTCCAATCTGTCTGAACTTTAACAAGATTTGAGCCAAAGGCTTGCATGCAGGTAGTTATATATGGAAATGTGATCCCAGAGATATATACTGAAAGACAAGGAAGGAGGAAAAAAGGAAAAGCTAATACAAGGAGAGACAATGGTGTTACCACCACTAAGGTATGGGTGTGTAATGTCATGGATATATGAGGAATATTCTGAAAGGTATCCTAAAACTTTTGGCTTTGAGATATGGAAGTGAGGGAGAATTTTATGCATCTGTCATCATCATTCATTATTCAATTTATATTAATTATGATTTTTCTTTTCAGTATGTTATGATGTTTTGAAATTTTGGGGGGCTTTACACATCTGGAAAAGGATTGCCCCTCTCAGGCTGGCTAATTCCTGGGGGTGATGGACAACTTGCCTAAAACCTGACTCTAATGTATAGATGGATGGACTCTAGGCTGTGCCCTAACTCACCCTCTTATCTCTCATACACCAAGCCAATATTTCCTCTGCCCTAAATCATTCCAAGGCCAGACACCAGGCAACCAGAGACTACCCTTATTGCCTAACATCAATCCTGGAATGTTTCTTCTGCCCTGTCTGGTCTTTGCCAAGGAAATCCCAATAAAGATCAAACCATACCTTCCTCCACTCCTGTCATCTGGCTCCTGATCATCCTGGTGTTTCCCATGAGTCCTGGTATGGTGTAGCATGTCCTCTTCTTTCCGGAAATAGTAATAATAAATTCTTCTTTCTTTTTTTAAAGATCTTATTTATTTATATATTTGACAGAGAGAGACACAGAGAGAGAGTGTACAAGCAGGGGAAATGGTAGAGAGAGAGAGGGAAAGGTGATCTCCCTGCGGGAGTCCATCACAGGACTCTGGGATCATGACCTGAGCTGAAGGCAGATGCTTAACTGACTGAGACACCCAGATGTCCATAAATTCTTCTTTCAATGACATTGGCCTCTCCATGTTTTCTTTGTCATTATTTCCATAAACTAAACCCCAGGTATAATTTTTTAACACAAGTGTGGTCCAATGGATAATAGCTCTCTTGCCATGCTGGTTGCACAAGTCTGAGTACCAAACAGGTTTTTCCAGATGCTCCAGGTAGCAACAGAGGCACAGAAACTTAGGGCACTAGGTCCAAGGTCCAAGGAGTGACTAAAAGTAGCCCACAAGTTTCACATGCACAAAGCAAATCAGAGTCCATTTGGAACTGGTCCTAGCAGGGGTGGACGCCTTCAGAATAGAGGCTAAGAGGATTCAGGGGTGAGGCATAGGAGACACCAATTCAAAATTCCTGCACTGTGACCTGAATCCTGGGCCATAATTAGGAATATGCAGGCCATGGGCTCATGCATGCCCAGCCCTTCTCTAAATGCATGTACTGTGTGTTTGTTATAATCAAGTGAGCTGACAGAGAGCTCTACCAGAAAACTGTTCCCAAGCCTCAGACTTCATTTGGCAGTTATTTATTGAGCAGTAACCTTATTCCTGATGCTCCATCACCACTGGTCGGCCATGGTGAACTGAGTAGGAGAGATGCTTGTCTTTGAGAAGTTGAACAAAGGATTACTGTTAAAGAAAATTAATCTTTAGTGAATGTAAGGAATTTGAATATGAAGTAGAAGAATTTTACCTTCTTTTAACTCACTCCCTGCCCTTCCCTTCAGTGTAAAATTGGGGCTTCTCTTTTTCTCTGTTGCATGCATTAGCATAGAGAATGATGGGCTGGTATTCCAGTTGCTCTATGTCAGTTCCAAGTCTTATAATCTCAGCATTGCTTTCCTGTGGTGCAACCTCACTGCATGCGGAGGTGAACATCTGGTCCTTGTTGCTACACCCTGTGGAAATAATGGCATGAGGAGCCAAGTTGTTCTATGAGTAATGAATGTCTGTTTTCTGATCCAGAGACACCTTGTTTCCTGTCAAAAATAGTGTATGCCTAACAATACAATGTATGTTAATTTTAAAAAATTAAAAATTAAAAAATAGTGTATGCATGAAACAATGAAATACACAATTATATATATATGAAATAATTCTTGGATATAAGGAAGAGATTCTATAAGGGACAGAGAACTGACGGGATAATGAGCCCCCTTCATCGACTCCCAGGTATGAGGTAACACAGACTCCTGGAAGGATACTGAATCTCGTGACGTCCTGAATTGACTGATAACAGATCAATTCATAGGAAACAAAACAAGTACAAGAGATTAGGCCTAAGGGACACACTTTTATGGTTTTAACCTTTCTTTTCTTTTTTACTGCAAATTTTGCTTAAACCCATTGGTTGAATTCAGCGTGTGAAAGAATGAGATCACAGCTGCTAGGCAATTGTGAGTTTCGTGTAACTGTAAACATTTTTGTGTTCATTCATCCTTCTCTAAATCATAGCAATAAATGACTGTGGTTCCAAAATAATTTTTTTAAATTTTCAATAAACCACAACTCCCCTCCTCAACCTCCATACACAACATCATCATCTTTCCTAAATAAGTTCTAATTTGCCCATTTCTTCCTCTCTGAGCCCAACACTTTCCACTTCTCTAAAATAATGTCTATGAAATGTCACTTTCCTGTGGCCACTATAATCAATTAGGCCAATTCACTTTTTCTTCCACTTAAATTTGCTGCTTTTTCTTCATTTCCATAACTTTTTCACTAAATCATAGGCCAGATATTTGGTAGAATGTTCCACAACTTGGGTTGTCTTATGTTTATTCATAATTAGATATAGGTTATGCATCTTTGGCAGAAATATCACTTAATTTGATATTGTATTTTTTCAGTGCATCAGGTAAAAGAACACAAATTTGTCTCATTACTTATGATGTTCACTTGTTTAAGGTTGTGTCTACCAGGTTTCTCCAATGAAATCATGTTCTTCTTTATATTTGTTATATATTTATGTGCATATTAATGTTTTACTTTATTATTTGTTATTGTGTATGTTTCATATTTGTTTCTTATACTGTTATATTTATTTTATTTAATATATATATTATATATGTATTTTTATATACTGTATATCATGCATATGTATCATATGTATATACATATATAAGTATGTATATGTTTACATTATATATACACACATGTATGTTATAGATATGTATTTGGAAGGTGTTTTGAACCTATGTAAATATCCTTTTTAAATGTATTCATTTATTTATGTGTATCTCTATGTATTGTTCTGTTATTTTATTCAATGGGTTTTAATTTTCCGTTGTCTCAGTATTGACCAGTGGAAGCCCCTTTGACAATATATCCATCCATTTTAGAACACTTCATTGTTTTCTGGACTAACAAGGCATTCCAAGCTTATAATTTTCTATACCTGCCTCAAGCATAAACAGCCATTTCTCTAAGGCATCCTATTCCATTTATCAGTAAATGATATTTTGAAGACACGATCTGATGTGTTTATCATTTTGGGAATTTTGGGTCTCTACTCACAGACCATTCATGTGTCTCATCTAATCTATCTATATTGAAAACCATGAGATCCCTCCAATACCTCCAGTTCTAACTCAACAGCATAGGGGTTATTTTAATTATCATACTTTTCATATTTGTAACATCCTTTTCCAATAATGGAAAAAAACTCACTTCCATTATTTAATTAATTTTTCTGTACATAAGTCAATCTGTCATCAATGTCACAACTTTGTCCTTCATATGGATAACCTCTTTACCCTATTTGGTCTCCAATATCCCATGCTATGTGGCCTCTATCACTGAATTCCCTCCTCATACTACTTGAACTCTGGCGGTCCATGCTGGGCCTCTCCTCTCCGGGAATATCTTTCTAGCCAGGTTTAAACTCTTCTTACATTGAGACTCCTCTTTGTGGGTACACTTTCTTCACTTTACTTGGGTTCTTGATCTTCAGACTAGGTTGTCTCCCCTTCTCCTATGCCTATTTCCCATCTTACCTTGTTTCTCTAATCGGTTTTGCACCGAATTATTGGGGAAAAAAAAGGGAAAGGAAGGGAAGGAGGAGCCTGGAATCATTTATAGCATCTTTTTTCTTTTATACCTCACAGCCAGTCTATTAACAAATTACATTGGCACTATATTCATAATATATCCAGGATAGAATTACTTATTGCCATGCTGTTATGGTCCAAGATAACAGCACATTTCTTTCAGATGATCTCAATAGCCTCCTTCTTGTTTTCCCATTACCTCTATAGTCTAGTTTAAACCAGAGAAGATACTTTTGTCACTCATTTGCTCAAATTTGCTCTTTGTTCTTTACTCCATTATAAGCTTTTTTTTTTTTTAATAATCCTCACAATGAACTACAACAAGTTACATAATTTGCCCTTACACCTGAGTCCTAATCATTGGCCTCCCAAATGCAATATTGCTCTAATTATACCTCCTACTTCTTTTCACCTTGTTTAATGGTCCTTTTCCTGCTCCCAATTTCCAGCCGTAATACTTGCTCTTCCTCTTTGTCTGGAATAGTCTTACCCAAGATACCCTGGAGGCTCATTCCCTTTCACCTTCATCTTTGTTGAAATACCTCCTCCTTACCAAGATCTCACAGATGAATCTTTTTATATTTAAGATGCTTAATGTATTTTAACACTCCTTATCACTTTTCCCTAAGTTGTTATTTTTCTTTTGCATTAATATTTACTAAGACTATGAAGTTTGCTTATTATCCAATTCATGACTGAGACTATAACCTTCATGGAGTCAGAGATTTCATTTTTCCCATTATTATGTAAGTATGGCCAAGGAAGGTGACTATTGTATAGCAGGTACAAATAAGTATTTTTTGAATAAAAAAAATTTTGTGTATATTAAATGAAATAATTTTTTGTTTTGTTTTTAGTCCTTCTTTTTTTTTTCTTTTAATTAATTTTTATTTTTTATAAACATATATTTTTATCCCCAGGGGTACAGGTCTGTGAATCACCAGGTTTACACACTTCACAGCACTCACCAAAGCACATACCCTCCCCAATGTCCATAATCCCACCCCCTTCTCCCAAACCCCCTCCCCCCAGCAACCCTCAGTTTGTTTTGTGAGATTAAGAGTCACTTATGGTTTGTCTCCCTCCCAATCCCATCTTGTTTCATTTATTCTTCTCCTACCCACTTAAGCCCCCATGTTGTATCACCACTTCCTCATATCAGGGAGATCATATGATAGTTGTCTTTCTCTGCTTGACTTATTTCACTAAGCATGATACGCTCTAGTTCCATCCATGTTGTCGCAAATGGCAAGATTTCATTTCTTTTGATGGCTGCATAGTATTCCATTGTGTATATATACCACATCTTCTTGATCCATTCATCTGTTGATGGACATCTAGGTTCTTTCCATAGTTTGGCTATTGTGGACATTGCTGCTATAAACATTCGGGTGCATGTGCCCCTTTGGATCACTACATTTGTATCTTTAGGGTAAATACTCAATAGTGCAATTGCTGGGTCATAGGGCAGTTCTATTTTCAACATTTTGAGGAACCTCCATGCTGTTTTCCAGAGTGGCTGCACCAGCTTGCATTCCCACCAACAGTGTAGGAGGGTTCCCCTTTCTCCACATCCTCGCCAGCATCTGTCATTTCCTGACTTGTTGATTTTAGCCATTCTGACTGGTGTGAGGTGATATCTCATTGTGGTTTTGATTTGTATTTCCCTGATGCTGAGTGATATGGAGCACTTTTTCATGTGTCTGTTGGTCATCTGGATGTCTTCTTTGCAGAAATGTCTGTTCATGTCCTCTGCCCATTTCTTGATTGGATTATTTGTTCTTTGGGTGTTGAGTTTGCTAAGTTCTTTATAGATTCTGGACACTAGTCCTTTATCTGATATGTCGTTTGCAAATATCTTCTCCCATTCTGTCAGTTGTCTTTTGATTTTGTTAACTGTTTCCTTTGCTGTGCAAAAGCTTTTGATCTTGATGAAATCCCAATAGTTCATTTTTTCCCTTGCTTCCCTTGCCTTTGGCGTTGTTCCTAGGAAGATGTTGCTGCGGCTGAGGTCGAAGAGGTTGCTGCCTGTGTTCTCCTCAAGGATTTTGATGGATTCCTTTCGCACATTGAGGTCCTTCATCCATTTTGAGTCTATTTTTGTGTGTGGTGCAAGGAAATGGTCCAATTTCATTTTTCTGCATGTGGCTGTCCAATTTTCTCAGCACCATTTATTGAAGAGGCTGTCTTTTTTCCATTGGACATTCTTTCCTGCTTTGTCGAAGATTAGTTGACCATAGAGTTGAGGGTCTATTTCTGGGCTCTCTATTCTGTTCCATTGATTTATGTGTCTGTTTTTGTGCCAGTACCATGCTATCTTGATGATGACAGCTTTGTAATAGAGCTTGAAGTCCGGAATTGTGATGCCACCAACGTTGGCTTTCTTTTTCAATATCCCTTTGGCTATTCGAGGTCTTTTCGGGTTCCATATAAATTTTAGCATTATTTGTTCCATTTCTTTGAAAAAGATGATGGTACTTTGATAGGAATTGCATTAAATGTGTAGATTGCTTTAGGTAGCATAGACATTTTCACAATATTTATTCTTCCAATCCAGGAGCATGGAACATTTTTCCATTTCTTTGTGTCTTCCTCAATTTCTTTCATGAGTACTTTATAGTTTTCTGAGTATAGATTCTGTGTCTCTTTGGTTAGGTTTATTCCTAGGTATCTTATGGTTTTGGGTGCAATTGTAAATGGGATTGACTCCATAATTTCTCTTTCTTCTGTCTTGCTGTTGGTGTAGAGAAATGCAACTGATTTCTGTGCATTGATTTTATATCCTGACACTTTACTGAATTCCTGTATAAGTTCTAGCAGTTTTGGAGTGGAGTCTTTTGGGTTTTCCACATATAGTATCATATCATCTGCAAAGAGTGATAATTTGACTTCTTCTTTGCCGATTTAGATGCCTTTAATTTCCTTTTGTTGTCTGATTGCTGAGGCTAGGACCTCTAGTACTATGTTGAATAGCAGTGGTGATAATGGACATCCCTGCCGTGTTCCTGACTTTAGCGGAAAAGCTTTCAGTTTTTCTCCACTGAGAATGATATTTGCGGTGGGTTTTTCATAGATGGCTTTGATGATATTGAAGTATGTGCCCTCTATCCCTACACTTTGAAGAGTTTTGATCAGGAAGGGATGCTGTACTTTGTCAAATGCTTTTTCAGCATCTATTGAGAGTATCATATGGTTCTTGTTCTTTCTTTTATTGATGTGTTGTATCACATTGACTGATTTGTGGATGTTGAACCAACCTGGCAGCCCTGGAATAAATCCCACTTGGTCGTGGTGAATAATCTTTTTAATGTACTGTTGAATCCTATTGGCTAGTATTTTGTTGAGTATTTTCGCATCTGTGTTCATCAAGGATATCGGTCTATAGCTTTCTTTTTTGGTGGGATCCTTGTCTGGTTTTGGGATCAAGGTGATGCTGGCCTCATAAAATGAGTTTGGAAGTTTTCCTTCCATTTCTATTTTTTGGAACAGTTTCAGGAGAATAGGAATTAGTTCTTCTTTAAATGTTTGGTAGAATTCCCCCGGGAAGCCGTCTGGCCCTGGGCTTTTGATTGTTTGGAGATTTTTAATGACTGTTTCAATCTCCTTACTGGTTATGGGTCTGTTCAGGCTTTCTATTTCTTCCTGGTTCAGTTGTGGTAATTTATATGTTTCTAAGAATGCATCCATTTCTTCCAGATTGTCAAATTTATTGGCGTAGAGTTGCTCATAGTATGTTCTTATAATAGTTTGAATTTCTCTGGTGTTAGTTGTGATCTCTCCTCTTTCATTCATGATTTTATTTATTTGGGTCCTTTCTCTTTTCTTTTTGATAAGTCGGGCCAGGGGTTTATCAATTTTATTAATTCTTTCAAAGAACCAGCTCCTAGTTTCGTTGATTTGTTCTATTGTTTTTTTTTGGTTTCTATTTCATTGATTTCTGCTCTGATCTTTATGATTTCTCTCCTCCTGCTGGGCTTAGGGTTTCTTTCTTGTTCTTTCTCCAGCTCCTTTAGGTGTAGGGTTAGGTTGTGTACCTGAGACCTTTCTTGTTTCTTGAGAAAGGCTTGTACCGCTATATATTTTCCTCTCAGGACTGCCTTTGTTGTGTCCCACAGATTTTGAACCGTTGTATTTTCATTATCATTTGTTTCCATGATTTTTTTCAATTCTTCTTTAATTTCCCGGTTGACCCATTCATTCTTTACAAGGATGCTGTTTAGTCTCCATGTATTTGGGTTCTTTCCAAACTTCCTTTTGTGGTTGAGTTCTAGCTTTAGAGAATTGTGGTCTGAAAATATGCAGGGAATGATCCCAATCTTTTGATACCGGTTGAGTCCTGATTTAGGACCGAGGATGTGATCTATTCTGGAGAATGTTCCATGTGCACTAGAGAAGAATGTGTATTCTGTTGCTTTGGGATGAAATATTCTGAATATATCTGTGATGTCCATCTGGTCCAGTGTGTCGTTTAAGGCCTTTATTTCCTTGTTGATCTTTTGCTTGGATGACCTGTCCATTTCAGTGAGGGGAGTGTTAAAGTCCCCTACTATTATTGTATTATTGTTGATGTGTTTCTTTGATTTTGTTATTAATTGGTTTATATAGTTGGCTGCTCCCACGTTGGGGGCATAGATATTTAAAATTGTTAAATCTTCTTGTTGGACAGACCCTTTGAGTATGACATAGTGTCCTTCCTCATCTCTTATTATAGTCTTTGGCTTAAAATCTAATTGATCTGATATAAGGATTGCCACTCCTGCTTTCTTCTGATGTCCATTAGCATGGTAAATTCTTTTCCACCCCCTCACTTTAAATCTGGATGTGTCTTCGGGCTTAAAATGAGTTTCTTGGAGGCAACATATAGATGGGTTTTGTTTTTTTATCCATTCTGATACCCTGTGTCTTTTGACAGGGGCATTTAGCCCATTAACATTCAGGGTAACTATTGAGAGATATGAATTTAGTGCCATTGTATTGCCTGAAAGGTGACTGTTACTGTATATGGTCTCTGTTCCTTTCTGATCTACCACTTGTAGGCTCTCTCTTTGCTTAGAGGACCCCTTTCAATATTTCCTGTAGAGCTGGTTTGGTATTTGCAAATTCTTTCAGTTTTTATTTGTCCTGGAAGCTTTTAATCTCTCCTTCTATTTTCAATGATAACCTAGCTGGATATAGTATTCTGGGCTGCATGTTTTTCTCGTTTAGTGCTCTGAAAATATCATGCCAGCTCTTTCTGGCCTGCCAGGTCTCTGTGGATAAGTCATCTGCCAATCTAATATTTTTACCATTGTATGTTACAGACTTCTTTTCCCGGGCTGCTTTCAGGATTTTCTCTTTGTCACTGAGACTTGTAAATTTTACTATTAGGTGATGGGGTGTGGGCCTATTCTTATTGATTTTGAGGGGCATTCTCTGAACCTCCTGAATTTTGATGCTCGTTCCCTTTGCCATATTGGGGAAATTCTCCCCAATAATTCTCTCCAGTATACCTTCTGCTCCCCTCTCTCTTTCTTCTTCTTCTGGAATCCCAATTATTCTAATGTTGTTTCGTCTTATGGTGTCACTTATCTCTCGAATTCTCCCCTCGTGGTCCAGTAGCTGTTTGTCCCTCTTTTGCTCAGCTTCTTTATTCTCTGTCATTTGGTCTTCTATATCGCTAATTCTTTCTTCTGCCTCATTTATCCTAGCAGTGAGAGCCTCCATTTTTTATTGCACCTCATTAATAGCTTTTTTTATTTCAACTTGGTTAGATTTTAGTTCTTTTATTTCTCCAGAAAGGGCTTTTATATCTCTCGAGAGGGTTTCTCTAATATCTTCCATGCCTTTTTCGAGCCAGGCTAGAACCTTGAGAATTGTCATTCTGAACTCTAGATCTGACATATTACCGATGTCTGTATTGATTAGGTCCCTAGCCTTCAGTACTGCCTCTTGTTCTTTTTTTTGTGTTGAATTTTTCCGTCTTGTCATTTTGTCCAGATAAGAGTAAATGAAGGGGCAAGTAAAATACTAAAAGGGTGGCAACAACCCCAGGAAAATATGCTTTAACCAAATTAGAAGAGATCCAAAATCGTGAGTGGGGAGAAAGGGGATAAAAAGAGGTTCAAAAGGGAAGAAAGTAAAAAAAAAAGAAAAAAGAAAAAAAAAGAAAAGAAAAGAATTTTAAAAAAAAGAAAACACCTTTCAGAAAGTGGTTGTTTTTCTGTTTCCAGAATTGCTGTTCTTCTTCTCTTCGATCTGCCGATGGATTTTCAGGTGTTTGCAATCTTTAGATAAGCTATCTAACTGATCTCCGGCTAGCTAAAGCAGTCTCAGCCTGTTACTTCTCTGCCATCTTGAAATAAATTTTTGATACATAAATATATTAAAATACAAAGTATAGTCTATCTAAACTTCTTTCTTCATGAAATCATAAACCATTCCAGGTAAGGGATAATATATTATTCATTTTTTTCCTCCCCAATTCACCGTAATTAGAACCACACTGTATCATTCAATAACACTTATTTATTTATTTGTTTGCTAATCGATACTTTCTTAAATTAGTGGATTATTGAAACATTGTCTCCGAAATTCTGTAACATTTGGTAAGATCGCAAGGCTGTGTTTTCTTATAGTCCTTGCCTCTTTGACACATTGTGGTATCTAACAGTGAGGGTCCAGGGATTTTCCTGCAACTGCCATTTAATAATGGTTTTACTGATACAAGAAAGACTCATTATTTTGTTTTCTTTCCTTAAGTACTTCCTCTCTTCCTTGTTTATTTTCACTCCCTTATTCAGATTCCTTTCCTATAGTAAGTTGCATGATTTTAAGTAGATCCTAGTGTCAGAAAAATCAGAAAAATCTCCATTGACAAAAATCCCTGGAAGGGTTCAGTTTTCTAGGGAATGGAGAAGGCAAAGATATTTTTACTCAATCATATTGAAAAATGGAAATTTTCAACTTAAAAAATGTAATTAAAATATTCAAAATTCTTTTTTCTTTCTTTCTTTTTTTAAATTATTATGTTCAATTAGCCAACATATAGTATTTTGATTTGGGTCTTCTGGATTTATATGCTGAGATAGAGTTTGGGGTACAACACATTTACAGAGACCAACAAACCAGAAGAAGAGAAGTAAGTAGAACTGGACAGAGATACAAGGCAAACTGTGATGCAGACCCTCCCCCTACCCAAAGCCACAGCCAACCCAAGAGGGATCTTAGGAGGGAATATTGCTGAGTATAGGCTTGCATGAGAGAAAAGAATCCATGGGAGCCTCAGGCTTAAAGTCACGTCTTATGCAATAAAATGTTCTTCTCCATGGGTCTTCCTGGGTATTTGCTAGAGTTTGGGGACAAGGCAGGAACCGAAAAACGCTCCCTTTTGGTGTGTGCCTGGAGGAAGGAAGACTGCCAGAAAGGCACACCCCACTCAGAGCTTTCTCCTCATATCTACTCAATGGCACAAAATCCTTAATCTGCTGGTAGAGAGGCAGCAAGTCTGACTGCCTTATTCAATGGGGAGAAGGCACAGAAAAAAAAATCCTAGCTTTGTGGGAAAGGAATCATCCTGACTTTAGCTCTTTATAAATGCTTACCTTTAAGTGGGGTTCAGTCACCGCTAAAGTTCTGGCTTGGAGAGTCAGCAATAAAGACCTGACTAAGGCCCAGGATGAACCAGGATAATAGAGAATGACCTGCATATCTATCCCAGGCTAACAAGCATCAAATAACAAACTTCTAACCTTAAAGGAAGAGAAAAAACATAAAAAACCATAAAGAGACCCTCATTGTGGCACAAGCTGATGCAGAAAAAAATCTAAAGCTGAGGATGGATGAGCATTGTTGAGAATTCTCCTGCAGTCCTGTTTATACCCTAACCACAAGAGAACATTACAGAGTAGTGATACAACACCACAACAAAAGAGCTCAACCCTTGGCTAGATTTGCTCACCTCTTCCCTCCCCAGTTCTGAGCATAAACACTCTTTACTCTGGTTTCTCTAGTCTTGCACATGTGTTGGGCTTTCGACCAAAAATTATGAGTCACACAAAAAAAGTAAGAGGCACATAAATCAGCAGAACCAATCACTTAGGACTCAGACGTTGAAACTATCTGGCAGGGAATTTAAACAATAACTATGATATTAAAGGTTTCAGTGGAAAAGACGGATAATTGCTCAAATAAATGGGTAATTTCAGCAGAGAGATTAAAACCATGAGTAAGAAGCAAGGGGAAATATTAGAAAAATTTTTTAAATTACATGGTAATAGAGGTGAAAAATGTCTCTAATGGGCTCATCAGTAGAATCTACATGGCTGAGGAAAAATTAACAAACTCAAAGATAAGTCAACAAAAATTAATCAAAATGAAACTAAAGAGGAAAAGAGTAGAAAACCAGAACAGAACATAAAGGAGCTTTGTGATTAAACAATCTAACATTGGTGTACTTGCAGTCTCAGAAGGAGGAAGGAGAGAAAATGGTGCGATAATGTTTGAAGAGATATTGGTGGAAGTTTTTTTTTTAAAATAATGAAAATTATCAATCCCCTGGAGTTAAAAATTTCCAAGAACACCAAGCAGAAATAATATTAATATTAATTAATTAATATTCCCCCAAACGTACCTGGACACATCTTACTCAAACTGATGGGACCCAAAGATAAAGAGAACATAGTGAAGGCTGCTTGACAGAGTCAAATTACATAAAGAAGAATAAATGTAAGAATTCCAGCAGACATCCTATCAGAAACCATCAAGTCACTAGATAATAATGTGAAATATATGCACTAAAAAATTGAGAAATAAAATTTTTCAATGAAACAAATGAAAGCCAACATGACTATCATGCTACTATTACCATTACCACTACCAACAACAAAATGGAAGCCATCGCCTGAGGTACTGCATTACAGAAGATGGTAAAGGAATCTCTTCAGACAGAAGGAATTTAATTCTAGACAGAAAGTAAAAAACAAAAACAAAAACAAAAAACCCCACAAAACACTGCTAGATATGATAAAAAGCAAAGCAAATATAAAATGTGTGTATTTATTAGTAATTTCTCTAAAAGACAATTGCCATTTAAAGAAAAATTATGGCAACTTGTTTATCCCATATGTATAAGTAAAATTTGTACCAATAGTGCAAAGAAGAGGATGAAATGGGAATATTCTAGTACCACACACAAAGTGACACAATATCTGATGGCAGACTAAAGTTGCATGCTACCATCCTAAGCACAACAGATTGTTATTTTTAAATAATTTGTATTTTTAAAGTGGCATAAATAGCAATAAGCAAATAGTAGAGATAAAATGAAATAATAGAAAAAATACTCACTGCAGAAAAGAAAGGTAGCAAGAGGCAAGTGTGCTAACAAAGGGACATACTTCTTAGCTATGGGTAGTTTTAATTTAAACATTTAAAATTATAATAACTGATGTATACTAATCAATGGCCTAGTCATAAAAGTTAAAGACACTGTTTGGATAGAAAAATCAAGACCCAATTACATAAGGTATAAACACAAAGATAGAGGTAATATAAGGAAATAGGATAATCAGGAGATTAATGTGGCATAAATTCCAGTCTCTAAGATTTTCTACTTAAAAGTTTAATTTTCTTGGGGCACCTGGGTGGCTTAGTGGGTTAAACCTCTGCCTTCGGCTCAGGTCATGATCCCACAGTCCTAGGATCGAGCCCCGCATCAACTCTCTGCTCAGTGAGGAGACTGCCTCCTCCTCTCTCTCTCTGCCTCTCTGCCTCCTTGTGATCTGTCAAATAAATAAATAAAATCTTAAAAAAAGTTTAATTTTCTTAAAGCAATAATGCAAATATGAGATCACAAAAAACTTGCACTTTTGAAATCTTCTTTCATAGATGTTTAAGAAAATATATAGATACAGATATGTTTTTCAAATATATTCTGTATATATTTCCTGTAAATTTTTCAGTATTTGACCTGAATCTCAGGTGTGGGTGGCCATCTCTGAATAGTCTGATCATTACTGTTGAGTGCATATGCTCTTTTGCAAAAACAACTCACTCACTCTCTACATAAAATGGATGATTTTACTCCGTGACTATATTAGCCTTTGTCCGCAGCTCATTGGAGCTAGTGTGCATAACTAACAGGGGAATCAGTACAGGGAGTACATGCCACCAGATGAAATCTATCTCAAGGGAGTCTGTACATTGACAAGAATATGGGCTCATAGCTATAACTTGTAAACTGATGTAGACTCTAGAGCTTTAGTCAGAAATGATAAATCATGTACAGATGGAGAAAGGGAAGCAGTCTGTGTATAGCAAGGAAAGAATAAAAATAATGCCCAGAAAGAAAAAGAAGTGAGTTCTCATAAAACTGAAGAATACATAAAGACAACTTTGTTAGGTTTGTGATGACTTTTTAGCTCTTGCTCTAATAGCCAATGAAAACCACTTGTTCTTCTGTCCCACTGTTTCCATGCAGTATTTTTGTACTCTTTACATAAATCTTTCTCCCTTTTTGCTTAATTTTTTTTTGCAATTTCATTCCATGAAATTGAATTACTCTAATTTTTAATCAGTAATGTTGTTAACAATTAAGATATTGCCAACCACCATTTCAGATATAGAATCCATTCCTACTGCATTACAACCATCAATAGAAAACACACCTATTACTTTGTAATGATATACTCAGAAGTTTATTGTGTGTTTATTGCTATGCAACTATTAGGTTCCATTTTCTTACATCTATCTTTGTTTCTTTTCATTATGTTTAATTAGCCAGCATATCAAAAGCCATCATAAGCTTTTGATGTAGTGTTCCGTGATTCATTAGCTGCATATAACATCCAGTGCTCAACCTAACACGTGCTTTTCTTAGTACCCACCATCTGGTTATCCCGTTTCACCACCACCTCCCTTCTGTAACCCTCTTTGAATGCATACAGTACAGTGATAGTATTATGAATGATGTGGTATCAAAATAATGGTTCCCAAAAGATGTCCCTGTGTGAACTCCTGAACACATGAAGATGTTAATTTAGATGACAAAAGAGATTTTGCAGATGTGATTAAATTAGGATCTTGGGATGGGAGGATATGCTGGATAATTTGGGAGAGCTCATTATGATCATGATGATCCTTATAAGTTAAAGAAGGGAGGCAGGAAGATCAGAATCAAAGAGAGATTTGAAGATGCTGCTCTATTGGTTTGAAGATGAAAGAAGAGCCATGAGCTAAAGAGTGAGGGCTTCCTCTCGAAGCTGCCGAAGTCAGGAGACTTAATTCTCCCCTGTTGCTTCCAGAAAAAACAAGGCTTTATCAACCCCTTGAGTTTTGTATGGTGAAATCCATTTTTGATTTGTGATCTCCAGAACTGTAATATAATAAATCTGTTATATTGGAGCTTCCAAGTTTATGGCAATTTGTTACAATAGCAAAAGGGAACTAATACAGATGATGAAAAGTTATTAGCAAATGAATATGATTTCTAGGATTGGTAGAGTTGTAGTTTGTTATATGTATGCTTCATGCTTTGGGCTTTCTGTAGTTTTGATTCAAGTTATCTTATTGATGTCTTATTCATCAAACCTATATTTTGTATCACAATTACTGTATTGTAGGTTTTAGACTGGATGCTCATTGCCTTTTGGTTATTAAACTAGCCAATTTTTAACTAGAGGGTATTAGGCTGAGCAAAATAAGTCAATCAGAGAAAGATAATTATCATATGATCTCTCTGATATAAGGAATTTGAGAAGCAGGGTGAGGTGTATGGGGGGTAGGGAAGGAAAAAATGAAACAAGATGGGATCGGGAGGGAGACAAACCATAAGAGACTCTTAATCTCACAAAACAAACAGGGTTTCTGGAGGGTGTGGGCGTAGGGAGGAGGGTGGTTGGATTATGGACATTGGGAAGGGTATGTGATATGGTGAGTGCTGTAAAATGTGTAAGTCTGATGATTCACAAACCTGTACCCCGGGGCAATTAATATATTGTATGTTAATAAAAATAATTAATTTTAAAAACTAGCCATTTTTAAAGTTTTTATTTATTTATTTGAGAGACAGAGAGAGAACAAGCAGTGGGGAGGGGCAGAAGGAGAGAGAGAAAGAAGGAGACTCCCTATTGAGCAGGAAGCCCAATGTGGGGCTCGATCTCTGGACCCAGAGATCATGACTTGAGCCGAAGGCAGATGCTTAACCTACTGAGCCACCCAGATGCCCCAAACTAGCCAATTTTTAGAAAAAAAAATCTTTTTTTTTTAATTTTTAATTTTTTATAAACATATATTTTTATCCCCAGGGGTACAGGTCTGTGAATCACCAGGTTTACACACTTCACAGCATTCACCAAAGCACATACCCTCCCCAGTGTCCATAATCCCACCCCTTCTCCCAAACCCCCTCCCCCCAGTAAAAAAAAAAAGGACTATACTTTTTCAAGTTGTGACCCACATTATCAGATACATAAAGCCCTTTTAGACCTACTAAACCAATGTGTGCTGTGTTTGTGCATGTTAACCCACAGCCTTTCTAGTATTAGATAGTTGCATTAAAAATAGTTTTTAGAAGGTGGCACCTGAAAAAAAAAATCTTGTGGACTCTTCATTCATCTTCATTTCTTTCCCATAATTTTCATTTATTCAATAAGAATATTGAGGTACAGGAGAATCTGATAAATTTCTTGGGAATAACCAGTTGACATTGGTTGAAAAATGGCAGAGCTTAGATGTAAACTCAAGTCTTTCTGATATCAGTGCTGAATTATTTTACCATACTATCTACCTGTTGGCTCAATTTATTCATTTTGCTTTACGAAATAGTTTGTTCGTGGATGCATTTTGCCTGTGGTTGGAACCCTATGTAAAACCTGTCAGCATAAAAGCTATGGAAGGAAAGTCACCAAGAGGATAAGCAGGAGGGAAACCACCTTCCTGTCAGGACACATTGTTGCCTCTTAAAGGAGATAAATTTGAAAAAAAAGTGCAGGGCCAGGGAGAGAAATTTACCCTCTGTGACCCTAAAGTGCTCCATAATAAGTATAAACTAAAAAGAAAAGAGAGAGAGAGAGAGAGAGAAAGAGAGCAGAAGATATGAGAATAACATAATTTTTCTAACTTTGAGAAAAATAACAACCTCCCAAGGTATTGATGGACCAGGTAATACACTCTAAACAAATAGTTCATTTTTAAATGTTTTAGACATCTAAATTCATCATCCAAATTTTATTTAAAATCTTCTGCTTCTTGCCTATTGACCATGAAAATCTATTCCTCCAAATTTCACAAAACTGATTTAGATAGAATAACATCCAAAATTCCAATCAGGTTTTATGACCTTTATTAATTTAATCAACATTTATCAGTTATTCAACTGAATCTACATTAAAAAGTATACATTTTATTTGTTATATTTATCCACTAATTATTAATTAAGCAAATTAATGGCAACATGTTAATTCAAACTTTAAAATATAGACAATGACAGAATTATGCAAACATGCAAGGACTAATTTTTGAGAATACTGTTCTTTGAGAAATTATCATTGTAGATTTTTATTTTATACAATTTTCAGAAGCATTTAATTAAAAGAGTGAAGGATAATTTCCAAAATTTCTAGAAACAGTTTCTTTGCAACTGTTGACTTCATTAAAGTTTTCCATAAAGTTAAAGATAGTGTTCCTAGAAAAATAGTAAAGATATGTAAGAGTTTTAGGTAAAATTTTAATTTTGATCCCCAATGGTGAAACTATCTAAAAACAAAACTCAGTATAATTAGTATAAAATTAGCATGTTTTCATATAAATTCTTTAATAAAACTATATTTTGCTCTTTAAAATTATGTCTTTTAAATTTTGCCTTCATATCCAAACTTGTGCAGAAGTAACTAAAGAAAATAATGGATACAACAGTGATTGAGGCAATGAAAACCTGTAAAAAATGAGGTGTCATTTTTCTTGTATCAGATTCTTGAAAATTAGAAAGTTTGTTAATATTCATTTTTGGTGTCTTGAAGAAATATGAACTTTAATAAATCATTTGTGCTGTTTTGTTTTTATTCTTGTTTTGACAAGAATGTAATCCATAGCACACTGTTTAATTGCCACTTGGCAACACCTGATCCATAAATTCACTCCTAGTAATATAATCTGTCACTATCCCAACAAATTATACTAATTAAAGTACACAATGAATTTCACTTTTACAGTACCTAAAACCAAAAAGAGTATCAGTCCACTCAATGGAAAGTTATATATTATTTAGAGACTAATGTGGGTCAATATTTGCTGACTGGCTAATATCTCAAATACATATAGCTACTGAAAAATTTATAGCACAGAGCAGTGCCATACATATAATCTCATTTATGCAAACAGCACAGTTTTTAATCCAATTATTTGTTTATTTTATACCTATTTACTACCTCATGTAAATGTTTTTTGGTAGGAATAGGCCTAAAATTTAAACAATTAGAATCAGGCAAGGAATTAAGATATGGAAGTTAAAAGATGATGGCAAGAGGATAAATTTTACATGCATTTAATAACTCTGCAGTGTTTTAATTTTTAATAACAGGCATATATTGAACACATAAAATAAGTATAAGTGAAATTATAGTAAAAATGAAATATTAAGAAATGGAGAAAAGGTGTTTAGTAATGTTATGAATTTTCAGTAAGACAGAGGTATCAGAATGGATTGATAACTTGATGAGCAAAAAAAGAAATACACAGAAGTCATGAGCCTGGAGCTACTGACCTTTTTATTCTATTGATTCTCTGATAGGAAGAGCATGTTTGTTTCCCATTGCTTTATTTTATGTGCAACTATTTCCATTAATATCCCTGGACTCTTGGCTAATCTCTGAGCTCTTGGCTCCCTATGGAGGTCCCTGATTGGTGGCAGACCAGTGCTTGGAGCTTACATGTCAAAAATCTCAAGTCTCAAGAATCACTCATTTATCTGTTGTTCTATACCAGCAGTGATGCAGAGCAACCATATGAGTCATTATTCTGCAGACTAAACTCTCCCTGCATGGCTTTTCCTAAGTCTGGTTGTGGAAAATAAATATTTTTTTAATGCCAAAATATGGAGATTTGAAGACTTAAAAATATCAGGGCACAATAGCTAAAATATAAAGAAATGCAGTCCAGTTTCCAGTGTCAAGCAAAAGCTGAAATTTTCTGACCTCAAAAACGTAGCCGAGTGTTATACTAAAAAGTTGGTTCAGGGACGCCTGGGTGGCTCAGTTGGTTAAGCAGCTGCCTTCCGCTCAGGTCATGATCCCAGCGTCCTGGGATCGAGTCCCACATTGGGCTCCTTGCTCGGCAGGGAGCCTGCTTCTCCCTCTGCCTCTGCCTGCCTCTTTGTCTGCCTGTGCTCGCTCGCTCTCTCTCCCTCTGTCTCTGGCAAATAAATAAATAAAATCTTTAAAAAAAAAAAAAGTTAGTTCAGTGTATGTTTACTGACTATACATTAAACATGTTCAACTGTAGAACTATTTTTATTAATGGTATCCTATTTTTTCTATACTTGAATTAATTAAAAATATCTGCTAAGGCTTAAAGCACTGTTTCTGAATTCTGAGTATCAATGAATGCATGCAATTAGTAAAGGAAGATAGGAAACAAGGTAGCTAATTCAACTATATTCCAACTTGTCTTTTTTTTTTTTTATTGTAGCCCATAGAGTCAATTCAGAACTCCATAACAAATCCAAAGTTAATTGTAGTAAAACAGGAATTTTTAAAAAATCTAGAAATCTGTTGTGCACAATCTTTAAAATATGATTAATTTTAACCATCCATTCTGTGCCTCCCTCTACCTACTAGGCCAGTAGAGTTTGTTCATATCATCTGAGCCTACACTGTACTTTCTATATCTGACAATGTGGCAAAGATGACTAGCAATCAATACATTTTGTGATTCTGCTAACAGTGGGGCTCAGGCAAGAATTAACTTTCCTAAGTCCCTCCTATGCAGCATCTAGTTGGGCTGTATTGCCATTCCTACCAAAGTTATGTGAAATACAGATAAGTTTGTCACTTCTAGTCTAGGCTTTTCAAAGGGGGGCCTCTTAAGCTAATTTCATAGAATTACTTTATAAGGAGGATATAGTGAAGCTGTGAAGGAGGATGGAGACAGAGATGGAAAGATCCTAGGTCTCTGAATTACCATGGAAGAAAGCCTCCTACCTATCGAGTTCACATCCTACATCATCATTATGTGAGCCAGAAATAGAATCCTTTGAGTTTTCCAATTACAATTTGAAGATTTGTTCATTAAAACAGTGAGTGTTACCCTAAGTAATACACATACAAGTTTTACATTTAAAATATAATGCATTCATTTTTATTTTGCCTCATATCTTTTTCTGATTTCTGCTTTAGGGAGTATAAATGGAACATACAGACACACACACACAGACACAGACACACACACACACACACACACACACATAATTCTTTTTTTCTCAGTAAAATAAGGATAAATGGTATTTTGGAAATTGAATGACGAAGTAGTTCTCAAATTTACCATTATGTAATTTCTTCTATGTTTTCCACTATCGGTAAACCTAGGGTTTTGAAATTTTGAACAAATATACCTTCTTCAAAACCAGAATTGGAGGAGGGGGTCAAGTTTTTTTCTTTATGTCTACAATCATAAATGATGAGGATGAGGGAAGTTCATAAAACACAACTTATTTCATGGTTCTGTTAGTCATGGCAAGTGTCATATTTGTTTAGTATCTTTCTCTTTTAAAAACAAAAATAAGATAAAATAGCAAAATTTATCCAAGGAAGAAATAGAGATTTCCATTGTCTCCTTGTCAAATTAGTATGTGATGATATTGATCTGCTTTGTGTAAGAGTCCCAGAGGAGAGGACATGCTAAATAAGGGAGGGCCTGTAATACATGCTCATTAAATGAAGCCAATCATAAACCCACAAGGATTAATGTTAAAACTTTGAAACAGATATCTTAGGAAGTCAACATTTTCTTCTTTATATAATCTATTGTAATGATTTATGATTCTAATGGTATTTCATTTCAATATGTATGAAAACAACACAACATAAAGAATTCACACACAAAAAAAAGTTCTCTGTTTCTCTTACCTGTATACTAATGCACTTTGTGGAGAAGATTTGGGGCAAATAAGATTGTGTTCTGAAAGCCACTAAAATCACTGATGAAGGGGACTTTATCTCCACTAATAAGCATGCATCTTGGCAGCTCCTTCTGGAATTCATATGTTCTAATTAAGGTTTTAGGAAAGCATGGTGGAGCTAAATAATCCACAAATAAAGCCCAGCTTCTTGCAAAATCAGCTTCTTGTTTAGAATAATATTTTAGCCTAATAGACAAGTGGGGAAAAGTATGAATTTTGAATTAGTCTACTCAGAATTTTGCGAACTCAATTTTCAAAATAGATAATTTGTTCAAAATGACATTATTCTACTTTTTAGAGTATAGATCATAGAAATTTGGTGTTGATTTTACCACCTAGATCTTAAAATTTGAAGAGATGTTATTAGGATTTTAAATTTGGAATTACCATCTCAAAACAAAAGTGTTTTTAATCATATTTTTCCCTTTTCATAAAGCATCTAGATTACTTAAATAAACTCTGAAATGTGACCAAGTCTCATTATTTTAAAATGTAAAGATGGGGCACCTGGGTGGCTCAATCCTTTGATCATTCCACTCTTGATTTAAGCTCAGGTCATGATCTCAGCATCATGGGACACTCAGCAAGCAGTCGGCTTGGAATTCTCCTTTTCCCTCTCTCTCTTTCCCTCACACTCTCTCTAAAGTAAGTAAATAAACAAAATACAATGATAAAAGTCAATGAAAATTGGAAAATTTTCTGCTGAAATTGGTATCTCTTAAAGAACATATAACATATAATCTTCATTTCAGGCAACCACTAAAAATGAAGTAACAGAATTTTTCTTGCTTTTTAGGTAGTTTGTTATTTTTTTTTCTGGTCATGTATACTAGAAAGCCAACTTTTCTTTCTTTTTTTTTCAGGTATACAATGTAATGCTACTAGAACTCATACAGCAATTCAGTAATGTGGCAGGATACAAAATCAATGACAGAAATCAGTTGCTTTATTATACACTAACAATGAAAACACAGAAAGGGAAATTAGAGAATCAATTTCATTTACGATAGCACCAAGAACCATAAGATACCTAGGAATAAACCTAACCAAAGAGGTAAAATATCTGTACTCGAGGAACTACAAAACACTCATGAAAGAAATCAAAGAAGACAGAAAAAGATGGAAGATAATTCCATGCTCATGGATCAGAAGAATAAACATTGTTAAAATGTCTATACTGTAGAGCAATCTCTACTTTTAATGTCATTCCAATCAAAATTCCACCCGTATTTTTCAAAGAGCTGGAGCAAAGAATCCTAAAACTTGTATGGAATAAGAAGAGACCCATAATCACTTAGGAAATGTTGAAAAAGAAAAATAAAACTGGAGGCATCACGTTACCTGATTTCAAGCTTTACTTCAAAGCTGTGACCACCAAGATGGCATGGTACTGGCATAAAACCAGACACATAGACCAGTGGAACAGAGTAGAGAGCCCAGATATGGACCCTCAACTCTATGGTCAAATAATCTTCAACAAAACAGGAAAAAATATACAGTGGAAAAAAGACAGTCTCTTCAATAAATGGTGCTGGGAAAACTGGACAGCTATATGTAGAAGAATGAAATTCGGCCATTCTCTTACACCATACACAAAGATAAACTTGAAATGGATAAAAGACCTCAACATGAGACAGGAATCCATCAGAATCCTAGAGGAGAACATAAGCAGTAACCTCTTTAACATCAGCCACAGCAAATTCTTTCAGATGTGTCTCCAAAAGACAAAGGAAACAAAAGTGAAAATGAACTTTTGGGACTTGATCAAGATCAAAACCTTCTGCACAGCAAAGGAAACAGTCAACAAAGAGCAACCCACAGAATAGGAGAAGATATTTGCAAATGACAGTACAGACAAAAATAAAACTGGAGGCATCAGGTTACCTGATTTCAAGCTTTACTACAAAGCTGTGATCACCAAGACAGCATGGTACTGGCATAAAAACAGACACATAGGGGGAGAGGGAGAGAGAGAATTTTTTTTTTCCGAGAGAGAATCTTATGCAAGTTCCTCACCGTGCTTGGAGCCCAGTGTGGGTCTTGATCTCACTAGGCTGAGATCATAACCTGAGTTCAAATCAAGATCGACACTTAACCAACTGAGCCACCCATACACAACTGTATGCATGTGTGTATATATATAGATAGATATACATATACAAACACATAATTATTCTCTACAGATATATATCTATATCTATATAATCTGTAGCTATCTATCTATCTATCTATATATATACATAATATAGATACATAATCTGCATCACCTGTTCTAGCAATCTTCTGACCATGTAAACAACTTACTATTTTGAACCATGCTTGTTCCTTTTGAACCATTTTACATGCTGTTTCTTGTTCATTTTGCCCTATGTCCTTCAAGTCTTATTATGGAAGTTATATGGTTTGTTACATTCCCCCTGGAATTACTCTAAGTAATACATACATCAGGGTCTAGGTATTATGGATTCAGAAAGTAACTGGAACATATCCCCTAGTTACTATCTGTGAAAAAAAACATACCTGTATATACATGGTTCATATAGAGCTATGGGAGTATAGAGGATGAAATAACCAACTGTCCTTGATTATAGAAAAATTGGTTGGCTGTCCACGCTCTTATCAAATTGCAGCCAACTCTCAAGTTTAAGAAGGAAAAAACATGAATACATAAGGATATTAAGTTAAGGGCCACACAATTTTAATAATAGCACAACTAGACATTGTATAGATTGTGGGAGAGCCAACAGGACATAAAAAACAGATGAAGACATAAGATTTTCAGTTCTTTCCAATATTTTCCTCAGAGTGGAATTGTTGAGTCATAAATAGCACTCAGTTAATGTTTTGAGGAATTATTTAACTAGTTTCCAAAGTGGTTGCACCATTTTCCATACCTACAAGCAATTCTAAATACTCTACCCCCTCTCACACTTGTTACTATTTATCTTTTAGATTTCAGCTAATCTAGTGTTTGTAAAGTGGTATCTTATGGTTTTGAATTTTATTTCCCTAGTGCCTAATGATTTTTAGCATCTCTATATGTACTTACTGGAGAAATACCTCCTCAAATCAGTTTTCCATTTTTAAAAATTGGGTTATTTGTCTTTTAAAATTGAATTACAAAATATTTAAAATATATTTCAGATGTAAAACTCCTACAGATATATGATTTGCAAATATTTTTTTGCATTCTGTATATTGTCTTTCATTTTCTTGATGGTATCATTCATAGCACCAAATCTATTAAGCTTTTAAGAAATGTATTTTATCTATTTTTATCTTTTGTCCCATGTGCTTTTAGTGTCTCATCTTAGAAGAAAATGACTAACCCAAAGACCAAAAGCTTTAGACTGAAATCTATAGGCTTAGCTCTTACATTTAGGTCTATAATGCATTTTGAGTCAATT
Organism: Mustela putorius furo; assembly: GCF_011764305.1. Taxonomy (NCBI): domain Eukaryota; kingdom Metazoa; phylum Chordata; class Mammalia; order Carnivora; family Mustelidae; genus Mustela; species Mustela putorius. Next base: position 25,766,196 of record NW_025422015.1, on the reverse strand, counting down.
CTGCTTTTATAGGAGATAAACTTCTCTCATTGTATGTGAATTGCCAGTACCCCCAGCACCATTTGTTGAAAAAATTATTCTTTACCCATCAAGTTGTCTTACACTATTGTTGAAAACAGCTTTTGTTTTGGGACCCCAATTCTATTCTATTGATCCATATATCTATTATCATGTATCAACACTCTGTCTTGATTACTGTACCTTTGTAGTAAGAGATTAACAGAGGTTGCATTGAATCTGTGAGTAAGTTTAGTTGCCATTTAAACAATATTAAGTCTTCCAATCCGTGAACACAAGAAGATTTTCCTTTAAATAGTTCTTTCACATCTTTCAAAAATACCTTATATTTTTCAGTGTATCCAAGTTCTATAGTTCTTTTGCTAACTTGATTTCTATATATTTTATTTTTCCTGATAATGTTGTAAATGCATTTGTTTTCTTAGTTTCATTTTAGGATTTTTTTAATGCTATTACATAGAAATATAATTAATTTTTGGATGTTGACCTTATATCCAGATAGGTTGAAGACCTCATATATTAATTATAATATTTCTAGTGGATTTCTTAGAGAGAAAGTATTATTTCTTCTCTTTCTATCTAAATTACTTTCATTTCTTTTTACTGCCTAATTTTCCTGGTTCAAACCTTCAGTGACATCTTGAATAGATGAAAGAACGGGCAACCTTGTTTTGTTTCTCACTTTAAGGAGAAAGCATTTAGTCTTTCACAATATGAAGTTAACTGTAGGTTTTTCTAGAGGCCCTTTAACAAGCTGAGAAACTTTTCTTCTATTCCTAGTCTTTTTTTAATGTTTTTTTTTCATAAAAGAGTGTTGTCAAATGCTTTTTCTACATCTATTGTGATGATTTTGTGATTTGCATCCCTTATTCTATTAATATGGTGTATTATTTGGTTATCAGATACTAAACCAAATTAGTATTCTAGAATAAATCCTATATGGCCATGGTTTATTCTTTTTATATGTGGCTGGATTCTGTTTACTAGCATTACATTGAGGATTTTTGTGTCTACTATATTCATAAGAAATGTTGGCATGTAGTTTTTGTATAATATCTTTCATTTTGCTATCCAAGTAATATTGACAATTTCTTTCAGTTCTTATGTTTTATGTCTTTGTCCTCTTTTTCCTCATTACTGCCTTTTTTTGTGCTAACTGGGTATTTTCCAGTATAAATGTTTTTCCCCATGCTTTTTTTTCTATCATCTTTCTCTAATCTTTTATCTACCTTTTAATTTCTTAACTCTTCCTCTTTGCTGGTGAGATTACAATTACTGTCTATCTTAAAACAATGTAGTTCATATTAATAGTAACATATTCTAACCATTTACATAAATTTTGAAGCAATAGAGTTCCATTTCCACTCTCCTGCAGGTCTGCGAAGCTCTCTTTATTTTTCTGCATCCTTTTTTCTTTTTGTTCCTCACACTGGGTAATTTCAATTTACCTATATTCAAGTTTATGGATTTTTTCTCCTGCCAGCTTTAGCCTACTTTTGAATTCCTCAAGTGAATTTTTCATTTTTGCTATTATAATATTCAGCTGCATAATTTCTATTTTTTCTATAAATTCTACCTCTTTATTCATAATTTCTACTTAGTAAGACATTGTTGTCAATTCACACTTTCCTTAAATTCTTTAGACACAGTTTCTTTTATATTTTTTTACACAAGCTCATAAGAAGTGATTCAAAAATTTTGTCCATCATCTGAACTCAGAGGAACAATTCCTAATGACTGATTATCTCTGTGTAAGTGTGTGTATGTGGTGGGGAATGGTGCATGTATGCACTATTTTCCCCATGCTTTGTACATCTATCTCTCTTTCCTTTTTTTGAACACTGAATAGTTCAGACACTATAAAGTAGAAACTCTAAAAGTCAGATTCCCACCCTTACCAGGGTTTGCTGTTGTTTGGTTTTCTTGTCATTATTTGTTTATTCACTTGCCTAGAAAAATTCTGTCATTCACTCTGTGTCTCTGTAGTGAGTCATCACAGAAATCCCTGCTCAGAACCTTAATTGTCCACTTATGATTAGGTTAAAGATTTTCTTAAATTCCCTTAACTCAAGTCTTCCACCCTTTGCTGAGGAGCTCTGTGTATGTGTTGGGGTACACCTTCAGTGCTAAGGCCTTTTACAACTCTGCCCAAGCCTTTACTTCCTATTTGTCCAGGCCCTCAAGGTAGTCGGAGGTGAGACATTGGGGTCCTCTCAGCTCTTGCATGGGTATGCCCTCAGTTTTGCTCATGTTTGTGAGTCCTAGAAAAAGACAAATTCTCTGTAGACATAGTAACAAGAAGCCACAAAACCATTTTTAGACTTCCTTGAATCTATCAACAAAAACTTGCTTCAGTGACCAGTGTTGGCAAGCATCTAATATGTGAGATGCCCTCATATCTGAAAGTCAGCCAATCAGGAATGGACTCCTTACATAAATATATCTCTAATGTCAATTGCCAACTGTCTCACAGAGTAGCCCTCTTATACTGATGACTCAACCCACTTAAATGGCTAAAAATCTACCAATCTCTGAACTCTGCATCTCCTAATAACCCATCTAAAGATGAGAAGAGTGCTCTGCTCAGAGATTCTGTGCATGACAATGTAACTTTCCCTTCCTAGAATTGTAATAAATACTGTTTTGTTGTTTTATTTCAGACACAGAAAGCTGATCTCATTCGTTGAGAGTTGCTATGAAAAATGCTATTTCCCAGAGGAATTTAGTTTTGCGTGTCTTTGGGGAAGTATACAAAAAATAATATTTTATAAACTACTTTCTATACAATGCCCTGATCTCAATTCCAATTTTGATGTTGACAACTCCTGTTTATTTCACTGGCTGATAATCTCCCCTCTCCTTGGCAGTGATCAGAATCAAGCTGTTGAGTCATGGCAAAAAGATACTATGAAGACTACAATCCTAATTCACCCCACAGACATGCCAAGAGGATAAGCTCTTCTGTTGACCAATATAAAAATCAGCCTTTGAAGCACTATTAAGAAATAAAATATCTGAAGCAATGTAAGTTTCCTGATTCTGTGATTTGTTTAACTTCATGGGATTTGCAGTCAATGGGAAAGGTAACAGTACTTGGTCAACAAGAAGTCCTCATACATGAGTGCCTATATTTGTTGTGTACTTTAAACAACTCACCCATTCTTTAGTTTCTTTTACAGCATGTCTCACTCTGTGTGGCAGATACCATCCCCAATACAGTGTCATTCACTTCCATACCAAGTCATGCTGTCTTATTCAATCTCATTTGCTATAAAATGGGGACATTTTAGCCATCTGGTATAGTAACCAAGATTCTTCTTGGATACTCCCCTACAAATACATGCTAACTAAGCTATTTTTTTTTTTTTATCAAAGTGAGGCAGAGATCCTATATTTGTTTGCCATCACATCCTTTTTGTTTACAGATATCAGTTTGTGCTAAAACAACCTTAAAAAAAACCTTGTACTTCTGAATTCATTTTGTTTTATTGCTGTTTTGTGGTACAGGCATACTTTTCTTCCTATATTCCTGTGCTGCTTGTAACATGGTTTTGAACTTTATCCAATAAAACATTTTCCCATCACTTTTCTCTTTATCATAATATGTCCTCATGTTTGACATATTGGTGAGTAGGTAAACTGAAAAAGCCTTTGATGAAAAAGATAGTGTAAGATGGAAAGATTGTTACCATATTAAAATAACATTCTTTTCCTTTCTTATCTTTGTTTTTCTTTCTTTTCTTTTATTTCCTTTTTTAGAGAGATAAAGTGTCAGCAGGCAGGGAGAGGCTGAGGGAGACAGAGAGAGAATCTCAAGCAGGCTCCATGCTCAGTGTGGGGCCCAACATGAGGCTCAATCTCATGACCCTGAGATCATGACTTGACCAGAAATCAAGAGTCAGATGCTTAACCAACTGAGCCCCCCGGGTGCTCCCAAACAAAATAACTTCAGATCCACTCTTACCTATTTTGAAAATTTTTATGAGCAACCTCTAAAGACGAGACATGTGAGCCCATAAGTACTCCAACAGGTCATCAAAGCTACTAGGATGTGACTTTACGTGCTGCCAAAGACAAAAAATGTTACTGATATTTAGGCAATTATAACAATCTGTCTTCTTGAAAATCAATTCTATTTACAAATATAATTTTTCAACATTCTAAGTAAGGGGAAAACATTTTTTTCCCTAAAAGTTCAGGTATGAAAGATTTAATGCTGAACACTCCCTAAAGACATTAATATAAGCATTTTAATTACTATTGATACTGAATCTATACAAAAGGAATAAACCATGTGTTTTTAGAAATGTTCAAGATTTCACACTGCTCAGAGCCACATCTTTAGTATTTTATGTATTTGTTTTTCTCTTGCCATGCAAGGAACTTCCCACCAAGTGTCAAGTGTAAGAGTGTTTTATCTAATCATATGCAATTTAATGAACAAAACTAAAGGGAACTGAAGAGAACTAAAGGGAAACCCATTTTTAGTCATGTACTCTTTCACTCATGGCTCATTACTTTAGACATCAATATTTGATTCTGACTGTTAAATGCTAATTCAGTCAACTCATATGTGATTTTTTTTATCAAGACAGTTGAAATAAGCTGATCAAATTCACCAAACCTATTACACAATTGTATTTCTAGACCAGTTATTGCTCAGTTGACCTGAAATTATCATGAGCTAGGACACTTCATGCACTGTTAAGTCATAATTTCTCTGGGCTCACAGGTGTGTATATAATTTATTTGGTATGAAAATAGTAGATAGCATGACCTTGATACAGTATTGGTAATGAGGATGTTAATGAGGTACGATGTCATGCAGCAATTCACTCATACTAATACTGTTGTAACTACAGTAATTTCATATTAGCAGCTTTTTTCATTAAGAACAATTGTTTAATGTATTTTTTAAAAAGCTACATTAAGTGCTATTCAAAAATTATCTGGCTACCCAGATAATTAAAACATGAGGGTATAATTAAAACATGAGGGTCACCTGGGAGGCTCAGTCAGTTAAGTGTCTGCCTTTGGCTCAGGTTATGATTTCAGGGTCATGGGATCAAGCCCTGCTTCAGGCTCTCTGCTCTATGGAGACCCTGCTTCTCCCTCTCCCTCTCTCTGGTGCTCTTCCTACTTGTGCTCTCTCTCTATCTCTCTGTCAAAATAAATAAATAAGATCTTAAAAAAAACACTAAAAAAAAAAAACCCTAGTAAAATTCATTCCACTTTTTCATTGCTTCTGGAAATGATGAATGGCAGTTAGAAACATTGCAACAAAAATCTATCTGATCCTTTGTTGGTGGCAGAAAGGTGACCTTGTCTGATCATATCCCCATTATGCCAGAATCAACTGCAGCCAGGAAGGGCATTGCAGAGAGATAATAATTAAGGTCTGTATAAAAAAAGTTATTAATATTGTTAACACACAAAAGAGTCTTTTTCAAAGTAGAGGAATTTATCATAAAAGTGAGCCTAAAGATCTAGAAATGTTATAAAACTTAAGTGGTAATTTTGGGAACTTTGGAAATTTTATCAGAAATTTCCCCTAGTGTTTTATGCAATTTGAATATGCTTCTCCTAAAAACCATATTTTCATAAAGCAAAACTGATATATCTTGTAGATTTATTATTTTAAATCACAGATAATAATTGTACTGGAATTTAAAAATATTAATTAAATTCTAAGGCATAGTAAGTGAAAAATTTAGAAATGAGTAACAGAATTAACTAACTAGAGTTTAAATAAAAACTTGAAACAAAAAAATTAGTAGCAGAATTCTATACTTCTCTAAGTTTTTATTTTAAATCTGAAAATCTGATGTAGCTTTATAATATTCTAATATTTAATCTAGATATTTCTCTTGTTAGCAGGTTTTATCTGATAACATAACAAACTCTTATTTCTGTCTTATGTATTTAAATCAAGTTTTCAGGCTACTAATTTTCCCAAATTGATATTTTTATAATTGGATAAACTTATTGGTAAATTTAAAAAATACTTAACTCAAGACTCATCTTCAAAACACCCAGATATGGGTCAAACAGATGATTTTTGCAATGATTCTGGTTTTGGTTTTTGTTTCTTTAATTGGGATCCTAGGTTAAATTGATTTTTTGTGGAAAGGTCATCAATCTGAGGTTTGACTGTCACACTGAATTCACCAGCCTACCAACTGTCCACAGAGATACACAGATGAGCGCCAGACTTATGGCCACAGTCTGTACTTTGGGTAGGATCAGCTAATCCGCCTAAAAGAGAGGAAACCTAGAGTTGAGTTTACTAGGCACCTTTCTAAGCTGTAGATACAATATGTAACTAGACATAATATGTTTACAGGAATAAAGAATTGTATCAGCCTTCCCATCACTGTCTTTCCTTCGCTTGATGACTTTCTGCTTTCCATCTGCCATTCACATTTTTTCCTTTAAAAAAATTTTTTTTAAACATTTTATTTATTTATTTGACAGACAGAGATCACAAGTAGGCAGAAAGGCAGGCAGAGAGAGAGGAAGGGAAGCAGGCTCCCCGCTGAGCAGAGAGCCCGATGCGGGGTTTGATCCCAGGACCCTGGGATCTTGACCTGAGCCCAAGGCAGAGGCTTTAACCCACTGAGCCACACAGGTGCCTTTATATTTTTTCCTTTTCCTTGGCATCTGTACAATGCTCAATTCTCTCTCATGGGCCCTATTTTTTTTTAGCATCTGCATCTGTGTCTTATATTTACTAACTACTCTTTATCTTCAAAATTAGGGAGTGACTATTCATGTATAATAAGCAAAATTCAGGCTCTATTTGCTTAAAATCAAATCCTTTTTCATTGCTTACCTACCTACTTGTTGACCCTGAATAAATAACTTCTGCAAGCCTCAGTTTTCTCATGTACTTACTGAGAGACTAGCAATAATAACTTCAGAGAGGTTTGGGGTTATTAAATGAAGGGCACAAAAAATGCTCAGCTCAGAGAATATGTGCTTCCATAAACATTAGCCATTATTGTATTTTTATCTCTTTTCTCTTTGTCATTCTCTCTCATCTCCTACTTTCAAAACATCCCATTCTGTTTCATTCACGCTTGGGTTTTTTGTACCTTCTGCATACACTCCCTGCGACTCCCTTCAACTATCTCTGACTTTAAGACCGTCTCTTTCCCTGTTTCCACCATTTTCATACTGGCTTATTCTCTTTACTCCTGCTAACCTTTTGTTATCTCTGGCTTCACGCTCACACTGTTTTCGCTCTTCACTTGCCACTCCAGCTTCTCTTTGGCCCAGCTATTGGGTACCTCCCCTTCTTTTCTCCCAGTGCTCTTTTCCTGCAACGTTCATTTATTCTTCTTTCCTGTTCCTCCCCTGTGTTCACTAGATCATTTCTTTTCACCGGTTCTGTTTCCAATGAACCTCTTTTGTTTCCCTTTTACTTTTCATTCTGGTTTCTCATTTGGCTCTTCTTGACCTGTTTATCCTTCAGTGGGCAAGAGGGAAAACCTGGGTAATTTCTGTTAATGCATGGAAATTTCTCAAAATTGTTATTCCTCTTCTGAACTGGAATAATATCCAAATATGTGAAACCTACCTCTCCTGGTTCTTAGGTTTCGTCTCATCTGGGAGTTTTGAAATCTGTTTCTAAGACTCTCTGTCCCTTTTAAACCACTCCGTCTTTGAGAATGTTTACCCATGATGCAAATCTAAGGATTTCCTTAAGTCGTTAACTTCTCTGTCTTCTCCTCTACAGTCCTCCTTAATTAGAGACTCCACATCGTCTCCAACTGCACATGCCTGGGACTGTGAGCCCTTGACCTTGACAGTCAAGGAAGATTGCACCCTGAACTTCCTGTTCAGAGTTTCACTACTGTTCTTGACATCTTCAGCACTTTCCCCTTCTTTACAGGTAAGCTGGGCCTGCTTACTGCTGTTTTATCTTCTGAGGAACTTTTTTTCTTTGTCTTCCCATGGCAAAAAAATACATCATTCTCAATAAACTTGACTAAAACTGCTTTCTGTCATCCCCATTTTTCCAGAGCAAAATTAATGTTATATTTGTTACTATTCAAATCTATTTTTTGCTGTAAATTTACTGTATTTTTTCAATTATATTACTTCTGCAGCATACATTATGTATAATCCCTTCCTCCCAACATTTCCCTCTCTTTTTGTCTTTTTCTTACATATACCACGCTAACTCCAAACTCTGTCCTTTAGTTCATTCTATTTCTTTCTTCATGGATTGTTTTTTTTTAAGCTCTTCAACGTTCTTTTTTCCAAGTTTACTTCAAATCTTACTCTATACCCAGATTACCGTAACTCACAACATTCACTTTATTCTAGTACCTAATGCTTCAGCTCTTTGTCTTATGGCTAAATCATTTCTAACTCTCCTTTTTTTACTTTTTCTTTTTTTAATTTAAATTCCATGAGCCAACATATAATGCATCATTTGTTTATGACACAATGTTCAACAATTAATTAGTTGCATATAACACCCAGTGCTTATCACATCAGGTGCCCTCGTTAATGCCTTCTTAACCATGCTGTGAGTGCTTTGACGGCAAGCAATGATATCTACTACCAATTTCTTGCATGCTTGTCATAGTCTTCCCTTTTTTCGTCTATTTTTCTCTTTGGTGTCACTGCCTTATCCTGCTGCAGACTCCCAGTATTCTCTTCCCAATTCAAACATTATTCTAATTAAAATTTTGGCTAACCAATAAAAATGAAAAATACTGACATATGCAACTAGACAGATGAATCTCAAAATAATTGTGACAACTGAAATAAAACAGACTAAAAAAAGAGCACTCAACTGTCTATATGGAAATTCTAGATAATGCTGTCTAAACTGCAGTGATAAAAAGCAGATCAGTGGTTACCAATGAAGTTGAGGAGTGAGAGGCATGAGAAGTTAGAGGAGTGGGGAGGGCTGAGAGAGACCAGACTAGGGAAGTTCCTGAAGGTGAGAATACAAAGGGGAAAAGAAAATTTTTAGAATGACTTACATGTCCACTATCTGTGCTGATAGGTCCAAGGCTATGGATATATATCAAACTTCCCCCCAAATGCATTTTTAAATGTGCCATTTAAAGTATGTTTATTATATATAAATAAAACTATACTATACTATTGTATATTTTTAAAACCTCTGCTAAGCAACCTAAAGGTACTTAAAGTGTTTAAGTACTTTGTAAGCATTAGATGCTTATTACTAAACTAAGTCATATGCTTAAGAGCCCAATTAAAACTCTCCAGTCTGACTTTAAAGACATCTCTTTAATGGACCCTCATCGTTCTTAAATTTACTACCCACTACTCTTTCATGTTCCAGTTCTCCTGCCAATCTGGTAGTCTTCTGGTTCAACCTGCTATCATTGCCATCTTTGTAATTTGTATTCCAGCACTTTTTTCTAACAATGTCTCCATCAAGCTCTTGGGCCCTACTTCCTTCCCATGATATTCTCAGCCCATAGTTGTCACTCTCCTTCCTGAGCTACTCTTGTATTTACAGTCCTTATCTCATCTTTGAGACTTAACATACTGTTGGTGAAATACTTTTATGGGCTAATTTCATAACCTGTATTGCTGTTTTGGTTTTCTCCAGTCATATTACAGAGTTCAGCTCAATTAAATACTAAGTGAAATTAGCCACTTAAGAAACAGCAGAAGGGAGCTGGGGGAAATTGGAAGGGGAGATGAACCATGAGAGACTATGGACTCTGAAAAACAATCTGAGGGTTTTGAAGGGGCGGGGGTGGGAGGTTGGGGGAACCAGGTGGTGGGTATTGGAGAGGGCACGGATTGCATGGAGCACTGGGTGTGGTGAAAAAATAATGAATACTGTTATGCTGAAAATAAATAAAAAATAAATTTAAAAAAAGAGAAACAGCTGAATCTCATATATTGTATTCTAAAATGAAAATGAAATTTTGAAAGTACCGTATCCAATATTCTACTTCACTATTCACTCATTACTGGACCCAGGGCTGAAAACTTTCCTAGGAATAGATGGGTGCACCCTTTGGGGGAATTGGTTATTGTTTCCAGTGGACTTTATGTTTAAATGGAAATTATGTTCGGAGATTCCTTCACAAGCTTGGTTTTAACGCTAGCTTAGAATGTCATCACAGACCAGACCTACGGTATCTTCCTACCTTAACTGTTTTGTTCCTGTAAGTACTCTTCAGTGCTTAGAACTTGGCAGGTAAGAGGTATTCCATAAATACTTGCTTGAAATTAAGCATGATATTATGCAAATGCTGGAAAAGTCATAGGAAAGTGAGAGAAAAAAATCAATTTTCAAAAACATGATGCTAAATGTGCATGTACTACTTCCTAATCAAGTCACCCTTAACGGGTCATTGTCATGAAAAACAGACTTTCTTACCTGTATGATATTGCCATCCATGATGTACAGGCAGTCCCCACCAGTTCATTTTCTGGTGACAATTTTGCAAAATACTTGGCCGTCTTGTTCAGGAGGATTTTATATGACCCCAGTCTATCAGGGTAATGCCAGAAGTTAATGATGTACTTTCCACTTTCTGTCTTGTAGTCACTGAACTGACCAGGACTTTCTTTCCACAGAGGGGAATACACATTAGAGATATTAGATGCTTCTGTTAAAGAAGCAAAAATACCACCAGCTATTACACAGATCTAGGAAAGATTGAAAACCATGGTATTTAGCCTGGAGATTGACATTATGGCAAGATCTTTATTGGGAAATAGAGGAGGAAGCTATATTGTTTTTCTGCACCTTGATTCATCAACACTTAGAATTCCCTTCCATGGCGGTAAGAAGGTGGAGGTAGGGTGCCTGGGTGGCTCAGTGGGTTAAGCCTCTGCCTTCGGCTCAGGTCATGATTCCCAGGGTCCTGGGATCAAGCCCTGCATTGGGCTCTCTGCTCAGCAGGGAGCCTGCTTCCCTCTCTCTCTCTGCCTACTTGTGATCTCTGTCTGTCAAATAAATAAATAAAACTTTTTAAAAAATTTTAAAAAAGAAGGTGGAGGTAAACAAATGCCTTACCAAACAGATTAGGATACCTCCCTTGTTAATCATCTCCCAAGTAAAAATTGTTGATTATATATCAGTCTCTAGAATTTTTAGTAATTTTTAGCAGAAATTTTTTTTTAAAGAGGATTTGAAAATTTTTTTAAAGTGGATTTTTAAAGTGGATTCTTCCAAGTGTCTCAGGCAGAAACAGTGGTGCAGACGCCCAGGCAGTAGATACAAAATAAAAGTAGATACTGCATTTAAGCTGCACACTGCATGTGTGAAGCAGGTCAGAGCTTAGTGTGGAACTATCCTAGCAGCAATAGCTACAGTCAGCAGAGAGGCTAAGAGAATTCAGGATTGATGCACAGACATTAGTTCAGAACTGCTGTACTATAACCTGATCATAAGCCATCATTGGGAATATGCAGGCTACGGACTCATGCAGACTCAGCCCTTCTCTATATGCAGGTGCTGTGTTTTTACTTCAATCACAGTGAGTTGCCAGGGAATTCTTTATCAAATAAATAATCCCAAGCTTCAGACTTCATTCAGTGGATATTTATTGAGCAATGTCCTTTCTCCTGGTGCTCCATCACCCCTGGTCAGCCATGGTGAACTGAGTAGGAGAGATGCTTGTCTTTGAGAAGTTGAACAAAGGATTACTGTTAAGAAAATTAATCTTTAGTGAATGTAAGGAATTTGAATATGTAATAGAAGAATTTTACTTTCTTTTAACTCAGCCGCTGCCCTTCCTTTCAATGTGAAGGTGGGGCTTCTCTTTCTCCCTGTTGCATCCATTATTAGCATAGAGAAGGACAGGCTGATACACCAGTCAGTTCCAGATCTTATCATCTCTATGTCAGTTCCAAGTCTTGTAATCTTAACATTGCTTTCCTGTGGTGCAACCTCACTGCACACTGAGGTGAACACCTGGTCCTTGTTGCAACACCCTGTGGAAATTAGGGCATGAGGAGCTGGCACTAAGATGTTCTATGAGTTATGAATATCTGTTTTCTGATCCAGAGGCACCTTGTTTCCTGTCAAAAATTGTATGTACATGAAATAACAAAATACACAAATATACATATGAAATAATTCTTGGCTATAAGGAAGAGATTCTGTAAGGGACATAGAGCTGATGGGCACATGGACATATTAACCAAACCACATGGTCAGCTGGGCAATATCTGAAACTCTACTTTTTTCCCCCTTAATGGAAGAAAGTGGTTGAAGGTGGTTAAAACAAGTAGCCTAAGTGAGAGTTTTGGTTTTCTTTCCAAGTGGGGCAAGAACACGTTTATAGATACTGAAATTAGTGTTGATTTTATGCAGAAAGAAAACATTGGAAGTTTATTGTCTGTCTCCTCCTCAGGCTGGAGAACAGACAAGGGAGTCCCTAGAGTGGGTATAGGGATTTGTATGGGCTAAAGTCGTAAGTCTATGGAGGCATTTTTTGTTTTTGTTTTTGTTGGTTTGGGGTTATACTTTCTTTCCAGATAGGGAAACAGATTAAGTAGTTGAAAAAGCTAAATGGAGAGCTTTAAGCGGGCTGAAAACCATAAGTGTGATACTTTGCTCCACCTTGAAGGTAAATATGACATCTTGCTGGTTTGGAGACCCATTCCCTCCATCCCACTAATCCTCTGCTTCCTCTGCACTGACCTCAGCTGCCCCAAGAATTGGAGCTGGAGACAAAGTCTCCTTGTCCCTCACAGAACCTAAGAACCTATGTATACTGAAAAACACCAAAGGCAGGGAGGGACTGAACTCTTTATAGCCCTTTTGGATACTGGGACCCAAATCACCATCTTGCTCAGTCCCATGTGAAAAAGTGATGCTGAGCAGAGGTGGCCAAAGCCATGGACTCTAGAGTGGAAACCCACAGTACCATGTGAGAGAGGAGAAATAAAGAGCTTCTGAACCAGGGTACCTTCTAGACGCTGAGAAGGATGCAAATGAAGAACCAATGAGGATGAAAAGCTTCTCCAAAAGCTCCAACCATCACCTCTAGTCTAACCCACCTGCCAGTTCCTGCTTCCCTAAGTCCTAGGTAGGAAGTTGCCGCTTCCAGTCAGCAACGAGAGAAGAATTAGGCACAAACAAGTCAGCTGCAAAAGACTGGGAGCAGGGGACAACAGTCGAAAAGGACTGCTGCCAGGAGCAACTCCACAGTCTCACTTTTATTAGATAGAAAACAATAGCCAACAGAAGGACTGATGAAGGTCAAACGTTAATCCCGTCTTGCAGACAGGCAAGAAGGAGGATAAAGTTTATAGTTAACCAAGCACATTCAAAGGACTCATCTAACTAACAATGGGCACTTCTGGGAAGAGAAAGGAGTGATAATGAAAAAGGAAAGCAGGCGGTTTTCGTTCCACCCTGAGCTGACCTGGCGTTCCCCGGTGCTCAGCTTCCCTGAAGCAGGCGGTGTTCTGCCCTGAGCGAGCTGGGCATCCCCAGCTGCCCAGCTTCACAGTCGTACATCGTCCTTCTCCCCAAAGACCTGTCGTCAGTATTAGTATTTTTTAAGGCCATATCTAAATGTGCTTGGCAAATAGTAAAATCCTCCAGGGGTTACAGTTTAAGTAGCAAATTGTTCCGAGGGGCAGCAGCAGGAAGTAACAGTGTCCTGCAAGATTGATTGGATCCCTTGAAAGAAGTTTAACTGATAATAGATCAGTTTGTAAGAAATTTTTGTCAGAAAATAATTCCTAAGGCTCACACCTAATTTGACAGATGTTTATTGAGCGGTGACTTTTGCTCTTGGTGCTATAGCAGCACTGGTCTGCCATGATGAACAAGGTAGCAGAGATGACTGTCTTTGAGATGTTGTTGGTTCACAAGCTTCTCAGGAACTTCCCCCGTATCCTCTGAAACATGAGGAGAGCAGGGAGAGATGGAAGCAAGAGGCAGGCCACTCAAGGTTGGTAGATAGTAGCTTTCCTAAGCAGTGGAAACTTACATAGGAGGCTTGTTTTGGAGAGCAGCAAGATAAATGTATCCTTGCATCCACCTCCCAAATCTTAAAATTTATGAAGTGGCCTTAAAGGGATTTAGTCACATTTATCATGTTGGTGTTTTCAACACCTACATCCCTTTCTCATGACAACATCTTTGGAATAGTCTCTGGGAGTGGGAAAGGCAAGTGTAACCCATATTCCAAGGACAGAGGGACAGAGGTGGGGGTGAGGGGCTACTGAGGCTCTGAATCCAGCTCATGGGTCAACTGGTGGTTACACTTTTTTCCCCCATGTCTTTAAAAATGTAATGTCTCAAAAAAAGAAGGTTGTTTTATTTGTGACAGATGAACTTTACCATAAATTTGACTTTTTTCAAGTTTTATTGAAGTATAATTGACAAAATTTGTATATATTTAAGATATATAATGTGATATCTTGATACATATACATATGATAAAATAATTACTGCAATTGAGCTAATAGTCATCCATCACCTCCTGTAGTTACTGTTTTCTGTGTGTCTGTGTGTGTGTGTTGACTAAAGATCTATTCTCTTAGCAGATTTCAAGTATAAAATGTACTACTAACTATACTTCCTGTATTGTACATTAGATCCCCAGAACTTGGGATGCCTGGGTGGCTCAGTTGGTTAAGCAGCTGCCTTCGGCTCAGGTCATGATCCCAGCGTCCTGGGATCGAGTCCCACATCAGGCTCCTTGCTCCGCAGGGAGCCTGCTTCTCCCTCTGACTCTGCCTGCCACTCTGCCTGTGCTCGCTCTTGCTCTCTCTCTCTCTGACAAATAAATAAATAAAATCTTAAAAAAAAAAAAAGATCCCCAGAACTTATTCATCTTATAACTGAAAGTTTGTGCCCTTTGACCAACATCTCCCCATTTCCTTCACCCTCCAGTCCCTGGCAACCACCGTTCTCCTCAGCTTATGTGAGGTCAACTTTTTTAGATTTCACATGTGAGTGGGGTCATGTAATATTTGTCTTTCATGTGTCTAGTTTATTTCACTTAGCATAACGTCCTCCAGGTTTATCTATGTTGTCACAGATCACAGATCCCCTTCTTTTCTGAGGCTAAGTAATATTCCATTGATAAATTCTTACAATTTGTGTTCTAACAGAAGAGAACAAAGTGCATATGCAATGCTGGAAGACTGCAGAGGAGGAGGAAACATCTTAATGTCTAAGAATACTGACAGTGGAGTAAGAATGGTTATGCATCATTTATTAGGTCCAAAACAATTTTTTTCCAATTATGATATATTTAATTATCTTAGTCTTTTAGACAATATTGGAATTACTAATC
Organism: Mustela putorius furo; assembly: GCF_011764305.1. NCBI lineage: Eukaryota > Metazoa > Chordata > Mammalia > Carnivora > Mustelidae > Mustela > Mustela putorius. Next base: position 25,750,909 of record NW_025422015.1, on the reverse strand, counting down.
CTAAGAATTCAGGATGTCATTTTAAACAACCATGAATAGAGATGTAATGCTTTTTATTTCTTCTGGAAGAGGGATGTTGCTTTATTTTTTCATTTATTCTTTGACTAATTATCCAATTATTGAATATCAGATAAGTGCAATATATTAAGGAGAATGAGAATTTCAAAGATTTTATTTATTTATTTATTCATTTATTTATTTATTTATTTGACAGACAGAGATCACAAGTAGGCAGAAAGGCAGGCCGAGAAAGGAGGAAGCAGGCTCCCTGCCGAGCAGAGAACCCAATGTGGGGCTCGATCCCAGGACCCTGGGATCATGACCTGAGCCGAAGGCAGAGGCTTTAACCCACTGAGCCACCCAGGATTTTAAAGGAATCAGTTCTTTTTTTTTTTTTTCAGGAAATAATATCTTGAGAAAGTTATGAGCAAAGAATTATGGAAGTTCAGAAAAGGGAGTGATATCTGTAATTTTTAGATAGCAATGGGATCACCAGATAAGAGATGATTTTAGGGGTACCTGGGTGGCTCAATCATTAAGCATCTGCCTTGAGTTCCAGTCAGGATCCCAGTGTCCTGGAATTGTGCCCTGCATTGGGAAGCCTGCTTCCCCCTCTCCTACTCCACTGCTCCTACTCCACTGCTCTTTCTCTGTCAAATAAATAAATAAAATCTTCAAAGAAAAGAGAGAGAAGATTTTAAAGATGAGATGTTATACGAGTTGGAACTCTTATACTGAATTCTATGAATAATAAATATTCTGTCTTCTGATTCAGAGGTATCCTGATTCATGTCAAAAATTGTGTTCTAAAAATAATAGAACACAATTATACACATTTATTACACAAGTATTACATGTACATATGTAATGTATACATAAATGTATACATAAATGTACACAATTATGTATAAATATATAATAATACACAATTATTTTATGTACATATGTACATGAAATAATTCTTGGACACATGCTGCTTTGTTTTTATTTACACACAATAGCTTTATTTTTTACACATAGCTTCTATTTCCATCTAACTTGTTAAACTCTGGTAAGACTTGTTCCAGAGGCGGATGAAAATGCGTGTGGTAAGAAGAATACAGTGATATACACAGCGTGAGGGAGAACTTATTTGTATGTGTTCAGTTGAGTTTTAGACATAAGTTGGAGCTTGGTAGGGTACTAGTTCAAATTTCTATTCTTCCACAAATCTTTCATGACACCCATATTGCTATGTACACAAACAGGCCTTCCTACAATGTATTTGATTGCACTTGCCATTAGCATATAAGAACATATTCTGGATATATTATAAGTAGATGAGTAACAAAAGAAAGAAAAAATTCAGTAACTCTTAATTTTCTATTCCAAAGAAATTGTTCTGGACAGAAAAGCTATGTCTAAATTTTTTTGTTGCCCTTCAGGGTTATTAGTTCTCCTGATATATGCCAGTTTCACAAGTCTTAAAATGAAACTTGATGTCTGTTGGTGGTCCTCACACTGGGTAAAGACACAGGCCAAGAAAAGTTTGGCTACTCATTGTTAACCACTTCTTACTTATGCAGAATTTTAATATGACTTGGCAGTAAAATCAGTTGAAAGTTCATTTAGTTGCCAATATTTTTTCTTGATTGACTATTAATAAGTACCTAATAAATATTTTCAACTACATAGTCTTTGTCAAATCCAATATGTCTTCTATCATTCTTTCTGGTGAAATGTCTTCAAATTAACCCGAAGTTGGTGTTTTGTATAAAGGGATGACATAGTGATATAGATTCACGCTGACATTGAAACAGAAGTAGCCAAAGAATTGTTTAAGGACATCACCTTAATTTTCCAGGACATGAGATGGTTTACTCTATCACAGATACCAGGAACAAACTAGGATTCCTTCACTTTGGTTATATCTCTTTTGCAAAATTGAGTAGAGATAGTGTAAAACTGTAATTAACCTGCTTGAAGGGGTACAGTCTTCCATCAGAGGTATGTGCAAGTGTGTTTGTGTGTGCCTATGTGTGTATGTGTTATATGCTTGTAGGTTTGTTTGTTTACGTTATCACTCAGTTTTTATTTTCAATCCAAATTAATTTGATTTTATTCACTTTTTAATTTAAATTCAATTAGCCAACATGTAGTACATCATTAGTTTTAAATGTAGAGTTGTTACTCATCCCCCCGCCCACCTCCCCTCCAGCAACCCTGTTTGTTTCTCATTGTAAGAGTCTCTCATGGCTTTTTCCTCTCTCTCTGATTTAATTTTATTTTTCATGTAAATTATTAATATTATAAACACCAAAATAGTGTAGGAAGATAGACTTAAAGTTTCATTCCTTTTCCTTTCCGTATCTCTTTCCAAACTATTTCCAAACTATAAAGTTTCTGGTTTAACCATTCTGAGGGGGTTTTATCTTTTTGTAAAAAAGATCTATCTATTTATCTATCTCTGTATTTATATACTTATCTCTTACTTTCCCCTTATTTTTTCTACAAAATGTAGAATACTATGTATACTCTTCAGCACCCTGATTTTTTTCACTTAATTTTGTTCTGAGAAATTATGTCCTCATAAATATTTTGCTCAACTGATTAAAAAAAAGTTTTGTTTTGCTTGCTAATACTTAGTATTCCTCTGTATGGACGTTCAGTACTTTATCCAAGCAATATCCCATATATGGTCATTCAGATTTTTTCTTAATATTTTTCAAACACAAATAATAACATGGTGAATAACATTAGATGTATATTGTTTCGTCTTCCATTTCAAAAGAATTTACAAAATTTTAAGTAAATTCCCAAAAGAGGGATTGCATGTTCAAAAGATGAGTGCATGGGAACTTGTGGTTCTGGAACACAAATACATTTCCCCACTCCTCTAAATTTAATAAAATACCTAGATATTGCTCTAAAGATTGTTAAAAAAAAAAAAAAAAAGGAGGAGGGCCCTGAAAGATGAACAGTAGAATGTAAACTGACTAGAAACTTCAGGATTTTAGAAATGACATTGTGGTGAGTTCCATGGGTTTTCACTTATCTCCTATGTAACCCCCACACAGGGGGAGACCTACAACCTGAAACTGCCAACAGAAAACAAGAAAAGATGCTCTCTCTGGCCAAGCACTAGGAAAGGGGAAACTCAAAAGAGACCTAGTGGAAACCCAGCCTCCAATTTCACAACCTGAACACCTCCAGGCAGTCTAATGTATGGGTAGGAGCAGGGTCAGTGGCAAGAGAAGATTCCAGGTCATTCCAGCTCCCACTCCACAAATAAGGCATGAGTGGGTGGTCCCATCCCCCAATAGGCCTGTGACATCAAACCCCTCTGTGTCCCTATGACCTTCACACCTGCATTATCTGTATGTCCCTCAGTGACATTAGGTGCCTCAAGGAAGTGACTTCTGTTCCTGTAGATGGGACCAGTAGGGTTTGAGTGGGAGCCCAATAGCATCAGAACACAACAGACCAGAAGAACTTTGTAAAACTTGAGAAAGCTAAACTGTCATTGGAATTAAGCCCACAAAAGTAGACTGGAATCCATATGCTAAGCCTAAACAGGGTGATTTCCTGCTAAAATGATTTATATAGGATTAAGAGTATCCTAACATGATAGTCAGAATGTCTAGTATACAATCAAAATCATTGGACAGAGTAAGAACCAGAAAAAGCACCATTTTAATGAGAAACTACACTCAACAGATGCCAATACTGAGATGAATCAGATGTTGAAATTATCTGCCAAGAATTTTAAAACAGCTATCATAAATATCCTTTGGGCCCTAAGGGACATTTATAAACAATCCACCCAGTAGGAGTAGAGTAAAAATTCCTTTCAAGTGCCACAAAAATAGATTATTGCCTGGACAATAAAATTAACTTAACAAACTTAAAAGAATTTTTAAAACAGAGAGTATGTTCTCTGACCACAATGAAATTAAGCTAAAAATCAATAACACAAGGACAATGGGAAAATCACCCAGGACAGAAAATGAGCAAGCACAAACCAATTGCATTTCTATACACTAAGAAATGTAAACTAATTTCTGTAAAGTGCGTTTACAATTACTCCAAGGAAAATGAAATACTTAGGTTTACATTTAAAATAAACATGCAGGGGGCGCCTGGGTGGCTCAGTGGGTTAAGCCGCTGCCTTTGGTTCAGGTCATGATCCCAGGGTCCTGGGATAGAGCCCTGCATCGGGCTCTCTGCTCAGCAGGGAGCCTGCTTCCTCCTCTCTCTCTGCCTGCCTCTCTGCCTGCTTGTGATCTCTCTCTGTCAAATAAATAAATAAAATCTTAAAAAAAATAAAATAAAATAAACATGCATAATGAAAGAAACTTAAAAAAATGACCTCAACACTTGTAAAGATATAACATATTCACTGTTTGGAAAACTCAATATAGTAAAGATGTTAGTTCTTTCTAAATTTATCTATAGGTTAAACACAATTTCTACCAACATCTCAGTAAGTTTCTTTTGAGATGTAAACAGTCTTATTCCAAAACTTATATGGAAAGTAAAAGCCCTAAAATAACTAAAAACTCTTTTGAACTAGAATAAGTGGGAAAAATAGTTCTTCCTGGCTTACCACATAGCCAAAGTAATCAGGTCAGTGTGGTGCTATTAGAGGAATAGACATATGGATCAATGGAACAGAATAGGAAAGCATGAAATAAATCAGCACAAATATGTGCAAATAATTTTCACAAAGTTGTAAAGGGAATTTAATGGTGAAGGGATAGCTTTTTGAATAAATAGTGCTGAAGCATTTGGACATCCATAGGCAAACAAAAGAACCTCAATCTAATCTACATACCATATACAAACATTAACTCAATGTAGATCAAGGACATAAACGTAAAACTATAAAACTATAGTTTTATAAACTATAAAACTTCTAGAACAAACATAGAATAAAATCTTTGAGACCTAGAACTAGGCAAAGAGTTCTTAGATTTGACTCTAAAAGCATTTAAAAGTGAAAATCCATAAAAGGAAATTGAAAAATTGGATTTACTAAAAGTAAAAAAAATTGTGGAAGATTCAATTAAGATGATAAAAAGTTAAGCCATAGAAGGAAATTGATCAATTGGACTTAAAAAAAAATTTAAAAAGCACTTCTGTGAAAGATTATGCTATGAGGATGGAAAGATAATCTACAGACTGAGAGAAAACATTTGCAAACCACATATCCAACAAAGGACTTATATTGAGATTATATTAAAAAAATTCTCAAAACTCAACAACAATAATCCCATTAAAAATGGGCAAAAGACATGAACAGACATGTTACTGAAGAAGAGTGACAGCTGTCAAATAAAGACATTAAAAGGTTGTTAACATCGTTAACCATTGAAGACACTGAAAATTAAAACCACAAAGAGATATCACTAAATGTCCATTATAATGGTTAAAGTAAAAAAAAAAAATTAGCAGTAACACAAATGCTAGTAAGGATATAGGAAATTGTACCTTACATATGTTGCTGTTGGAAATGTAAAATGAGCAACCATTTTGGGACATAGTTTGGCAGCCCTTGACTCTGGGAAGCAAACTGAGGGTTGTAGAAAGGGAGGTGGGTGAGAGTTGGGGTAACTGGGTGATGGGCATTAAGGAGGGCACATGATGTGATGAGCACTTGGTGTTATATGCAACTAATGAGTCATTGAACACTAGACCAAAAACTAGTGACGTTGGTTAACTGAATTTAAATTAAAAAAATAAAAATGAGATATGTTAACATGTAGTGGGTTTACTTTTGCTGTTCTCAAATGAAATAATAAATATTTCAAAAAATAATATAACTAAAGATGAACTTACCATAGACATATAACTTAGCAATTAAATTCTTAGGTACACATACCAGGAAAATGATCATTTATTTTAACACAGAGAGTTGTACACACATATTCACAGCAACTTTATTTGTAATAGCCCCAAGCCATAATAGCTAAAAATCCAAATAGCTTTAGTGGATAAATAAAAACAAGTGGCACATCTCTGCCATAGAACACTATGCAGTAATAAAAAGAAACGAACTATAGTTAGCCTTTGAACAACATGGTCTGAACTGTGAAGGTCCACTTAGATGTGAATGTTTTTTCAATAAATACATTGGAAATTTTTTTGGAGATATGCAACTATTTTAAAATTCTCACAGATGAACTACATAGCATAGAAATAATGATAAAAAGTTTTTAAAAGTTAAGTATGTTATGAATGTATAAAATTTATGTAGACACTAGTCTATTTTACCATTTGCTCCCATAAAAAATACAAAGGTCTATTATAAAAAGTTAAAATTTATCAAAATTTACACAAATACTTACAGGCTGTACATGATACCCTTCCCAGTAGAGAGAAACATAAACAAATGTGAAAATGCAGTATTAAATCATAACTATAGGTACAAAGCTACACCAGCAGGAATGAAAAGCTTGCACTTTTGGTGAAATGTCTTTTTATCTCACATTGAAAATTTAATTTTTATATGGGTACAGGATTGCTATAAGAAAGGGATACCTATAGATTGCAATTTGATTTGCAAAGTTATTATATGACACTTTTAGCAAAAGGAAGGTGAAGAATCTAAAGCTGGAAAATTTAATTTCAGAAAAGGATGGTTTGATAATTTTAGAAAGAGGCTTGGCTTTTAAAAAATGTCACAATAAACAAGAGAAGCAGCTTCTGCCCATCAAGAGGCAGCACACAGGTTTTATTAAGAAAATCATTGAGAAAGGGGTGGGAAAAAATCATTGAAGAGAAAGGATATTTGCCTGATGAGCTTTTTAATATAGACAAAAAAGTGCCCTATACTGAAAAAATATGCCACAAAGGGTATTTGTTAGTAAGGAAAAGAAGTGAGCACCAGGATTTAAGGCAGGAAGGGATAGGCTACCTCTACTGCTTTGTGGAAATGTAGTTGGGCTTACGATCAAGACTGCCCTTATATATAAAGTTGCTAACCCGTGAGCCTTGAAAGAAAAGATAAACACCAGCTGCCAGTCTTGTGGTTGTACAACAAGAGGGCCTGGACAATAAGAGCACTGTTTCTGAACTGGTTCCATTGATATTTTGCCTCTGAAGTCAACAACTACCTTGCCAATAAGGGACTGATATATATATATATATATATACATATATATATATATGTAAAATTTTATATATAAAATTATTTATTATTACATCTCATAAGTCAAAAAGCTGAGTGTTAGTGACCTTGGTGGGCTTGCTCATATTTCTGCAAGTTTAAAATTTTTTTGAATTTAATTTTATTTTTTCAGTGTTCCAAGATTTATTGTTTATGCACCACACCCAGTGCTCCTTGCAATACATGCCCTCCTTAGTACACACCATCAGATTCACCCATTCCCCCACCCCCTCCCTTCCCAAACCCTTAGTTTGTTTCTCAGGGTCCACAGTCTCTCATGGTTCATCTCCCGCTCCGATTTCCCCCAATTCACTTTTCCTTTCCTTCTAATGTCCTCCATGTTATTCCTTATGCTCCACAAGTAATTGAAACCATACGATAATTGACTTTCTCTGCTTGACTTATTCCACTCAGCATAATCTCCAGTCCCATCCATGTTGATACAAAAGTTGGGTATTCATCCTTTCTGATGGAGGTGTAATATTCTATTGTATATATGGACCATATCTTCTTTATCCATTCTTCTGTTGAAGGGCATCTTGGCTCTTTCCACAGTTTGGCGATTGTGGCCATTGCTGCTATGAACATTGGGATTCATATGGACCTTCTTTCACTACATTGTATCTTTGGGATAAATATCCAGTAGTGCAACTGCAGAGACTGTCTTTTAAAGGCTTTTTGATATTGAACAATGCCTCTGACTACTCAAAACCTTATGAGTTCAACACAAAGGATGTCAAAGTGGTCTACTTGTCTCCAAACATAATGTCTCCAGTTCAGCCTCTAGATCATGGGGTCATGAGGACCTCATTATACACAGTATTTTATGGAAAGAATTGTCCATATTATGAGAGAGAACCCCAATGGAGACAATATCATGGAAGTCTGGGAGGATCATACTATTGAAGATGCCAGTATTGTTATAGAAAAACAACAACAACAACACATGAAAACCATCAACCAACAACAACAAACTATTGCTGGATAAAACTGTGTCCAGATGCTGTGCATGCCCTCACAGGATTTATAATGGAGCCAATCAAGAATATTATGAAAGAGAACATGGATATGGAAAAAAAAAAGAGTGGGTTAGTAAAGAGTTTCAAGATATGGATCTTGGAGGCATTTAAGAGCTAATAAACCCCACATCAAAGTAATTATCAGAAGACAACCTGGAGATGAGTGCTTCCAAACCAGTGCCAGATGATGAGGAAGGAGAGAAAGAACTAGTGCTAGAAAACAAATTGACATTAGACAACCTGGTAGAAAGTTTCTCATTGCTTAGGACTGCTTTTGCCTTCTTTTATGACATGGACTCTTCTATGATATGGACACTGAAACGAAAGAAGACAATGGAAGAAGGACTGGTATCATCTAGAAATGTTTTTAAAGAAACAAAAAAGAAAAAAGTCAGACAAGATTATGATTTACTCTATAAAATTATACTGAGTGTGCCTGTCTCGCCTGCCTCCCTTTCTCCTCCTCATCTCTTTCTGCTCTGCCATCCCTAGGACAGCAAGATCAACCCCTCCCTGCTCTTCCACTTCCTCCTTCTCCTCAACCCACTCAGTGCAAAGATGAAGGTGATGAAGATCTTTATGATGATGAGCCACTTCCTCTTAAATAATCATCTTGCCACACCTGTAAATAAACTTTTCTGTTCATAAACTTACCTGTTGTGAGTGTGACTGTCTTTGTGTGAAAATCTAATAACTGTATGGCAAGAACTTTATGGGACATTTTTTTATCATCATGATTTTCATCACTGAGTATGCATCATGTAGAACACCATGTGTGAGGCTTGTATGGAAGTACACAGCCTATCCTTACAGAGGTAAAAGGTGAGTGATATTTAATATAAAATTAATAATGTACTAGTTTTCTTACTGTTTTATACCTTTGGTTTTAAAGAATTACATTGTTGTACAGTATGCCCCTGTACAACAGGGAAAAACTGTATATCAGCCTATGGTCATAGGTTTTTTAAAAAGTGTAACAATGTTTCCAATATTATAATTGTGTATGCCATAATGATTCACTCACTAGTGTACAAGCTAAACTTCCATAAAGAAATTGTATCAATTACACCATGCTACCATCAAGCAATAACATTGCTTCTTCTTCATTATCAATGTATGAATCATTTACCTGTAAATAAACTTAAATTTCTTTTTCATGCTATCTTCTGCTTTTTATATATAGTATTAGTAATACATATGACATCTACAGTGTTTTGTATCATAGACAATACCGTTGTGGATACTAACAGATGATTTGACTTATAAACAGATGATGCAAACTTACGGCATTGATAAATGCAGAATGGTAAATGTATTTTCTCTTCTTTTTCTCTTCCTTTCTAAGTAACATTTTCTTTCTCTAGTTTACTTTAAGAACACAGTGTTTGTTACATATAATATACAAAATATGTGTTAACCTACTGTTTATTTTATCAACAATGCTTCTGGTCAACAGAACACAATTAGTAATCAAGTTTTTAAGAAGTCAAGTTATATGTGGATTTTTAACCATGCAAGGGGTTGCACCCCTAATCCCTATGCTGTAAAAGGATCAACTGTAAGTATAAACAACAAAACTGTAACAAAAATCAGCTGCTTATCATTCTTCCCAATAGCAGTTAAAAAATGCATTTTAACTACTTTTAAATTTAAGAGAACAATTATATTTAAAAATGAGGAAGATATTTGGTGTATTGCACTTGACATTTTTCTAAGAATTAAGATTCCCATAATAAAATTATAAATTATTTTTGTATATTATTGTTATTGTAGTAATTATAGTAGTAATTATTGTAGTAATATCATTACTATGATGTGATATATCATTATTAATTATTTTCAACAAAGTATTGTCACAAACTCACCCATTCCTTTCTTCACAAATTAAACATATAGCTACACAACTTGAAGGATGAAGAAAGGGGTGTTTAGTTTAATTGAAATTTCAAATCCAGCAAGGCTAATTCTCTGTGTAGATATGATGGAGAACTTGGTTTTTGAAGAGTTGATCAGAACAATTTGTGGTACTTAAAACTGAAACATTTGTTGGCCAAGAGTAGAAAGCAGACAAGGTCTAAATTTGATTATGAAAACATGTTCATTATGCTTTTTTATAGCCATGTTTTGGGGGTATAATCTTAGATTTAATGCTATATTTATTCTTCAGTTCTGACAAATACTATCCTTCTAGCAGAAAAAAACACAAGCATGTCCCCCAAAATCTGGTTCTATCCATCATGAAAGCTAATCCACTTTGAAAGCATTTCAGCTCATTCTTCCAGATATAAATTTATTTATTTTTTAAAGATTTATTTATTTATTTGACAGAGGGTGAGATCACAAGTAGGCAGAGAGGCAGGCAGAGAGAGAGGAGGAAGCAGGCTCCCTGCTGAGCAGAGATTTCCCAATGATGTGATGAGGGCCCGATCCCAGGACCCTGGGATCATGACTTGAGCCTGAGGCAGAGGATTTGACCCACTGTGCCACCCAGGAACCCCTCAGATAAATATTTAATACCACTGAAATGATTTCCTGTGTGTTTTTTTTTTAAGATTTTATTCATTGTTTTAATTTCTTTTCACCGTAACAGTATTCATTGTTTTTGCACCACATCCAGTGCTCCATGCAATACATGTCTTCCTTAATACCCACCACCTTGTTCCCCCAAACTCTCATCCCCACCCCTTCAAGACCCTCAGGTTGTTTTTCAGAGTCCATAGTCTCTCATGGTTCACCTCTCCTTCCAATTTCCCTCAACTCCCTTCTCCTCTCCGTCTCCCCATGTCCTCCATGTTATTTGTTATGCTCCACAAATAAGTGAAACCATATGATAATTGACTCTCTCTGCTTGACTTATTTCACTCAGCATAATCTCTTCCAGTCCCGTCCATGTTGCTACAAAAGTTGGGTATTCTTCCTTTCTGATGGAGGCATAATGCTCCATAGTGTATATGGACCACATCTTCCTTATCCATTTGTCTGTTGAAGGGCATCTTGGTTCTTTCCACAGTTTGGCGACCATGGCTATTGCTGCTATAAACATTGGGGTACAGATGGCCCTTTTTTTCACTACATCTGTATCTTTGGGGTAAATACCCAGTAGGGCAATTGCAGGGTCATAGGGAAGCTCCATTTTTAATTTCTTGAGGAATCTCCACACTGTTCTCCGAAGTGGCTGCACCAACTTGCATTCCCACCAACAGTGTAAGAGGGTTCCCCTTTCTCCACATCCTCTCCAACACCTGTTGTTTTCTGTCTTGCTAATTTTGGCCATTCTAACTGGTGTAAGGTGATATCTCAATGTGGTTTTAATTTGAATCTCCCTGATGGCTAGTGATGATGAACATTTTTTAGTGTCTGATAGCCATTTGTATGTCTTCATTGGAGAAGTGTCTGTTCATATCTTCTGCCCATTTTTTGGTATAATTATCTGTTTTGTGTGTGTTGAGTTTGAGGAGTTCTTTATAGATCCTGGATATCAACCTTTTGTCTGTACTGTCATTTGCAAATATCTTCTCCCATTCCGTGGGTGGCCTCTTTGTTTTATTGACTGTTTCCTTTGCTGTGCAGAAGCTTTTGATCTTGATGAAATCCCAAAAATTCATTTTTACTTTTGTTTCCTTTGCCTTTGGAGACACATCTTGAAAGAAGTTGCTGTGGCTGATATCAAAAAGGTTACTGCCTATATTCTCCTCTAGGATTCTGATGGATTCCTGTCTCACATTGAGGTCTTTTATCCATTTCAAGTTTATCTTTGTGTATGGTGTAAAAGAATGGTCGAGTTTCATTCTTCTACATATAGCTGTCCAGTTTTCCCAGCACCATTTATTGAAGAGACTGTCTTTTTTCCACTGTATATTTTTTCCTGCTTTGTTGAAGATTATTTGACCATAGAGTTGAGGGTCCATATCTGGGCTCTCTACTCTGTTCCACTGGTCTATGTGTCTGGTTTTATGCCAGTACCATGCCATCTTGGTGATCACAGCTTTGTAGTAAAGCTTGAAATCAGGTAACGTAATGCCTCCAGTTTTATTTTTGTTTTTCAACATTTCCTAAGCGATTTGGGGTCTCTTCTGATTCCATACAAATTTTAGGATTATTTGCTCCAGCTCTTTGAAAAATACTGGTGGAATTTTGATCGGAATGGCATTAAAAGTATAGATTGTTGTAGGCAGTAGAGACATTTTAACAATATTTATTCTTCTGATCCTAGAGCATGGGATGGTCTTCCATCTTTTTGTGTCTTCTTCAATTTCTTTCATGAGTGTTCTGTAGTTCCTCAAGTACAGATCCTTTACCTCTTTGGTTAGGTTTATTCCCTGGTATCTTACGGTTCTTGGTGCTATAGTAAATGGAATCAATTCTCTAATTTCCCTTTCTGTATTTTCATTGTTAGTGTATAAGAAAGCCACTGATTTCTGTACATTGACTTTGTATCCTGCCACGTAACTGAATTGCTGTATGAGTTCTAGTAGTTTGGGGGTGGAGTCTTTGGGTTTTCCATATAAAGAATCATGTCATCTGTGAAGAGAGAGTTTGACTTGTTCATTGCCAATTTGGATACCTTTTATTTCTCTTTGTTGTCTGATTGCTGTTGCTAGGACTTCTAATACTATGTTGATCAAGAGTGCTGAGAGTGGGCAACCTTGTCGTCTTCCTGATCTCAATGGGAAAGCTGCAAGCTTTTTCCCATTGAGGATGATATTTGCTGTGGGTCTTTCATAGATAGATTTTATGAAGTTCAGAAATGTTCCCTCTATCTCTATACTTTGAAGCATTTTAATCAGGAACGGATGCTGGATTTTGTCAAATGCTTTTTCTGCATCAATTGAGAGGACCATGTGGCTCTTCTCTCTTCTCTTATTGATTTGTTCTATCACATTGATTGTTTTGCAAATGTTGAACCATCCTTGTAAACCAGGGATGAATCCCACCTGGTCATGGTGGATAATCTTTTTAAATGTGTTGTTGGATCCTGCTTGCTAGGATCTTGTTGAGAATCTTCATATTCATGAATCCATATTCATCAGTGATATTGGTCTGAAATTCTCCTTTCTGGTAGGGTCTTTGCCTGGTTTGGGGATCAGGGTAATGCTGGCTTCATAAAAAGAGTCTGGAAGTTTTCCTTCTGCTTCAATTCTTTGAAACAGCTTCAGGAGAATAGGTGTTATTTCTTCTTTGAAAGTTTGATAGAATTCCCAGGGAATCCATCAGGTCCTGGGTTCTTGTTTTTTGGGGGGGAGTTTTTGGATCACTGCTTCAATCTCATTACTAGATATCGGTCTATTCAGGTTGTCAATTTCTTCCTGGTTCAATTTTGGGAGTTTATAATTTTCCAGGAATGCATCCATTTCATCTAGGTTGCTTAGCTTATTGGCATATAACTGTTGGTAATAACTTTTTTTAAAGATTTTATTTATTTGTCTCAGCCAGTGCGACGACACGAGCAGGGTCGAGAGGGTAAGAGGGAGAAAGAATGAGACTTGTAAAGAAATGAGAACAGGAGGGACACAGTGGATGATGTCCAAGCAGTGCCAATTTTATTCAAGGCTGTGAGGCATTATATAGCTAACAGAAACAATTATAAGGAAGTATCTATTTTCGGTTGATTGTTCATACACACGTAACATTCACATGAAACCCCTTAAGCTTTTACAAAACCCATTTCCCAAGAGCTGGTAGCGGATCTTGTGATGCCAGTAACTTTTGTCTACTTAGCTAATCTTTAACTAGCAATTCATGAGAAAATGGTGCAATTTATAATCCGTGCAAGTACAGGATAATCTTGTAACAGTTAAATGTACGACCCAGTTTTGCCTCTCAATACACGCAGGCAGTCACATCAGCGAGTCCTAGGGTCCATAGGTCAGGCTCTTTCTCAAGTGCAGCTCAACTGATATTCAGGAGGCACGAGTCAGCTCAGGCTTTTTCTCAAGCACAGCTCAACTGATATTCAGGAGGCATGAGTCAAGGCTTGCCTGATCCCTCGCCTCTAGCTGGGACCGTGGCTGGCTACATTTATTTATTTGACAGAGTGAGAGATCACAAGTAGATAGGGAGACAGGCAGAGGGGGGGGGCAGGATCCCCGCTGAGCAGAGAGCTTAATGTGGGGCTTGATCCCAGGACCCTGGGATCATGTCCCAAGCCGAAGGCAGAGGCTTTAACCTACTGAGCCACCCAGGTGCCCTGATAATAACTTCTGATGATTGTTTCTACTCCTTGGTGATAGTTGTGATCTCTCCCTTTTCATTCATAATTTTATTAATTTGGGCTTTCTCTCTTTTCTTTTGGATTAGTGTGGCCAATGGTTTATCGATCTTATTGATTCTTTCAAAAAACCAGCTTCTAGTTTCATTGATATGTTCTACTGTATCTCTGGTTTCTACCTCATTGATATCTGCTCTAATCTTGATGATTTCCCTTCTTATGTGTGGAGTTGGTTTGATTTGTTGTTGGTTCTTCAGCTCTTTAAGGTGTAGAGACAGCCGGTGTATTCTGGATTTTTAAATTTTTTGAGGGAGGCTTGGATGGCTATGTATTTCCCTCTTAGGACTACCTTTGCTGTATCCCATAGGTTTTGGACTGAAGTGTCTTCATTCTCATTGGTTTCCATGAATTGTTTAAGTTCTTCTTTGATCTCGTGGTTGATCCAAGCATTTTTAAGCAAGGTGGTCTTTAGCTTCCAGGTTTTGAGTTCCTTCTGAACTTTTCCTTGTGATTGAGTTCCAGTTTCAAAGCATTGTGATCTGAGAATATGCAGGGAATAATGTCAGTCTTTTGGTATCGGTTGAGTCCTGATTTGTGACCCAGTATGTGGTCTATTCTGGAGAAGGTTCCACGTGCACTTGAGAAGAAGGAGTATTCTGTTGTTTTAGGGTGGAATGTTCTGTATATATCTATGAGGTCCACCTGGTCCAATGTGTCATTCAGTGCTCTTGTTTCTTTATTGATTTTCTGCTTCGATGATCTATTACTGAGAGAGGTGTGTTAAGATCTCCTACTATTAATGTATTCACATCAATATGACTCTTTATCTTGATTAATAGTTTTCTTATGTAATTGGCTGCTCCCATATTGGGGGCATATATATTTACAATTGTTAGATCATCTTGGTGGATAGTCCCATTAAGAATTATGTAGTGTCCTTCTGTATCTCTTACTACAGTATTTAGTTTAAAATCTAATTTATCTGATATGAGACTCGCTACCCCGGCCTTCTTGTGAGGCCCATTGGCATGAAAGATGCTTCTCTATCTCTTCACTTTCAGTCTGGGTTTATCTTTAGGGTCAAAATGGGTCTCTTGTAGACAAAATATGGATGGGTCCTGTCATTTTATCCAATCTGCAACCCTATGTTGTTTTATGGGTGCATTTAGGCCATTCACATTGAGAGTGATTATTGATAGATACGTTTTTATTGACATCGTGTTACCTTTGAAGTCTTTATTTCTGTAGATTGTCTCTATATTTCTGTTCAATGATATTTTTAGGATTTTTTCTCTTTTATAGAACCTTCCTTAATATTTCCTGCAGTGTCGGCCTGGTGGTTGCATAGTCTTTTAAGCCTTGCCGGTCTTGGCAACTCTTTATCTCTCCACCCATTTTGAATGTCAGTCTTGCTGGTTAAAGTATTCTTGGCTGTATGTTCTTTTCATTTAGTGCCCTGAATATAGCTTTCCAGCCCTTTCTGGCTTGCCAGGTCTCTGTGGATAGGTCTGATGTTATTCTGATGGGCTTTCCCCTGTACGTAAGGAGCTTCTTTGTCCTGGCTTCTTTCAAGAGGGTCTGTCTACAATTATAATTCCTCATTCTTACTATTAGGTGTCTTGAGGACTTTTGAGAATCTATAATCTTGGGGGGAAACCGTTCAGCCTCTAGTACATGAACTCTGGTTCCATTTGTGAGGTTGGGAAAATTTTCATGGACAACTTGTTCCACTATATCTTCTAGACTTCTTTCTTTTTCCTCCCCTTCAGGGATTCCAATAATTCTGACGTTGGAACGTTTCATGGCATCATTTATTTCCCTGATTCTGTTTTCATGGCTTCTAAGTTGTTTGTTCCAGGATTCCTCCTGATCCTTTCTCTCTATCTGTTTGTTCTCCAGATCACTAATTCTATCTCTGTCTCAGTTACCCTAGCTTTCAGAGAATTTAGATTAGGTTGGAACTCATTGAGAGCATTATGAACATTATCCCTGGTGGCTTTCAGTTCTGCCCTAACATTGTGAACATCATCCCTGGTTGCTTTCAGTTCTGCCCTAATCAATTCTATTTCATCATCCATGGCTTTCTCCAACCTAGCTATTGCCTAGATAATTGTTAGCCTGAATTCCCTTTCCAACATATTGTCTATGTCGATAGCCATTAGCTCTGTTGCAGAAGGCCCATCCTCTGTATTTTTCTTCTGTTGGGCCTTCCTCCTCCTAGTCATTTTGGTTAGAGATGACTGAACAGGTGTAGCTGGATGTATCGACTGTGGTGCAATCAAGGTGCACCCTGGAACACTTCTGAACAATCAGGATTCCCCACCCAAATGAGAGAAAAAAGAAAAGAAAAAGAAAAGAGAGAGAGAGAGAGAGGAAAAAAGGAAAGATAAAAGAGAAGGCTCAGCCCAAATGGGCCTCAAGGTAAGATTTATGAAGTATACAAACAAAAACAGACAAACAAAAAGACTGATAATAGTATATGGCAAGAGAAAGATATATATATATATATATATATATATATATATATATATATATATATATATTGTGTGTGTGTGTGTGTGTGTGTGTGTGTATAAAAGGAAAAAAAAAAGGAAGAACCTCATCAAAAAGAATCCCAAGTATAAGATTTATATGCTATCAGGACAAACACAAATACACTGAAACACAGGCAGAAGAAAAAGATGGGGGAGTGGTTATAAATTCTCAGTGTGGGCGAGGAAGTTTATTTTGATACTTCCTGGATGTATCTTGATATCTTTGTTAAAGGACTCAACTTTCCTGAGATAAAGGGGGATTAAAAACTGGTTTACCTATAGGGGTAGCACTGATTGGGGAAAGGGGGTTACCTTGAAGTTTAACTCTATATGAATATTAGATAATAAAAATAAAAAAAGAATAAACTAGACTAAACTAAACTAAAATAAAAAAATTAAGAAATATAAAAGCAAAAGAAAAACATGGGTGTATGTATCAAAAATTTCAGTTTAGAAGGTTATTCTGTAATTGATGTACTGGACATCTCACTGTGATGGTAAATAGGTTAAAAAATTATCTATATTAAAAAAAAAATGGACCAGAATAGTGGGAACGAGTTAAAAATAAAAGTTGTATCTATGAAGTAATGGTGGTTGTTTTTTTTTTCTTTTTTTTTTTTTTCTTTCCTGGTTGGTTTTCTGGGGGAGGGGCCTGCCACATGGGTTTTCAGTCAATGATGTTCCCTGAGTTAAGTCCTGTCACCCCCCTCAAGGGGGTGGGCTCTGAGGAAACTGGTTTTTCAGGCTTTTGTTCTCTGGAGGTTTTAATGTTTGTTTGTTCGTTTGTTTGTTTTTGTTTTCTCTTTTGCCTTGACAGCTTTTGATGGTTTTTGGAGGTTTAGAGGAAAGCAAACTGCAGCCTCACCTCTCTCTCAGAGAGAAGCCTCAGTCTGCTCTCTTGTGGGTGCTGCAGAGCTGCTGGCAGAGCAGGTTCCGAGTTGCGGTCCCTGGGGATGCAGGATCTCCTGCTTGTACCCAAAACCATGGCAGGACGGCTGACTGGGCAGCTCCAGACTGCCAGAGAGGTTCTAAGCAGCGATCGCACACTGAGATTTTCCTGCTTCTGGCCCAGGCTGGGAGTGCCTGGTCTTTCCCGGTCTGAGAGCACTGGGCTGGGGCCTGCGCCCATCTCTCCCAGGGGAGGGTATGGGGCGCTTGTCTCAGGCTCTGATAGCACAGCGCGGCGTTCTGCCATCTGGTGAGGCTCCCAGCCCCTCACGGGAGCTGGACCTCCTGCGTTCTCGGGCGCACTGGGGGCTCAGGGACCAAGACCTGGTTTCTCCACTGCACTCTCTCTGGCTCAGTGCCAGGGGAGGCTGTCCTGGGTCTGGGGACTTAAGCCCCTGTCCTTAGCCGCCCCAATTCCCACAATTTCCCCCCACAATCCTTTGCTCTTTTTGAGTGCTTTCAATCAGGCTCCAAGTTAATGCTGGTCCCCAGACCAGGGCACTCTCGTATTGGGGTATTACTGCCAATTGGTCGCCTCTGGTGACTCCCTCCCACTTTTGCTTATCTTCCGGTATCATTCCGACGTTCTCACTCCGCTTTACCTGCCCATTGGCGTCTTCTGCCCTCATAGAGATCCATATGTGTATAATTCTGATCTCAGGCTGATTTCATGGGTGATCAGAGTTCTTTGGTAGGTAATCAGCTCACTTTAGGGTACAGGTTGAAACGACGCCCCCTCCTACTCCCCCTCCATCTTGTTTCCCTCCCTGGATTTCCTGTGTTTTAAACATAAAAGATTTCGTATGTATGTGACAACCACAAATGGTGTTCTTCCCTCATTTATAACATTGTAAAATTATATGTGTACAATTTTCAGTGAGAGGGATTTTACTGTTGCACAAATCAATCAGATTCTTCCCCTTGGTTTAGCATTCACAGGCATCTTCTAGGAATTTAATGACCAATTAGGAACCAATGGACTGCATATAGTTTGTCCCTGGAAGTTGCTGGCAACATTTTTTAGTGATGAGTAATACTGGATTCCTATATTACTCTAAATTATCATTTCAACTTGATATAAAAACACAACTTCATTCTTAATTTTTTATGCATAAATATCATTAAATTTTCTTATTTACCTATATAATAATTGTTGAGGAGGAAAAATGCAGTAATTACTATATAACATTCAAAAATTAAAATAGGCAGAAAATAATGTATGAAAAAGCAGTCATACTCTCCCTCCAAAAGCAAGAAACTACAAGGACATTTTTTTTTTTTTTAGATTTTTATTTATTTATTTGAGAGAGAGACAGTGAAAGAGAGCATGAGAGAGGAGAAGGTCAGAGGGAGAAGAAGACTCCCCATGGAGCTGGGAGCCCGATGTGGGACTCCATCCTGGGCTCCAGGATCAAGACCTGGGCCAAAGGCAGTCATCCAACCAACTGAGCCACCCAGGCATCCACAAGGACATTTTTTAGAAGTCCATTTATCACCAATTTCTGCTCTTAAAAATGCAATGGAAAGCAAGTGCCTGCATATCTGAATATTTTTGATCACCGAACAATAATATGATCAGAACACTCTTGAATAAAAACTAACACTGTGATATGACAAATGAGGCAATGCACAAGAGCCAAATGAATTTACCTAGAAAATCACTCCCTAACATACAACATATAAACACAATACAAAACTGCTTGTTAGCATATTACACTGGAAATATGTGTGCTATTAAATTAGGTATTGATAAATGACTTAATCTGGAGCAGGCCACCAAATCCCTAAAGTGAGATAGATAGGCATGAGAAATAGCATATCCATACATCCTAGCTTGTCTAACAGAGAGCTTGCCTGACAACTTTTCCCTTACAAAGTATCCAGATTTAGAAGAGAAATTATACATCCCTCTAGGCCATAGCCTGGATTAAAGCAAAAGAAACAAAGAAAACATACATGCCTGGATATATGTTTGAGGAATACTGATCCATGCTGTTGTTTATAAATGAGCCAAGTGATTACATAATGTGTTTAAATGGTAAAATAAATTCATAAAAAACAAGATTAAAACCATAATAGAAATTAATAGTTTATAATACTAAAACACAAAATTATAAAAGTGTTAATTAAAAATATTATATTATAAGTTAATAAAAGTTAAAATGGAAATATTTACCAAAAGGAATAAAAGAATGACAAATACAGGCACAAGCACAAAACTGAGGATTACTTATTTGAGTGAAAGACACTACAGATAGATAAACAGCTTTGTGAGTCTAGGGTGTCTCTGACTTGGCTGCCTTTGAGGCTGAGATTTACTGTGCCCAGTTCATGGGGGCTGAAATTCACATCCAGCTGTCCTCAAGCTATAGAGCAAAAGTTATGTGATCATAACCACCAGTCATTAATTTGCCCTAGTTGATTAAAGCTAGCAAACAAATGTATTACCATTGAATTATTGTGGAACTTGCCAGGGAAGGATATTGTGCCAAAACAACAAAAAAAGTTTCTATCTTTGCAATTCTGATATTTCAAGTGACTTCCTTGAAACTATCTTTTTTTAAAGATTTACTTATTAATTTTGAGGCGGTTGAGGGAGAGACAGAGAGAGATATGCCCAAGCACACTCCCCTTGGAGCACAAAGGGGGATGCAGGGCTGGATCACATGACCTTGAGATCTTAACAGGAGCTGAAACCAAGAGTCGGACACTCAACTGACTGAGATACCCAGGAAGCCCCTTGAACCTATTTTTAATGCCAGTTATATTTGTTATAGGAATAATTTATTTAATGTAATCAAATATTTTATACATAGGTGATGAAATGTGTAGGAGTTTTCTTTGTGGGTTTTGTTTGTTTGTTTGTTTGCTTTGTTTTATTTTGTTTTGGTTTTCGTTTTGTTTTGCCCTACTCAGGAAAGTCAACAGAAGAAAATTTCAAAAAAATGCTGTCATATTAAAAATAAACTATAAAAGTTTAGGGAGTTGGATTCTAGAAGGATTCTGCACTCAGAATACTTTTGAAGGATCCTAAATTTTACCCCACTTGCAGAAACTTACACAGGAAAACATAAGGCATGATGTGGTTAAGGAAAGGACAAAGTTGAATTCTAACTAACCAAGCCATGGGAAGGCTTTGACTAGGAACTGAATGCTGGCTGACACATGGACAATTTTAAGTTAGAACAAAATGCTGAAGTCATGGTTATATCTATTTCATTTATGATTCTCTATCCAATTTCTTCAAACCACTGACCATCTCCTTTATCATCCAATTGTGGCTTTATGAAGACTTCGGCTGAATTTCAAAGTTGCTTTTGTGTCCTCTGAGTCTTGATCTATATCTGTCACCTTCATCTCTTTCTCTTTACTGTGTTGCCAGCGCTCCTGTGATTTATTCCATGTCTCAATATATTTTTATGAAGACTGTGCTGTCCTTACTAAATATACTTATAGACTCACTTTTCCACTCTCCTGTGTTTGATCAGCAGCTGTGGTAGATTGAAAAAAGCTTTGACCAACACAGAATTGAAGAGCAAATTTGGAGGACTGACACTATCTGGCTTCAAGACTTACTACAAGGCTACAGTAATCAAGACAGTGTGGTATTGCTGAAATAATAGACAAACCAATGGGACAGAATAGAGAACCCGAAAGAACCATGGAAATAAAGGCAACTGAACTTTGACAAAGGAGCAAAGGCAATACAATGGGAAAAAAAAAAAGAAAAGATTGACTTTTTAAACAAATAGTGCTGGAATTCACACAAATAACTGGAATTCACATACACAGAAATGAATCTAGACATAAATCTTGCACCCTTGACAAAAATTAACTCAAAATGGATCTAAATGTAGAACACCAGGGGTTAAGGTAGAAGGCAGGATGGATAGGTGGAACATAGAGAATTTTTAGGGCAGTTAAACTATACAGTACTATAATGGTCACTTACATTTGTCATAATTCACAAAATGTCCAACACCAAGATTTAACCCTAATGTAAACTATGATTTCTGGGTGATAATTATGTGTCAGTGTAGGTTCATCAACTGTCACCCTTTTGGTCCCAATTGGATTTTGAGTGATAATGATCTATCAGTGTAGGTTATTTGATTATAATAACAAAGTTACCACTCTGGTACAGGGTGTTGATAACAGGGGAGGCTGTGCTTCTATGGGGTTCGGCAGTATATGGGAACTCTCTGTACTTTCCAAGCCATTTTGCTGTGAACTTAAAACTATTCTAAAAATAAAGCCTATTGAAAGGGAAAGGGGGAGCCCTGAGGCTTACCAAACCCCTCCTAGAGGGAGGCAGAGAATGTTGCTATTAGCATCAAATTCTAAAGGGAGAACAAACACTGTCATCTGAGTTATGTTATTGTTTATTTAACATTAAGAAGCAGGAATTAGGCAGCTGCTGTGTAAGGGTTACAGTGCTGGCTGGTTAGAGACTTGGAGATGTGCAGAGCAATGAGAATTAAATCCTTGGTCACTACATGGAATGGTGAGGTTCAGGACACATTACCCCAAAATATAGCACCTTAGAATGTTGCATATTTCAGGGTAAAGGAACTTGAGAAGTGGCTGTGGTAGGAAGGACTTTCTGACTCTCCCCCAAAGCAGGTCACACAACCCTCAGATGAGAGGTACCCTTTCTATATCAAGAGGAAAGGAACATCTCTATCTCTGAAGACAAGGAAAAGAGAGGAATCTGACCATCCCGTTAAGAAATTTCCCTCAGTTTAGTATATTTACCTCATACCTTTGTCTTATTATGTCATTCCAGTCTTCATCAAACCTAACATAACAACACTCAGGTTTAACTATTTCTTTGGATTTTCATTCCCTTATGAAGGTTCTCATGTCATGTAAAACTTATATTAAAAAAGCTCATTGAGCCACCTGGGTGGCTCAGTCAGTTGAGCGTTGGACTCTCGATATCAGTTCAGGTCATCGTCTCAGGGTCGTGGGATTGAGCCCTACATTGGACTCTGGGCTCAGTGAGGAATCTGTTGAATAGTCTCTCCTTCTCCCTCTCTCTTCACCCCTCCCCCTCCTTGCACTCTCCATCACTCTCTCTCTAAAATAAATAAATAAATCTTAAAAAAAAAATTTGCATGCTTTTTCTTTGTTTTCCTGTCTTTTGTTACAGGGGTTGCAGTAGAGAATTTGAAAGAGTAGAGGAAAAATATTTTTTCCCCTACAGGAAAAAATAAACAGGTAAATATATATTCCCTATGGAGTGAGAAGTATGGAGGAAAAGGAAGTGATAAAGTCAGCTCTAGGGCTATAAGGAAGTCTCCTGAAAGATGTCATATATCCCCAGTCTTAAAGGATGAATAGGATTTCATCTAATGGAAATTAATGGCAAAAATAATATCACATAAAACAATTTACAAGGAAAGCTCCTGCTGCATGTTTGGACAGTCAAGTGGACCCGCATAAGGATTTACATAGTTGCAACACTATTCACTCACCCTAATATTTATTTTTTTACTTAAGCTTTCCCTTGAAGAAACCCTGTCTTTTGGATTGGAAAAGCTAGCTTTTGGGTGGATTGCCACTTGAAAACGGTTTAAGAAGGAATTCAAGTTCTACTCAATGGTGCTTCACATTCTTGATTTTAGCAAAGCAGCTCTACTTGAAAGATTACCAGATTCTAGCAGAAATTTTACTGCAGCTTCTTTGCTTTTTAACTCTATGTTTTCAGCATTATTTAGTCAAGGCTCTAAACATTGGTTTTATTCCATTATACTTGATCCATTATATGAGAACAAGAAGTAAAAATTAAACATTTGATGAGAAAATCTTTAGAGATTTAAAGTTTTAATAATCTCATTTCATGTTTCCAAAAAAGGAAGCTTAAATCACCAACATCTTCCAAAATAATCATTCTACCGAGTGAACTCATATTCTTGATTTGATGGCAGGTACTATTTCATTTTCCTACTCAAAAATTAGGGAAGGTGAGATTCAGAAAAGTCAATCAGTTTGTATTTATTTCTACCTTTTTTTTATATTCAAATATTATGAAACAGAATAAGCAAAAAGCTGGCCCATCTTTGTGGACTGAAACACTCATTCCTATACTATTGATACAAAATCTTTTTCTAAAGGACCTATCACAACAGATTCTTGTTACCGGAGTTAAATACTCCTTCATAGTGGCTTCGCTACCTTAAAAGACAGTGTTGTCTGATTTACATTTTCTCCACAAAACACCTGATTCTCCATATTCTCCAGATTCTTTTATACATTTTACATTGTACAGCATGCATGGGTAACAAATTAGAAGTTTAATCACAGATATAAATCATTGTGATATATCATTTTAAAGAAGGAAGTGTGACTTCCTCTAGAAATGTCATCCGATGTCTGCAAGAACAGTTCCCGGGCACCCTTAAGGCTCTCCTGAAATCATACTGCTCTCTCCATGGGGTGCAGGGAGCATGTTTCCTGGAACATCCTCTTTGACTGACCTGGAGGTAACATGTAGCCCTTCTATTCCTTTCCCAGGGCTCATTACTTTTGCTGCCTTGATTGCTTTTGAACAAAAAAGTAAAACACAAAACCCTGCCTGAACAATGGAAGTAATCATTATAATATTTTTTATCAGAATTTTGCCCATCAAGTTCTCTAGATTTCAGACATAACCAAAAATCCTTTTCCCAAATCCTAGTGTTCTGTACCAGGCCTTCCCCAGCTCCTGGGTTATGTAGCAAAGGAAGAAACAGAAGCACACTGTAATTGAAAGTTTGAACTGTACTCATTTAGCATAGTTCCAGAATAAATGTACCCTGTTGAACTAAGTTAAAAGAATTGAATCATTTTTAATCCTCATGGCAAAAATATCCAAATTAATATGGATATGAAAGGTGGAGGTTATACATTAAAATTTATATTAAGAATCACTTTTTAGATATCATAACTATATTCCAGACTTGGATGGCACAAACTCTTACCTTTTAAAATATAACTAAAAGAGATTGAGTGCGAAAAAAAAAAAAGAGATTTAGTAAAGAGTTCAAAGTATTTTTTTTTTAACTTTGAGATGTTACAAGTTTTAACTTTTTATACGTTGTGATTTTACAGAAAGTGTCAGATTAGGTATCATGTCTGGAAAACATTAGTGAAGAAACATAAGGTATAGAATTGTCAAATCACTATGCTGCACACCAGAAACTAAAATAACATCATATGCCAACTACACTTTAAGGAAAAAAAGTGAAGTATGGGCACCTAAAAGGGAGAAGCAAGCTTTAGAAAAATAGGGCCGCTTGGATTTATGAACTAGATGACTAGCAACATCTAGTGGTCATTCCTATAATCAACCCCGCTCTTCATTTCTCCACTGTTGCTTAGAATTCAGTCATATGACAAAAGTTTAGCAGGTATTGTGAATTAAGTAAAATTAAAAAATTAAGCTGTTGATGACGTGATTTCTCTGGTACTTCTGTTCTCAAGGGCCAGCAAGTCTGCCATCTGTCACTTGCCAGACCGTTCACTTCTGTATTGAAAGCTTTCCAGGACTTCAATAAAATAATACATGCTGTCTGAAAAATAATAATGTTATTTAATTCTTTTTTTTAAAGTTATTTTATTTATTGGTTTGAGAGAGAAAGAGACCATACAAGCAGTGGGGATGGGAAGTAGACTCCACATTGAGTGGGAAACCCAGCACTGGAATCAATCCCAGGACCCTGAGATCATGACTTGAGCTGAAGGGAAACGCTTTAATGACTTATTCACCCAGGTGTCCCCTCTAATGTTATTTAATTCTTAAGATATTACATTATAGTTAAATTATGTATTTTACATTTTATTTTAAAATAAAAAAATAAAATAAGGCCACCTGAGTGGCTCATTCAGTTAAACGTCCAACTCTTGATTTCAGCTCAGGTCATGATCTTGGGGTCATGAGATCAAGACCTGTGTCAAGCTCCTTGCTCAGCGGGGAGTCTGCTTGAGATTCTCTCTCTCTCTCTCTCTCTCACTCCCTTTGCCCTTCCCCTGTAAAATAAATAGATAATTTTTTAAAAAATGAAATAATAAAATAAATAACGGGAAACAACATAAACTGCAATCTAAGAAGTTGGCTTTAATACACTTATATAGTATAGATATACAATACCTATACTATTATTTACAGCTTTTGGTATATGAGCTATAGAATTTAATACATTGAAATGCGAGAGTGTTACTTGTCATGAGAAGAGTGGTAACTTTGCTAAACATGGGAGACTGGACTTAATTTTGCCAACTTTAGCTCTAAAAGGTAAACTAATATTTTAAGACTCCTGCTGCAGATTGTCCGTTATTTTAACTGATTAAAATGGCATGCATGGATTTTGAATCATTGTTTATTTTACTCAACTGTTTGAAATCACAATAGGAACAGCAGGTTTCAAATGTTGAATACACATAATCTGAGAGGGAGGGTTCATATGCATACAAAGAAATAATAATAGCTGATACTTGGCAACAAAGTATTTTATATTTATCATGGTCGATATACAAATAAAAAATGAATACCAATTAAAAATTACTACGAAATGGATGATTACTATTAACAGAATTCAAATGCTTTCAAAGATTATTTCTTTCAAATATCGATAATATATATTATTGATACTGAAAACAGAAGCAGGATTGCAAGCTAAAAACAGAGGGGAAATGAAGAAAGAGACTAATGCTGACCGTGTACATTTCAAGTGCCAGACGCTGGGTAGTTCCTCGTGTGCATCAGCCATCTCTAAATCTCCATGACACTTCTGGAGACAGATGTCAACAGCTGTGCCACCCATCCCATTTTATAGGGAAAGAAATGGACTCCCGTTCCTGTGATCATACAACTGGTAAGTGACAAGGGTTGATCTGAATTCAGTTCACTCTGACTTCAAAATCAATGTTGTTGTAAATAATGCTGCTATAAACGTCCAGATGCGTGTCACCCTTTGAATTAGTATTTTTGTATTCTTCGGGTAAATTGCTAGTAGCGTAATTGCTGGATCATAATGTAATTCTATTTGATGTTAGTACAATTAACATAGTCTGTGTTATTTCAACCCTTTAAAAGATTGCCTCATGGGGGCGCCTGGGTGACTCGATGGGTTAAAGCCTCTGCTTTCCGCTAGGGTCATGATCCCAGCTTCCTGGGATGGAGCTCCACATCCGGCTCACTCCTCAGCAGGGAGCCTGCTTCCCCTCTCTCTCTCTGCCCGCCTCTCTGTCTACTTGTGATCTCTGTCTGTCAAAT
The DNA here is from genome assembly GCF_011764305.1 of Mustela putorius furo. Classification (NCBI taxonomy): domain Eukaryota; kingdom Metazoa; phylum Chordata; class Mammalia; order Carnivora; family Mustelidae; genus Mustela; species Mustela putorius. The sequence continues at coordinate 25,723,797 of NW_025422015.1, read as the reverse complement.
AAATAAATAAAATCTTTTTTAAAAAATTGCCTTATGATCAGTATGTAGACAATTTTACATAGAATGCATTCTCTATATGTCAACTTGATTAAGTTAATTAAAACTTTTTAAAAAATCAGCTTGTTCTATGATAGAGATTGGTATATTAAAAATCACCCATTATAATTGTAGAATTGCCTATTTTTTAAAATTTCTTGTGAAATTTTTAGCTTTATCTATTTTAAACCTAAGGTATAGAGGGTAAGTACTTACAGTTGTTAAATTTCTGTTAATGTGTTAAATTTATAGTCTAATTTTTTTTATTATAACATATAACCATTTTATTTTTCACATTGATTTGGCCTTAAATCTTTTTTTTTTTTTTAGTCTAATTCCAATAAAGCTTCACTAACATTCAAAGAAAAAAAACAATGCTTTCAGTGCTTATCAAATTTTCACACATGTACACTAAAAGTAAACTCTGGGCAAAATGCTCTAAATACAACATCAGTAATTTTTAGTTCTCTCGTTTTTTCGCCAGCCTTACAAAAATAGCTCCTGGGTCACATGTTGCTTGAAGGCTGCCGCACTGCTCAAGTCTGACTTTTATTCATCAATGAACAAATTTCTTCAGTTCACACTTTCATTCAACTATTATGTTAAGCATTCAGGAGACTAGAGAAAGCTTAAGATACAAATCTAAGTTAAAGGCAACATAGTGTATTGAATTTATACAGCATTAGAGAGATTCATCTATTAAAAAAAAAAACCCATGTATTGTGTATCTACAATGTGACACAACAGATACAAAGACCTGAATACTGGGAAATTACTGAAAATATTCACAAGTATGCACAACCCTGAAGACACATTGTACCCTATGTACTACATATAGTGGTTGAGAAGAGGTAGGAATGATGATGTCTGCTTGAAGAATGTCTTGCAGAACTTAACAGAGATGTTTGAAGTCTGCAGTGCACTAACCTGATTGAGATGGAATGGAAGAGGAGTACATGGGAAGGCAAGAAAGCAACTGAGAGAAGTATATGGCCTTGAAACATAATTAGAAGGTAATACTACATCGTGGGTAATGACTCTTCATGGCTTTAGAATAATGAGAAATTGACATCACCACTGAGATGCAGGAGAGTTTGATGCAGCAAGAAGAAACTCTTAACTTCTTAACTTAATGACTTATGTTAACATTAATAATTCTTAACACATTAGCTGGTCTAACCTGACACGTTCTCTTTCCCTAGGAGTTATTAATCATCCATTTCCTACTTTGGCAACACTTTCTATTTAATACATTTGAAACACTGTCCCTTAGTTATGTTAAAACTGTAGTGTGTTTATTGCCAAAGTGAAACAATAATACCTCTATAATTTAGACCCTCAATCATTGCTTTACACAGTGGCATGGAACCATAAGAATGTACAAGCTGATGTTGCATAGTGACCTCAACTGTCGATGAGAATTTTTAAAATTGTTCCATGATCTTTTCAAATTTTGCCTAAACATGAAAACAACTTACTGTCAGTTAAAAATGTGTAAGGAAATGAAAAACAATTGTAAAACTCATATTTGCCTAGTACACTGTAAGTGAAAGCATTGGGAACATTGAGAATTAAGGTGTCCTATTTCTTTGTAAAAGATATACCAAGAATAATGTGGCCAGTCCTTGCCTCCTTCTCCCCATGTCTCTTACAATGCGGAGTAAGCATACCTTGGTGAATTGTCATTTCCTTTCTAAGTTTGAATGGTTTCCAGTGTTGCATCCTTGCAATGCGGTGAAATATCCCAGAGAGTTGCTTTAATGTGCAGGTTTGTGCAGTCGCCACCTCCCCCTCGTCCTCCTCCTTTATGCTCCTCAGTTGGCCGTCCAGGTTGCTCAGGCTGCATACCTAGAGACTCCGAGGCAGCCAAGTCAACATTCCCATAGTCAGCTTCGCTTCCAACTGCATTCACGTCTGACTCAAATTTTACTGCCAGTGTCACTGCCTTTCATTTCTTTGCTGCATTCTCATTTTTGTTGGCGTCTTTGACACCCATTTTGAACTATCTAATTTTCTAAATGTCAGTTGAGTTTATCACTGGGAGACCAGGGAGCAACACAATTACATGCGTGGCTGTCCTGTGTGAACACAAGAAATGACAGATGTGCCATGAATGAGCAGCCACCAACATATTTCAAAAGAAATGACGTGATTAGCCACTGATCAATATGTACATGTGTTCTTTACATAGAGATTTGTGGAATGAAGAGCTAGCAGCCCTGTTTGCACTTTGTAAACTTAGCTCATTGACTGTGATACTAAAATTTGAACTGTGTTATTAGGGGAGTGTTATTATTTGGTATTATTTAACTAAACCATGGTAGCTGAAAATTATGCATAGTGGCACAATGCAACACACACACACACACACACTCTCAGGATTAAGCACACCAAGGATGGGGAACAACTGGAAATCTCATATGCAGCTGATTGAAATGAACATAGGATAATTTTGGGAAACATTTTGAGAGTTTTGTAAAAAGTTAAATATATACCTACTGTAGGACCCAGACATGTCATTCCTAGATATTTACCCATCAGAAATAGAAGCATATATAATAGAAGAACTTGTAGACAGTTGTTCCTAGTAGCTTTATTTGTAATAGCCAAAAACTGGAAATAATAAAAATGTCCATCAACCTGTGAATGAATAAACAACTTGTGGTATATCCACACCGTGGGACACAGCAAGACAAAGGTTAAAAAATTTATATAGACAATATAGCATGTATGACTCTCAAAATAATTACTCTGACACAGAAATAAAAGAAAAAGGTATAGACTCCACTTATAAAAAGTCTGGAAAAATGCAAACTGATTCATAGTGATAGAAAGAGGACAGAAAGCAGTCAGAAAGAAGTGACCAAGAAAAATAAGAAGACCAAATCAAAGGTACATGAAGAAATTTCTTGGCATTATAGATATGTTCATTATGTTGATAGAGACAGTGGTTTTAGGGTTTAAATATATGTCCAAATTAATCAAACTTTCCATTGTAAATATGTGCAGGTTATTCTCTGTCAATTATATCTCAACAAAGCTGTTGTAAAAGTAAATATATAAATATATTTCATTTTTCTTTGTCTTTTACTGTCATTGACTTTGCATATAATTAAAAGTTGTTGTTTTTTTTTTCTTTTTTTTTTTAATATAATTTTTTATTTTTTATAAACATGTATTTTTATCCCCAGTGGTACAGGTCTATGATCTCCCTGATATGAGAAAAGTTGTTGCTTTATACTTGTTTAATGGTGATATAAATTAACTGAAATAAATTTGGTTTAGCCATTCCTTGCTGCTGTGGACTGTGGGCCATTGGTGAAGGACCTCAAGATGGCTAGGCGAAAACTTGTTCTAAAATTCTTTGACCGGGTAACTTTCGGGGAGATCATATCCTGAAACCAGAAGGCCATTTTTGACTCCCCGAAATCCTGGAAAGAGACACCTACCTCCAAATTGGCTACTATCCTGAGAAACCACTTGCTATCGACTGGGCTTATTAGAAAGCCAATGTGGCAAATGCTGGGTTGGTAGATGACTTTGAGAAGAAGTTTAGTGCCCTGAAGGTTCCCGTGCCAAGAGTAAATATACTGTTGGGATGGATGCTGAAGAAAAAGAAGATGTGAACAGTTGTGCTGACCTTTGTCTTTCTCAAAGGCCAGAATTGAGGAATATAAAAAAGAGCTGGAGAAGATGAAGAACTTAATTCCATTTGACTAGTGACCTTTGAAGACCTGAAGAAGTCTTCCCAGAAACCAAATTAGACAAGAAGTATTCCTATTGGCTTTAGAAGCCAATTGAAAATGTATAAACTTGAGCTGGGGAGAAAGCTCTGGTCCTTGTATTATAAATGCTGGACATTAAAAATACTGATATGATACATAAAATAAAATATATTTGGTTTAACATTTTCCCAAGAATTTGTTCTGATCTTTTGTATCATAAGACAAGAATTAATTATTCATACAATATATTTTAAGTTCCATGCCATTCTTACTATCCAGAAAATTTCTAAAAATAAGTAATGAAATCCATAAGATTTTTAGACTTTTTATCTTAACTATTTGGCTAATAGATCCATATAACTTTATCATTAAATGTAGTTAATAAAATCTGAAAGATTAAGCTTTTTATCTTAATTGAATGACTAAATAGATCAGTGTAATTTTATCATTAAATGTAATTAATAGAGCTGCCAGCTGTTAGAATGGGAACCTAACTAGTCACAGAAACACTTAAAAAATAAAAACTGAGCTTCCTTTTTTCCAGTGGGGAAATTTCCAATTACTTTAGAGAAAATAAATTAGGATAATTTAAAATATAGATTATAATTCTGGGCATACTATTCAATTCAAAATAAAATTTAAAATTTTACTAAAATTCCCATTTATGATTGGTTTAAATATACTCTCCAGAAATGACATAAATGGTTGGTATCCTAAAATGAATTTACTGAGCAAGACATTTGAAATAGTATTTTAAAATAAGTATTGGTAAGTTTTATACTTGCAGAAATCAGGGGAAAACATGGGCCTTCTCCTTTGCTCCTCATAATTGATGTTTAAGCCTATGTTTTGACATCACTGAGTCAAACTTTAAGGCGGACATATCTATGAATCAGAACAGGAGCAGGTAGGAGACAAGGGGCCAAATCTAATCATTCATGCTTTCTTGTTGCTGTTGCCAGATGGTAATTGGGTGTTTGTGGCCCTGATTGTGGTTAATGGTGAGGTATTCTTGCAAATAAAATTAAAATTAACAAGTTTACATGCATAGATCACTTTATATAAATTGATGAATAAGTTAAAAAATACCAAGTTTCAGAAGCATTAAAACTGCTAGTTGTCAGTTTTGGCATATGATTCTGTGGAGTACTGTTAACCTCACCCAGAAGTTGGAATGTTACAGTATCTTAGTAATGCTGCTTGGCATTTCCAGTGATTAAATATTTGCTCTAAGCTATAGTTCTTTGTAGCTACTTTAACAGGAGAAGTGCAAAAAGAAGACAAGAATGTTGTTGAATACCTCAGCATGAAATTAGAAACTGATCTAAATCTAATACAGCCTAAACAATATCAAAATCAAGGTGACAAAATATTTTCACTATTGAAATGAGTGTATAGGAAACAACATGTACCCTAAAAATTCATCTTAATAATTCAACCAACATTAATGCAACATTTTCTATGCCTGGAATATTTGTCTCAGAACAAAGATCAAGACTATGGATAAGGACAATTGCTGCCTTTTGTGTTGTAAAATTTGATTTTAAGAATAATTAATGTTAAGTAATAAATAATTGTTTTATTATCAATTAATTTTAATGATTTTTATTTAACATTTATTTCATTAATGTTCCCTTCTTTGACTTTTTTCTAATAATCAAATATCTATTTCAAGTAAACATTTTTACATTTTATCACAATATATTGTCTCTTAAGAATAATAAATCAAGCATTTATTATCATCTCTTTATTTTTTAACTAAAAACCTTTGAAACTAAAATTCTGTCACACAAAATGATTTCCTTTTTATTATTATGGGCATTTATTATTATTTTCAAGCATATGGATAAATTATCATTTTAAAATATAAGAAAAACTTGTGATTTGGAGATTTCCCCAGATTCCCCACAAATTCCAGTTTCCTATGCCCAAATTCCTAGTATTAGTATCCATATGGAATTTGAAAACACCTTGTTAGCAGTTTTATTTATTCCCCACTTTAACAGTCCTGTATATATAGATTTATTTGAAGTCTAACTTCACCTTTAATTTCCATGGCTTGTGGGTTATTAGTCCTGGGTTATCAAGTTGTTCCAAGACTTTCTAAACACATGTTCAAAATCTCCCTTCCTTATACTTTGTTGTGAGAATAGGATGTAGTAGTCTTTTGAGTACATCTTTTCATACATACATCAAAATAAAATAACTCAGTTACTTAAAACATTCTACAATGACAAAATCACCAAAAGTAACATAAAACAAAATATATGGTCTAATTCTCACTCTCATAAATAAAACATATTTGTAACAGACTCTGATAAAGTGAATTACTATTTTAGACTTTTAGAATCTAAATGAGAAAAAAATATGGATAGCTTTTATTTTTTAATACTTAAAATATGAACCAGTAATCCAGATGAAATTATTATCAGGGAATTATTTCCATGTAATGAGAGATGAGAAAAGATTTGGCCATTCTTCCCCAATGGCATACTATGAGTTTAGTCAAGGATATGACCACTTAAAACAATTTTACCACTATTTCACTATCAACCTCTAACTTAGAAATAAGAATTCCTCACGTATCTTAATATTCATTGTAAATACGCAGCCCAAGCTTGAGGTTCCCTCATATTGTACAAAAAGAAATAAAAAGAATTCAATTAAATATCAGGGTTATGTCTGAAAATGTATAAATACCATTATTTGTTAAATACTTTGATAACACGGACTAAAGAGTTTAGCTTTTTCTTTTGAATACTGTATAAGATAAGAATTTGGCATACATTGTAGAAGGCATTTATTTTTAAAAAAAAGATTTGGGGGCATCTTAAGAAACATGCTGAAGAAAATGTGTTTCTTATCTTTTATTAGTATGTGGGATAAATATACGAAAATATTTATGAGATTATCCCAAGGGAAAAATGCATTCCAGCAAGATAAAGGTATATGCCTACTAACAGAGTAGTAGAGCAAAGGCAGAGCAAAAGTATGTGCCTAACATTACATACAATAAAATAAAGTGCTTGCAGGGGATTATAATGTGCACTTTGAAGGAGGTTTGCTGAATATCTACTTCCTCTGTTAGCCACATCAAATAGCAGTGTTTTACTTATATCATTTTTCTTATATTTATTATGAAATATTTCATATATACAAAACTTTAATATAACATGATATAATATACATATCATATAAATACATACAAGAATAAAAAACATACACAGACACACACACAAGCATAAGAAATAGAACATTACCAATATACTCAAAGTCCCTTAGGTTCCCCTCCCAATCCCACCTCAAATTTCACCGTAGGGGTAAGTACTGTTCTGAAAGTTATTCTTATCATTCTCTTGCTTTATCCTATACATGCAACAAAGCACACAACTGTTACATGTAAAACTCAATGATTTTATATCTATGTATATGCTCCTGTAACCAGAACAGAGATTAAGACATATTAACACTTCCTGGGCCCCAGAAAGCTCTATTGTATCTCTTCCCAGTCATACCAACCCCAATGCTGCAAACAGTATACTTCCTTCTATTAACATAAAGTGGTATTGCCTGTTCTTAAAATTAATATAAATGGAATCAGAGAGCATATATTTTTAGAGGTTGGGGGAAGAGCAGAGGGAGAGGCAGAGAGAGAGAATCTTAAGGAGGCTCCATGCCCAACACAGAGACCAATGTGCCCAGTGCAGGGCTTGATCTCACAACCTTGAAGACATGACCTGAGCTGAGATCTAGAGTCGGACACCTAACTGACTGAGCCACCCAGTTGCCCCCAGCATATATGACTTCTAATATTCAACACTGTGGCTTTGAAATATATTCACATTGTTGTGTGTATCATAGCACTCAAATTGTTGCTGCCTCATTTTCCAGGATTTGTCTGGTCTACAGCTCATGTGCATGTATTATTCCCAATTTGGAGTTGTTATGAGTAAGGCTGATACAAACATCTTTGTACACGTCTTATTGGTAGTCTAATGCATTCAGTTTTTGTTAGATTTACACTTATGAGTGGAAATTCTGGGGCAGAGGTAGGTATATGCTTATTTTTAGTAGATACTGCAGTTTGCCCAAGTAAATGTATCACATTAAACTCCTACCAGCAATATGTGTGAGTTCTGATAGCTCCACACTTTCTTCAAAACTTATTCTTTTCATTTTTTTCTTTAAATTTTAGCCATCTGGTGGATTTGTAATGGTGCATGTCATTGTGGCTTTAATTTGCATTTTCCTAAAGACTGCTATGATTTTGAGCACATTTACATATGCTCATTATCCATTTGGATATCTTTGTACATGAAATGCCTGCTTAAGTCCTTTAACTTCTCTTAAAATTAGGTTGTCTGCCTTTTACTTAATGGTTTGTAGGAGTTATTTTTATGTTTTGGATATAATTTTTATGTTGAATGTATATATGCAAAAAATCCTCTCCCATTCTGTAAATTCTCTTTTAACATAACCATTCCTTCTTGATTCTCAGATCTTTATATCTGGATTTATTTTCTTTCTTAGAGTACACCCTTTGTGTAGTCTAGTACTGAGAATTCAAGTCACTGCAAATCCTGGTTTTGATTACCTGTGAAAGTCTTCATACTTATTTTTAAAAATTACTTAATTTGGTTCACATTTCTTGAGAGTTTTTTCCCTAGAACCCTGGCTTTTAGTTTCTGTTTTGACCTTAGAAAAGTCTACTGTTCTCCTAATTATTGCCCTAGCCTTATCTTTGTACTCATCTTCTCAAATTTCACTATAATATTATGTGTTGGGAAATTACTTTTTTATCTTTTTTGAGATATGCTATACTTTTAATATCTGAGAATTAGAATCATTTATTAATCCTAGAAAATTCTCACATATCATCTCTGAATATTGCCTCACATCAGCCTTATGCCACTCTCTTAATTTAATTACATAAATGCAATGCCTTCTTGAACTCATCTCAACATCTTTCAACATCTTTTTTTATATTTTCTGTTCTCCTTCTTTGATGCATTCTGCATAACTTAAGGTCTACCATATGATTAACTTTCTCTTCTACATGTCTAACTTTAAAAAAATTATTATATATTTTTTGTTTCCTTTGTATTCTTGAAAGGAAAACACCACTGAATCTCTCTTTCAAGTTGTCCATCAAATATATGAGACACCATAGGTTCACCCAGCATCAGGTTTATTCAGCTTTAATAAAAGGGAGAAAGCAGATAGGGGCACTACGTGAGAAGGATAACTCTGGAAGCTTCAGACGTGCAGGTGCGGCATCTCATGTGCCCAATCATTTTTACTCTTCTAAGAAATGACAAGAAGGTGATAAGAGTGTCAGTCACATCAGAATAGGGAAGCCAGAGAGGCTAGAGCCCCTCAGTACAAGTATCTTTCTGGTCACCTAAAGGGGTATGTAGCTAGCTCCCATTCTTTAGCATTGCTTCAGTACCTTAATGACAGAGTATGAAATAAATAAGAATAGCAGCCATGCACAGAGTGCTTGAGTTTATCCTTTCATAAAGTAGATCAAGTAATAGATGGAGTCTTCTGGGCCAAGTCTATTTCACGGTAAGCTTACTGGCTCCATAGACACTACCAGTGGTCGTTACCTCATTTCTCAAGTTATAATCAAAATAGACATACATAGTGGCTCTTGGAACCACAACAATGGTCCCTTGGTCTGTGGAGCAAGAGCTATTCTAGTAGAAAAAGCTGAGATGAATCCTTTGAACCCCTTCTTCATTTTCTTCTGACCAATATTGTGAACATAGAGCAAATCATATCCCACATGTATTGGCAGAAATCAGTGCCCCCCTCAAAGATTTGAAGATATATAACATGTTAGATAGGAACAATCCTTAGGGAGGAAAGTCAAATAAAGTGTGGAAGGAGATAAGAAGAACCAAGTGGGGTTGAGGTTATAATTTGAAGTGTCTTCTGGGCAGGCATTTGTACAGTACCCAAAGGACTGAAGTGTGTGGATATCTGGGAAAAAGCATTTCTCACAGAGAGAAATCAAATGTAATGGCCTTGAAGCCAGACTGTCATGGCCTGTCGGATGAGCAGTGGGGAGGCCAGCATGGCTTGAGATCATTGACTGAGAAGAGGCCAGAGAAGTGACAGCAATAAATCATGTGGGACTTTGTAGATCATTTTAGGAATTTGGGCTTTTACTCTTGAGTGAGGTGGGAAGCAATGTGGTGTAAAATAATGTGTGTGTGTGGTTTTTTTTAATGTGTTTTAATGAGATCGTACTGGCCACTTCATTTAAGAATAGACCGATTGGCAGTGAGAATAGGAGACTGGCTATAGGGTTAGTACAAGTGGAAGCAGTAGAAGTGGTAAAATTGTGGAAGTATTTTTATATGTTCATTCTATCAGATTCAGTTGTTAGTATTCCAGCTTCTTGGGAGATAGTCCCACAAATTTCATATATCCTCTTCCCTTTAGAAGTACATGTATCTTGAGCCTTTGGATAAACATCCAGAAGTCTCATTAATGTTGACCTTGATCTTAAAACAAACACTTTTTATATTAAAGTCCTGATTATAAGAGCCAAACACATCTCAAAAAAAAATTTACCTTTAGTTCATTTCTCACTCCCTTTCATCCCCTTCATAAAGTTGCTTGCCTGATTCTATTAAGAGGAGGGCAATTCTAATAATTGAGAGTTTTGGCAGCTATCTATACAGCCTGACCATACTGTGAACTTTGGTCATTGTGTCCAGCATTCTGGATCCCTGCTTGTAGCAGAAGGGCAAATTCTGGGTTCCTGCTTGTGGCTTCTTTAACACAGGAGGCCTTCTTAGTGTGAAAAGCTGAATTCAATTCCAGTTAAAGAATTTTAACTTAGTTTTTAATAGGATGAGTCATTCCACAGTTAAGCATGATAAAGGACACAGACATACACATACACACAAAAGAAAGTTAGAAAATTTATTTTCAACCTTCCAAAATCTTCCACAGATGAACTTGACATTGATTAACACTTTTCAAAGCAAAGTACCTAAAAGGATTTGTATTAAGTTAGAGAAGTTTATAGACGATGTCCCCTAGAAAGACCCAGGTGGTTAATGACCAAACCTAAGGCATGCATTCTCTTTATTTTCCTATCAGAGGACTGTACTTACTAAAAGTAATAATTTTTTTGTTCTCATATACCAAATGAAAACCACTAATTATTCACTGTTTTTTGGAAAACAGAAAATTGGCCTATGAGTTTTAGGAGTTTGCCAACATTGCTCAGTTGAGAAAGGATTTTCTGTGGAATTCAAATGTGGGGATGTAAGCTTTGAAAAGTTCTTGTTCTTATGGACACAAACCAGAAAAATAAGTAAAGGTGAAACCACCTCAGAAAATTCAGAAGTTATAAATAACAAACTATAACATCACATCAAGTCACTAAATGATCTTTAGGGTATTGGAAATCAGAATTCATTTCCGCTTAAAAAGAAAAACAGGTAAGGGGAAGTAAGCTATAATCAGAATATAAACACTGTGTGAAAGATCTCTTACTGCGTTTTTGTTTTTGTTTTCCTGTTGAGAAGATGTTTCATGATTTGTTGTCTTCCAAAATTCTTTGGTACTAAACCAATGAAAAATTTTTCTATCTAATACAAAATAATTATGAGATAAGGGATTAACCAACAATTTTTGTATGGAGCATGACCTACGAACAAAACCCAAAGCTTGCCATTAAATTCCTGTGTAACTAACAAGATCATTTCTCTGTCTCTTCATTTGCCTAGAGGCAAAATAATATTGTCCCTCTAACTTAATACATAACAATACATAAATGAGATTGTTTTCTTATAGTCTTAACAAGCATCCATCTAAAGTGTTATCTAGTATACAGTACATTAAAAATACAGCATATTATCAGATTTTCAGTGATACTGCAGTTACGAACTCTGGTTGTTAGGAATCAGGGGAGAAAGTTACAGAGAATTCCCATGACTCATGATAGTTTTGGCTATTAAGCCTCAAATACTTATTTACAAACAAACTGAAAATGTGAAATCAAACAAATTTTCACAGCTCCAAGGAGATCAGATAAGATACTTAGGTATCTCAAATCACTCTCAGTTATAATTATCTTTTAAAGTTATTTTTAGCACAAATGATGATAATTCTAGAAAAATGGCAAAGCAAATCCTGAAAAACTGAAAATATTTGGTGAGCTTTCATTCTATTTTCCACTGGTTTTTACTCAGAAACTGAAAGATAAAATTAATTTTCAATTGCCTCATGAGTGGAAGGGACAATAAGAACTGCAAAAAAGTATGCACATTAAATAAATATGTCCTAAGTAACAATACAGCAGTATATACAGATTTGGGCACAACAGAATAGACTATGTGAATCCCATATCTTGGGTTTCTCTTTAAGTATTATCTGTTAAAACTTTTGAGGTTGTTTTTTTTTCTTTTCCTTTGCAGTGGCCAGTTTCTTCTGAGGTCTGTTGGGGAACAGTTGTCTTCACTTGAAAGCTAAGCTTACTTTTCCATTGCAACATTTATGTTCACTGCCCAGCTGGCTTCAGTGGCATCTCATTATTTTTGATGTTTTTTACTTTTGAAGATTTCTGTAAATAAAGAAAAATAAGAGGGGTTCATCAGGAATGTGTATTGGAAGTAGTCAAGAAAGAAACTATGTGCTTTCAAATACTATTTATAGTACACTCACAGGCATGTATGTTTTTTGAAAAATAATTGGGAGCACATTAAGAGGAGGCAAACACACAAAAACAAAACTGAAGTAAACTAAATTAAACAAGGAAGAAATGTAAACTCAAGGCAGAAATTTCTATGAGGTTGGACATAATACCTTAAATTTGCAAAGTGTTTCTCTGGCTACATAGTGCTTTTCTTTACATTTTAGTTAATCTTTATAAAAACTCCAGTGTGCAGGTAGCATAAGGTAAAAAACCGAATCTGCAATGAAGAGACCTGTCCAGCAATCACACAGCAAATAAGAGACTGAAGCTTGATTGTGCTCTAAAAGTGTCCGATTGCAGACCCATCACCTTGGCTGTGCCACGATGCCTACAGAATGGAGCCCAAACCTAGTGGAGTTCTAAAGACTGCAGAGGAGGAAAAGAGCAATGATAAACGTTAAACTGAACAGGTCTCAAGCATAAGCAGAGTGACCTACCCTCTCATGAGCATATTCGGACTTGACATTAACATACAATAACATCATATCAAACCCTCAAGGAAAGCAAGCTACACTGCAGATAGGAATTCTGTGTGTTCAAGCAAGACACTCATTCCTTTCCATTATGGCTTTGTGGAACATGGGGGATGGGTGGTTTAAAAAAATTCTAACAGCATGCACTCTAATGGTCAAGAGGTACAGAAGACCAGTCCTCTCTTGCTTTCCCATACTTCCGTTGTACTAGTGATCTGTGAAGTGTTAGTCACATGACCCTGAAGAGGAACACTCTGAGGCTCTTAACTCTGAGCTTTCATTTGCCTATGACTTCCTCCCTCCTTTCCCTCCTTTTCTTCCTCTTTTCCCCTCCACTTCTTCCTTCCTTTTTTCCTCCCTCCATCTCTCTCTTCTTCCTTTTGTTTTTTCCTTCTTTCTCTTCCTCCCTCTCTCTTTGTCTCTCTCCCCTCCTTTCCCCTCCCACCACCCCCCTTCTTTCATTCCTCCCTTCCTTCCTCTCTCCCTCCATTCCTTCCTTTCTTCCTTCTTTCTTCCTTTTCTGCTATATACTAGCTTTGTAATCTTAAAGAAGTTACCTAGCCTTTATGCGCCTCATTTCCTCATCTTTAAAATGAAGAAGGGGGAACGGATAATAATTCCTATTTTACAGGGTTATGACAAAGATGAAATGAACCGACAGATGTAAAGGATTTTACATTTAACACTAAGAAGTTTAAGTTGTCTCCCCAACTGTTAGCTATTTTTATTATAAGTGTGAAATATAAAGACAAAATACAGCTTTGTGACCTCTGAGGAGCTCATAGACTAACGGGGGAAGAAGAAAAAGATGTCAAAGCAGAAAGAAGTGGAATTTCTCCACACCCCGTGTTAATTTCCCTGGAAATCTTAATTTATGTTCTTGTGTCAACACTTCCCAGTGTTAACTAGGGCTGGGGTTGGGAGTATGTGGTGGGATGTGGGTAGTCCGTGGCCTAAAGAGAGAAAGCCTGGATTCCATAGTCTTCTTGATTTTATTCTCTCTCATTATCTGCTAGCCCCAGCTGCTACCTTTAGATTTTTAGGTCTTTCTCACATCACAAACAGTAATAAAACTACCCACCGTCGAGTATACATTATCGATGAAAGAACACGGGCTTTTTAGGCAGTATGCCCAGATTTAATTCCCACTTCTATCACCTACAATCTTTGTGACTTTATCTGTAAAAAGGGATAACAACATTATTTCTCCTATAGTATTGTTTTTCTTGGGGAAGGGGAGGAGGGCAAATAAAATCAAGATATTGTAGGACAGAGAAGGGGAATCTGAAGAACTAGGTCTGATTCCTAATTCTAAGACCTACAGGCTGTATATCTGGTGGAATGTCTGAATTCCATTTCTCTATCAGGAAATGAGTTGTGATAGTAATAAGTGAATCACAGAGTTGAGGAAATATCAAACGAAATAATGGTCCTGTAAGTGCTTTGCACAACGTAAAGTGCTACAGAAATATTACCTGCTATTATCATCATCTCATATTCACATAAAACTATAATAAGCCTGAAGTCTGAAAGTTCAATCTGTCATCTTGACAGTTATTAGTCTCACTCTCCCTTGTCAATAAACTGATTTAAGATAGGACATAGTTAAGCAGAAAAACGGGAGGTGAGGGAATCAGAATAATCAGATTATCTCAATATAAAATAATAGGATTTAAATAATCTTTGTTTTGGAAGGGACCTTACAAGTTGCCTTTCCTTGCCTGATCTAGCCCAATCTTCCATCCAGTGTAAGAAGGCCCTAAATAACACTTGTGTTCTTGTGGCCGATTCAGGTTGACAGAATGGATTTTACATTGAATAGAAACCAAGTTCTTTATTGTGTTAAACTGTAAGATTCTCAATGCATGCAGGAACTGATTTTCCTGACAATAATTTAGATTTTAAAATTCTAACTGATTTAAAAGCTTCAACTTTTTCAGCATTCATCAACTCTTCCTTTCGGAAATGTGACAAACCTAACATGGAGGTGATGTTTCTGACATTGAGCTGAATATTCACTGATTGCTTTTGAATTCACATTTACTTAAATGATCAAATTAACGGAGGAGTGTGGAATCGAGCACACTCCTTTGAGATCAAGCCAAACACTTCATCCACAGAAGGACAGATAAACAATGCAGTTTAGTTTTGTCTTCCTCTCTAAAAAGTATCCTCTGGTAGTTAAAATCTGCATCTTTGTAAGAATAGCCTACTATTCAATCCACAAAATCAAGCTTTATATACGTAACATCAGATGAATTTTTTGAATGAGAAGATTAAGGTGAAAGAAAAGCCTCCATTTCCTCTTACTTTATAAAAATCAAGTTCAAGTATATCTAAAATTGCTTTACATTCTCTTCTAGAGCCAATGCTTCCTAAAGAGTGAATTTGAACCACCGCTAGTCAGACCCTGCTCACTTTCCTTTTCAGGAACTTTGGGATCCAGTCTCCTCAAATTGCTCCAGCTGATGATGAACAGTAGAACCTGAAGTAAAGCGCATCTGTTTCTTGTAGGGGGCAACTCAGCTGCAAAATGCGGTTTTCTGGAATCTCTTCTGAACCTTTTCAACTGAATTTTCACTCATGTACCTACCCACTCTCACAACAGTACCAATCCTCTCTTTGCCTTTTCTTAGGATCTTTTGTATTTAAGTCATTGGTTGAGATTGAAATATCTGCTTTATTCTTCCTCCCATCATAGAGCACCATTTTCTGGAGGCAAGTCTTATATTTATACTCCTGGCAACTGTTTCTGCACACAAGAAATGTTTGATGGTTCTCACACATTATCTGCCAAATTCAAAATGGGAGTCTGGGTCTGGTCAAGAAATACTTACCAAGAACCTACAACAAGGCAGACACTCTTTTAGAACCCGAGGATACAGCAAATTGATACAAATCCCTGCCTCCATGGTACTTTCATGTGAGAAAGGTGTAAAGTAAAGAAGTAAAACGTACAGGATGGCATATGGGAGACAGGCAGCCCCAGACAGGAAGGTTAGAATTTTAAGTAAAGTCTCTGTAGAAGGGATCACTAAGAAGGCAGTGGCTAAGGAAAGATCTACAGAAGATGACGCTGGACATCATGTCACTCTCTGGGGGAAGATTACACCACTTGAAAAAAAAAAAAAGTCTGGGTAGGTGTTGAGGATGGAGCATACGTCTAGTTTTGGAGAAACATCTGGGGGCTGATGTAGGTAGGTAGGGATGAATGGGGAGAGAAGTACAGAGATCATTGGAGGGTTTGGTAGAAAGGTGTTATATGATCTAAGGTTTTCACATATTCCCTCTGGCTACTATTGAGAACGGATGGTATGAGACAAGGGCAGAAGCAGACTGACCAGGAAGGAAGTTTGTGATACAAGAATCCAAACAAGAAATAATGATGGCTTAGATTTGGTTGACAACAGTAAACATGGCAAAAAAAAAAAAAAAAGTCATATTCTAGATATTGCTTGAGGATAAAACCAATAGGATTTGCTGAGAGAGTGGGTGTGATGAGTAGGAAGAAAGAGTTTTTCATAACTCTTCTCCCTCGTTGTTTTTCCAAGTGTGGTCCAAAGACTCCCTGCCTCACAGTCTTGCAAAAGACACGTCAGAAGAGATTCCTAGTTTCTACCTAGGAACTACTGAATCAGACTGTTAAGAGCAGAGGTTGGAAAACTTTTATTCTAAAGGTTCCAACAGTAATTATCTTGGGCTTTACATATGGTTTCTGTCAAAATCACTCAATTCTGCTGATACAGTATAAAAGCTGCCATAGGCAACATTAAATGAATGTGTTTGGCTTTGGTTGCAAGTCAACCTTATATAGATAATGAAATTTGACTTTCATGTAATTTTCATGTGCCAGAAAATATTTTTTTTATCTTTCAAACACTTAAAAATGAAAAAACAAACGTTTTTATCTCATGGACATACAAAAACAGGCAATGGGACAGACTCTCCCACTGCTAGTTTGCCCATTTTTCTCTAGAGAGCAGATTCCAAGAATATGTATTTTTAACATGCTCATTAAGTGAATTTTTTTATACAGAAGAACTTAGAGAATCAGTGCAATAAGTTTTGAGAGTTATTGTCATCTGTTCATTTTTCTTTTGCTTTGTTCATTGATCAGAATAAAAACAGATTTCTTTAATAAAATGAGAAACAGAATTGGTTTGGAATAATGGATAAAAGCAAGATCCTCATCTGCCAACAAGAAAAAAGGTTAGAAGTAAAGAAAAAGGAACTGAAAGTTAATTATGAAAATAATTAGGGAATTGGGGAGAGACTCAAAAACTTATTTTTTAGAAGTAAACTGTAGTTTAAAAATGCATTTATCAAAATGAAATCTTGCCATTTGTGACGATGTGGATGGAACTAGAGGGTATTATGCTTAGCAAAATAAGTCAATCAGAGAAGACAATTATCATATGATCTCCCTGATATGAGGAAGTTGAGAGGCAATGTGGGAGGTGTGGGTGTTGGAAAAGAATAAATGAAACAAGGTGGGATCAGGAGGGAGACAAACTGTAAGAGACTCTTAATTTCACAAAGCAAACTGAGGGTTGCAGGGGGGTGGGGGAGAGGCAGGTAGGGAGAGGGTGGTGGGGAAGATATGTGCTATGGTGAGTGCTGTGAAGTGTATAAACCTGGTGATACACAGATCTGTACCCCTGGGGCTAATAATATATTACATGTTAATAAAAAAATTTTAAAAAGTATTAAAAGAACATACTGTAAAAGAAAAAAGCATTTATTATTAAAAAGGATCAATCAATGATTTGTGCATGATTCCATAAAAGTCAAAGGCAGAGGTCACCATATGTATCCAATTCCCTGTTCTACATAGGTTAAGGTACTGTCATTGATCTGGAGAACAGTAGGATTTTGCCCTATGAAAGAATACCACCTATCACAATTTGCACACCATGCATTCAGCTCATCTCTGCTTATAAGCAACCTTGTGGTTTAGGTCTCAGGTAGTATATGAATTTGCACCACGACATCTCTTTTTTTTGCTTGATCATATAATGCTTTGATTGCTCTCTCTAGTGTCACACTCAGATCATAAGAAAATACAGGGAAAACAAGAAAAAATTAATTTACTTAAACAGATCTCTTAACTATAATTACAGTACGAAAATAGTGATCATTTTGGGTTTAAAAAATTAACTTTGATTTTTCATTTAGTATTTCTCAACTTCATCCCTCTTTTGCTGTCATTCTATTCTCTTCTTTGTCTCAAGATTTAATTCACCAATGTTTCATTTCTGAGATGGAATCAAATAGAAATTGACAAAATTTTATTTCAGAGAAAATAATTTTCAAAAATATAACTCAAGTGCAGTGTCAAGTCCTAGTAGGGAGATACAAAATTACTAGCAAACAGCCTTTGGGTTATCTCAAGAATTTATTGGTGAAAAAAATAATGGGTTTCTAAGCATTTAGTGAGCATTATGAAAACTATATGAGTGGAGTGAACAGAAAAAGAAAGTGGAGAGGAAGACAGGACTTCAAACAGGCTGCTCAATAGTCCATCCTGGTCTAACACTCCTGACTTCTGACAGCCGGAAGCTGTATTTCTTCAAATCTCTGATAGATTCTGTGGTAAACCCACATGAGACACAGTTAATATGATGCCACAGCAATCAGTACAATGCTAACCAGAAGCTGTTGATTGAGTCTTGATAACAATAATAATAAATTTTTTGTGTCTACTCTGTGCCACTCGCATGCACAATTTCATGTGAGGCAGGCATATTTATTCTCATTTTACAGATAAAGAAACAAAATCACAAGAAATGTGACACTCTTCAAAATAAGAGTTCAGTCTTAGGTCTGCCTGATTGCAAAGCCTGCATATTTCCCTCTGTACTTCACTATCCTGCAGAATGTTTCCCCAGTGATTGATGTTCCTGTCTAGCCACAGATTGAGGATAGAATGGAGTGAAAAGAAAAGAGAAGAAATGAAATGACCTGAAAAAGATTGTTTGCTTAGAGAAGTGTTTTTTTTTTCCCTTTCAATATGGTATATGATTTTACTTTGATAATTAACATTCTGCTGATGAGATCTCCCATTGGGCAAGGCTGACGAGTCCGATTTTTCATGAAGAACAAGCACTGCAGGAAATAAATTAATCTCTAGGGAAGAGGAGGGGCAAGGCTGTCAGTACTCACACAACTGCCTAATAGGAAATGAAATTTCAAGATTGTTGAAAGAATGAAATGACGATGGGTTCTCCTTCCAGCATATTCTTTACATTTAAACCTTCTGAGAAGAGAGAAGTAGGTTGCTCTAAAATGAAGAGCAATCTTATAACATTTTACTCTGGGCTGTCAGTACTTCCAAGCTGGAATACTTCCAGTATTCCCTAGAAATGGGAAAGAAATTCTACCATGTCATTGTTTTGGTTGTATGATGAAAAATCTGCACTGTTGTTAAATAGAAGGGTGAATAATATACCAGATTTTTCATTACCAGTTTGAAGTTATCCAACATTTTATGTAACAGGCTTTCTAGTCTTTGTAGTAAAAGTAATTATTGTGCTTGGAATTATATACTATTTACAATAATGCTGATTTATTGAAGTGTGCTTTTATTAAGATTGTGAAACAGTAATATGTTTTATGATATCGAAATTACCTGTCTCTTGATGGCCTGTATTCTGTCATTCATCAGTCAAGGTCTTTAAGACGGAGCACTGGTCATGTCTAATTCTCAAAGTCGTTCTCATACAGAACCACCTCATGTTTTATTTCTCATAATATAAGTAAAAGCTAAAGTTTAGATCAAATATTAAGGTTAAGTTAAAACCCAGTATAAAAATTTTGGGGGTCACCTGGGTGGTTCAGTGGGTTAAGCATCTGACTCATGATTTCAGCACAGGCCATGATCTCAGGATCATGGGATGGAGCCCCAAGGCAGGCTCTGTGCTCAGCTGGGATTCTACTTAAGATTCTGTCTCTCTCATCCTCTCCCTGCTCACTCTCTCTCTCTCTCAAATAAATAAATAAAATCTTCAAAATTATTTATTTTCCTGTGGATACATTCTTCATTTGTAACTTCTACTTTGACCTCAGTGATGAATTTTTCCATGGAGCTTGTCTTCTCTCCCTTATTTAATGTACCACAATATGTAGCTTCCTACCTGTAGTGAATTACTTCTATGTGAATCTTACTTAAGGATGACCAACAGTTGTATTGCTCGATGGTTATCAGAATAGACCACAGAATCCCATGCATTCAGAACTGACAGGGCACAAAGATTACTTGGTATGCTTCCTATCTGGGTGAAGAAAGTATAACTCAGGAAAATGAAATGGTCTATGAAGGGCAAAACATCTAACTGTAGCAGAGCAGGGACTAGACCTTAGGGTATCTGCTTTTTGTTTTCTGGCCTAAGGGTCTTCTCACTACTTGACAAGTTGAATTTATGGAGGACAGGTCATGGCATGAATTTAATCTAAAGATGGAGGAATAATTAGAAGGACATATCTGAAGTTTCAAAAGAAAGGAAATTCCATTAGATAACTTTGTTCAGGATAGAGTATAAAATTTGCTCAGTGGGGAACATTTATGTAGGGCAAAAACAAATAAGCATATTTAAATGACTATCTTTTCTGGCAGAGTGCAGTTTCTAAAAGACACAGAAGGAGGAAACCCCTGTTCAGTCAGTCAGACCACCAGAAGCGATCTCTGCAATTCATGAGTGACTTACATAATAATCAGATCCTCTTTACAGCTTGCTGGTCATATTCTGATACCATGAGACTTTGCCCTCAACTGAAGGAAGCCACCTCACCCACAATCCTTCTCAGAAGCTGCAGTATCCAGTGATTGAGTGATGCAGGGGCTATAAAGGTCTGGCCCTTCATCTCAACTCAGCACAACTCCAAAGAGCCACACCAGCTTCCAGTGGGATCAGCAAAGGTCTTTGTCATGACTATATAATGACTCAGCTTCCCCCTCTGCTCAGACCTATTTTTGTCCCTCTGCTTTATGAGTTGTTTGACGTTTCCCAATAAACGTCCTAACCAGGGAATGAGGCATGAAACAAGTCACTGAAAACAGACATTGGGTCTTCACACATGTTGTCTACCAAAAATAATAACCAGTGGAGTCCTGTGTTCTTCTTCAACTACTGAGGCTGGGGGAAGGCGGGGAAGTTGTCCATTAGGGAAGGTCAGGACTTCCAGGCCTCTGAAAAATTGCACTGTTTCTTGGACTAAGAGGAGTCAGTGATTCATCTTCAAAGAAGGTTTCCACTTGCCGTCCATGACCACGGAATTCCGAGGGGCCACGGAGTTCCCAGGAGGATACAATTTTCAAAGGGAAAAGGTGCCAGCAGAACATGAGGAACCACAAGAGCCATAGCACATGGGCACAGCCAGCACTGTGCAGAAGATACCATCCGGAAGCCAAGTTCTTCTTAGCAACCAGCTCATAAAGATGCAGAAGTTAGTTCTAACAGCTACGCCTCAACTGGAGTCTATGATGTCCTATATGAACTTTAACCTATTTCCTCTAATGTAGTCTTCAAAATAGCCAATGGTGTAGTACTGTTATTAACTCGATTTCAGAAACAAAGAGACAGAGACATTAACAAATTGCTCATGGTATACAGCTCGCAAGTGGGAGCCGAGATTTAACCCAGCAGTCTGAGTTCAGACTCCAAAGGTTAGCCACTTAATCATCCTACTTTCAGAGGACTGTTCTTTTAGTAATTTATGGACAAAACAATGTACAGACTTAATAACAAGGTTCTTAAAATAAGATGTGGGCATTGCCAAGCTGCCAAGCAACCAGAGTGAATCAAGGGCCCACAGAAGAAAGTCATGCAGGAGATTGGGTGAAGCCTTTTCAACAGTTGCTTAGGGAAGAGGAGCCAGGCCTAACGGCAGTGATCCTGAGTTGCAATTTATTGCCCTCCAGGCTGCAGTAGAGCAAACTCTCCTCCCATGGTGTGTGTGCAGCCATTCACAGCGAATCTTCTAGTTATTTCTGTTCAATTCCAAAATAAAGAATTTCCTTTGGTATAATTATTACATACACATTTGAATTGGTTCTACGTCATCTAACTGGAAGAGTAAGATCTGGTTGTCCAGAAGGAGCAAACCTGGAGAAGCAGCACCCTGGTCTTCATAAGAATTTTGGTTTTTGTCCGGGATGTACTACAAAGACTCTTACCCTTCTCGCCCAAAAAGAATTTAGGAAAGAACTGACTTATGTCTAAGGATGAAAAAGGGGAAAGTTCAGAAGGGGTATCATTTGCTCCTCCTGAACTCCATGGTGGCTACTGGATATTCTGAGATCGGCGAACTAGGGAACATGGAAATGTTAAATAGAGATCCAGGGAGTCTTTTTTTCTTTTTTCTTTTTGCCAAATAAAGACATATATATTGCATTGTACAAGACAAAAACAAAGTTTGAAAAATTTTATTTTTGTTACACCTGACTTCTGTATTTTTGAAGCTATTTCCCAAATGAACATGATAAATAATTTTTAAATAAATGCATGTCGAAAATAACCTAAATAGGGAAATGTCATTTTACTCTTCTTAAATAAAGTTAGGAGTCTCATTTGCTTAAAACCACTACTATAGGGGCGCCTGGGTGGCTCAGTTGGTTAAGCATCTGCCTTTGGGTCAGGTCATGATGCCAGCATCCTGGAATTGAGTCCTGCATTGGGCTCCCTGCTCAGCAGGGTGCCTTCTTTTTCCTCTCCCTCGACCGCTTCCCCTGCTTGTGCTCTCTCTCTCTCTCTCTCAAATTAAACAAACAAACAAATAAATAAAATCTTTAAAAAAAAAAAACCACTACTGTAATTCCAAGCCTTCTTTTTTCTTAAGTCACCACTTATAGGCAACATGTTCCAGTAGGTGCTGCCCTGGTCTGGAACACCCCTGGCACTATCCATCCAGGGGGCAAAGCTGGGGCTGTCCCACACCAGCCTGGGAAGACACACACACAGGGTAGATCAGATAAGTTTCCCATGATTGAAACAAAAACTTTGATCTTGGGAATTTCACTATCTGGTACTTTTTAGGATCCATAATCTTAACGGAGGAAAAAAAGTTTTCAATGAATTAATAATGGCTTGAGACTCAACAAGCTGTAGCAATATTCACTGCAGTACTTGTTTCTTTATAGTCATGCTTGATTAGTATTTGAAATTTACAGGAATTGCAATATGCGTGGTTTTCAAAGCCCTTCCCAGGATTTCATTTTTATCACTCAACAAGAGTCAATGAAAAGGCAGTAAGAAAAGCTCTATGGGATATTTTTATACAAGTGTCAAAAGCCAGTAAGCTAACTACATGAAAGAACCCAGATTGTACAGACAGAGTTTGAGCAGAAACACTTCAGAGACTTTATATCTAGTGTTTTGACTTTTACATGCCCTTGGAGGGGGGAAAAAAAAAAGTGCTAGCTAGAAAACCAAATAAGGAGGGGAAAGGAACAAACCATATGCTTAAGAATAATTACAATTTCCATTTTCCTACAAACGAAATGTGAAGTTTCAAAGATAAAGTGTGATAGAAATTGAGCTGCTTTGGTGTGTCTAAAATATATCCAAGAAAGAAAATTCTCATTTCCCTTGCTAACTCATCCCAGATTTTTACAATATAAAAGTTAGTCTGAACGCTGTCAACTTCTCCGGAAGTCCATTTACTCTTGTTTTGCTTTTAGTAGAGACAAAAAACATCAGATCATCATCTCTAGAAACAAAACTATTGTAATTCAAATCTATATTAGGTTATTTATCTGACGCATCTTTAAGTTAAAGACATCTCAATTACTATAACCTTTTTTCACCCCATTAATCCTTTTTTTAATTCTACCAAAAATTTAAAAACATTACTGTCAAGATAATACAAGCAATATTAAACACTTCTTGGCTGTGAAAACCATAAATGAGAAAACTCTAATAAAAAGGAAAAATGAACAGACCTATCATTGTGTTTAATATTATACTGCACTTAAAACTACATTTCTTGGGCTCCTGGGTGGCTCAGGCACCTTACCTTAGCCTCTACCATCGTCTCAGGTCATGATCCCAGAGCCCGGCTCAACAGGGAACCTCTTTCCTCCTCTCTCTCTGCCCAGCCTCTCTGCCTACTTGTGATCTCTGTCAAATAAATAAATAAAATCTTTCTTAAAAAACTACATTTCTTTTTTTAAAGATTTGTTTATTTATTCGAGAGAGAGAGAGTGCACACAACAGGGTGCGGTGCAGAAAGAGAAAGAATCTTGAAGTAGACTCCCGAATGAATGCAGAGCCCACCACTGGGCTGGATCTTAACACCCCAAGATCACGACTTCAGCTGAAATCAAGAGTTGGGCGGGGAACCCAGAAACCCCTAAAACATTTCAGTGAGATTTGCAGTTGAGGCAGTCACATTGACGGAGCCTTATATTCCAAGCAAAGTGGAAGTTAGAATCTGTAAATTAGGCTTGTGGCATGTAAACAGTTAAAACCAGTAACATGTGGTTTCACCGACCTGTGGTTACACTGGGGGCTGCTAGTTGAGCTGCCCCACTCTTGCTTCTCTCTTTCTCCAATTCGGTCAAATCACTCTGACAACCAACTGGTACTTTTGAATCCAGGCCAGCTTGATTTGAGCGTGGTTTCTTGGATATGTCTACATGGAGACTCTGAAATGACAGAGGCCAGAGTGACTGATTCCACAAGTAAATTATCAGTCCAAAATAAATGCTTCCCAGAGATATGACAAGGATAAACATTTATCATATGGCAAGTTATGTTTGTATATCTGAATCAGAAAATTCTATATGTCAAAGTGACTTACAAATTACACTTTCGTCAATATATTTTGGTAATCTAGGCACGGAATTTTTGAGATGATCTAAGTGACCAGAATAAGTCATCTCAGACTCGGAAAATCATCTTCAAATCCCATTTGAGTATATCATTTTCTTCTTGTGAAACTTAGAAGATATTTTTCATTTAAAACATTTTCACTCGGTTTTTATTATTATAGTTAAATTATCCAGAATTTCATTATATATCACATAATTACATATTGTATAATGAAGAGCAGGTTTCATTTCCGCATTATCTGTAGACTTTTTATAAACGAAATCATAACAGCTAGTTTAAATTAGCCCACATTTGTATCAGCATTATTCAAACTTGACAAAGCTCCTCCAGTCAGTTTAAGAATAATAATTCATCCTAACAATGAATTATTAACGCACAACATCAATGGACCTTAAAACACATCTCCCATATAAGAGATGTCATAGTGTTTGATGTTATTCTATCATATTGTATGCTTCAAAAGAATCATCAGATAGGAGCAAAAACTAAAGACCTAAGTAGGAAATGGAACTTTCGGCACTTTGCTTCATATCCAAATTCAGATTAGAATTTTTTCAGTTTAAATATGGCTACATAGTATTCTAGATTCATGCAGGCAAAGTTAGCCAGTCGACTTTAGCCATCCACATTAACCATTTTGGTTCACTAAAGGAAGGATGATGAGCATTTTCCTTAAGTTCCTCCTACAGACCATGTGTAGCATTAAATTTATTAAAACCTTCATTAGAAGCTTGATTGAAAGGCTTTTAAAGTTTGGTTTATATAGTTGGCTGCTCCCACGTTGGGGGCATAGATATTTAAAATTGTTAAATCTTCTTGTTGGACAGACCCTTTGAGTATGATATAGTATCCTTCCTTATCTCTTATTATAGTCTTTGGCTTAAAATCTAATTGATCTGATATAAGGATTGCCACTCCTGCTTTCTTCTGATGTCCATTAGCATGGTAAATTCTTTTCCACCCAATAAGGAAATTACTGCCCACCATAATTAAATAACTGGTCCAAATAAACAGAATGAATGGTGCCGAGCCTCAGGGATATGTCTCCCAACCTTTAGGAGTCCAGTGCTCTTCATGCCACTCTACAATTCATTAATTCATTAACCCATTCAGTGCGGTGGACTGGTCACACTGACAGCCCTAATTCTTTACCTCTCTCCATATCCATGTCCTTTCCATGTAATTTTGCCATGCCCTCCTACTCTGACTTTTGACGCATACATGTGACTTCTTCTGGATTAATAGGATATTGGCACATGGACATAGACAGAGACTTGAAAGAGACTTTCGCAATTGACTTTGATCACTCTTGTCCTTTGACCATGCCATGCCTAGACTAGATTGCTGGAATTTCGGCAGGACCGAGAATAAAGTCAGTTTACCCTAGTCCTCAGAGCTGAGACAGTCAATAGCCAATGGAACCCCAGATATCTGGGTGAACCCACCCTAAGTCAGTTGAAACTAAGTCAGGTCAGCTGAATCCCACAGCTTCAAGGATTAAATAATGTGGTTTTAGCTATATGCATTAAGTTTTTCTGGTAAGTATGCAGCATTGTGTGGCAATAGATAAATGATATCTCCAAAAGCCATTTATCTATAGAATCCCAGATACTGAGTATGAGAAAACAAATGCAATATATAAAATGTAATATGTAAATATGACATAGTCTCAGACTTTAAATGGTTTAAACTAGTTTCTTAAATTATTCAAGTGGAGAATTAAGCTAGAGTGTGTGGGATGCATGGGTGCCTCAGTCAGTTAAGTGTCTGCCTTTGGCTCAGACCATGATCCCAGGGTCTTGGGATCAAGTACCACATTGGGCTCCCTGATCAGCAGGGATCCTGCTTCTCTCTCTGCCTACCACTCCCTCTGCTTGTGCTACCTCTCTTTCACACATACACACAAATAAATAAATAAAACCTTTAAAAGATAAGAGTGTGGTAAGTCATTTGTAGATAATTCTCAAATTCCTTCTTTAATAACAAAAGTTGGGATCCAGGTAATAACAGAGGGCAACTCAAAAGATCAGAATTTGAATATCAGCATTGATCAAAACAAAACTACTACACCTACTTATATTTGATTCATCCACAGCCCACAAAAATGTAAGTCCATCACTCAGTTTGAATTTTTTAATTTATTGTCAAGCCTGACACATAGTTTGTCTTAGCACACAGCTTTGAAAAGAAGCAGATTCAACCAGCATTTAAGTACTTTCCTGATTTTGATATTAGATGCCTTTGGAAAGTATATTATTATTTCAAATGATTAGATGATTATTAAATCATAGTTTTTCAGTACTGAGCAGTAAACTAGATTAAATAATAAAGGTAGCTTCTTGCTTTTTCATAGCAATTTTAATCGGTAATATTAAAATTTCAATTGACAGGATTAAAACAATTATCACTTTCAATTGATAATATTAAAACATTGAGGGGAAAATGTAAGGTCATGAGAATTTCACGTATTATAATATACCCCAGACTTCAAAGAAGAAACACAGAACTTCAGTAAAGTTCTTAAACCTGAAATCTGTAACTTGAAAGGCTGAGCAGATCAAGGCTGATAGATCATAATGGGTCAAGTACTACACAGGCCTGGTGCATCTGGGTGCAAACCTCTGGCAGATTGGGCATTTTATGAACAAATTAGCGCTTCAATAATTAAGAACCCCATTTTTCTAGAGGCACCCCCACAATGGGGTCTCCTCTATCTAGTCAAGCCATGTCAAGTTTTCCACTCTCTCCTTACCTTTACTTGGTACAGATGAGCTCCTGTTCCCTAGTCCTAATGTAATGTGAGGTAGATGTTTCTTAAGCTACTGACCCTGTCATATTCTCCAACCTTGTCTACTTACAGTCAGTCCCTCTCTCCAGTTCCCTGGTTCTCCAAACCATTCACAGGTATTGATTTTCCCCACGATGCTCCATTCTTCACTGTCCAATCGCCTTCCATTAATCATCAGTCCCTTCCTCTTTCTCTCTCTTCTTTCTTATCCCTTGGATTCCTCCACAGTGCCTTCAGAACTTTGCTCTGTAGTTTGCAATTTTCACTGCATATTCAGCTTTATTTCAGAACATTGTCTCTACCTCCCTACCTTGACTAAAATTCCATTCTCCATTGAAGACAGTATTTCTCCTGCAAACAAAGATGGCTGCTTATTCCTCCACACCCTAGATACTCTCAGCTTGTATTTTTCATTATTTCCTTCCCTCCTTGCTAAATATCCTTGCTTCTTTTATATTCCTGCCAGCTAGCTATGCACCATCTCCCCTCTTGCTGGAACCAACTATCTACTAATCTCTAGTCACAATCCATCTTTCATAAAAAGACTAGATCCTAGTTTTCCCTTCTAGCCCCAAGATCCTGGTTGATGTTCACATCGGCACAGACATTCTACTCAATATCCTGACCAGATCTCTTTATTAAAAATGAACTTTACACTTCTCTACCTTAGACTTTCATCCCCAGAATCAGACCTGAAACCTGTCATAACCTTTTCCACCTCCAAAATGACTGTGTTACTCTCTCTCTCACCTAATCTCCTATTCTTTATTGTCTGTAGTCCAGCCAAGCTCCCATCTCCAATACTGCTTTTTCCACTACAATACTTCTTGGGCCTCACCAGAATCCAAGCCTCACTGATCCCTTTGCTTTCCCCTATATTCACCAGCCTTCTAGGTTCATTTTCCTTTGTTCTCTACACAATATCCATCCCAGTTTGAAAACTTTCATCTGGCCAGTAGAGTGTCAGCCTTTATGCAGCTTTACCCCTCAGCAACATTTGACATGTCTAGTCACTCCCTTTCCTTGGCTTTGATGTCCCTCCTACCTCTCTCACTACTCATTCTTAGTCCTGTTCTTGGTTTGACCTTCTTTACCTAAACAATTGACTGTTAAGACTTTCTCAAAGTTTTGGTATTGGCCCAGTTTTCTTTGTACCATCCTGGATAATTCCAATGATCACATGGCTTAACTTACTGTCTATGTATTTATGACTCCAGGGATAAGGAGAGATTTATTAAATGAGATGACTCTAGGCCTGTGCGCCATGATCAGCACTCTAGATTCTGATTCTAATGTCTTTAAGCTCTACCATTACACCACTCTTCCTTCTTATCTTAAGGCTTGGCTTTTCTGTTTGCCTAGAACATTCTTCACAAACTCTTCCTCCTTAATTTTACTAAGTATGTCTCAGATTCCTGTAGGTTTTCCCTTACCATGTAGCATTTAGCCAGCACCTTTGTTCTCTAGTCTTTGAGTACTTTGTAGTTTCACTGTGATACAGTTTTCACAATATAATTAAATAATACCTGGTTTGTTGTTTAATATCTATCTCTCTGGTTAAAACATAAACTCACTCAGAATAAGGACTATGCTTGTACTATTCGTTGTTCTCAGTCCTTATCGCAGGGCTTTTTAAAAACAATTTTAAAAAGCTTTTATTTATTTATTGAAAGGAGAAAGAGAGCATGAGTGGGGGGATGGACAGAGGGGGAGGAAGAAGCAGAGTCCTCGCTGATCAGGGAGCACCTGTGGGACTTGATCCCAGAACCCAGGGTCAGGACCTGTGTTGGAGGCAGACCCTTAACTGATGGAGCCACCCAGGCACCCCTAGCTCAGAGTTTTAAATATAGTAGGTATTAAATAACTACACACTAAATTAATGGAGAAATGCATGAATAAATATAGGCTTAATTTTTATGACTTTTTCTTTGGCTAGTCTATCAATGGATACAACATCGGCACATGTTCCTATGTTAGAAGTGATATGCAGTCACTTTTAACAGTAACACTTAGTATGTATTTGAAAGGAACACATATTTTAACTTGTTTGATCTGTTAAAAAAACACACACACATTGCAAATTTTGTGGTTTTAAATAAATTCCCTGTGGCAATCCTTGCAAACACTATACGGTATCCCATCTATTTCTGTGGCTCAAGTTAGATTGGTTACTATCTATGAAAATTATAAATCAAAGAATGGTTATATTAGAGAAATTGAGAACTTAGTGTGTATACACATTGGCCCCATATTCCCTAGGGAAGAAATTGTGACTTGACAATAATGGAAGAAATAAAACTCTGCCAGGTACTACTTCAATGATGTCAAGTCTTCAACCTGAAGATTAAGTCCAGAGGAAAACGAGAAAAATAAAATGTGTGCAGAGAATAGAGAGGAATAGAGATAAATTTGAACTGGCACACATCAAGTCTTTCTGACTATTCTATAGGCGTAGTTCAAAAATAAACCCTGTTTGTTTTGTGTAATTCTGACTTAACTTGTCATTGGAAATGAGTTGTTATAATCCTGCCTGCTAATATAAATGACTATTGAATTATTTTTCATGTTATTCTTAGCTTATAGTTTGTATATTGCTTTTAGGGTTTCTGTTGAAAGCAATTATCCAATTATAAGACACTGAATATTTTTCTTATGAAGGAGAAAGGAACAAATAAATATTACCCCCCCAAATATTTTCTTTTTTCAAATCCATCTTTCATCTTTCATCTCTTACCTATGGCCATATTGTTGGGGGAAAAAATCATCCTTTTCCAAACAATTCATTGAGATTTCAGGTTCGTGATTACATTCGTTCGTGTCCTTTCTCCCCAAGGGCTAAACTCATTTTTTTTAGAAAGTCACACAGGGCCTGTCTTGACCCAGGGACTAACCGTCATTCACATTTTACACAACACAAAGTACCCCAGATAACGTACTTTACTTTTTACTTGGTTAAAAAAAAAAAAATCAATCACTCTCCTAACAGACTAAAAAAAGCATCCTCTTCTCTCCTTATATAAACAACTGCTCCTTTCCACAGCCTGTACTTTTTCACTTCAGAAAAGTGAATTCAAGGGATATGTGAGAAGACATTTCAAGTGATATTTGGGAAGAAATTTCTCATTAAGTAACTTTTCTTCCTCAGAATTAAATTATACTTAAGAACAGTGGTAACAGTAATTCAGAAACTATACATTAAAATAAATAAATGAAGTTCCGAATCCAATCATAAGAAACACAGGTTTGAATATTCAAATTATCATTCCAGGAGAACATGTAATCCTCTATGCATCTGTCTTTTAATGTGTATGTGTGTTTTCTCTTTTGTTTGTTATATGGTTGAATCACCATAAATAATTCAGAAGATTATTAAGTGGTTTAAAAAAACTAATAAATTTCTCATGGTGCATTATAAAGACCCAATTAAATGGAGGCAAATGTTTGGTTTTTCTGAGGAAAATATTTAAACAAGCAAGAATCTAAACTGAAAAATAATTTGAAGTTGATCATCCATACAAACAGTGCTCTCTTTCAGACAATAACGTGAGGTTTCATAAAATCATCCATCTATACTAATAAACTGTCTTTTTACGCAGAATATGTTCTTTCAAAAAAAAAAGATTTTATTTATTTATTTGACAGACAGAGATCACAAGTAGGGAGAGAGGCAGGAAGGAAGTGGGGGGGAGCACGTGGAGCAGAGAGCCCGATTCAGGGGCTCGATCCCAGGACTCTGGGATCATGACCTGAGCCGAAGGCAGAGGCTTTAACCCACTAAGCCACCCAGGTGTCCCGAATATGTTCTTTATACCAACTCCAAGAGAGTCCTTTTGAGTTTGTTCCTCCCAATCCCGACGAACCATCTTTGGCACCTTTCCTGTCCCTTGTAGCTTTAGGGGGTTTCATCAGTGCATCAAAAGCCCACTGTCACCTCTCCTGCCCATCCCAGAGTTCCAGGCTGTGGCCCTCCCATGTCAGACTCCTTGCTAGTATCCCTTACCCTCTTCAGCAAGGGCTTCCCCTACCCCGCTTCAACCAAACACACCTTCTTCAAATGGGACCGTGCTGGCTGGATTCTGAACTGGCAGCTAACTGGGGCTCTCAGTAATAACAGATCATGTTAAGACACTCTCGGCCCAATTGTAGTGAACAAGTGGGACAGATCCCTTTCTTGCCTACTGTAAGTACTACCAGAAGTTCAGGACATTGAAGATTTGGGGTCTTCTGTCTGCCCTACTCTTTCTCTTGGATCAGAAAAGAGGCAATTGGCCTATGGGGAGTGGTGGGGGAAAGCCTGTATCTGCTTCCCTACTTGCTCTGATGGAAAAAAAAAATGACAGCTTTCCATCTCAGCCCTTCAAGAACTTCTTCTAACTGCTGAATTTACTGAGACCAGATCCAAGAAAACAAATCCCTCCCTGCTGGAACTACTAGAGAACTAGAACTATGATCAGGCATCATATATCAAAGATTGTTCCATGTTCTCTGGGAAAGAAATCATTCATTGTTAAAACTCCTTTAAACCTTCATTTTCAAAGACATATTTCTAGAACATATCATGTATTAAGGAAAGATATTATTAGTATGCATATATTTCAGTTGCTTCTTTCTCTATCTTCCCTGCTGGAAACAGGGAACTGGATAGATTGACTTCTAGAAGTCCCAGCATTCTGACTTGATGTTGATTTGACCACCCTCTTGGGAAAAAGGAAATCCTAGCTCATGAGAGCAGGAAGAACTCAATATAATCACACACCGTGTTTGATTTAAACAAGTTTAAGAATTTTCCTTCAGAGTACTCAGGGTAAAGAACCTCTTCACACCCCTTTGTCAAGCTCAATTCAATCTGCCTCTTGCTATTCTGATCTTCTATAAATTTAGCCATAAATGAAATGGACACTTGAAGCAAGGTTTAACCAATGTATCTTTATTTGAAAATGAGGCCAGAAGAGACAGCTAATCTGTACATTTATTAATCTTAAGGAGATAAATGAGAGGTCCAGCTGCCCTCAAGCCCTCAAAGACGTTAGCAACGTCACTCCAGATAATGGACAAGCAAGCCAAAGGGTTTGCTGTATCAGAGCTGCTATGGTCAGGGCATTCCCTACAAAATACCAAGGTCAGCTCACTTACAATGATTCATGGACACTGGAATAATTCTGTATATAAATAAATTTTCTTCTTTCTCTTTATTTTGTCTTCCTGCAAACTGTAAAATTACTAATTCCCATAACTATTGTTCAAACTTTCATAGCTCCTATTTTAATTGGAAAATTATAACTCTTAGATGCCGTGGGGGCAATCTGTAGGCAAAGGGCAGGAAAATTAATCTTGGTCTGAATTAGAGAAACAGAAATTACAGTAGAATAAAGTATGTGACATATTTTTTGTTTAGATTAGTTTTTCATGCAATTAGTGTTTAATCAGTAGACATATGAATAGCATTTGAAAAGTGTCCAGCAGAGCAACACTTGCTGCAGATGGCAGATGGGAACGGCAGTGTACCGTATAATAGTTCTGTGTCTAGGAAAAGTATTCTAAATTCATTTCTTAAAAAATTACATTTGAAATCATTTTAACCTTCTGGGTATGAAAACACAGGCTTCCATGTAAGTCTTTGGAAGGTATCTCTCCTGGCAACCTGATGTAAAACACTGCTCTATTATTATTTGAGTTAGAAATGATTTTGATGAGTATGATGCATCTCACTCTTATGTTGCCAGGTGATATCCAGGTCCTCAAGTTTTCTCAGTTATCTGAGGATCTCTCTTTGAGTTCCTTGTGAGGGGTCCAGAGACAATATTTCAATTTTTTTCCTCCTTTAGCAAGCTCGCAGTTACCGCCTGGCATCCCGCAATCTTAGGAAGTTCTTTAATCGTGTAATTGATCGAGATTGTGGCCATCTGAAATCAATTCCCACAGCTTTCCCTGTCTCATCTTAGAAATGCACTTGATCTCTCATCTTTCTTACAAAGGGTACTGTCTTCTTTCTAAAGTCAGTGCCTCCTGCTTTGACTGCGACACCCCCCCTACTCCCCCTTTGACTTTATCAATCACTCTGCCCGCTTGCATTGTATTCTCTGACCCCGCTCTCCACGGCCTCGTTCATTTTCTGCCAAGCTTTAGTAAGAGTAATCTATTCTTCCTGGTCTTTTTCTTCCCCTCCCACTCACTTAATATCTGGGTATTTACAGAGCGCGATCTGGTTTCTGTTCTTACCACTTGACTGAAAATATTTTCACCAATAACTTTTTAGCCATCAGTCATAAATCCCATGGCCTTTTCTCAGATCCCACAGTTCTTGAGCTTTCTGCTGAACGTCACTCTGATAACCATCTCATCATTTGAAAAAAAAAAAATTTCCCCTCAATCTCCAGTAACACTGTTTTCTCATCTTCCTTTAATGTCTTGGATCCTTATTCACTCATCTGTTTTGCCATCTTTTCTCTTTCCT
The DNA here is from genome assembly GCF_011764305.1 of Mustela putorius furo. Classification (NCBI taxonomy): domain Eukaryota; kingdom Metazoa; phylum Chordata; class Mammalia; order Carnivora; family Mustelidae; genus Mustela; species Mustela putorius. The sequence continues at coordinate 25,689,777 of NW_025422015.1, read as the reverse complement.
GCCAACCTCTAAATCAGTGATCTCTGAACTACTCTGATTACATGTGCCTAATAAAAACTTGAAGCATAAGACATAAATGCCACACATGTATATATACATAAAATTATGTATGTATGTACTCTACTAACATATATAATTAGGTATATTTACTCTACTGATAATATATCATGTACATTATAAAACAAATTCAAAGTAGACATTTTAAAATAATAAAGTTGATTAAAGTTGAAGTAAAAATATTTTAAGCAAAATTATTTATTACTAGTATTGAGAAACACGGTTGAATCATTTTCATTATTTTTTAAATCTTGATTTAACATTTTGTGATATAGCAATTCAGTGGTTTGTTTCATAATTCAGTGGATTGATATGCTGGGTTTTCGTGGCTGTCACTGCTAAAAATGATACTTCACAAAGGTACACAGATCCAAATGAGAAAAGTACATTGTTAGTTGCTGTAAGTCATGATACATCTTTTCAATGATGCCTACTAATTTTGCAAAGATATTGTTGAAATTGGCTGGTAAATTCCTATCTTCCCTGATGTCAAAGTGAGGGTCAATTAATTAATATTTAACTATTGGATTTTTCAAATGATTTTTTTAAATTTATTTGTCAAGAAGAGAGAGAGCAAGAACAAGTAGGAAGAGCGACAGGCAGAAGGAGAAGGAGTCTCCTCGGGAGCAAGGAGCCCCATGTAGGACTCAATACCAGGACTCTGGGATCATGACCTGAGCCAAAGGCAGATGCTTAACTGATTGAGCCACCCAGGCGTCCATAACTATTGGATTTTTTAAATTCACTATTTATTTGAAAGAGAGGGAGTGTGCGCTTGAGCAGGGGAAGGGGCAGAGGGGAGGAGAAGAGACAGTCCACCAGCAGACTCCCAAGTGAGGGCACAGCCTGATGCAGGGCTCCATTACAGGACCCTGAGATCATGTTCTGAGCAGAAATCAAGAGTCAGCTACTTAACCGACTGAGCCTCCAGCTGCCCCTAACTATGGGATTTAAAACACACTGAAGTGGTCCCTGGGTGGCTCAGTTGGTTAAGCGTCTGCTTTCAGTTCAAGTCATGATCCCAGGGTCCTGTGATCAAGCCCCACACTGGGACCCTTGCTCTGCGTGCGGGAGCCTGCTTCTCCCTCTTGCTTGCCTGCTGCTTCCCCTGCTTGTGCTCTCTCTCTCTCTCTCTGCCAAATACATTTTTAAAAGATAAACACACACACACACATGCTGAAATCCTGTGGAAGATTTTGTAAGTGGTTAGAAATTCTGTTTGCAAGTTTTTAAAGTTTGCAAAATGAGAAGTTACATTGTTTTTAGCTATGGAAGCACAAAACATCAGAAATATTCGAAAACAATCCATTTCTGAAATATTCTAGATAGGATAATTGATTCTTTTGTTACAGCTGTTTTTGCTCCTTTTAACTGAAGGGTCAGCTCCAGCACCTATGTGGGCATTCTTCTAGATGCCAGACTGCTGGACAGGCCCCCGTGGATAAGGTAGACAAATTTGAGCAGTCACCTTTGTGCAAAATAAAGTTTACTATTAGCACATCTTTAATTTGGAGAAAAATGATCTGTCACAAGACAATCACAAATCTTTAAACCATACAAAAGTGTACCACAGTTACTCCTCATCTCACAAAGTATCTGAGGGTCCTACTATACTTTATACATTTGTTTCTATAAATCAGCCTCCTATTTAAAACATTGTCCAGAACTTTGTAAACTGCTGGCTATAATTTCTTTGCTGTAGGAACTTGTCTATAATGACACTGGGAATACATTTCAGAGGTGGAGTTATGTTGTTAATCTCCTTTTAGAATCACCTTCAGAAGTCTAGGCAGCACCATTGCTCTAACAGCAGTTGTGCTGACTCAGTTCATCCATAACGTGATGCTTCTGCTCAAGAGGTCATTAAGGAATAGAACAGGGATTTCCCATGCATTAAAAAAAAAATACCTCGTGGATTTTATTATTGAAGCATAATCTAGCAGATACAATAAACACAGACGTTGGGGAAAAACCGAGCTCTCAGGCAACTTTGCAGAAAATCTCCCTTACTGAGTCATTTGTTCATACAAATAATCGTAAAAGCTAACGGTTATTTTGTGCTTACCAAATTCCAGGTACTATTTTGTGCCTGTTACCTATATGACCTCATTGAATTCTTCAGCATTTCTTTCCCAAGCACCTTCCAAGAGTATTTTCAGGAAAAGAAATGGTTTTGGTTTTCACCATATTGCCTCTTTGTATTATTTTAGCTATTTTAAGGGAGGACTGGTATATTGATAATAAACTGTGTTTTTTTCTTTGTCTCTATTTAAAATCTCAAAAGAGTTGAACATTAATTTTAGTGAGGTTTGAATGCAATGAAGTACTGGATCGGTTACAACATAATTACAAACAGCACTGAAAAACTGTGAACAATTGTCTTCACGTTCTTTCTGATTAGTTTGAAAATATATTGTTAACCATGAAGGCTTCAATTTCCAGCTGCTAACATCACATTACACAGTATAAACTATGGTGAAATTCATTGTCACTGAGGATATTTGTAAATTTTCATTTCAATTATCTTGAAATTTTCAGATTTTTGGCTAACATCTTGATGGGTATGATTAGTTCGTCTTCTTATAGTTTTTTCCTCATAATGTGGCTGGTGGAGAAATATGTGAAGTGTGAGAACTGTCAATTCTACTTTTCTTTTTTATCACTGTTCATATCATATCACTTTTGTTCATATTATAATATTTTAATACATTTATCTTTCGAAGTATGTAATACTTTTAGAAAAAGCATGAATAATGACAACACAATGACTTGATATGCACTGAATACATCTGTGTAAGTACTACTGAGATCTAGAAGTAGAATATTGGTAGGTCCCAGCAGCTCCATCACACCTTAACCCAACCCCTCTTCCCCAAAGCTAACTAGTATCCTGACTTCTAATGTCATAATTAGATTTCTCTATTGTTTGGAAGTTTCAAACTTGTTTGGAAGTTTTATATGCTCTAAATCATAGAGTATATTCTTTTCTGTGCCTGGATTCTTTCTTTTTATCTTTAATGTCAGAGTAGTCCATTGTATGAATACACCAAAATTTATTTATCTGCTCTACTACAGAAGAACATTTGGGTTTTTTTTCTACTTTATAGCTATAATAAAAAATGCTGCTATGAATATTTCTACACATGTGCTTTTGTACACATACGTAAACATTTTTTTCACATATGCATAAGCTTCTGTGGCTTTTTTTTTTTTTTTTGGTAGGCATTTAATTGTTGGGTGAAAGTGGGTATGTATGTCCACCTTTAGTAGATTCCACAAACTTGTTTTCCAGAATATATTCTCACCGGGAATACACAAACTTCCAGTTTCTCTACAATCTTGCTTCAATTTGGTACTGTTCAACTTTTTACTTCATCATGCCATGATTCTATGGTATTACCTCATTGTGGTTTCTATTTACATTTCTTGGATGACAAGATTAAATAGCTTCGGTGTTTTATTGGCCATCGTGAAACACCAATTTTGTGAAGTACCGTTCAAGTATTTTGCCCATTTTCAATACTGGGCTGTCCATATTTTTGTCACTAATTGGTAAGAGTTCTTTACGTATTTGAATACAAGTCTTTTTTAGTATCCTTTACCTGTTTTGCAAATAAGCTTCCCCCTCTATAGCCTGCCTTTTCACTCTCTTAATGGTGTCTTCAATAGTATAATCTTTGACTGATGGGGTTTTTTTTTTAAGTATTTTTTAAGAACACTTGTCCATTTTGTCAGATTCAATTTTGCTTGAAGTAGAGAATACAATTTCCAAACAACTTGACCACATTCATTTAATCTACAGCATAGTGCAATGCTCTCAAATGAAGGGGGCCTAGTCAGGCTCCCATTCTCAGATACTTACTCTCTGGAAACAAACAAACAAACAAACAAAAAATAAGATCCAGTGGCCAGAATTGCTCTATATTTTTAGATAACAGTGATCAACTAGTAATTTTATTAAAAAAACACAAACAAACAACAGCAACAGCAACAAAAAGCACCAGATGCTATGTATCTCTTGATAGAAAAAAACACAGCACTCATTATGGAGTAGTTTTCCCAGAAATTCAAACCTCTACCTATTAAGTTTCAAAATTTAATTATTAATTCACAGGAAAACAAGTCAGAAGTTCATCTTAGTAGGAAGTAACTCACAGGCAGAACAACTCCAGAATATATGACATAAAGAATATATATTTCTAGAATATATGTCATATGAAGAAACTGATAGACAAAAATCATATGTGAAGTATGAGAAATTGAGGAATAGAAGGTGTTTGGAAAACAGCAAAGTGCACTAAAACATAACAGTCCAGTTTCTACACAAGTTGCTCTAAAAAACTCGCAAGAGAAAAACCATTTCCACCCTCCTCACTGGCAATGACGATGAGCAGAATCATGTTTCGGGAAACTCTATAGAAGGAATCCAGTTTCTTCAACCAATTTGGAAAAAAAGATGGGAAGAGACTTAAAAGGTGTCATTCAATTGCAATGTGTGTACCTTACTGAGATCCTGACTCAAACTGTAAGAAAACATTTTTATAAGACAACCAGGCATATCTTATTTCTAACACAAGATCTGATATACTTAAGGAACTATTGCTATTGCTTTCAGGTATGAGACTTATATTGTTTGTTTTAAGAATCACCTATGTTTCAGAGGTATTCAGTGAATTATCTGCTGATAAATTAAATGAAATGATGTCTGCTTTTGTCTTTTCCCCCAAATAGCCAATGGGGCTGAATAGTAAAGGATATAGGTAGAACAAAATTAATCTTGACTTTATAGTTGATGAAGCTGGCTGATGGGTGTCTGGAGGTTCATTATGCTAGTCTCTCCACCTTTATATGTACTTGAAATTTTCCAGGATAAAAAGTAAAAAAATAGCTTGATCTGACTTGAGATCAAGACAGTAGCAGACTTGGGGTGCCTGGGTGGCTCAGTGGGTTAAGGCCTCTGCTTTCGGCTCAGGTCATGATCCCAGGGTCCTGGGATTAAGTCCCACATTGGGCTCTCTGCTCAGCAGGGAGCCTGTTTCCCTCCCTCTCTCTCTGCCTGCCTCTCTGCCTATTTGTGATCTCTGTCTGTCAAATAAATAAATAAAATCTTTAAAAAAAAAAAAAAAGACAGCAGACTTACGTATAATGTGAGGACACACAAAAAATATACTGTATGGCAGAGAATAGGCAATAGCTCCTTAAATCATCTCAGCTGCCTAAATTTGGAGTTGGGTTAGTACTGACTTGGCTAGTATGACATTGCTGGATCCCTTACACTCTCAGAGGAACATTTCAGACACTTGACTCAACTTCTGAAGCTACACAAGAAGCTGCGGTCTGGACAACAGTGCACGAGTTGGGGGAGGGGATGGGGTCAGGAAGTAGGGTTGCAAGGTAGCAGCAAGGCTGACAGGCCTGGAGGGATTTGCTGGTGGACAATAACACAGAACAGATCCTCCCCTGTGACCAAACTCACCATTTAACGTGGCATTTGCTTTTGGTTAACTACAGGGAATAAAGAGAGAAAAGAAGAATGTTTGGGCCCAGGTGTCTTTTCCCATCTATACCTGAATTTCTCACTCTATAAAAATGAAAAATTTAGACCTATCCCTTGATATTTTAGTAGTAGTGCATGTATTGAGAAGAAATTAATTTTATTATGTTATTTGTATATTGAGCAGAGATTTTATTTACTTATTTTTATTTTTTATTAACATATGATGTATTATTTGCTTCAGGGGTACAGGTCTGTGAATCATCAGTACTTTTTTTTTTTTTTAAAGATTTTATTTATTTATTTGACAGACAGAGATTACAAGTAGGCAAGAGAGGCAGGCAGGGAGAGAGAGGAGGAAGCAGGCTCTCCGCCGAGCAGAGGGCCCGATGTGGGCCTTGATCCCAGGACCCTGGGATCATGACCTGAGCCAAAAGCGGAGGCCTTAAACCACTGAGCCACCCAGGTGCCCCTGTGAATCATCAGTCTTACACAATTCACAGCACTCACCACAGCACATACCCTCCCCAATGTCCATAACTCAGCCACCCTATGCTTTTCCCCCACAACCACCAGCAACCCTCAGTTTGTTTCCTGAGATTAAGAGTCTCTTATAGTTTGTCTCCCTCCCTGGCCCCATCTTGGTTCATTTTTCCCTCCTTACTTCCCAGGAACCCCCCCCCCACACTGCCCTGCCTCTCAAATTCCTTATATCAGAGAGATCATATGATAATTCTCTTTCTCGAGCAGAGAGATTTTAAATTTATACTTAGAAAATACTGACTATGAAGTGTCGTTCACACATACACACATTGAATGCATATATATACACCACTTAAAATTTGACAGAAATGTTTCAACTCACTCCAACGTTACTTTGAAAAGAGAGAAATTCAGTAGACAGTAAATTGATGATCAGGGATATTTAAGAGCCGAGCATTTGTCGATATCTTTATAACACTAAAATCTAGCCTCGGGATCATATAAGCACCCTAAATACATTAAAACCTCTACACAAGTTCTGTGTGCAATCTGTCATTATCATCTGCCGAATAAAAACTCAGCTGACAGGCAAGCTATAACAGTCAAAGCTGAGAAATGCAACTCAAGTGCTAAAGGATTAAACAATATTCTCAAATGCAAACCAGACTAGAGTCGAGGCTAAAGACTCCTTGTTTTCAGACCTATGTCCAGATTCTTTTTCTTTCCTGCCATTTTATTCATTTCTCCATATTCTTAACCAAAGTTGTCAGAGTTGTGTATTACGTTGCCCTTACTGTAATTATAGGGCATTTATTTATCTCAGTTTCTGAAAACTAGAAAGTGATGAGTAAGGAAAACTGAATAACCAGATAGAATAAAAGCAAAATATCTGTCCGTTCCTTCTTTTTTCCCGACGTTAGAGAAAAGGTAAACCAACAGAACAAAAACAAGAGAACAATGATAAGCCTGTAGTTATTAATTAAAGCTTGACTCAGGTAGTGTTTGTTTTAAAATGTCATTTCCTTTTGCGTTAAAGGATAGGCGGTCAACGAATTCTTAACAAAGCAAGGGGGGAGCTTTTGACTGTATTTTAGCAGTAACTGCTTGTCCCCACCAGATGGCAGTCTTCCCCAGACCTTTGAAGCTGCCTCCAGAACGTAGCTATTCACTGCTGACAAAGCAGTGAGATTTTATCTAAGTACTTGGTTTGAATATGGGAAATCTGCCAGGACTCCGTGGCTCCAGGATTAAATGTCTCTTATTTGAAAAGAGACTTCCATGAGCAGAGGTTTTTATTTATTTTTTTTTAAGTCATACATATTATCTTCGGGACAAAGGCTATTTACATAAACTTGAGGCTCAAGTTGAGCTTCTCAGGATCTCAGTTGGCACTTTTTTCTTGATGCTCAGCACCCCAAGAGGCTGGTAAATGCACTAGTGAATGTTTCAGAGTATTGTATTTCTTAAACCGGAGCCAAGGAAGAAGTATTCAAATGCCACCCATATCTCAAGTATTCTCATCTAATCTCAGCTCCTAGAGTATTTACTTAAAACATTTTCATTTTCTTGGCAAGGAGCTATGTAAATACATTCAATTTTACCTTTTTTTTTTTTTTTTACATATGTCCTTGAGACATTTTGACTAATGTGTTAGGTTTGAGAATTTTACTCTCTAACTAGATGTGCACAAATATATCATAAACTAATTCTGGAATAAAAGGCTTATCTCAATGATCAGTGACATTTGCATTCAGGAATTACGAGCAGTTGAGAATTCATCTACTCCCTATATTCCTAGAGAGAAACCTGATGCATTTTCCACTTTTGTATTTTTAATTTGTATTTCTAACAAATTCCTATCCTTGACACAGATCAGTATTAGTGTACTACTTTTTCAATACAGGAATTCACACAAGGCTAGATGCTATCTATACCTTAGATAGGGAGAAGGCTAGGAACATGCTCACAGGGGGCCTACACAGGGCAAAAGGTGAGGCTCTGGGACACTTCTCGGGCAGGGAGAGCATGATGGTGATTCAGGGAGGCACATCGGAGGTGGGACTCTGTCCTTATTACCTTGGCTTTTTCCTACTGGAGGGCCGCAGAGAATGACATACAAATGGCTATCAGACACATGAAAAATGTTCATCATCACTAGCCATCAGGGAGATTCAAATTAAAACAACACTGAGATATCACCTTATACTAGTTAGAATGACCAAAATTAGCAAGATAGGAAACAACATGTGTTGGAGGGGATGTGGAGAAAGGGGAACCTTCTTACACTGTTGGTAGGAATGCAAGTTGGTACAGCCACTTTGGAAAACAGTGTGGAGATTCCTCAAGAAATTAAAAATAGAGCTTCCCTATGACCCTGCAATTGCACTACTGGGTATTTATCCCAAAGATACAGATGTAGTGAGGGGCACCTGGGTAGCTCAGTGGTTTAAGCCTCTGCCTTCAGCTCGGGTCATGATCTCAGGGTCCTGGGATTGAGCCCCACATCGGGCTCTCTGCTCAGCAGGGAGCCTGCTTCCCCCTCTCTCTCCGCCTGCCTCTCTGTCTACTTGTGATCTCTCTCTGTCTATCAAATAAATAAATAAAAATCTTAAAAAAAAAAAAGATACAGATGTAGTGAAAAGAAGGGCCATCTGTACCCCAATGTTTATAGCAGCAATGGCCACGGTCGCCAAACTGTGGAAAGAACCAAGATGCCCTTCAACGAACGAATGGATAAGGAAGATTTGGTCCATATACACTATGGAGTATTATGCCTCCATCAGAAAGGATGAATACCCAACTTTTGTATCAACATGGACGGGACTGGAAGAGATAATGCTGAGTGAAATCAGTCAAGCAGAGAGAGTCAATTATCATATGGTTTCACTTATTTGTGAAGCATAAAAATAGCATGGAAGACAAGGGGAGATGGAGAGGAGAAGGGAGTTGAGGGAAATTGGAAGGGGAGATGAACCATGAGAGACTATGGACTCTGAAAAACAATCTGAGGGTTTTGAAGGGGTAGGGGTGGGAGGTTGGGGGAACCAGGTGGTGGGATTTGGAGAGGGCACGGATTGCATGGAGCATTGGGTGTGGTGAAAAAACAAGGAATACTGTTATGCTGAAAATTTAAAAAAAAAAGAAAAGAAAAGAAAAAAGAAAATGTCATCTCCAAATAGGACAACTGCAGGAGTCCAGGATAGGACTCCTTTGGGAGATGCCACTTTGGGATATTGATTGTCTTAAGCTGTAGGCACTTAAAAAAAGAAAGCAAATTGCAAGGAGAGACTATCTCTGAGCTCCCTTTACCTTCTTAGAGACAGATCCCCCATCGACCAGAAGACTGACTTTTACCACAAAGAGACTAGAAGGTGACATCCCACCCAGACAAACTTTGTCACAAATTGCCACTCCTCCCACATATTTTTGTAAAGGCCCATTCATTTTCCCTCACAGTTATTTTTGAAAATCATTCTCCCCTAAGAAGCCTGAATCACCTAACCCTTTTGGCCATTAAGATGGTATTTAAAACTGAATTTAAAGCTACCTGTGTTACTTGGTTTCCCTAGGTATCTCCCTTGTATAACATGAGGTCTACATGTTGGTAAACTTCTGTTTTCCTCTTGTTAATTTGTCTTTTATTGTATGGGTCTCAACCAAGAACTCAGAAGGGGAGAGGAAAAATTATCTTCCTTCACCTGCACTATTTATACCTAAAAGAGAAATGTACAAGCTAGTGAGAAAAACTAGGGGTAAATTCTACCCTGCCTTAGATTTTCATTCTCTCATTCTCTCCTCTCAACCCAACTCCACACAATGCAGTATGCTGCAGATCTAGAGATCTATTTTTTATATTTCACATGCATAATATAATGCAAGTATTAGAATTCAGTATAACTTTTGGTTAAAAAAAAAAAAAAGTACTCATTACCAGGAACTAAATTCACAGCCATTCACAGAGAACAGTTCTGTAATCCAGTTGCCAAATAATGTAGTGTATGTGGATACAATTATGTATAGAAAAGGGAAATTTTCTATGGATGGGGAATTTGGGACAAAATTACTCAGGTTAAACAATGCAACAAGGAGAAGCTGTAGTATTATTCATGGTAGTTGAAAACAAAAAGTTCTATTTCAAAAGTGAAAAGTCATAGGCTTTTCTTATAAAATTAGAGTTTTTTTAAAAAGGCCTCTATATTTAAAATGTATTTAAAATTCCTCTATAACTCCTATGCTGTAGCCCAAAGGATTAATTCCAGACTGCTTCCTGTGACCTTTAAGATGAGTCCACAACTCCATTTCATGGTTCCCCTTCTCTGCTCTGCTTTTGCTATGTAATTTCCCGAGTAGATTGTGAGTTATTTTCAAGTCCATCCTGCTAGATAGTATGATCCTGGCTATTCTTCTGCTTGCTTACCTTTGAAATTTCTAGTGAGTCCTTGATATATATATATATATATATAGAGAGAGAGAGAGAGAGAGAGAGATCTCTCTCTCTATATATATATATATATATTTATTTCATTAATCAATTAAGTAACTCATGGCTAGTTTTTTTGACTATGTTATTTCTGTAAAATTCCAGAACACCTGAGAAATACATGCCTATTCATTTTTCTCTGGAAAGCTCTCGAATACCTGTGTGTTGTATTAGTTCCCTGGGGCTGCTGTGGTAAACTACTATCAGCTGGGTGGCTTACAGCAGCAGAAATCTCTTCTCTAAGACTTCTGGAGGTCAGAAGCTTAAAATCACAAGGTATCAGCAAGGCTGGGTGTCCTCCAGAAGCTCTGGGGGAGAAACCCTTTTGCCTCTTCCAGCTTCTCCTGGTTGTTGACATTCTATTGCGTCCCTTGGCCCCTGGCCACATAACTCCAAACTCTGCCTCCGTCTTCACGTTGTCTTTTCCTCTATGGTTTTGCGTGTCTAGACCCCTTCACCTCCTCTCTTGTAAGATATGCATAATGGTGTGTAGGGTCCACCAGTTCAGCCAGGATAAAATCCTCCTCTCAAGATCCTTACTTTAATCACCTCATTGCCAGAGAAGGAGATATTCATTCTTTGGCCATATAATGTGATAGTCAGATTTTCAGGTGATTCAAGTGTAGGCTACTTTTTAGGGACCGACCACATGTAACATACCACAACCTGAGAGTAAATAATTGAGACTGGGAAGATACAAAGTCAAAACTGGGTTCAGGCTACCTATCACCAACATAGTATTTTCTTTGAGACCTAAACCTAGATGTTTCTATACCTCTGATATGGAACATTTACGGAGAGTACTCTGGTGGATTGCTAATGTGAAGGGAGCTTTAAATAAACTGACATTTCCTAGAGAACAAAGAGATGCCTAAGACAAAAGTAGAGAAGACCCTGGAGATAAAAGGTAAATTGGGAGACAGACCTGCTCAAGGCCCTCTGGTCCTGCACAGTGGCAGGCCAGTGCGGTGAACATATGGGGATGGAGACCTCAAATGCATAGAGTCCAGAGAGAATCATTTGGAAGCTGATCCAAAAGGTGCCTAAGAAGTCCAAGATGAAAAATTGTCATTTCCCAGGAATAAAAGTGTTGAGAGAGCAAGAGCAAGCAAACTGGGGGGTAAAAATAAATAAAAATTACTTCCAGCTACCTCGAAGGGTTCGGAACAAAGGAAGAACCATCCCGTGGGAAGGCAGAAGTGCCATGTGAAATGCCTGGGCTTGGGCGACCTCTTCAGCGCTGTAGGCCTCACAAATTGTTCCAAACACAAGAACCAAAATAAGGTTTTATATGAATCTGCGATCTGTCTGCCACTTTGCCAATATTCTTATACTCTGAGATTTCATTATCCTAATAGTTAAAAACACAAGGGGGTTTTGCTAGCTTTCGTTGAAGGGCTCACATTCGTACGGAGCAGACCAGCCTCGGTTCAAGGCACATTCTGAACAGCTAGTGCCCGTACTGATTTTTTCTGGGGTCATCTCTGGAAGCACGGGCTTGTAAGGAGGGGGATGCAGGAAGAACCACTGGAGAAGGGGTCCCTGGACCCTAAGAGAGAAATTCACCCCGATTCCTCCAGGAGAAGAAGTATGAAAATAACAGAGCATTGGCAATAAGAAACTCATTTATTTCCCCCCACCCCAGGCAGGTGGGAGTTTTTTTTTTTTCACAGCAGACATCTAAAATCACTTAAAAATACCCATATAATTAGGTGCTGGAAACTCAAACATGAAGCAGGGCTCAAAACAGATAATAGAAGAAAACCTAAGGACGGCATTTGTGACTGACTCCATGTTTGAAGTCACCAGTTTGTCACCCTGGCTAATGACGGTATCTTCTCAGACAAATACTACTGGTCTGGAAACCTCTAGTGGACTTGAACATTACTAAAATCTCTATTGGATATAAAGTTTAAACTCTTCATGGAGCCCAGTGATTTAAAAAATAGAACAAAAGTGATTAATTAGGTGATTTTAATTAAACTCAGTTGCATAGCCAATCCAATTGATTCTTTTGAAAGTGTCTCTTACTTGGTCTAAAACCTCCCAATGTCATTAAAAAATGGTGACCGTAAAGGCCAGCCCCATTTTGCTGAGTTGCTGCAAACATACGTGAGATTATAAACAACTTGACCATTTTTTTCCTTTTGCTATCTGAAAATTAAGCAAGTATGTAGTTACAAATGGCTGTGGAGAAGCGGATGACCTATTTATTGAAGCAGTCTGTGATGGACATAGCATTATTCCCCCAGAGAGCATTTATGAGTTCCTAGGACTCCAATATACAAACTATAAACCATTTACTACAGTATTTTTTAAGAGAAAGGAAATAGGAACTTAGGGGGTATTTTATGTTGTGTGTGTGTGTGTGTGTGTGTGTGTGTGTGTATGTGTGTGTGCATGTGTACATATATTATATTTCCACCAAGTGTTCAAACTAAAAATCAAAAACCTTTTAATATTTTTGCTCTTATAATCATGTTTGAAAATATTTCCATCTTTCTTCCCTCATCATTTGCACATGTTTGTTTGTCCATACCTGAAAAGTACTTAAATTTTATAGATACCATCTATGGGAAACCAGTAAAGCCCTGCAAATACTGTAGCTCTGCAGAAAATTCAGTTATAAACCTGGAAACCTACTATCCAACTTCTCTATTTCTCAAAAACATGTAGTTAATAGACACAGAAGGAGCAAAAGATAACAGTATACAGACACAAATTCTAAACATTTAGGCAAGATAACCATTTTCCTTAAACTTTGCCAATAAGCCTTCTGGTGTGTTTTCAGTACTTTTAAGGGTCAAATAATGACCTTCACCTCATTTAAACATAAAAGTATCATCTTTATTTCCTTTTGGATTTCTTCTGACTTGAAACTAGATCTTTGAATAGCATTGTTTGCTGTTGCTTATCAAATTCCATTTACAGTACTACTGACTTACAATCATAGATGAATACTCTCCCAAATATGACACACATCTTATTCCATAATAAAACAAAGATGGAAATGAAGTGAAAGAGGAGGATAAACCAAGTAAGGAATGATTTCTTAAGGCTTGAAGCGTAAAAAAATTTGGAGACGCAACAGAAAGTGGTCAGCTAGGAATTCAGAAACTCTTATAACCAGCTTCTCCAATTTCCTAAGTGATTTATGAAGTCACTATGTTTCCTCTGCTTTTCAGTTAATCCTTTACTATACCAGCTAATTCTCATAGCAGATATGCTGATCTGATCTATATCCTAATCTGCAAAATGGGAATAACAGCTATTGGCTGGCCAAGATAATGGGTCAAGGTTACATGAGGCTGGTCAGGCTAGATAAGAGAAGAAGAAATCATTGGAAATCAGATACTTTCTGTCAGGTGACACTTAATCCCCAAGCAAACAATAATAACACCAGTGAAAAACTATCCCAAAAATGACTGCCACAGAAAAATTAAGGGAAAACAATTTACAGAAGTTCTTTGTAGGACAGATACATTACTTTATGGAGGGAAGAGGGAAGAGATACAGATCATTATGGAAAACAGTATGGCCCTTCCTAAAGAAATAACATAGAATTACCATTTGAACCAGCAATGCAACTTCTGGATATACATTCAAAAGAACTAAAATCAGGAACTCAAATAGATATTTGTTCACCAATATTCATAGCAGCGTTATTGACAATAGCCAAAAGTGGAAGCAACGTAAGTGTCTATCAACAGATGAAGGGATAAACAAAATGTGGAATATCCATCCAATGGAATAATGTTCGATCTTAAAAAGGAATACAATTATGACACACGTTGCAGCATAAATGAGCCTTGAAGACAGTCTGCTGAGTGAAATAAGCCAGACTTAAAAGGACCCAAAAATATTGTGTAATTCCACTTATATGAGGTACCTGGAGTTGTCAAATTCATATAGACAGAAAGTAGATGGTGACTGTCAGGTCTGGGAAGTTGGGGGAATAGGGAGCCACTGTGTAATGGATACAAAGTTTCAGTTGGGGAAGATATAAAAGTTCCAGAGATGGATGGTGGTGATGGTTGTACAGCAATGTGAATCCATTTACTGCCATTGAATTTTACAAAAAAATTATAGATCAAAATGGTAAATTTATATTGCGTGTACTTTATCACAATGAAGAATATTTCTTCCCGAGTTTTACAAAGCTTATTTATGAAAAAGGCTACCATATAAGAGAACAAATTATTTTAAAGATAATACACAAGATATGAAAGGTGAAAGAAAGAGAAATCGGGCCATTTTCTTGAGGAAGGTCTGCATGCTTATGCATGGTCCAGAGAGGGCTACAGGCAAGAAGTACCTGTAGGCTACTACCTTCTCCAGATTAAATAATGAGATCTCCAGATGGCCAACAGACAAGGAAAAAGTGCTCCATATCACTCAGCATCAGGGAAATACAAATCAAAACCACAATGAGATACCACCACACACCAGTCAGAATGGCTAAAATTAACAAGTCAAGAAATTACAGATGCTGGCAAGGATGCGGAGAAAGGGGAATCCCCCTACACTGTTGGTGGGAATGCAAGCTGGTGCAGCCACTCTGGAAAACAGTGTGGAGGTTCCTCAAAAAGTTGAAAATAGAACTACCCTATGACCCAGCAATTGCACTACTGGGTATTTACCCTAAAGATACAAATGTAGCGATCTGAAGGGGCACGTGCGCCTGAATGTTTATAGCAGCAAGGTCTACAATAGCCAAACTAGTGAAGAACCTAGATGTCCATCAACAGATGAATGGATAAAGAAGATGTGATATATATTTACAATGGAATACTATGCAGCCATCAAAAGAAATGAAATCTTGCCATTTGTGATGACGTGGATGGAACTAGAGGGTATTATGCATAGCAAAATAAATCAATCAGAGAAAGACAATTATCACATGATCTCCCTGATATGAGGAAGTTGAGAGGCAACATGGGGGACTTGGGGGGTAGGAAAGGAATAAATGAAACAAGATGGGATGGGGAGGGAGACAAACCATAAGAGACTCCTAAGCTCACAAAACAAACTGAGGGTTGCTGGGGCCGGGGGCGGGGGGGGGAGGGGGAGGGTGGTTGGGTTATGGACATTGGGGAAGGTATGTACTATGGTAAGTGCTATGGAGTGTGTAAACCTGATGATTCACAGACCTAATAATACATTATATGTTACTAAAATAATGAGATCTCAGTTCTGAAGACAGTTTTACTTTACAGCCTCTTAATTTCAAGTTTATCACATGGCTGCTGATCTTCAGAGCACCAAACACTCCAGATACGAAGTCTAAGCTGGAGAAAATGTCATCACCCTCATTTTTTCTCCCACCCAAAGCCAAATTAAATGAGAAAGTCAGCTTGGCATTTAGAAATTTGTGGACGTGAATGGAATGAAGGAAGTTCATGTTAGAAATATGCTTGGTGGTTAAGAGGAGTTAAAGAATGAGATATTTGGAAAAAGTAGAGCAGAACTATTTTGTTTAGAGGATCAGCTATTCAGTCCTTAAATGTAATGGGGATGGAGTATAAAAGATTTCTTAAGCTAGAGTTTCTTAAGGAAAGGTGTATTTGTGTTTCTTAGCTGCTATGGTATTAGCTTTGTGGGCAGATGCTGAATTCAAACAAAACTCAAGACATCTATCTTATTGTGCCCCAGGCTACTTGACATACATGATGAGGAGGAGGAGGGTGATTAAATCAATTCCTTTCATAAATCTTAGCCCAAATTTCCCAGGTACATAATATATCACAAAAGCAACTCTTGCATTTAGAATAAGTTCTATTGAAAACAATGTATAAATAGTGAAAAACAAATCTACGTTTTGCAATATTATTTGAGTCATTTCTGTATTATGCCTACAGGTGTTCCCTGAGGTAAAAGAACAACAGCTCACTAGTTTTACTTCCAACAATCTAATATGTTACCCTTTGAAAATTGCTTTTGGCCCAGAAAAAAATAAAGGTAGATAGTAAAGACAAATAACTGAGATTTTGAAATAAAACTTTTATTACATCATTGAAACTGACCAACCTTCCAATATCTGATACAGGTACAATGACTAGAGGTGCCCCTAAAACACTGGATTTTTCATTGCCTGCTGCAGGCAATTATTCTCCAATAAGTTACAGGAGCTGCAAATATCTTTATTGGGTTTTCCAGAATCATCTGGACTTACCTTAGGAAGTTAAAGAGGGGTTGATCTTTCAGAAATTTCAGTGGAAAGAAAATTTGTCGTTAGTAGTCTCTTCTCTTGCTCATTCTCCCTCCTTCAATTCCCCAAATACCCTTATTATCTTCATGTTATCCCAGACCCTTCATACTATATCAAATGTATAACTGACAAATATGAGAAGGAAAGAAAAAACGTAAAGAAATAAAACACAGTGGTACTTACGTAAGGATGGCTCCTGAGCTTTAGAGATATTTAAGCAGAAACCACTTCTTAACTTCACAAGGAAATAAGCCAAAGTGACCAAAACAGCACTCTTACACATTCTAACTAGGGACAGCTTAAATTATTCCCTAACCTTTATTAAAAGCAACTTGGAGATATGTATCAAGGTCTTTAAATATTACTGTACCCTTGACCGATAATTCTACTTGTGGGAAATATGCCTAAGTGACTAATCTTAAACATAATATGTTTTATACAGAAATATTATAAATAATCATCAAAAGACAATTAAAACCCAAGTAATGCGGCGTAACTGGGGAAACTATAGTGAATCCATAAGGTATTTATTGAAAGTCATTTAACAAGGGGATCTATAATACCTATAAATATCTTCATGCTATAATTCATATGAAAAAAAGCAAATAATAGTGCAGGTAATATTATAGAATGTGTTTGTATTATGGTATCAAGTTATAAGTACTGACCTGTTGGTGTGAACATAATAGATTAGTAATTTAGCCTATATATTTGGATCCCAATTCTAATTCAATGTATTCAACTATGTTACTTAAAGTCAAAAGATTTTAACATTTTGTCTAGGTCAATTCTCCTGTATTTACAAATATGGGTAGAATGGTCAAAGACTATTTAAACTATTAGAATAGATTTGGAAGTATAAAATGCCTAAAGTTAATACCCATACTTAGAACATTGAAATTACTTGTTTCAAGTTCAGTTTCTATCCAGCTATTTCTTTATTTCTTCCCAAGTTATTCTTTTACCCTCTTCTATTTCTAACAGGTAATATTCTTTGAAAAATTATTAGGTTTGGTTACCAGTGAGAGAAAACCCAAAATATTAGTGGCTCAACGGAGAGATTATATTTCTTTTTCACAGAAAAATACAACAGAGGTGGTAGACTGATCAGGGTTGATATGAACTGAACAGTGTCAGGCTTGCAGGCGCCTCTGTCTCTCTCTTTCCCTCTCACTCTCCCTCATTTAACACCCTCAAACTCTTGCTTTCTTTTCAAGGCCCACTCACAGCTGAAGTTCTAAGTCATCACTATCACTCCAGGAGCCACGCCCCCCCAATTTTAGAGACACTTCTTGGCATTTATGAATATCATTTCCTGCTTCTATCTGACCAGTCATCACTTTGCCACATAACCAACCTAGCTACTAGGAAAAGCTGGGAAATACACTATTTAAACTGGCAGCCATACCCTAAAAGCCCAGGATTCTAGGTTACTGAGGGGAAAGGGCAGAAGAACAATTAGAAAACAATCAGCAGGCGGCCACACAAGCCTTACTCCCCTCTGTATTCTCATGGTACCTATCACAGTGCTTTGCACAAGGCAGATGTACAATTAGTATTCCAATGATAGTATTTTTAAAATTTAATTTGACTAATAGATATTATCAATCAGTCACAAATTTGGGAATAGGATCTAGAAATGCCACTTCTAGTCATATATATCAAGTAACAAATCAAGGATGTGCTTAGGATTTAACAAGATATACTGCTTATTAAGATATTCTCTTCAAAAGTAAAAAATGGGAAATAATAAATGACCAACAATATGAGACTCATTACGTAAATTATTGTATATCCCTAAAACATAATATTATACATGGGAAATGTTGGCTTGATGTTAAATTAATTAAAAAGAGCTAATTACAAGTCAGATTGAGCAGAGAGTAAAGAAACTAAAAGGAGATTTATCAAAATTATTAAGGTATTTAACTAAGTAATGAATTATAGGCAATTTTATGTTCATGTTTTTTTATCTCTTTTTCAAAATATTTTCCTCATATATGCAGAACCTAAAAAATAAAAAACCAATACTAAGCTCATAGATACAGAGAACAAATTGGTGGTTGCCAGCATGGGGGCTGGGGAGTGGGTGAAATGGGTGAAGGGAGTCAAAAGTATAAACTTCCAGTTACAAAACACATAACTATAATAATACTGTGTTGCATATTTGAAAGTGGCTAATAGAATAAATTTTGAAAATCTCATCACAAGAAAAAACGTGTAACTATGTATAGTTACAGTATACACGTATACAGTATAGTTATACTGTATACTGTATATAGTTATATAGTATAATTATAGTTATACTATACTATACTGTACTGTACTGTAGCTATGTATGTTCAGATGGATGTTAACCGACTTATTGTCATGATCGTGCAAATGTGAAATTATTATATTGTACACCTGAAACTCATATAACGTTTTTGTCAGTTATACCTCAGCATAAAGAAGGAAACAAGGATATTAATTTCAGTTCTGTTACTACTACTATATAGTCTTGGGAGAGTCACAATTTCTCATACGCTTAGTTTTCATGTTAACCAATTATAATATATGATATTTATATCCTTTAATGAATTAAAATTTGAGATTCGTTCTTCAGATTATTTCACAGTGAAAAACAGCCTTGGACTGAAAGCTAGGAGATGAAATATCCATTCTCAGTTCCAGTCCTAATTTCTTATTGATTCTAGGCTAGATAAGGTATTAGGAGCTAATAGCATATCTGTATACGAAGAAGTGGGATATGATGGACTCCAAAGTCTCAATGAGTTTAATATTCCATGATTCTTTGAGTATGGCCTCTATAACAATTTTATATATCAGAATATTGCCATTGGCAAACATTTCCTCATATATAGAACTTGATCCAGCTCTGATGCCTTGTTGAATCTAGAGCTCACTACAGTGTGAAACCTATATTTCCTTTATCTGGAGACGCACATAATTATTCAGTCTATGCCCCTCACAGTGTGTATAACTTCTCTAAGTCTCCCTTGTTCAAATATGACAAGCGCATAAAAATGTATGGTGATTGTAAACTGACTATAAGCCAAACAACTGAACTTGATATTTATTCAGATCCTAGGATTGATGCCGTCTGTGTCAAGTTAAAGGGGAAGAAAAGTCTTCATGAAGCTGGATATGAAGCATTGCACATCCGCAGCTTATTTTGAAAGAAAATTTGAAACAGAAAAGAATGATTCATATTCACAAAAAAGGCTTTATCACATTCTCCATTCTCCCTTAGGATTTTTGCCACATGTTCCCTTTGCCTTCATGGGAAGTGGCATCTCTAATGAAGCAGGAAACTTACAGGTGAGTCTGAAATAGATGCTGTGATAGGACCAGAGACTTTTTAGAGAATTTGTGAAAAGAGGTTAAGACTCCAATTAAGTAATCGTATTTTGTAAGACCCCGATAAAG
The DNA here is from genome assembly GCF_011764305.1 of Mustela putorius furo. Lineage (NCBI taxonomy): Eukaryota > Metazoa > Chordata > Mammalia > Carnivora > Mustelidae > Mustela > Mustela putorius. The sequence goes on along the minus strand of NW_025422015.1, from coordinate 25,669,626 downwards.
CATTACCAGGCCACAGGGTTAAGTGTTCCTGGACCTTCCTAGATTGAACATGAGGTTTAAGCCATAAAATAGGCCTCATCCCCTGCACATGCAGCTGAACTGGAAGTTTATTAGAGCATCATACATCATGGAGAATTGCAACCAGCTCCACTGACCACAATAATACCATGTCATGAGTTTTGCAGAACACAGAGATAGATCTGGAATTTTTAGTAGATCAAGGGATTAATAAAAAAGCACTTTGCCTGATATTTTCTGGGGGCACTAATAAAAAGCCATTCCTAACCTCCATTCATTTCTTTACAAATGAGGGGCACGGTTTCCTAGAGCACTTGAAAACACTTATCAGAAATGTTCTACATAAACAAAGTGTCAGTGTTCTCCTTATAATCATTGTTGTTAAATGATAGTACCATGCTCTGTCTAGGTCTCCCACAAACTTTATTGATAAGAAAGCTGTCCTCACAAGGAAGAGGAAAAATTACAGTCGTCTTTTTCCAACTAATAGCATGTTCTGATCACCTGCAGTTGAAAAAACAATTTTTTTCTCAAGTGGGAGAAAAACAAAGACATATTTTAGTATAGCTATCATTCTTTTGAGACAGGCATAATTTTTTGTCAAAGGCTTGGCCTACATAGAAATTATCCCTTCACATACACATTTCAAGCACTAATTCTGTTTATCTGTGTTTATATATACCTCATAGAGTATTTCGTATGGTTACTGTGAAAAGGAAAACACAAAACAACTAATTAATTACAGATACAATTTCATTAAAGCCTGATCACAAATTCTAAACTAGGATGTCGATACATCATTAATATAAGAGCTGTTCTTCCAACATACATTTCGATTTGGATTTCCAAACAGCGGCCCAAGATATGACCAAACTAGATCTTTTTACCTGATTTAAGACAGGAAAAACTTGATCATTCTAAGACTGACTGGAAAATTATTCATATATTTTCAATTAGTGGTTAAAAATTATGCAAAAGTTAAAATATTATAAAGTAGCTGCTTAATATTCCTTTCACATCATTTAAGTGCTTTACAAATGTTTAAATTACTTAAACACTATGCAAATTAAGTGCTTTATATAAGCAGTCATCAACTTGCGAAGGGATTGTATTCCCACACTTGAATAAAGTGATTTGGAGAATTTTTCCATAAAAGCATTCTCAAGCATATGCTGAGGGTTTAGGACTTCTTCACAACCATGGCTTTAATGTAGTTGAACTTTAGTACAAATATTTTTAAACTGATATTTAACCCATAATTCTTATGATGAAATGTGTATGCAGTTGAAACTCAGGAGGCTGTGGTCCAGTGATACTGTCCTAGATCCATCTTATAACTGTCTCTCCACTCTGTCATTTTTAGCATGTCAGTTTTGTCCATCAACCACTTCCTCCATGGACACAGGACAACTACCAGTAGCAACTCGGCAAAATGCTCCTTAGTTCACATCACTGGAAGACAGGGAAATCTCTCCCTCAACCAAGGAATATGACGTCCTCCCTTCGGTCCCCCTGGACAATCTCACATCATGTGCTCATCTCCAGACCAATAATGGTTTGTCCGGGAAACTGCCTTAACTGAATCATGAAGTAATCCTGGAACTCAGAACAAAGGTTTAAAAAACGAGAGAGAGTTGTATTAAGAAGATGGAAGAGAGCAATGGGCTTTGGGATTTAGGATGCAGCTTTAGGGATTGGGGAAGAACAGCACTAGAGACCATAAGAAGAGATGAGGAAACAATGGTGAATGGTAACAACTGTTCAAATTAGTGAATTCTTTGTAAGTTATCTGTTGACAGTTTCGGAAATATTCATATTTTCTTTTTTTTTTTTTTAAAGATTTTGTTTATTTATTTGACAGAAATCACAAATAGATGGAGAGGCAGGCAGAGAGAGAGAGAGAAGGAAGCAGACTCCCTGCTGAGCAGAGAGCCCGATGCAGGACTCGATCCCAAGACCCTGAGATCATGACCCGAGCTGAAGGCAGCGGCCTAACCCACTGAGCCACCCAGGTGCCCTATTTTCTTTTCTTTTCTTTTTTTTTTTTTAATTTTATTTATTTATTTGACAGAGAGAAATCACAAGTAGATGGAGAGGCAGGCAGAGAGAGAGGAAGGGAAGCAGGCTCCCTGCTGAGCAGAGAGCCTGATGCGGGACTCAATTCCAGGTCCCTGAGATCATGACCTGAGCCGAAGGCTGCGGCTTAACCCACTGAGCCACCCTGGCGCCCCAAGGCGCCCTATTTTCTTAATAAAATATGTATGTAGGGTCATGTTTCCAGAAATTATTGCAACTAATTGAAGAATCTGCCCAAAAAATCAGGCTAAGGATTATCCTAAAACGACATCACATTTGTTCTTTTCAAAGGCTTCCTTAAAATGCTGGTTACTGGTATGGAAAACCAGTAAAAAAAAACCTCTAAAACTGTCAGCATCTACAGAACATCTCTTCCAGGAACACATGATGCTCCAAATTTTTATCTGGCATTAGCACTACTATTACCCGTTAGACTCAGACAACACAATTTGAGGTTATAGGACATGATAGGCAATGACTCCCCAAATAAAGATGACCCCAATACTTTTCAAATTAAATGTTACAGGGAACTGGTTAGTTTGGCATCTCAGTCTGAGCAAGTTTTGGGTTTATACTGAGAAACCAATGGAGATGTCGAGGAGCAAGAATTATGAGGTTTCCAACACAATGTTTAACATTTTATGTTTTGATTCAAAGTATACATTTTTTCCCATCATCCTACAGAAAGCTGGAAGGAACCATAGAGTATAACAAGATGCCATTTTTTAAAGTTTTGTTTTTTTTTTTAACCTTTGGTATCAATGTGCTATAACGTTAAATTGTGGGTTGTGCAAGCATTCTCCACAAAGAAATAGTAGAAAATAAGGAATATTCTCATCTTACATGTGATGCTTTAGCTATCAATATCCAACACTAACTCATCTAAGTATAAAAAAGGATTCATGATAGGTAACAAAGGTATGTCCTGAAATGATGTCCCTCTCCTTTTTTTTTTTTTTTTAAAGGAAAGCTCTATCACCATTGTCTTTTTACATCCGAATGTTTATAGCAGCAATGTCCACAAAAAATTGCCTAATTTTTATTTTAATTTTATTTCAACCTAATTTTATTTCAACCCTGTTCAATTTAGTACAAAAATGTACTAAAAATGTGATAATCTCTAAAGGCACAAATATGTTTGGGTACTTTATATTTAAAGCGACATCAATTTACTCATTACACAGATTACACAAATATACACACATGTGCAGATATACACACATATATGCATGTATATATATATTAGTATCAACTGTATTTGCTTAAATTAATTGTGATATCAAGAATCACCAATCTTTAGTACTTTGCAATAATATAGGTTTGTTTCCTACTCTTGTCTTTCAGGATTTAGCTGTGAGTGGGTTCTGGGACCAAGTTAAAGAAGTGGCTACCATCAAAAAATTACCAATTTCTTGGCAGAGAGAACAGTGGTGGAACCAAACACAGGCTCTCAAAGTTTTTGTTTGGAAGTGGCATATGTCACCTGTGTCACATTTCATCAGCTAAGTCAAGACACCTGGACAAGCCTGATAGTAGTGCTGAGACTATTATCTTCCTTCAGAAATAACCTGGTAGAGAAGGGTCTGATAGAGAAGGGCAGGAAATATTTTGACAATAATATAATTTATTTTATATATACTTTTATTTTATATATTTGTATATCATATATTTTATTTTATACATTTTATTTTATTTTTATATATTTATTTTATATATAAAGATGCAGATATGAATACACCACAAATATTATATATTTATTTATATATTTATGCACATTATATATTTTTATATATTTTATTTTATTTTATTTATTTTGTATTTATATATATATAAAGATACAGATATACCACAAATATGTATAAGTATACATATATACTTACACAGCTTCATTACAAAAGAGATTTGAATCATATACATATATATAACAATTATACATAAAACCAATGTAATGTCAAATAAATGAAGGATTGAGACTACAAGAAAAATAAGATGTAGTCAAAAAAGAGGGAGTATATAAATATCAAATCACAGGTTCTTTACAATTGATAGAGTTGGGTTGTAAAATGGATTCTGAACTTTCTAGTATACTAAAAGAGGGATGCATAATAATTTCTTACATTTATATTAATCATAAGACAAAAATAAACAATTTGCTAGAGAAGCATAGCTCTTATTGTTAAAATAATTTATGAAAGCACTGTGTGATAATGAAAACTACTACCTCAGAATAAATATATCCTAAATACATACCACTACAATAAATAAATAGCCCTAATGCCTAGTAGGCATTCAGCAGATATCTACTGAATGAAAAGAAAAGACAAGACAAGACTAGACAGGAATGTTGTTTCCTGTAAAAGTAACGTGAAAAGTTACTTGATGTATAATGTTAAGGCTCAATAAAATAAAATATCTCTTATAAGAAGGCAAATATATAAACAATTATATGACTTGAAACAAGTTTAGCGTGTATAGAAGAATGAACAGACAAATCATTTATGTTAGAAAGAAAGAATTATTAAATCATTTCATGGGAAAAAATGGTTAATTTTTTATTTTAATTACTTATTGTTTAAGTAACATCAGAATCATAATAAAATTTTACAAGAATGTTTAATCTAAATTGTATACTTTAAATCGGATACTTGGGTAGTTGGTGTAGTTCTACATACATTTTAAGGACTTACAAAATACCTAACTAACAAAAGAATTCAATGCTAGAGATGCCAACAAGTCTCAAAAGAAATGTACTAAAGGACAAAAAGCATATTAGATATTTCCTTATAAATATCTATGTGTTACATACAGAAATTGGTTACAGTGTCAGAATCTAGGAATTTCCTAAACTAAAAACATTTAATATATTAAATAATAAATTTATATTAAACTTAAATAATTGCAAATTACAAACTATGATAATATTATGCCTATTTATGTTATATTTATTTATTCATAATAAATTATAATTACGGAATTAGAGAGGGCTTCCTTTATTTAGTATAGGTCTGCATTATCCGGTATATAACTACTAGCTGCATGTGGCTACTGAATGCTTGATTGCCAGTATGAACTGAGATGTAAGTATAAGATAAACACTACATTTTTTTTTAATTAAAGAAGTTTTTAACTTAAAAGAATGTAAATGATCTCACTAGTAATTTTATATTGATTACATATAAATAAATGAAATTACTTCTATTTTATAAATAACAGACTAAAGCATATAAATCAAATTAATTTCACCTTTTTTTTAATATGGTTACTAGGAAACATATATGACTAATGTTTGTGGTTTACATTATAGCACTAATGAATGGATAATTCTGAGAGGAGACATGATAGACCAATTTTACACATTCTTAAATGCTGGTTCAATTTAGATTAAATTTAGAAATAGATAAATGAGAGCACAAACGTATCTTATCACAGGGAAAGACACAGGGAAGTGTGCAACATCATCTGTATCCTAAGATTGGGCCTTAATTACTGATAACATTTACTGAGTGCTTACTAAGTACCTGATATAGTACATACTCCATCCCATTTAATACTCATAAAACTCCTATGAGGTAAAGACTGAATCAGGACCACAGGCATTTCCTGTACATTTTTCCATGGTCATTTCCCAATAATAATAATATTATTATTATTGTTATTATTTTGTATTTAGTTAAAGTCTGCAAACTTGGGGCTCTTTTACTTCAGTACCTTTCCTTTAGTTTTGAGATAAAGTTAATAGTAAAGAAATGTTAAAATATTAAAAAGTAAAGGTGGTTAGGGATTCTTCTTGCTTCTGCTTGCAGAAGAATCCTGTGATCGACAAGATTAAAACATAAAATAAACTAATTATTAAGTAAAGAGAGAGAGAGCATAGTCTCCGAGAAGGACTTAATGGGACTAATCCATTGACACTTTCCCTTATCTTGACTTTTTAAGACCCTATTTCCTAAAGTATTGCACTTGGATAAGATCTAGGACAAGCCCCAAAGAAGGGTATTGCATGCTGGCCTTAACTGGAGGCAGTGGTAATCACTGGTAATTACAATGTGATTCAGTAACAGATTTGTACATTTGTTTTACTCTGCATTCTCTCACTCCATCTGTATCTATATTTTCTCACCTTTTATTTAAAATTTCCAGAAGTTGTTCTAAGTCTATTTTTCCTGAAGAGACTAGTATAAGGGTTATTGTTTGTTTTGCTTTCTGTCTTCCTCATTATCACAAAATCAGAACCCCCAACTGCAATAGGAGTTTATACTATGTTTTGTTCTGACATCTCCTTTTGTATGGGCCACCACTAGGGAAACCTCCTTAACTGTGAATTTTAAAGTTTCATGTAAACTACAGTGTCTCATAAATCTAATCCTGTTATAAGAGACCCTTAAGGGTCTCCCACTCTTAAGGGATACCCCCTGAGACTTTCAAGAATTCTCAAAGTCAAGAGTACTATGATGGCACATAATTTATTCCTTAGCAATCCAAAATGCAGGAAAAAAAAAATATGTAAGTAGATCTCTTCAGACACTTAACGGTTCTACAAACACAAGGCCAAAATCATGTACAAAGCTGTTTGAGAGATAAGAACTGTTATTCTTAGGTCTCTTATACTGCTCACCAACATTATCATCCAGTTATTTTCTGGAAACTATTTCACAAAGCAACAAAGTTTCCATTATGTAATGAGTGTAACTATTTAGAAGATGATGAAGAGAGAACAATTAAGCCCAAGTTGACATAGTTTGCCAACTAGAAAAAATGGGATGGGAAGCTAACCCCAGCCAACTTCAAAGCATGAGATTCAATTTCAGTTGTGGTAAATTACAAATTATTACATGTTATTGTGCCCAAAGATTGTTTGCAAAATAATGAAAAGAAATTAAGACCAAATGTAAAGGATTACTCAAGCGACTTAATTGAAATTGAATTGTATTGTGGTATATTTTAATGCTAGTTAACTATTATAGCATTTGTTGGAAAAGTATGTAATTATTATTAAACCTTGTTTGTGCAATCCAGAGCAAGGCTTTATTGAGTGGCTAATGTAGAAGCAAATAGATCAAAATTTAGTATCCAAAATTCAGAGCACCTGCTCACATGACTTTCAATTTGTGGGACATATCTGAAATCACTCCTTCATTTTCTCTCTCCATGGTCGGTTAATATAAGAATTCTAATAAACTCTTAATCCTCATCCAATGAGCCTTATCTTTCTGAGTTTTAGCCCTTCTAATAACTGCTTATGTCTTTGTGATGCCCACCAGGAATCCCCTAAGTGAATTTCACACATGCCATGTAGCTTTAATGTTTGTCTGATGCAATAACCAACAGATTTATTGACTGCAACATGAGCCATGAATCAATATTTGTCTTTGCTTTAAATAATGTTTAATGATTCTATTGATAAAAAAATAGTTGGTTATTAGACACATATTTAGCCCCTTTTCTAATCTACTTCTAGAAATAAGAGAATTTCCTTCTCAGGTAAGTAAATATGTATAATATGTTCTTCAACAGCTTCAATATAACAATTGATGAGTTCTTTATTAATGGCTTTTGATAGAACCTCCAAATGTTCACAGACATATCTCCCGCTTTCCTCTTACCATCTCTTTCTCTGAACTATAGCACATAAATGCACACAAACACAATTCCCCCTATTTAGTTCTGCGCCTAGGTATTTAATGATTTTTCCATTCATGCAGATTATAAATTGGTAGAATACTATGTTCCTTTCATTTAATTAGAGAAGTGCATTTGCAGAGCGAAATAAATGTTAGCTAACATTATTTGTATTCCAGGGATTCATTTTCCATCCCTTCTAACTAACTTAAATGCCATGCTGTGTTTCTGGATTCGTTAGCAACTCCAGGCACATTTCCCTCCACTTGCCTCTGTCAACCCAGCAAGCTGTTCCTTCTGACTTCAAAGTGTGAATATTTTTGCTTCATCATCAGTTTTGTAATCTGAAGGGAGAGTTGGCTTACCTAAAAAGAAACCATACTTTCCAATGAAAACAATAGAATAAGGATGCTAATTACCACTTCCTTTTAAAATATGTATGCCTTTTCCTCCAAAAAGAAAAAGACAAGGGAACTTTCTTTTGTAAAAGAATAAAAGCAAAGTGTAAAAGAGATCTCCAAACAGTGTTAATTATATTTTTAAAATTCAGAGTATTAAAATTACAACACAATAGCAGCTGAATTATTTATGCATTCAGACAATTATTCAGATCAGAAATTGAACAATTTCAAAAATATTAAAATGTTGCTAAACAAAAACCCCAAGTTGCTCATATTTCTGCAAAGTTGCCTTGATATACCTCAATGCCCAATGTAAAAGTATCACTTTGTATTCATTGTATTGGTTTTGCTTTCTACTAGCAGGTTCTAATTGTTTTGGCAGTCCTGATCTTAGCTTCCAATGGCACATAATCAATCTTGCTTGCTTACCACACAGTCAACCCTGAAGAATCTTTTAATCTTACAGAACACAAAGTTGAGTTGAATCTAAAATGCAAATATTACAGGGTTTCAAATACATCATCAGAAAACAACATTCATTTCCAATTCACTTTACTGACTTTTTTTCCCTAAGTGGCTCTCTAAATTTTAGTCAACTTATGGCTCTGCAGGAAGATGGAAACATTAATTATACTTTGAAGAATCATTTGATTTCTTAAAGCTATACTTCAAATAAAAGGTTTAATAAGGAAAGAAATAGAATGAAATAAAACTAACATTTTTAAGGCTCCCATTAAATTGGAAAAATCATTAGAATTAGTGCTCCTGAGCTTTTTTCACTTTGTTCTAATCAGTCATTTAAATTTCTAAGTTAGTTATATTTATTGTGAATAAATGAAAACACATGCCAATATCTGAGGACTTACGTGCTTGGCAGTGTATGAAATGTTTTCCTACAATATATTCTTTGATCTCCGCCAGGAACTTATAAGGTATATATCATCTCCCCATTTTATAAGTAAAGGAAGAGTGGCACAGAAGTGAAGCAACCTGTTCAATGTTACTAAGCCCATACCCAGGCTTTGCTCTCTAGTGCCAATCATGCTTATTTCCTTGGCTTAAGAAGATTTTATTTCTGCTCCATTAGATAAAGGACCTTACAAACTACCTTTATATTCTATAGTAATTACTAACTTCACATTGAAATTTGGAACTACAGAAGTGTTTAATTATTTATGGTTCATCTAAGTATAGTTTAATTATGGTTCACCTAAGCATAGTTTAAAACCAAAGATGGGATTTTTTTAAGTTGTACTTTGGATTTTTTCCCATTCTTTTTATTTCTGCATAATTACAAAATGAATATATGCATAGCCTTTACTTCACTATTTCTCCCTTCCCCCTCTCCAGGGTCACTACCTTCAGAAAAATATGTGTGTATCACATCATATATATGTATCAGAATACAAGAAAGATCATATGAAAATAAGTAGTTTTGTTTTGTGATTTTTTTTTAATGAATGGAAAATACTGTGTATTTCATTCTACAATTTTATTTCTTCAATTAGTAATACATCCTGGACACTTTTCACTACATCTACATCTGTCTCATTATTTCAAAATGCATAGTATAGATATTTTTAGATTATATAATCATTCTTCTATTAATAGATATCTATATTGCTTCCATATGTTCATTATTTGGAACAACGCAACAATGATTCTTCTTATGAATGTACCCATGGGGGGGCGGATTTCTAAGACAGATAGTGGTAAATAGAATTGCTAGGTCAAAAAATTATTCATAAGGAGCAGAAGAGAAGCTATTTCTTCATACAATATAATTTATTTTTATCTTTTTTTTTATTTTGTCCTTGATGAATTAAATAGTTTATTTTAAAATTTGAATAATTTTTATCTTTATTGAGATAAACAATTGCTTTATGTATTTATTGGTCCTTTTTATTTCTGTAAATTTTCTACTCCTATAATTTGCCCATTATTTTCAAGAAGTATTGTTCATTTGTTCATGGAGGATTTTTAAGGAAGAGCCCATATATTTGAGCTAATCAAGTATTTTATTAAAAATTTAATTGGTTAAAGATTAAGTTCTTGGAGTCATTTTTGGGGGAAGAAAAAGAAAGAAAGAAAGAAAGAAAGAAAGCTTGGATGTGATGGTTTCATTTCTGTATAGCCAGAATCACTCGAATATCTTCCATTCCACAGATTATACCCTTCTTTTAATAAGTATTCTTTTCAATAGATTTTAATTTCTGTGACTTCTTTTCTGAAAACAACAGCCATACCTTTGAATTCTAATGTGATTTTGATGTTTGCAGTCCCAGAGAAGTCTAAAAGTGTAAGCAGTTTTGATGAATGATTTAGAGATAGAATATTTTTGCTTAGGTGGTTCACTAAAAGGGTAGGAAAACTCAGTCTTCAAGGAACTCTTATCCTATAAGAAGTAAAATGCATTTTTTAGACTCCTCTTGGCTCTGCCAGTCATGAACTACTTAACAGACAAATGAAGCTATACTAAGTCAAGTTGATAACACTGGATAAGTTCCAGAATTCAAAGTCATATAAAGCTATGCTAATTCAAATGATATACCTAAAGTCTTGAAGTTACTTATACCATGATTTTGAGGAGAGAAAAATAATTAAGAAGCTAGAGGTAATTCCAAGATTCTGCTGGTAAGAGAATAAAACTTTGGCCTAAAATGCACTTCCTTGGGGACAAGGCAAAGAATATAGCTTGTTTTAATAGTCTCACATAATTAAGCTAATGTGGGAGCCTCAAGACAGGATGTTTCCATCAAGGATCGCTGTTTCTGATCATCACACAGATTCTGGATACAATTCAGTGTGACTACTAGTAAAGCAAGTTGTACACTAGAAATATCCAAAAGAAGAATTTACATTTTTAGAATGTGTATGAGCCTCTTTACCCCATTTTCTACCATTATACAGAAAACAGTTAAAAATATGCAGAGAGATCTTAAAATTCTTATTTATTATAAAAAAATTATCTGCTTTCTCCTGACTGATAAGCAGCTACAAATTTACACTTCCATAAAGAATTTTAAAAGATTTTTTATTGACAACAAGAAGATTATGGATAGTTCCATCACACACAGGACATCTGGAATCTTCTTCCTTGCCAAGATCTATAAATGGCTTAAACTGTCACTTAACATTGTAAAAGGCAACTTTTTTTGAAGCCAAACAAGGTAAGGAATAATAATCAACATAGCAACAACTGTAGAAGACTCTACTATTACTGGTTATATAATTATATGCCAGAATAAAAGGTTTAAGATTAACTCAAGTTCAAAGTAAAACTACTACAATAGCCAATTTATTCATTTGATTCTATAAAATCTTACATGTTTACACACAATTCATGGCCTATATACATATCTTTGCTATCTACTGCTGCATAATTAAATAATCTCAAAATGTAGTGGTTTAAAACAGCATTTTATTATCTCCACCATTCTGTGAAGCAACAGGCCCAGTTCCCTATCATATTATCTGGTCTGCAATGTCCAAGATGGCCCACTACAGGCAGAGGACTTTGGTAGAGAAAGTCAGGCTCTGCTGGGATGCTGGACATCCTGGTGGTCTCTCCAACAGGACAGCATTAAGTTCTGGGTATGACTTCCCCAAAGAGTTACATGAAAAAATCTCCCCTCTCTCCCAGGGCCATTCCCTCATAAACTCCTTAAATTAGACTCCTGCAAAGCTTAACAAAACCTCACTCTTCTTTGTTTTAAATTGAGCAATTTAAACTTAAATTTAAATTGCTCAATTTAAATTTGAGAACCCCCAAGCCCTCCACCCAGGGACACTAATGAAGGCATGTGCCTCAGTCCTCTCAATCTCTTTGCTGCACCTTGCTTTGACCTCCCGTGTGGTGTCTCCTGGCTTGCTATGTATTTTCTCAAAGACTTCTCTATTTCAATTCTCTTGTGGTCTTTTGTTGAACCTCAGGTGACCATCTGACACCCTAGTGTTTAACTTAAAAAATGTTAATCTAATAAAATTACGACAGAGGCCATCTTTGGAGAATAACTACCACAGATCATCCTCTGACCAAAGATAACACCCATCTCTTCTTCCATTGCCAACATACACTTACCAGACTCCCTAAACCCTCAAAGATTCACCCCATTTCAACCTCTGGATTACACTTTAAGTCCAGGATTACATGATATTAGATTCTTGTGTAGTTGAGGTTACTTGTGGGGGACCACCTCTTGATCAGAAGACAAGGAAGTAAGGAAACAGGCTCTGTGGCCTCCACATATCCAACATACAATGGGGTGAGAGGCTCAGGAGAACCACAAGAGATGTTTCCACTCAAAAAGAGGAGGAAAATGGGAGTAACATTGGTTGCTACTCTGAAAGCCACTGACCTGAAAAATTACTGTGATCTAGCAAAGCACAGTTGCCATTTCACTTAACTCAGAAGGCAGGGGTCTGTTGCTTCAGACCCAAATGTGTTTTCTGGATGGTCCTTCTTGGCTCATGATCCTGTGATCTGGAGTCTTGACACTACGCTCTCAGTCATTTTCTTTTCTTAAGAAACAGCTCACGGGTACCTGGGTGGTTTAGTCAGTTATGTGTCTGCCTTTGCGTCTTAGGCCTTTGATCTCAGGGTCCCGGTGTGAAGTCCCACACCAGGCTCTCTGCTTACAGAGGAGCCTTCTTGTCCCTCTAAATCTCTCTCTGTGCTTCCATGCTCTCCCCTCTCCCCAAATAAATTAAAAAAATCTTTTAAAAAAGGAAAAAAGAAAGAAAGAAATAGCTCATGTTTGCTGCTGAGTAGTGTTCTCAGCCTGTTCCTGCCAGGAAGAAGTTTGGGGCTCAAAAGCCTTTATGTTTTAAATGCTCTGTTCCTTTCTGTCCCAATGGTTATAATTCTTTTAAAACCTGTGAATTTGTTATGTATAAATTATAATGAAGTTCATGAGACAAAAATGACAGTCGTGTTTTCTGAGTGGGATCTTTACTTTGGGCCAATAGTGAGGATACACAGGTTCACAGCAGAGAGGGTGAATATGTTTTAAGAGCCTTAGATGTAATTTCTACTGAGAGAAAAAACGAGACTTTTTTTTACAATTTTCTGAAGCCTCAAGCTTTTGGTCACACTTTTGGTCTCATCTTGAACTAGAGGCCACAATACTTTACTGGTAACATTCTGGCTTTGGTGATTTTTGCTAAATTAAAAAATTATATTTTCTATTATCCCCCATGCCAAATTATTTCATGCCCATTTGCAGTGAATGCCACCTACCCATGCAACAAATGATCTGCTCTCTGTTACTATAGATCAATTTTGCCTGTCTAGATTTTATAAAAAGAGAATCATTTACTGTTTGCTCTCTGACTTCTCTGGCTCAGCTGCATGCTTTTGGGATTGACTCATGCCTTTGTATTCCTTTTCATTGCTGAGTAATATTCCATTATATGGCTGTATAACAGTATGTTTATCAATTCATCTGTGAAAGAATATTAGGTTGTGTCTTGTTTGGAGTTACAATAAATACAGAATATATAAATATTTCTGTACATGTCTTTGTGAGGATATATACTTTCATTCTTCCTTAGTAAGTTCCTTCAAATTGAATAGCAAAGTCTTACAGAAGATTTATACAGAACTTCTTTTAAAAAATTGTCATCTAGGGGCGCCTGGGTGGCTCAGTCAGTTGAACATCCAACTCTTGGCTTTGGCTCAGGTCATGATCTCAGGGTTGTGGGATCAAGTCCCACATTAGGCTCTGTGCTCAGCAGAATGTCTGCTTGAGATCCTCTCTCTCTCTCTCTCCTCTCCCTTCTCCTCTGGCCTTCCCTCATGCTCTTTCTTGCTCTTCTTGCTAAAATAAATATATCAATCTTTTTAAAAAATCTGTCATGTGTTTTTTTTTTTTTGAAGTTGTATCATTTAATTCCCATAAGCATTGTATGAGAATTCCAGTTCCTTCACAAGCACAGCAAAAGCTGATCCTGTTAGTCTTTTTAACGTTAGCTATTTGGTAACCCATTGTGATTTAATTACTGACAAAGATGATTTTAAATGTAGAGCAGTTTTTTGTTTTTTGGTTTTTTTCCCGAAACATTTATGAACCATTTTGAATGCTTCCTTTGTAAACTGGTCAAATTTATTTTTCTTTCTTTCTTTCTTTCTTTCTTTCTTTCTTTCTTTTTTCAGTTGTGTTGTCCTCTCATTGTTGAGTTGTAAGATATTTTTTTAATGTAAAACAAGTACACATGTTTTTTAGATACATGATACATGTATATAGTATTTTCTATCAGCCTAGGGCTTTTTTTTTTTCATCTTTAATAGAGCATCTTGAAAAGAGCAAATGTTTTTACATCTGATGGTATTCAACTTAACTTTTAAAAAATGGTTGATTTTTGTTGTTTCCTATTTTTTAAAAATCTTTGCCTTCCCAGGGCGCCTGGTGGCTCAGTGGGTTAAAGCTTCTGTCTTTGGCTCAGGTCGTGATCCCAGGATCCTGGGATTGAGCCCCGCTTCAGGCTCTCTGCTCAGCATGGAACCTCCTTCTTCCTGTCTCTCTCTCTGCCTGCCTCTCTGCCTACTTGTGATCTCTGTCTGTCAAATAAATAAATAAAATCTTAAAAAAAAAAACTGCCTTCCCAAATTATAAATATTTTATTTTTGCTTCTAAAAATTATGTAACTTAGGATTTTTTATTTGGGTTTATGACTCATCTTAAGTTATTAAGTTATTTTAAGTTATTTTTTGTGTATAGTGTAAAGTTTAAGGTGGAGGTACATTCCTTTTTCCTAGTTGATAGCAAGTTGTTCCATAAATACCAGTTGTTTCAATACCTTCAATAAAAAGATTATCTATTTCCATTAAATTATGTTGGCAACTTTGTTGAAAATCAGTTGACTATTTATGTGTGTATTTCTCTGCTCTTTCATGCAGCATTGATTTTAGGCTTAGCCTTATTCTAGTGTTACAGTGTCTTGATTACTGTGGGTTTATTAGTAGTATTGGAATGAATTTCTATTTTTATGAACTCAGCTGAATTTTTATTAGGATTGAGTTAAAGGTATAGATCAATATATATATTATACATTATAAATTATATTTTCAGAATGAAACATCTTAGAAAGTTTTGTATCTAGTATACTTCTCTCTTTTAGATATGATTTTGTGTTATCTTTAATATATGAAAAGAATTTTAAAATGTAATAGTTAAAATACCTCATTTGATTATTAAAGATGAAGAAAAATTGCTGAACCAATATAGGCATTTTTCAAAAATCAGAGCCTTTAAAATACTAATAAATATAACCCAAAAGAAAAGAATATCTTTAATGAAGGAGATCATTAGGAATATTGTGCTTTATATATACATATATATAATGTATATATTATATTTACTATTATTATTTTTTAAGTAGGCTCCATGCTGGGCATGGAGTCCCAGTGTGGGACTTGAACTTATGACCCTGAGAACAAGACATGAGCTGAGATCAAGAATCAGATACCTAACTGACCACCAAGATGCTACTATTATGCTTAATAGTAATTTATAGAATAATAGGCAAAAAATAGGTAAATAATAATTTATAGAACAATAGGCAAATAACTAATTACTTTTCATAATTAATTACAGTTGTTAAATTTTCTGAACTGGCCATTATGACTGTACATTAAACTTATTCACAAAATTCTCATGTGCTTTCTCTGATAGGCTGAAATTTGCTGATATTTAAGGCACTGAAAGAGCCCTATCCACTCTCCCTTAGTAGGGAATGTCTTAAGGAAGCATCTTTGTCATAAAAATTTATAACATTTTTGGGGCGCCTGGGGTGGCTCAGTGGGTTAAAGCCTCTGCCTTCAGTTCAGGTCATGATCCCAGGGTGGGATTGAGCCCTGCAACAAGCCCCGCATCGAGCCCCACATCGAGCCCCGCATCGGGCTCTCTGCTCCGCAGGGAGCCTGCTTCCTCCCCTCTCTCTCTTTGCCTGCGTCTCTGCCTACTTGTGATCTCTCTGTCAAATAAATAAAATCTTTAAAAAAAATTAAAAAAAATTTTATAACATTTTATTAAAAACATCAGTAACTGATAATTCTAGGTATTTCATAAAATATTGTAAATTTTATGGTTAATCCTTGAGGCAGTCCTCTCAAAAAGTGCTATTTTATAAACCATGTTAAAAAAAAGTACAAGGAGGGGGCGCCTGGGTGGCTCAGTGGGTTTAAGACTCTGCCTTCAGCTCAGGTCATAATCTCAGGGTCCTGGGATCAAAACCTGAATCAAGGCTCTCTGCTCAGCGGGGAGCCTGCTTCCCCCTCTCTCTCTTCCTGCTGTTCTGCTTACTTGTGATCTCTTTTTCCCTCTGTGTCAAATAAATAAATAAAATCTTTTAAAAAAAAATGTACAGTGGCTCCTGGGTGGCTCAGTTGGTTAAGTGTCTGCCTCTGGCTCAGGTAATGATCTCAGGGTCCTGGGATTGAGATTTTGCATTGGGTTACCTGCTTAGTGAGGACCCTGCTTCTCCCTCTCCCTCTACTCCTCCCTCTTGTCCCTCAACTTGTGCTCTCTCTCTCAAATAAATAAAATCTTCAAAAAAAAAAAAGTACATGCACAAACAGGCTTATTTTTCTGAGGTAACAAAAGGCAAAATTACCCTGTTTTACTATGGTTTTCATCCTGTTTATCTGAACAGTTAGTATAATCATAATGTCTTAAACAGCTTGGCCATTGGTTATTGTTTCAAAAGGCTTCCGGGAATATTCAATATAATAGAATTGAAATCAGGATCTCAAAGAGATAAATGCATTCTCATATCCATTGCAGCACTATTCACAATAGTCAAGATGTAAAAACGAGCTGAATACCCATTGACAGGGGAATGGACAAAGAAAATGTGGTATATGCATATAATGGAATACCGTTCAGCCTTAAAGGAGAAGAAAATTCTGCAATCTGCAAAAACATAGTTGAATCCTGGGTACATGATACTAAATGAAATAAGCCAGTCATAAAAAGACAAATACTGCATGATTCTACTTATAAGCAGTAACTAAAATACTCAAGTTCATGGGATCAAAGAGTGGAATCATGGTTCCCAGAGGCTGGAAGGAGGGGAAAATAAAATTATTAATCAATGGATATGAAGTGTCAGTTAAGGAAAATGAATAAGTTCTAGGGATCACCCATACAACACTGTACCTGTATTCAATAATACTGTATTATACCCTTGATTTGTTAAGAGAGTAGATTTCTTGTTAAATGTTCCTACCACGGTAAAGAAAATTTTTTGAAAACCTTAATCTCAGATTATTGTCACTGTTACACCAATCTGGAAGCTCCCTGGAAAAGCTCCTTTTATAGCTTGACTCCACCCAGTCTGGGAATGGCCCTATCACTAGACAATTATTGAAAACAGTCAGCAGCAATTATTTAACATTGCATCTTCCTAAAACTGTGATACAGTTTAAGATACAGGTTAAGTCTCCATATTCTAAATACCCTCAACTTTCTTGTTTTATTTATCTCTGACTCTCTCCAGCACCCTTGCATGAATACATACTTCCTCCAAACCACACCTTCTTTTTTTTAGCCAGAAAGCAAAAATCTTGCATATCTATTCATGCAGATAAAAAGCCCCAGAAATCACCAATCCATGGTGTGTGCTGCTGCAGTCACCACAGTTTTCCTATGACATCATCATTATAATAGTATGTTTCGACAAAATTCAAACCTATTACTCCTGCGATGGAAATGCTTTTCCCTATTCATCTCAACAGTCCTGCAAACATGTGTGTGTGAAGAACTCCATATTTATACACACAGTATTTCTGGGATCTCTTTTTTGAATGTATCAGAGAGAACAAATGACATACAGAATATCATGACAACTAACACAAAATGAGTCTCATTCCTCATCTGTGCAAACATCAACATGGCATAAGCCTCATAAAGGGAAGGCATCAGTGTTCATTCTGAAATTTACGAGTCTGAGACAATGTTCATAAGATAAGAAGTCAGTCTGCCACCGTGTCAGGTAGATAGGTAGATGGAGGATAGATGATGACTGATGATAAATAGATAGACAGACAGACAGACAGATAGATATCCTGACAGGAAACACAAAACTTCTTTAAAAAAAAATTTTTTTTTCATTTATTTATTTGACACAGAGAGAAAGAGATCACAAGTAGGCAGAGAGGTAGGCAGAGGGGGAGGGGGAAGCAGACCTCCTTTCTGAGCAGAGAGCCTGATGCAGGCCTCAATCCCAGGACCCTGGGATCATGACCTGAGCTGAAGGCAGAAGCTCAACCCACTGAGCCACCCAGGCGCCCCAAACACAAAGTTGCTAAATCAGAACACAGTTTATTATCACAGAGCATCTTAGCACTGGTGAGGCTATAAAAGGCATCACTACTAAAATCATTCTAAATAAATGGCATTGATATAATTGGCTAATTATTTGGGGAAAACTGAGGATTTTGCACAAACACAAGGACTGTACCAAAGACTCACAAAAGTATCACACTCAGAGCTTGACTGGCACACTGCCCCATCCTCCCATCTGGAGAGGGAGAGGCTTTTATTCTGAGATACAAGCAAATATTACAGGGAGAGAAGTCTGAATCTCTCTGAAGGAATATAACTATCTTCCAGAACATGTTTGCTACTCGATCATCCTTTAACCAAATTTGCCAGTGGTCATTCCTCAGAATGTTTAGACCATGAAGAAACATGAAAGCATTCACAAAGACTGGCCTTCCAACAATCAGATCTAGGGATTGAAGCTAAACAGTCTAGTGACCTTTATTGATTTATTTTACAACTTACTATTACTGAATAATGAAAAGTTCGGTAGGCTAATGTAAATGGGAAAAAAATAAAATGCTTTCTTCACCATTATTGACATTTTGATTAAAGAAATCAATGATATTCATAATTATTGTCTTACTCTAAGCTACCTGAACTTTTAGAGTTAATCACTTACTGGCAGTAACTTGATACTAAAATATATTTTCAGACTGTGTAGTTCTCATCTGAAAATAAGGTTGGTTTTTTTTTTACATTTTTATCCCTAAATCTTTTCTTGAAACCCACAACAAAAACAATCATGCTTCAGAGAGTCTTTCTTGTTATTAGGCAAATAATTTTTTTTTATCTTTTTTTTTTTAATCTTACAATTTTTTTTTTTTTATCTTACAAATTCTGTTCAGACCAGGTTATTTTACTTGATCCTTGTTACCTTCTGCCCACTTGCCCAGAATATGGCAAAACATTAGAAAAATAAAGTTGACTTTATTTACTTTGATATACCAAAGTCATTTTCATTTCATTTAGGACCCTCTCACAGCCATTGTGATTTTTTTTTTGAAGATTTTATTTATTTATTTGAGAGAGAGAATGAGTGAGCAGGGGGAGAGGCAGAGGGAGAAGCAGACTCCCCACTGAGCAGGGAGCCTGACAAGGGCCTCCATCCCAGGACCCTAAGATCATGACCTGAGCTGAAGGCAGACACTTTACCACCTGAGCCACCCACCTGGGTGGTTCATCATTAACTAGAAATGATAGAGTTGGTTAAGCCCTTAGGCAGAAAAGGAGAGGTCTGGAGAGAGAGCAACCTCTCACTATGAGAGCCCCCATAGTGATTCTTTTTTTTTTTTTTTTTAAGATTTTACTTATTTATTTGACAGAGATCACAAGTAGGCAGAGAGGCAGGCAGAGAGGAGGAAGCAGGCTCCCCGCAGAGCAGAGAGCCTGATGTGGGGCTCGATCCCAGGACCTGAGATAATGACCTGAGCAGAGGCTTTAATCCACTGAGCCACCCAGGCGCCCCCCCCATAGTGATTCTTTTAAAGCATAAATCATACCATACCACATCTCTGCTCCCACTTTTGATGGCTCCCCATCTTAGTAATAGAAAAAAGGCAGAGCTCTTTCAATGGTCTAGAATAGCTTTCGTGGTCTGACCATCTCAAGTAACAGCTGTTTTTTGTTTCTTTTATTTTGTTATATCTACATATTCCAACTAATTGATGGATGATTTGATAAATTCAGTATGATTGGCATGTAGCCTAGAAATGTCCTAGAGTTATCTAGCTCTGCACTGAAACTGGATAAATTCTGTATGTAATCCAACTGGTTTCCCCTGGGAGGTTTTTTAATTGTCATGAAAATGTGTTCTCTTGCTCAGCCCCAGACAAAGACTTATTAAGCTTCTTTTCAGGATAGTCAGACACTCATGAAAGGCATCGTATCTGAAGTACAGACTATCCCAGGTCTAACAAAGGAGCTAAGCTGTGTACATCAATATTAATATTTACAAAGTAGCAAAAGAAAGAAATGAAATCCTAAGTAATTCAAGGAAATTGTTGTCAAGATTGCTTGATTACTTGCCAAAATGGAAAATTCTCCTGAGTGAAGTTAGGAATATCTAGAGACAGTTCTGCTCGATCTCAGAGGAAGACAAAGCAGAAGTAGAGCGACACTAATTTTATAAAATTCAAACAAAAAGTTAGTAGTGATGCCTGTATACATACAGGTATACTGGCATAGCACAGTCTTTGTTTACCTGGTTAGCACAAAGAACTATAGATTCAGTGCAGATCCAACTAGGAAAATGGCATACAACACCTGTCTCCCCCAACAATGTGTCAGGAACACCATTTTTTTTTTATTAATTTTTTTTATATTAGATTTTTTTTTAATTTTTAATTTTTTATAAACATATATTTTTATCCCCAGGGGTACAGGTCTGTGAATCACCAGGTTTACACACTTCACAGCACTCACCATAGCACATACCCTCCCCAATGTCCATAATCCCACCCCCTTCTTCCAAACCCCCTCCCCCCAGCAACCCTCAGTTTGTTTTGAGCAACACCATTTTTGTATGAAAAGAAAAATGTGCTCGCTTCTAAACTTATGCTACTAATGTACCTATTCACAATGCCTTTCAACTAGAGGAAGTGATTTTATTTCAAATCATGAAATTTGCATACAAAATTGAGCTTTCAGATGAGGTCACATTAATTCCCATTTGATAGGTTTTTTTTCCCCCGATATGTGTTATTTCTTTGGATTCTGTCTTTACAACCACCTTATGATGAAAATACTGTTGCTCTGCTTTGTCCATGATGAAAATAATAAACACAGATATAAAGCAAGGAGCAACAGTGCAGAAAAGTTGCTAGAGGTGATCATACATCACCTTTCTGGGAGACACCACAGGACCCTAAGGAGTGCCTGGGCTCTCCTGCCTACACTGGCTGCACTCTAAGAGACTCTGGGCAAGCCTCTTCAGCTATGAAATGGTGACAGTGATCCCTATATCACAAGGTCATGTTACAGGAGCTAAATGAGGAGAAGTACACAAAGCCACGGTGTACTATTATCATAGTTCCTAGGAAAGCACAACTTAAAACGTGTGTGGGTATATATACCAATAACCCAAGTGCTAGAAAATTCTGAGAATCATCATTTTGGACTGAGTTTCTGGCTTTCTCCAAATGCTTCTCATTTTGAACTATTTCCTGAAAAGCCTATGTTGCCAATCAAATCTGAATTACTGCTTACCCCTATAGACCACTCTCTTGAAGACTGATTACCTTTTAACTATGATTTGAGATTTAGTTTTCATAATAGGAAATACCAGTTTTGCAGAGTGGCCTGGCAGGGCTCTATAGAACGGCTTCAGTCAGGCTGACATGCGCTTTTATTAACCATATTTCCTGTAGCTGCACAGACAATGAGAAATCCACTTCTGTGAGCAGAACCAATTATAGCTGAACAGGTACACTTTTTCTCCAGCCTGGTCAAGATGTCAAATGTTTGATTAGAAAGGTCTTGTGCTTTCAGCAAAATGGGGGTGAATTTCTTTCCATTTGCAAGAACAAGCTATTTCTGCCTTTCATTTCATAGTCTCTTAGTATCTTAATTCTGGCCTCTCAGTGTCAAATAAGAGTTGCAAATGCAGCGCCCTTGAGATGGGAAACAATATTGCTATATGTGTTTCAAAACAGACTGAGTCAGCTTCTGGGGGGAATAAGCAGCACCAGGGCACGAATCAGATGTACTGTGGGTTCCAAGAGAGAACAGAGACCAAGATGCGTATGAACACTATGTCCCAGCGGAGGCAACGTGGGGATGGACCTGGTAGCTCTGGAAATGAATCTGGAGAAGACAATCAAATATAGGGAAATGTTAGGATGAAACAGATAGAAAGGTGCATGGAAATATTGCCTGTGCATATATAATACAGTGATATGACCACAGCAAATCAGGTTTTAGGAGTGCAGGACTGAGATAAGGAAGGGTAATTCTAAAAAGAGGCAGTTTGGGGGGAAATCCTCTCACGGAAGGTTGAAAAAAAAAGAGAGAGAAAATGGGAACCAAGTTCCCACTAAATGTAGGATTATAAAGACAAAGTAGGCCCCATGAAATCAAGCATTACAGACAAAAGCCCCTCTTCAGCTGCCAAAAAGAGAAAGGACGACCACCATCTCCCCAAAATACTGTAAGCTCATTTTTGGACTTCCTCTTCTCTTAGGAATTCTTCAGCTATAGAAAAGCAATCTGCTGATATTTCAAGGGTCACAAATGAAGATTTTTCTGTTACTTTTAACTCTTTACTGACCAGAGTATAAATACAGAATCATAGATTGGTAGAATAATTAAGCTAAAAAAAATATCAATAATTTACTCTAACCTCAATTTACAGTCAAGAACAAAGAATGTAAAGATTATCCCATATCCCATGGTGAACTAGTAACACAGCCAGGATAATAATCACATCCTCCTGACTTCTAGACAGTATTTTTTTCCACCACAGCTCCCTAAAATTAAATTTTCAATATTTTCAAAAAAGAAGTATACCTATATAAAGTCCAAGAGAAGAAACTTCTGTTAATAAGAGAATCTAGGTAGGGAAAAGCTAAATTTAAAAGGTCAGCAGCAGAGAGTTATGAAATGATGATTCTTTATTGAAAGTAAGAGGAGAAAAATGCAACCCAGAAAGAAAAGCCTTTTGCTTTGTACTCTCATATACATCTACAACTAACCATTTTTTGTTACGCCCGTTGCTAACCTGTAGCTGTTCAGGGCAGCATCATGTATCGCAATGTCCCCCTAGTTGGTTTCCCTGTTTCCATCCTTGCTCCCCTATTAACAGCAGCAGAGAAGTAGAAAGAGTCCTTTAAAATGTAATTGTCACACCCCAACCCAATCTTCCAATCACTTCTTGTCTCATAAAGTTAAGCCAAAATTACTACATTTGACCTACAAAGACCTACACAATTTACTTCTCCCATTTTTTCTCAGAACTCATCCTTTTTTGTCTCCTTGGTCATTATATTCCAGCCATCCTGGCCTTCCAGCTGATTTTTCAATATGTTAGACACACCCCTGCCTGCCTCAGGTTTGTACCATCCCTTTCTTCTGCTGGAAGTACTTAGCCCACTCTGTCTGCATAGCTCATTTTATCTATTCAAGTCTTTGGACAAGTGTCCTGTTCCCAGTAAGGGGCACCATGACCGCCCTATTGAAAGTTATTCTATATGCCTTGCACTCTTAATGCTACTTATCTTGCTCTATTCTTTTTTACATAGCACTTATAATGCACTGCCATTCTGTATTCTTTACTCCCACTAGAATGCAACATAAAGTATCAAACATAGAGTATCAAGCCATTTACCAAGATGTTTTGCTATTGATGTATATGTAGCATCTAAAACAGTACCTAACCAAGAATTAGCTGCTGAATGACAGATTCGACCAAAAACAGATGATCCCTACATTAAAACCCATAATCTCTGGTTTTACTCAAATGAAAATACAGAAATTCTACACAGGAGATCGTACAACACACCTAAGTGTTCCTAACTCTGAAGGGAGAGGTTTAATGTAAAGAAATGGCAATCTGAAGAAATGTCAGAAATACATCAGAGATTGTTATAAAGACAGTGCTCACTTCAACAGCACATATACTAAAATTGGAAGGATACAGAGGTGAGCATGGCCCCCCACAAGGATGACATGAAAATTCATGAAACAGTCCATGTTTTTAAAAAAATGTTATAAAGATATACAGGGCTTTAATTACAAGAGTTGACTAAATGGAGTACCAAACCATTTGCCAAGATGATAAAATAAAAATTCATATTCTCCTAAATTAATATTTAAGTTTAATAAAATTCTGATCAATACCCCCGAAGATGTTTTTTACAGAAATTAATGAAGTGTCTTAAAAGTCCATTTGAAAGAATGAAGAGCTGAAAACCTAAATAATTAATGACAAGAAGAAAAATATATATAAAATTATTATAACATACTAGAAAATACTATTTGGGAGCTACTGATTTTAGAAAAGCCAGGTAAACCAAAGAAATAGAATTTTTAAAAAAATGAGAAACTGCCTTCAGAACAGATGAGTAAAGAATAGTTGAGCAAACAAATGGAACTGGGAAAACAGTTTAACCATCTTTTTAAAAGAAGTTTTTTTCATACAATACATAATATACAAAATACAATACATAATATACAAAATAAATTCCACATGAATTAAGGAGTTAAATATCAAAAAACAAACACAAATTTAGAATAATTATAAGTGGGCCTGATTATAAGGCAAGTCAACCTCTCTAAGCTTAAGATTATATAACTAAATTATGAGACGAGCATTTTTAATGCATTAATAATAATAATGTTGCTGTTATTAAAAAGCAAACAACCAGTATGAGGTGATCCTAGAAGGAAAAGCACTAATTTTGTGAGATGAAAGCCTAGAGAGTGTTAAGGGTCAAGGATTAATCATTATTAGGGTTTAGAACTTTCACTTTCTGTTCCTAGCTGTTATCACCAGATCTTCAGCAAGTTCATTTTTACCCACAAATGCACTGTTAGTGGCTCCCTGAAAAATCAAAGAGAATAAATTGAATTCATAGTTTGGGGTACTAAAGGCCAGAGCAATATGATGCAGGTTGGAACACCACGACTGAGGCAAAAAATAAACATGAAGTAAGAGTGAAAAGCAATAATAAAGGGTGGCAGGAGACTTTTGGAGGTGATGGACAGCTTTATGGCATAGACTGTGTTGATAGTTTCATGGATGTTTACTTATTACTAAACTCACCAAGTTATGTACATTAATTATGTATAGGTTTTTTTTGTCAAAAATATAAAATGAGGTAATAAAATCCAGAAAAGAAAGAATGAAGAATAACAGAAAAAAGGAGACCAAAGGAGAATATATAAACCTCTTATATAAATTTTGGGAGGTAAAGGAGGAAGGCACTGGAATGCCAAAAACTATATGAAATTAGGGCTTATTTGATTTTATTTGAACATTAAAAAGACTTGACATCCAAAAGAATGTCTGGAAATAACTGCATTGCACTACCCACACTTACATACTCATATACAGAGATATGCACACATGAGTGTACAAACACACATATTTATATAAGCATTTATCGAAAAAATTGGACCTGATAGGATATAAGAAGGAACCAACTTCATTCTTATTCTTTTATATCCCTTCAAGTTTCTATAAACTGGTGCTTATTCTAACTCTGCATAAAATCTGAAGGCAAACCCCTAACTTTAAGGAACAAGTAGTTGGTAAAAATCCATATTTACATATTAGCCACTTAGATCCAGTCCAGTTTAGTATAATAAGCAAAGCTCTAAGAGCTTCTTTAATTAAAAGCATCTTCCTGTAGTAGCTTAATCTCCCTTGAGGCTTCCAAACCTACAAATAAAGAAGAAAGTATGGTTGACTTCTTAATTATTAGCTCTTTCCATCTCCTTCCTCTACTCACTAATTTCTTTTTTACTTCTCCAGCACAGGGTCTAAGCAGAAGAGAGAATAAAGAGAAAGGCTACACAGTTTGGGGTTGCTCTTATCTCTGTAATTTGGCCATGGCAAATGTTAAAAACTGACCCCATCCATTCCTGGGATACTACAGTAGATTACTTGGAAACCATCCCAGTTGGGAACCACACTGTAACATCCTGCCCAAGGCTAGCTACTTAGAACAATCACCCTCAGGTTTGGGACTTCAGGAAATACATCTATTGTGTAAGGTCCCTTCCCCTCTCTCCAGTTCACATCTTATCTCTAGAGAACCCATTTGCTCTGACATTGATGGAAGCAAAGTTTACTTTTTTTTTTTTTTAAGATTTTTACTTATTTATTTAACAGACAGAGATCACAAGTAAGCAGAGAGGCAGGCAGAGAGAGAGGAGGAAGCAGGCTCCCAGCTGAGCAGAGAGCCTGATGCAGGGCTCGATCCCAGGACCCTGGGATCATGACCTGAGCCGAAGGCAGAGGCTTTAACCCACTGAGCCACCCAGGCACCCAAAGTTTACTCTTAATATCACTTATCCCAGAGGGGAAAATCTCCAGTTTAGAGCCTCTCACCTTTAGACTTTGTAGATATGGGCCAAATGTCAGTTCTTACTTTCCTCAAATTCCCACAGCCCAATGGCAAGGCCCTCATAGGGAACACTTGAAGACCCCATTTCTCTATTTCCTAATATAATACGTTTTACTCTTAATTTGAGATAAGAAAGAAAAACTTAACTTTCTTTACCCATAATTTTGGGGATAAGATCTCCACAGGGTATGATTAATTTCTGAAAAGCAAATCTTTTCTCAACTTTTTAACTTCTTAACCTTTCTCTTTCTTGTGGTGAGCAGAAATGCTCCAGCACTTGTTCCTGGCTTCCAAGATGCAATACTGGCTAATGCTTTGGCTCCGACTGTATGACCTTCACCTTTCAAGTCTTGCATAGATAGTCTAGCAACATACTTTAAAATGTGGAGGTTCATGGGCTCACCTTCAGTTTTGAGGTTTGGGGCCTCTGGAATAATTTCAGGGCAGAGTCAAATGTAACAATCTGTTAGACTACACACATGTATACATATGCATGTTTGTACATATATCACTTTATCACAGAGACAAATACAGAATCATACATGTATGTGTGCCTGAGTCTATATGTTAATGAATGGAAATACAATATTTATAGAAAATATATTAATTGAAAAAATTACTGGTGATTTTTTCTTCTTTTGTTTTTCTCTATTTCCTAATATAATACGCCTTACTCTTAAAACCTTTTAAAAAGTATATCTGTACACAAACACTTAATAATGGATCCTATTTTTAAAATGCAATCATGATTTCAAAATAAATAAAAGGTTTCTGAAACAGAATGAATAACCCAGAAACAGACATATATAAAGAAATTTATTATATGCTAAAGGAAATATCTAAGAATTGGAAAGAGTTACTTAACAAATGGCATTGAAATATTTTGGAATTACCTTCATAATAAAAGTCAGATGGGAGCTCAATAGTGTATAATGCATGTTATAAAATATACACACACATCCAGACATATATGCACACCTATATACACATATCTATGTATGTATGCATATCTGTATATACATATTAAGTATATACATGAAATCAAATTCTAAAACAAAATTAGAACCAGGAGCGCCTGGGTGGTTTGGTCAGTGAAGCATCCCACTCTTGATCACAATCTCAGGTCATGATCTCAAAGTCTTGAGATCAAGCCCCGCATCATCAAGCCACGCTCACCACAGAGTCTGCTTAAGATTCTCTCTCCCTCTTCCCCTGCCCCCACTCACAGACACTAAATAAATAAATAAAATATTTAAAATATTAGAACTAAGTAGAATTGAGGGACATGTACTGGATCAATTTAAAAAGTTTAAAAGCAATAAGAATAAGCATAAATGAAAAGGTTAACAGGTTTGGCTTCATAAAAATTTCATACTTCCACCTAGAAGTATTAAAAACCAGTAGTTTAAAAATACCCCCAAATGTGACAGGTTTGCAGAGTCTTTTTAATATATGGACACAAAGGAGTTTACTTAGGAAAAAAACACTTTCTTCCCTCTTCCGTTCCTCCTTCCCAGAAATATTTATTGAGTGACTGTTCTGAACCAGAAACTTTAATAAAATACCAAGGAAGCATAAATAAATAAATATTATAATACATTTATATTATATATATTACGTATATAAATTTATTTATTTATTTATATTTACATCTATATC
Source organism: Mustela putorius furo (assembly GCF_011764305.1). Taxonomy (NCBI): domain Eukaryota; kingdom Metazoa; phylum Chordata; class Mammalia; order Carnivora; family Mustelidae; genus Mustela; species Mustela putorius. The sequence continues at coordinate 25,641,465 of NW_025422015.1, read as the reverse complement.
TCTAGGCTTAAAGAAACAAAGTATCTAATGGGTATGACAGATAAGTAAGAGAGACTTTCTAACACTTAAAGGTAAATATTATGATAGCAGTTCACAAGGCCTGTTATAGAAACCCAAATTAGGAGCACCAAACAAAGACCTGTAAATTAGCTGATGGGAGGTAGGGTGCCAAGGAAATTTCTTTAGAATAAGTAATAAGAGATAGTAACTTAGATGAAGGACAAAGGATAGTTTAGAATTCTAGCTCTAACACTTACTGTATAAGTACCGCGCGCTAACCGATTGCGCCACTGGAGCTCCAAGCTCTAACACTTACTGATAGCTCTCTTTCCATGGGCAATTATTCTCTGTGTCTCAGGTCCCTTGTCTATAAACTGGGAATGATAATATCATTTATATGGACACTGAAAGGACTTAATAAGAATTATTTAATTATTTAGCATTTAGTAAGTCCTTAATAACTGGTTGTTAAAAACAAACAAAAATCATAAAATGCCATTTGGAAAGATTGGGAACTCAGGAGAGAATAGTCTTTGCAAACTGCAAATCCACTATGGTAAAGTATAAATGTGAGGTATGGTATGGAGAGAAGTAAAGTTTGAGAACCAAATAAGGGACAGATAATAAAAAATTTAAAGGAAAGTCACAAAGAACTTTTAGCAAGAAAATCACACAGTAAGATTTTTCTTTTATAATGTTAACTGTATCAGTGATGTGGATAATAAATTTGAATATAATATGACCAAACATAAAAAGACTAGTTAGGAGAAGGTCTCAATAATCCAGAAGAGAAATGTTGAGGACCTGAAGTGGAACAGTGTATATTTAAAAACGTTAAGGAAGTAGAATCCATAGGATTCAATGACTGATATGTGGGAAGAGGCAAAAATAGGAAGGACTGTTTCTAGATGTCTGCTTTAGGCTACTCAGTAGATGCTAGTGACCTTCGTAAAGATAAGAAACACAGAGGAAAGATTAATATGATTAATTTTTTAAAGATGGTATAGCTGTCCTTTTATTGTTCAGTATTATCTGGTTTCCCTCTACTTTGAGGGATAAGGGAAAGTTATACTCACCCTAAAGTAGACATATACTGTAATCTTCTATAATTTAATGACTTTTTTTGTCTCTTATATTTTGGATTTCCTCACAGAAGTGCATCTTGTTTTTCCTCGTGAGCTACACACTCTCCAGCTTCATCTCATCCTTTCGCAGAACTTCATTTACCATTTATATTTGCTGACACCTGAATCACCAGATTCAGCCTGGAACTCTTTCCTCAGCTGTAGACCATCATCAACTTCTTACTAGACATCTCAGCTCAGACATCTCGCAGACATTTTAAATTGAGCATACTTTAAACGAAACTCTTACCTTGCCCCTGAAAAACCAACCTCCTATCTGCGTCTTGAGCTCCTTTTTTAATGAGTTTCACCACCACCCATGGTGATGATGCTTACATCAGAAATCTGGATATTTTCCTTATTTTGTGCCTTTCTTATTCCCTACACTTAGTTAACCATGGATCGTACAAACACTATCCCCTAAAATCTCTTGAATATTTGTCTTCCAGTCACAGAGGCAGTCATTGTTCTCTGTCTGATATTGGTAGTTTGGCTTTCTAATGTTCTCTCCACTTCTATCTGAATTGATTGTTTGCTCTATAATTAGATTTTCCAAAATGACATTTCAATAGATTTATTAAGGTATAAATGATGTTTTCACCATTGTAAGTGTACAATTCAATGAATTTACTAAATGTGAAAGGTTGGGCAACCATCTAGGTGTAGAACAACTTCATCATCCAAAAAAATTCCTTCATGCCTGTTTGTAGTCCATCTCTAATCCTACCCACTTAGTCAACCATTTACCTGTTTTCTGTCTCTATAAACTTTCCTTTTCTAAATGTTTTGTATCTAAAACAGAAATTTTATTATTATTTCCCTACTGGGAACTCTAAAATACCCTCCATTTTTCCTCTATCCTCTAATAGAAAGTATAGATTCCTTAAAAAATAGACCAGTTTAAGGAAGGACTACTCTTTTTTTTTTTTTTTTTTAATATGGAATACAACTGATTTTGTTGGTCTTCATTCTCTTCCATGCTAGAGGAATGCACCATTTCTTTTAGGAGGGTGAGGTGAAAATGGGAACTAGCTTGTTTCAGGTGCTAATATTTTAGCTGTGGGCTTAATGGGGCATTAGGGTCTATTGTCAAAAAAGGAGTGGAAGTACAGGGAAAACAAAACAAAACAAAACCAAAAAACAAAAAACAGTAACTCGTGGCAAAATAGAAAGAAAGGAAGAAATGACTAAAAAGTTGAAAGATAAGGGATGATGGGTGGCGTTCCCAAGAACAGAGTTAGCAATCTTTAGGAGATTAGCCCAAGAGAGAAGGGTCTAGAGTCACACAATCACTTCATGGCTGAACCAGGCAAAGGGGAGATCTAGTAACGGGAAGACTGAGCCCTGAACACTGGGAGGACACTGTATGGCAGAGAACCTAAAAAGGTGATATTGAGGGAGTTGAATTCCTCACCTGGTACAGAATAATTAAGAAGTGTACCAAACTAGTTATGAGCCTGAAATAAGAAGCGTGGTAATGACACACTTTTCCTGATTCGGCCCTATTTGCTCTTCCACCCTCATAATATCACTCTACACTACAGCCATTATAAACCTCTCCAGGATCCTGATTGAGTTATGTCTACACACTATCACAAAAACCTTCTGGCTGGATCCCAGTAACCATCGCTGTACATCTAATTGATTCTACTTGTCTAAACTCACTTACTTCAACCGGACATCTAAATATCCTTTTCTGAGCTCAATCCCAATTTTTGATACATCATAATAAACTGTCCCCCAAATCCATGCTCTCTCCAAATAAGAGCATTCTTGTCTTCCAGTTTTCATATTGAAATTATCTTCCTGTGTCTAATCCATTAGACAGAAAGTCTCCTGAGTTTAGATACTGTGCTTCATTCTCCCAATGTGTCTCCAGTGCTTATCACAGCAAATGGCATGCAATTAAGGCTTTGCATCTATGGAGCTAAAATAAGTGTAAACAATTATAATAATAATCATTATCTTAACATTTTAAAATAATTACAGATATAATTTAAGAACATTTTACATGCAATATACAATTATAGTAATATCTAAAGAAATGCAAACAATAGATTTAAAATCTTTCTCCTCAATCTTTTATTGCAATTACATAGTTCTAGTTTTCTCTATGTAGCAGTAATACACTCTGAATTTTTCTTGGCTTAATAAGGATGTGTCCATTATTCTGAGCTCTTTAACACAGTGATCCATATTAGCCTTCACTTCATTAACAAGGTCATCTCTCCCTTGTTGAAAAAAAGTCTTCATAGTCTTTCTAGACCTTGTGATATCCCCTACTTGGTGTGGAATTCCAAAATTACTGGTCCCAGTCCTTGTTTGTGGTCCAGCTCCTGACATTTATTTCAGTGAACTTCAATTGTTACTAAGTTTCCTGCTGATGCCAAGAATGGCCTTAGGCCTTCCCTAAAATTCTAACATCTCTTACATAGTTTAAGGTACTCTCCAGCCTTTTGCCACTGAAGCAGTTAAAAAAAAAAAAAATCCTTAGCATGATAAACCAGTATTTACAAGAATAACATCAAAAGGAAGTGTCTGTCCTCCCCTGATCACTTTTCTGACCTCTAATAATTCCAACAGACCAGACACAATGTCACAGACTACCATTTCTCAAAAACTGAACTTTCTTTAGAAGATGACATCTAAGCACATTAAAGTAGTTTTTAAAGGAAAAATATGAGCCCACTTCCAGTTGCTTTTTTTAATAAATCCATACATGTGACTAATTCTGAGAGCTATTTTATAGGTATAAAATAAGGAATTTGTGAGTAAGGATGGGGACTTAAAAAGTGAGCCTGCAGAGAGAGGATACTAAGGATTAAGCTCAAAATCACTCAAGATACTTACAGTTAAGGGAGACCACAAGAGGGAGAGACAGTAAAGAATCCAGGAGGAAATTCAACCACTACAGTACAAGAAAATCAGAAGGGCGTGATGTTCCAGAAAACAAAGAATGGATTTCAAAAAGGAGGGAGTGTTCGACTATGCCATTTACTGTTTTGTATTCAAATGATATAAGGGCTTTGGACACTAACCCTTTATTTGATATATCATTTGCAAAATCTCCTGTTCAGGAGGTTGCCTTTTAATTTTGTTGATTATTTCTTTCACTGTGCAGAAGCTTTTTATATTGATGTGGGCCCAATAGTTTACTTTTGCTTCTATTTCCCTTGCCTTAAGAGACATTCTAGAAAAATGTTGCTATAGCCAATGTCAGAAGCATTACTGTCAGAAGTTTGACTGGCTCTCTTTCAGGATTTTTATGGTTCCAGGTCTCTCTTTCAGGTTTTTAATCCATATTAAGTTTATTTTTGTGTATGGTGTAAGAAAGTGGCCTAGTTTCATTCTTCTGCATGTGTTTGACAAGTTTCCCCAGCACCATTTGCTGAAGAGACTTTTTCTTATTGTCTATTCATTCCTCTTCTGTTGAAGATTAGGTCACCATATAATTGTGGGTTTATTTCTAGGGTTTCTATTGATCTATGTGTCTACTTTTGCATCAGTACCAAACTGTTTTGATTACTAAAGTTTTGTAATATAATTTGAAGTCTGGAATTGTGATAACTTCAGTTTTGCTTTTCTTTTTCAAGATTGCTCTGGTTATTTGGGGTCATTTGTGGTTCCATACAAATTTTAGAACTGTTTGTTCTATTCTGTGAAAAATGTTGTTGGTATTTTAACAAGGATAGCATTAAATGTGAAGATTGCTTTGGGTAGTATAGACATTTTAACAATATTTGTTCTTTCAACCCATGAGCATAGGATTTTTTCCCATTTCTTTGTGTTGTCCTCAAGTTCTTTCATAAGTATTTTATAGTTTTCAGGGTACAGGTCTTTTTCCTCTTTGGTTAGGTTTATTCCTAAGTATCTTACTGGTTTTTGTTTTGTTTTGTTTTGTTTTGTTTTTTTACAGATGTGAATGAGATTGATTCCTTGATTTCTGCTGCTTCATTATTGGTATATGGAAATGTAACAGATTTCTGCATATTGATTTTGCATCCTGCAACTTTACTGACTTTCTTTATCAGTTCTAGTATTTTCTGGTGGAGTTTTTCAGGGTTTCTATACATAGTATCATGTTATCTGCAAGTAGTGAAAGTTTTACTTCTTCCTTACCCATTCAGTTGCCTTTTATTTCTTTTTATTGTCTAATTGTTGTGGCTAGGACTTCCAGTAGTTTGTTGAATAAAAGAGTGAGAGTGGACATACTTGTTCCTGTCCTTAGGGGAAAAGCTCTCATGCTTTCCCCATTGAGTATGATGTTAGCTATGGATTTTTCATATATGGTTTTTATTATGTTGAGGTATGTTCCCTTTGTAAGAACTTATACAACTCAGCACCCCCAAAATAATCCAATTAAAAATGGCAGAAGACATGAATATTTTTCCAAAAACGTACAGATAGCCAACAGACATATGAAAAGATGCTCAACATCACTTATCATCAAGGAAATGCAAATAAAAACTACAGTGAGTATTTCACATTTGTCAGAATGGCTACAATCAAAAATACAGAAAACAAAAAGTGTTGGCAAGGATGTTGAGAAAAAGCAACCCTTGTGGACTGTTGGTGAGAATGCAAACTGGTCTAGTCACTGTAGAAAAATTGTGGATGTTCTCCAAAAAGTTAAAAATGGAACTACCCTGTGATCCAGTAACCATACTACTGGGAATTTACCCCCAAAATACAAAAATACTAAATCAAAGGGACATAAGCATGCTGATGTTTACTTTAGTATTATTTACAATAGCCAAACTATGGAAGCAGACCAAATATCCATTGATAGACAAATGGATAAAGAGGTGTGGCATATATATATATTTCATATATATATGAATGAAATCTTAAAAAAGAATGAAATCTTGTCATTTGCAATGGCAAGGATGAAGCTAGAAAGTATTATGCTAAGTGAAATAAACAGTCAGAGAGAGACAAATACTGCATGATTTCACTCATATGTGGAATTTAAGAAACAAACCAAATGAGCAAAAGAATAAAAAAGAGAGAGAGAAACCAAGAAACAGACTCTTAACCATAGAAAACACACTGATGGTTATCAGAGAGGGAGTATATGGGGGAATAGGTGAAACAGGTGATAGGGATCGATGAATGCTCTCATCCTATTGAGCCCTAGATGATGTATGGAAGTTGAATCACCATATTGTACACCTGAATCTAATATTGCACTGTATGTTAACTATACTGGAATTGAAAAAAAAAATATGAGAACTAAGGACTGACCACAAAATTTGCCAACCAGAACACACTACATACCTTTCAATCTCATTCATCTCATCTGCAAAATAGGGATAATGACAGCATCCATTTCATGAAGCATGTGAAGGATTAAATAAGATAATAATACATGTTAGCACCTAACATAATGCCAGGAACAGAGGAAGAGTTCAGTAATGGGCAAATAGTTTTTTAATTACAGAACACTGGGCAGCTTGGATCATAGACCTTATGATACTTTATTGAATGCAGGATGCCTCTCAACCCTGTGAGAGCAAATTTGGCTCAATAAAAGTCTAGGGTGAATGGAAAAATACAGAAATGATTACAGCTCAGGGGAGAAGCTAGAACCAGAGACAATGAAGAGAAAAATACCTTGGGCAGAGCAGTTCCCATCCTTTGATTACACAATTCATACAACTTTGTTTTATTCTATTTTACAACTAGTAAGCATGCACTTTTTAAACTTTAGTTAAGGTTTGGGAGGGTGCCTGGGTGGCTCAGTCGGTTAAGCGTCTGTCTTTTGCTCAGGTCATGATCCCAGGGTCCTGGGATCGAGCCCCGTATCGAGCTCCCTACTCAGTGGAAAGTCTGCTTCTCCCTCTCCCACTCCCTCTGCTTGTATTCCCTCTCTTGCTGTCTCTCTCACTGTGTTAAATAAATAAGTAAAATCTTTAAACATTAGTTAAGGTTTGGAAAGCACTTGGATACAACAACGAATTTCCAATAAGGACAAATGATATATAAAATTTAGTGATCTAAGTAAGTTTAATATCACAAATTAAAATTACTTTCTTCTCTCTTACACTAGGAGAACAGATATTTCTTGCTTTTATATATTGTTTAATTCCACAATTTTACAATCAGCACTTTTCAATTTTTTGAATAAATAACAATAGACTTATGCAGTATTAGTGGTCTATGATATATATATATATCATATATATATTTATATACACACACATATATAAACACACATATATTTAGCAAATATATATTGGCTAATTTTGTAGTCAATGGCCTAATGATCTTATAGGATTTGGCTATAATTTGGCTAATTTTGTAGTCAATGGCCTTATGATCTTATAGGATTTCCTCTAATTTTTTTCTCTCCTCACGAGATTTTTTTTATGTGATTGGTTCATGGTAAATATCTTAAACAATGGCATGTCTTACAAAATAGCTAAAAGCAACTTGCTTTATTAGAAGTGTATATTGATAACTAAGCACTAGGTAGACATTTTCCAAGATATCATGATCATATTGAAGTTAGATTCTGGAAAAAGTATGATAAAAAAATTTTTTAGTGCTATAATAGGCTGGCTGAGGGATTGTCCTTAAATAATGCATTAGCATGAATCATATGTTTCTCTGAATTTTTAGAATTTTTATGGACCTCTAGTCTCTTAAATTCTATGTTCATTTTTACTTACTACTCTCCTCTAATATTGAGATAAATCTTTTTGTTCTTCAGTTTTCTACTTATGAAATTTTTTTTAAAATAGTGATTTTAGGAGGACTCTCTTTAAACATTCTTTCATAGTACTCTTGTGCTCATTTTCTATCTTAACATTTACCCAGGAAATTTGGTTTGGGAAACAAAACATGAATGTTTTCATTTATATAGGCCTGGAAACACCACCAAAAGATTAAAAGTAATGGTTCACTTGTAAGAAACTGAGTTGTAGCAAAACGTATTTGCTCAAATATATAGCCTATGTCTTATCAATTTATTTCTAGGTAAGGTTTTTATTCTAAAATGAATTTAGAACTGATATAGAAATGGAAAACTCAGATAAATCAGTTTTCAAAAATGCAAAGCTAGCTGGAAATAACCTAACCTCCTCTAGATTTTTCTAACTACTCTTCAGATTTTTTGAAAATTTTAAAAATGAAATTGAAGGAAGTGACCTCAAACAACAGAACTTAAATATCTAGTGAGCCAACACTCAATGAATCAATGAATCCCTATAGGGATTACAGGAAGTAGGTAATTCACATGCCCTTACTTTATACATACTGTGCACTCAGCGTTTCAAATACTGATTCTTCAGTGATAACTGGTCATTTCTGAACGGGGATTTCCAGGTTATGAATGTTTGTTAAAAATGAAAACTAACCTAATCTTTGTAAAAGCCAGAAATCTAATGTGAAATGATTTACTATAAATTTCTTTCAATCATTTTGCCAATCCATTGGAAAAATAAACAAATTTTTTAAATGATTTTTTGTGGCTAAAAAATAATAACCACTAATACTAAAAATGTGATAATCACATATGCAGTGATGTATTTAGTTCTCGACTCCACAGATGGGAGAGGGAGGCAAGGAGCAATATTCACTAATGTTTTTCATCAGTCTTTCCTCACTCCCTTGCTGAGAATATTGTCAGTTGAAAACTCAAAGAGGGCCAAAAGTTCGGTTAATTCAAGAATTTCTGAGTAGGATTACACTTCAGCCTCACAGAAGGAAAACAGTATTCTTTGTACATAAACTCTCTAGAGAAAATGAGTATTTTATTATTAGTTGAATAACATTCATTTTTTGTTTGACATTTCCTGAAAATCAGGCCATGTCTCCTTAATGTCTGACTTTAACTAATTTTTTTCATTTAAAAGTCATTTAAGCCATTCTTTGGCTATCCAGCTGTATATATTAATATAGTATATATTATACCAGAGAAAAACTTTAAAAGTTTTGCTTACTCTCTCACTTCCAGAAGCACAAAAAGAACCTATAACTATTCCACACTTCCTATTGAGTACAGAGTTCTACCTGCAGGGTTTCAGCTGGAACTTGAGTTTGGCTAATTTTCAACTCAGCACTTCCTTTACTCATCCTTTCCCTTCTCTTCCCACTTTTTTTTACCTGCTCCTAATATAGTTGGCTGTTGACAGGCTCATGCCTTTAAATTAGGCTACAGATCTTGGGCAACTCAAAACCCATGGTGTCTTAATCTGTATGTGCCTTAACCTTGAGTACAGCTCAAATATCTGCTGGAAATATGACAGATTTGTCAACATTTTAAAGGAAGATCATAAGTTCCCTCTTTCTTATTTCTCAGATTTAAAATCCCAGCTTTTTATATATGTCCATGTTCCACCATTTTTTGCCTTTCAAAAAATGTCCCTATTCACAGGGAAACAGACATACAACTTCTATGTTAGATGGAGAGAATGCATTGAGTGTAGATAATCTTCAGAACTGTAGAGTTGGTTACAAACCCAAACACTCTTAATGTCTTTATACTACATCAGGTTAACACAAACAAAAGCACAGGATATAATACTATTCTCTAACAATCTAGATTTACCCTAGGAGCGTGGTTTCTTTAACACTTTTCAACCACTAACTGTCACACTGGATCAGAAGTGAGTCTTAGCACCCATTAGCAGCTGGTGAAGTGTTGTCTCTGCACCTCCCAGAAACTACTGCTTCCCCTCTGTCTTTTTCAGCTCTCTAATTCTGGTACCAGGCGTGTTTTCTGCTCAAATCACACCACCTTGTCATTACTGCCTCCCTTGCTCTTCGCCTTAATGTCTCCTGTGGGTGTTCTTGCCCGACAGAAATCTAGAAATTCCAGCAGCAAAGTAGACACTTGGGCATTAAATGGCCAAACAGAGTTAGTGAAATGCAAGATTTCTGGTCCCAGGTGCAATCTCTGAAGGAGTGGAATATCTCATCTTTCAACCAAAGGTTTGTTTTTCTATCTGGTTATAGGCCCTTTCATCAGAAGACAGAAGTTACATTTCTCCTGTGTGGCACTCAGAAGTCATAGCCATATATATCCACGACAGGCAAAAACCCCAGTGAGTACAGGTTCTTTCAAACTATCTGAAACTACTTCTGACATAGGAACTAACCCTCAGGAAAGGAGAGTCTGCCCCACAACATTGCCATTTAGAAAATAATTTTAAGCCCAGCCATTTATTTAGCTATTTTATGACACTGTTCTCATCTGATGAAGAAACAGAATGCAAAGATCTTAAAGATGTTATGTCTACACTGTCCTAAGCCCAAAAAGAATGTTAAGGGGTCACTCAGGACATTTTCATCCCTTTGTTCAGACCCCATCCATTATTCCCCCTAATGGTTATCACATTTTCAAAACAATAAAGTCCTCCCATGGAAAACTTCCTATGTCTCAAGATGCACTGTTATCTTGGGGGGTATCTACAGCCCACACACCCTACACCTGCCCCTGCCCCAATATATCCATATTAAAATTTCCAAAGCATTACTACAGTCGATCCTTCCTTATTCTAGGCATTACCCAAGCTAGAGAGCAGTTACATTTCTACCCTGGAAAACAGTTCTTTCTATTTAACCTAGTCTCTATAACCTGTCCTCATACAGTCTTAATTTCTAAACTTCCTAGATGAACCTGTAGGGTTCATCACTGGTGGTGAATATCTGTACTCTCAGGTAGTAAATGCATCCGTCCTGGTGTTTCACAGTGCAAGAAATGATCTCAGAAAAGTAATGACCCACTGGGAAGGCATAAGTAAACTTACATAATGAAGAATCCAATATTCTTATCTACATATAGAATAAGGTATTTTAAGGAGTTAAGTGGGTTTGAATATTTAAACTATGAACAGCCCTCCGAGTTTAAAGCAATATTCCATATGCAAGTTAAAATCTTAGAGGCTTGTTTTCAATGACTGCTTCCTGGAGTATAAAAAGTGTTTTAACCGATCACTTCTAAAAGCATACATAGATAGAAGAGCTTTAATGTAGATATGAGAAGAAACATAAAAGAAATATATGAATGCATGACACTGTGATGATAAGAAATAGTTGGTTGCAAGACTTTTCAAGTAGATTATGCAGAAACTGACAGAGCTTCTGTTTATATTTCAAAAATGATCTGCTAAGCAGATTTCTATCTTCATGATAGGAAAATCTGTTGAAAATGAGGTCAGTAGGTCTGAGCACAGGTAAATTATAGTATTCTCTCCCATTTTAAAGTGATTTCATAGAAAATATAATTCTTTATCTACTACACTAGCATTGATGAAACTACTTATAAACAAAGAATTATTGACCCTTTTCAACAGACTGATAAGCCTTCAGCTGAGCTCAAGTGTCCTGATAATATCTCTGACCTAGGGTTTCTTAGCTTCTGCTTTTACCTTTTGGGGACAAGGAATCTATTCCCATATATTACACATATATTGTCTTCCCTTTGACTCTCAGCCAATGTGAGATAGAAAATAAGAATGTATTCTTCGGGAGTGCCTGAGTGGCTCAGTGGGTTAAGCCTCTGCCTTCAGCTCAGGTCATGATCTCAGGGTCCTGGGATCGATACCCGCATTGGGGTCTCTGCTTGGCGGAGAGCCAGCTTCCCCCTCTTTCTCTGCCTGCCTCTCTGCCTACTTGTGATCTCTGTCTGTCAAATAAATATATTTTTAAAAATATATTTAAAACAAAGAAAAGAAAAAAAGGAATGTATTCTTTGCCACAGAGTAGCTCCTTAATGTATACAACAGTAGCATTCAAGTTTAATCACACAGTTCCCTCAACTATTTCTCAGATGAAAATGGCTTTGGGATTATTTAACATCTTAACAAATAACTCAACATTTAACAAACTTCTATGACTCAATATTCTTTAAAGTGGGATTCAGAGGGGTGCCTGGGTGGCATAGTCGGTTGAGCATCTGACTCTTGCTTTTGGCTCAGGTCATGGTCTCAGTGTCCTGAGGTCGAGCCCCATGTCAGGCTCCATGTTCAGCATGGAGTCTTCTTGAGATTCTCTCTTTCCCTCTGCCCTTCCCACTTGTGTGTTCTCTCTCTGTCCCTCTCCAAAATACATAAATCTTAAAATTAAATTAAATTGAATTAAATTAAAAAGAAGTGAGATTCAGAAATAGACAAAATGATCCTTGTATGGTCTGACCAGTGAACTAGCAATTAGTGATTATTAAGTTGATCTGGAATCCTACACATATGAATTTAGTCAAAGATTGCATTAGCTTTATTTTAGTAACTGTGAGATACTAGGAAATGTATATACTGGTCTCTATCCTTGGTTCTTGACACAGAGTTCCTAAATCCTTTGGAATTTCCTGGATAACAGGAATATTTTTTTTGTTCTAATGAGGTGACTCTGGATGGGCTTCTGGATGGAGGCTGTTCACCAGAAAAATCACCTCATAATTAGAAGCTTGGAATTGTCAGCCCTTCCACCACTGTCCACTCTGGAATTCTTCAGAGAGGGAAGAGGGACTGGAAATGGAGTTAATAATTGATCATCCCTATGTGAGGAAGCCTCCACAAGAATCCCAAAAGTGTGGAATTTGGAGAGCTTCCAGGCTAGCAAACACTTCCATATACCAGGAGGGTAGTGTATCCCAACTATACAGGACAGAAGCTCCTATGTTCAAGACCCTACCAGACCTTGCCCTGCATATCTCTTCCTCTGACTATTTATCTCTATTCTTTATCACATCCCTTAATAAACTAGTAAACCCAATTCCTGAGTTCGCTGAGCCTTGTTAGGGAGCTCACTGAACCTGAGGAGGTGTTTGTGGGACCTCCAATTTGTAGCCTTCTCAGATAGAAGTTGTAGGTAACCCAAGGACCTACTACTTGCAATTAGCATCTGAAGTGGGGGTCAGACTTGAGGGACTGAGCCCTTAACATGTGGCATCGGACACTATCTCCAGGTAAGTAGTTTCAAATTGAGTTAAGTTGTAGGACACCCACTTGGTGTCAGCAACCTGTTTGGTGTCAGAAAACTCACATATCTGGTGGCAGAAGTATTGTGATTGTGGCATTTGTGTGAATAAAGAAGAAACTGAGGAGGGGGTCTGAGGGTTTCTCCAAGTCAGTAACCTGGGTGTAACTTATTGTTTTGTGAGTTTCTCTCCTAATAAAACACTTGGATCATTTTCATCCGACATTCTGTGAAATGACATTTTTAAAACTTGTAGCCCATATTTTTTTCTATGAATGCTTTCTTCGTAAGTTTAGGATTTTTGACTCCTTCCTTTCTGCCTGTAATGGATATCTTGGGTTCTTCACATACTACACACACCAGTCCACATTCCCTTCCCCACCAGTCTTGACTGTAAGTTGGGACAGCCAAGGAATCGACTGAACCAGGAAATAGGCAAGTTCTCCAAAGTCCCCCTCTTTTTAAAATGAAAACAAACAAAGAAATGATATTCTTCTCAGTGGTGAGACTATATAATGCTGGAACCATCATCATAATGTGCCTTGTATGAGTAAAACTAGTCTGTGAAAGTAACTCTGTGATGAAAAGCAAAATCCACTTTGGCCACATTCAAAATTCTCTTTCCAACTGTCCTTAGGACAGTTAGCTGTACCCTTAGGTTCTCCATGGATATATGAGCTAATAAATTCATTAGCCACTTTGCAAAAAAAAACAAAAACAAAAACAAAAAAAAAACACCATGTTCTAACTTAAATATAGATTTTTCTATGCAAAGTTTTTACTTATTCCTCATGCTTAACTTCTGTCTTATATTAGCTTTCTATTGCTGCTGTAACATAAACTTGGTGCCTTAAACAATACAAATTGATTATCTTACAGTTCTGTAAGTCAGAAATCCTACATAAATCTCACTGGCTAATGAAGGTGTTGACAGAGCTGATGAGGGAACAAAAGACTGGCTGAATCTTGGTCATCAGCTCCAGACCTCACTCCACCATACCTCACCTATATTCCAAAACCACATCAGAGCTGTGTTCCTTTCTGGAGGCTTTAGGGGAGAATGTTTTCTTAAAATTTCTAGCATCTAGAAACTATCTGCATCCCCTGACTCAATTCTCCCTTCCTTCATCTTCAAAGGCACAACACTATCTCCCTGTGACCATTCTCCTGAGTCATATCTCTCTCTGACCCTGACTTCAACTGGGAAAGGTTCTTTTAAGAATCTGTGACTAAGTGGACCTATCTGGTTAATCCAGAATAATCTCCTCATCTCAAAGTCCTTAATTTTGAGCACATGTACCAAGTCTATTTTGCCATCAAATGTAACATAGTCACCAGTTCTGGAGGATTAGGCATGAACATCTTGGGAAGGTATTGCAGCGGGAAGGTGTGGGGACGGTGAGGCGGGGAATTATTCTACCTACCACTAAAAATGAGACTAGCATTCCATCTCTCACATCATTCCGTTCAGCAATAAAAATATATTAAACAGTAGAAGTCAGACACACTCCACATTAATAGCAACCTGTTAATCAACATTATTTGGGAACAATTTTTTTATTTAAAATGACTCCTTCAAGGGAGGTGAACCATGAGAGACTATGGACTCTGAAAAATAATCTGAGGGTTTTGAAGAGGCTGGGAGTGGGAGGTTGGGGGAAGCAGGTGGTGGGTATTAGAGAGGGCACAGATTGCATGGAGCACTGAGTGTGGTGCAAAAGCAATGAATACTGTTATGCTGAAAATAAATTAAAAAATAAAATAAAAATAAAAATAAAAATAAATGACTCCTTCAAGATTGTTTTTTCTGGAAAGGAAATTTCTGCTCCTTTTATCTTTCTTCTGAAGATGAGCTTGAAGATTCTTTCCAGATTTATCCAGCATACCCTCAGAATGCACTCTTTGAAATGTAGAATTAAAAGTATTTTCATACCCACATACTTGAAGCCTGAGGCTGCTATCATTCCTGAGTATAGAGAGTAAACACAGCATCTCTCTTTGTTTTACTAATTGCTTTGTTTCCCCAAGCTGCTCGAACAACATCTGCCAGGCCAGAATGCACTCCTTCCACACACCACAGCACCACTGCCGGCCAGATAAACGACCTAACACTCCATGGTGTACTGGCAAGTGCTTTCCAGGCACACAGCAGGCAGTTTTCAAGAAGCAAAGACTTTAAGTAGAACTGAAGCTGAAACCCCTCCCTTCCCAAATCTTTCCAATGGTTATGGAGTTGTTGATTCTGTTATGATCTCACACTGTCTGCAATTTTATTGATTTTGTTTTTCAATAGAACTGTTAAAGATTACAATCCTCAGATAGGCAGAATGTGGGCAGATGCTCATATGCTCACACACAGTTCTGCCAAGATATTTTTACATCTTTTTGCACATAAAACAAAATGAAGACATGTGTTATAGATGCATGCTACTGATAACCCCCCCGAAGAAGGGAGTTTATTGTATGCTCATTTCCTGGATGAAGTATTAAAACAATTCTACCTAGAAAAAAGAACAGCACTTCCAAAATAAAAGAGATTTGCTTCTGAGGAAACTTATCAAACATTCCTAATTACCAAGACCCATTGAGACGGCAGTTTGGGTCATCATATCCAAATGTCATCCCTGCTAGTTCTAATTCAATACAAACTTCTTGTCACATCTACTGGTTAAGCATCAAAATACAAAATGCTGCAACAGCTTATGCTCTGTTGATGTTCATTCATCTACTGTGCATCAGAAAGGCTCATTTCAAATATGGCATGAAAGAAAGAAAAGTAAGCAAAAAACAAACTCGGAGGAGACTTGAAATAAACTGCCTCAAGAAAAATGCTAAAAAGGAAAAACTACAAAATCATAGCCTTACCTTGGGAGACTTAAGCAGACCCACAGCCCTGTTTTCTGCTAAGGTGAACGGGGTTAGCTTTGTTTCCTCCACTGAGGGATGTTTGGGAGGGCGAGGTGGGGGGTGGGAAAAAGAGCCTTCATATCTTCGCATCATGTAATACTGTTCTTCGGTGATCTCTTCAACCAGACTCCTGACTAGAACTGATCCTGTGTCCCCAGAAAAACTATTAACTAGCTGGACAGTCATATTTAAGCGGCTGACAGGAATTTCCCAGCACTCCTTGGGGCTGGCAAAGTCACTTATGAGTAGACAAGAGTCTGTGATAGCTTCCTCCAGCCTCAGTCCTGGTGTAGCAGCCAAAATGTCTTCTTCAATGGAAAGATCTCTCACAGATACCTTCACGTTGAAGGGCAAGTGGAACTGTGCACAGAGCTCAGAAATCTGGTACTGTTTCTTATCGTGAATCACCTCTACGAAACCTCCTTCCATGTACAAAGGGAGCAGTGTTGCCTCATAAGATTTTTTGAGGATTTTTTCACAGGCCAGAACATTCACCACTTTTTTGATTCCCTCACAAAGGACTTCAGTCGTCTGTGAGTGATGCACTAGAAACTGGTCCCCGACAGATACGGATGATAGCTCATGATGAGGGGGATAAAAAGCCTTGGTGGCCACCACGTGGAGAGGCTCCTTTTCACTCTTTGCTATCTCAAGGTCATAGGCAGTTGGGAACTCCCGAGGTCGCCGCTTGAATTTGCCTTTATAACTAGTGGGGATCAAGAAGTGCCTTTTAGGAAAATTGCTTCGAATTTCTGAAGCTAAGATTCTCGATGCCTGGTACTTTTTGTGGATCACAATGGTTTTCCCAGGCTGTAAAGTGCTTCTGGGCAGCTCGTTTCCCTGAGGTGCCTCTATGACTTCAGCCACTATGGGGAACTCTTTACTGGTCATTTCAAAGAGATCTTGTGTAGATAACAGCTGAAGAAACCAGTTGGCATCATAACTGTCAGTAATGTCTTTGACTTCAACATCTAAACTGGGGAGGATGCGAACTATATCCTTTCGGACTGAAAGAAAAAAAAAAAGATTATGACATTTTGTCCATCAAAGTGTTGCTCTGAGATGGTATTAGAATCCTTACTGGCATCATAGATAAATTCCACTTGAAAAAAAAATCAGAGACTCATGATGTAACACTTCTTATGTGTGACTTTCATTTTTTCAGATTTTAAAATGAAGTAGATCGTATGTAAAATCAATTCCCATAAGCTCACTGCTCAGCTTACAAAAGAGATATTAACTTGTTCCTTCCTTAGAGCCCTATGAAGCTTATCAAAATTTCATCTGCCTCACTATAACCTAAGGATAACTATTTTCCTGATTCTAGAGTTAATCATTCTCCTGTTTTTAAAATAGTTTTGTCTCACATAACATAGATAAATATAGGTGCATATTTATAAGTATATATCTGTGTGTATATATATCTTTTTCAGAAGGTTTATAACATCATTCGAAGTCATGCTCTTGAGCTCCAGCCATAATATATGAAATTATCTTAAAAGAAATTTTCACTACTTTGAATAAGACCCTTCCTGCATAAGGCCCAAGACAAACATTCTTCATGCAAAATTCTGTTCCCTTGCAGAACAACACTGCAAGATCATGGGATACAAGGTACTTAAGACTAACATATGGAAGTCAACAACAAGATGCATGCTTTTCCAATGTGGAAGTTATTCTTTCTCTGCTGATGCTCCATTAACCTGGATAGAAAAGGAGAGTCACAGAGAAGCACGGAGAAGCCATTCAGGAGCCTTAGGTAAGCTGGTGGGTACTTACCAATGTATTCTTTGCCTAATGTGGCACTGAGGACTCTAATAAACCTCAAATTCTTTCTAAGCACCCACTATCCTAGGAAGTCTTTGTTGGAGACGAGAGAGACACTTAAAATATTGCCCTAAAATTATTTATCTGCTCTCCATGCACTCTCTCACCTAGATTGTTAGAATGGTCTTGAATTAGAAATAAAGTTACTATTAACAGAGTTGTATAATGGTTTATATTGTCCTGACAGTTTCCTACCATGTAATGTTTTATAGCGTTTTCACAATCCACTGTTGTTTCCCAATATCTCCAGCCACATTTCTATCAATACACTTTCTTCCTTGCATGCTTTTGAAAACAAATAATTTGGAAGATTTTGAAAACAGAATTTCCTCTTTAAAAGCATTACCTATGTTATTATGTTTTATATTTTAACTTTATGCAGCATCTGGAAACTATAACTTTATAAGTAGTGTTATATTATTTGCACATGCTGTGTAACAGAGTTCCTGAAGGCATAACATGAAAAAGCATTATTTTATATTCTTGAATAGAGAACAGAAAAAAAGGGAAAAAAAATCAATGGTTGTCTAAAGGATGAAAATCTATAAAAATGCTTCATTAAAAAAAATAAAAAGACTCAAAGAACACTTCTTACCTTCATCAATTCATTGTAAAAAGTTTAGCATACCCAAACTTTAAAAAAAATATTTTATTCATTTATTTGACACAGAGAGAGAGAGAGGGAGGGAGAGAGAAAGAGAGCACAAGTAGGGGGAGCAGCAGAGGGAGAAGCAGGCTTCCCTATGCAGGATTTGATCCCAGGACGCTGGGATTATGACCAAAGGCAGACACTTAACCAACTAAGCAACCCAGGTCCTCCATATACTCAAAGTTTTAAGATTATTGCCACAGGGGGCACCTGGGTGGCTCAGTGGGTTAAGCTTCTGCCTTCAGCTCAGGTCATGATCTCAGGATCCTGGGATCGAGTCCCGCATCGGGCTCCCTGCTCGGCAGGGAGCCTGCTTCCCCTCTCCCTCTGCTGCTCCCCAAACTTGTGCTCTCTCTCCTTCTCTCACTCTCTGTCAAATAAATAAATTCTTAAAAAAAAAAAAAAAAGATTATTGCCACAGGCTTCCCTGAATCTGAAGGTAATTTTTAAAACTCTAAGATCTCAGCAAGTTGGATAGAAATTAATGAGGTCTAAAAATTGTAGCACTAGCATTAGGTAAGCATCATAGTCTCATGCCATTTCTCAAGTTGAGGGAATAGTGAAACATTGGTAGAACAGATGTCATTAAGGACTTTCTGCAGGCTCTGAACTGATCCATCAGAACATAGGGACCCTAATGTAGCCTAGGTCCAAACTATATTTGGGCACTACAGGTATCGTGGGTATAAGAATCTATGGTTATTTTGTTGACCAACATATCCCAGCGTCTCAAATAGCGCCTGGTATATAGTAGGTACTCAATAAATGAATTGAATAAATGAAAAACTATTGTCAGAACAATATCCTTGACTGAGCATTAAAGGATGTGATCTGTTAAATAAGTAGAGTTCCACATAAAATTTCCTTGGGAAAAAAATTTTGTACCACTAATACTCCTGCTATATGTCATAGAAGGTATTATATATATATATCAGTTAAAACATGCCCCTGCAGGTTGTAGTTTATCTTATTCAATGGCTTTTTCTGTGCAATAAGTATTTTTACTTTTACTATTTAATTTCTGTAGAACAATAATCTAGTATTTTAAGGTATAAAAATAATAACAATGAATGTGCCTTAGTAGAAGATTCAATAAGGAACAATAGTACATGCATTGAAAAATCAACAACTCGTCTTTGATCCATCAGAGAATTGAGATTACAGGGCAAACCATCGCTCCCAAAATGAGATAAATAGGTTAATACACACTTACTGCTTATTGGCAGCAGAAGCCTCCACTGGATTCAACAACTAGTAAGAACACTTTAAGAGTAATTGACTACTTGCTGGAGACAAAGCCTAGACAAGTTTAAGAGATAAAACTTCTGGGGTCCATGTTTAGGGGGATTCCCACCCCCACTTTCATATTTATTCCCAAGAGACCCACCAGGTTCTCAGGGTGAAGATAGAGAAAAATCCCTTCATGCTTCTAGCAGAATAATAGAAAAAGTCACAGCATTCAGTTTTCCTTAAAAAAAGGTCTGCCCTCAAGGAAAACTATTTTACCACAGCCTAACCAACTTGGGTTTTACCAGAGTTGAACTGATGTAGGGGAAGGGAAATACCCAATTATTATCTCTTCTATCTTTCCACATGGGGAAGGGAAATACCCACCTCCAGCCCCCACTTGCCATATTCTATCTCATCTAAGGAAGCATGGGGAAGAAAGCTGAGAAGCACTTGTGAGGGTCATAGGGCACAGTGCCATGAAAAGACTCAGACCTAAATACAGGATTATAGAATGCATCTCTTCCCCTATACCTTACTAACCATATCAACAAGACTCCTGTATAATAACAGGGGATTATAACTGAAGCATTTATATTTCTGTTTAAGAAGTGGTCTCTAGGGGTTCCTGGGTTGTTCAGTGGGTTAAGACTCTGCCTTCAGCTCAGGCCATGATCTCAGGGTCCTGGGATCGAGCCCTGCATCGGGCTCTTTGCTCAGGAGGAAGCCTGCTTCCCCTCTCTCTCTCTGCTTGTTCTTCTGCCTGCTTGTGATCTCTGTCTGTCATATAAATAAATAAAAGCTTAAAAAAAAAAAAGTGGTCTGTAGGGAAAAACAACAGGGAGACAAAAAACAAGGACTCTGAATAAAATTTTAGCCTCTAACATCTATAGATACAGAAAACAGTAAACACTGACTAACTCACAGCTAGATAAACATAAAACCTCATATTAAAGGCTTATTTGCATCAGTTTCTTTTATCTGATACATTGTGTCTGCTTTAAACAAAAAATTACAAAGTCTAGTAAAAGAAAAAGAAAAACAGTGTTGTCTGAAGAGACAAAGCTAAACTCAGATATGCAGAGATTTTGGAATTTCCAGACTGGGAATTCAGAATATGATTAATATGCTAAGAGCTCTAATGGAAGAAAATGGCAGAAAAGATGCTGTAATGTAAGCAGAGAGATGGAAACTTTTGTAAAGAATTGAAAGGAAATGCTCGGTATTAAAAAAACATACTAACAGATATGGAGAATGACTTTGATGGGTTCATCACTAGACTAGACATGGCTAAGGAAAGAAATCAGTGAACTTAAAGATACATCAAGATATATTAATAGAAAATTCCCTAACTGAAAATTAAAAGAAAAAGAATGGGGGAAAAAAAAAGGAACAGAATATCTAAGCACTGTGCGGTAACTACAAAAGGTAGAACATGCACACCATAGTGATGCCAAAAGGAAAACAAGAGAGAAAGGAACAGAAACAATATCTGAAGTAATAATGGTGGAGAATTTTCCAAATTTGAGGAAGCTCAAGAACAGCAAGCATGATAATACCAGAAACCCTACACCTAGGCATATCATATTCAAACCATAGAAAATTTAAAAAAAAAAAAAAAAGGAGAAAACCTGAAGAAGCCCTAAGAAAAGAAAATCTTACCTCTAGAAGAAGAAGGATAGAAACTAGATTGTACTTCTCTTCAGAAAGCATTCAAGCAAGAAGAGAGTAAGTGGCATACTTAAAAGTGTTTAAAGAAAAGGAACCCACCAACTTAATATTCTATCTCCAGCAAAATTATCCTTTAAAAGTGAAGGATGGCAGAATATGACAGCCCAAAATAAATTACTTTGGCATCAAGATTATTTTGAGTTAAAGGCACTTTATAAAACAGCAGGTGCAAGAAGGTATTCTAATCTCTCCTTTTCTTCCTGAAAACAGGAGACAAAACTCCGATGTGAAAAATGCCTTCCTTTTACCAAGAGAGAAGAAACATCCTTCCACAAAGAGTTAAAGCCAAGTGAATTCTGTCCAAACAGACCTTGTTAAACTAACTCTTATCTTCTTTTAGTCTCCCCACAATACTTAGTCTAGTTACTTCTCCACAGTTGCCTCTTTCATTCAAACCAATATAAAAGCATGTAGATTTTGCCTTTTCGGGAGTCTTCACTCCCTTTTGAGGGCTCCCCTTTCACATAAAACATGTAAATCTATCTGCTTTTCTCTATTTAATCTGTCTAAGTAAATTTAATTCTCAGGCCTAGTCAAAAAGCCATAAGAGATTATTGTTTCTACATATATTTTTTTTAAAACAAGTTTTGTCAATTCCAGCCCTGTAGTTTCTCTCAACTGCTAGTTCCTCCAACATTATTATCTAATAATAATAATTCTTTTATTTGTTGGAAATTTTCACTCTCTAAGTTTGATTTCTTTGTCATTTACTTTCCAAGATTATACTTATATTTTTCTTAAAAGTGTTTTCATATCTGATTGCTCAGTGAATCGTTTTGTTTATATTTTTGTATCACATTATGCTTTTTATAGTGATTATTAGATGTATTAATAATTTCCAAACTTTGCATTATTCTAGGCTTTTAAATTAAGATTTTCTTTATAGTTCATCCATTTGGTCTCAATTTTCTTTATGAATATTCTGTGAATTATCTTTTTTTCCCATTTATTCAGCTTTATTTCAACTTAAGAGAATATACCAGCAATTTCATTTTCTTAGATAGTTTTTCCCTGGTTCTATTGTTGTTTGTATTTATGAATAGAGAAAGTGCCTTTTGGGTTGCTCTCTAACATTTGTAGCAGAAAAAAAAAAAAAACCATCACGATCTTCACTCAGAAATTAAGAGTCATTTAAAATGAATATACTTATATTTACTATGGGCTTATTTATAATAGTTTTCCTTTCATATTTTTATTTAATTTATAAAAGCTATGAGACGTGACTACCCATTTTCTTATCCTGGATGACACACGTCGACAAGGTTCTCCACTGATGTTTGTGATGGTTATTATCTATCAACTTGACTGGGCTTTAGTACCCAGTCACTTAATCAAACACTATTCTAGGTGTTTCTGCAAAGGTATTTTGCAGATGTGGTTAACATCTAAATCAGTTGACTTTGGGTGAATGATGTTACACTTGATAACATAGGTGAGTCTCATCTAATCATTTGAAGGCTTTAAGAGCAAATATTGGAGTTTCCCAGAGAAGAAAAAATGTTGCCTCAAATTCGAGCATCAACTTCTGCCTGAGTTTACAGCCTGCCAATCTGTCCTATGAACGTTGAACTTAATAGCCCTCATAATTATATGTCAAGTCCTTAAAATTAATTAATATGTAATTTTGTTTATATTATACAATATAATTATATATAATGTAATAAATATTTTCTGTTTTTCTGGAGAACACTGGTAAAATATTTACAGTTGGTAGAATAAGAATAAATAAATACACATATAAATTGTACCTTATACTGCTTACTGTTTGATATTTCTACTATCAATAAGATTACTTGCCTAAAGGAAGAAAATGAAAAGGAAGTGGACTAAAGTATTCATTGGTTCTAAATATCATGTTAAGTCACAATATTTTCATAGGCACATTAAGAAAAGCATCACTAATAAAAATTGAACCTGTTATACAAATATAAACAATACAACTTTGGTGCCCTGAAGTGAATGTTCTTTCTCCTTAGCTATTAAATTCATAAATATGTTATCATAATAAATCATATCTGAATATAGTGAGGCAGGAAACTTTTCTTGTTACCTAAATAGGAACTTTGTACTATGCAGTATGTGTGCATACAAAAACAGATATTTTAGTTGCTTCATTAATTCATGTATTCGATTTTTTTTTCATGTATTCAATTTTTTTAAAGATTTTCATTTATTTGACAGAGAAAGAGAGATCACAAGTAGGCAGAGAGAGAGAGGGAAGCAGGCTCCCTGCTGAGCCCAGAGCTCCATGCAGGGTTTGATCCTAGGACCCCAAGATCATGATCTGGGCTGAAGGCAGAGGCCTTAACCCACTGAGCCACCCAGGCGCCCGTCATGTATTCAATTTATTCAATATTGAACATTTACTTATCTCATGCATTGAGAATATAAAAATAAATACATAAGAAACTCACTCTGATATGCTAATAAATTACTGAAAATTATCTTTTAATAAAAATATTGTTTATAAATTGTACTTCTCTTTTAACAAAATTAGCAACCAGTTCTCTCAAGATTATTGTAGGTCCAGGAAAAGTTTTGGGCTGTGACTAGTTTAAGTAAGTAGTGAGTTGATAGGTGAAATATGTGTCTTTCCAACCCCCTCTTTTTTTTTTTTTTAAGATTTTTAATTTATTTGCTTGATGGAGAGAGACAGTGAAAGAGGGAACACAAGCAGGTGGAGTGGGAGAGGGGAAGCAGGCTTCTTGCCCTGCAGAGAGCCCAATGTGGGGCTCGATCATAGGACCCCAGGACCATGACCCCAGTCGAAGGCAGATGCCTAACGACGGAGCCACCCACGCACCCCCCCCAACCCTTTTTTCTCTCAAATTTAGCATAAGGGCAAAAAGAAGAAAGAGAAAGAAAAAAGAGAATAAGATTCAGTAAATCTAAAAGACATCTACAACCCTTACATGGAATGAAGGTAGAGCACAAATGGCAGAAGGGTCAAAAATTAGGCAGAAAAGAAAAAGGAAAGCCTATGTTCCTAAGAAGCCATAGTACAATGGAAAGCTTGTCCCATGAGATTTCAAAAAGGCTCATAAATTGGAGACATAAGGCTCCAATGACCTGTGAATGAGAATGTAGAGGGCAAAGGGGCTATCTGAATGTCTGATGCGTGGTTAACTCCAGGTCTCCAACTTTATTCTGGGGAAGACAAGTGGTCATGCCTATGACTTCTCTCTTTGCAGGAAGCAGTTGATGCAGTGTCATAGAATCTGGAAGCTAGGCACAGGCAATCAGGGAAGTAACAGGGGGACTGAGAGCAAAGGAGTTAAGTCTAACCCTATGGGGAAATGGTGAAACCCTCAGCAACTTCCCCACTCAGCTACAGAAGTTTCAGAAGGCCCACAAGGTATCAGAAAGATTCTTCTCAGATGAAACTGAGCAAGTCCTAGAGGAAAGGCTTAGAGCCTGAACTTAGGGAATGCTCTGAGAACAAAAGCTGGCAAAATGAAACCTAAAATTCAGAAACAAAGGGCTATTATGTAAACATGCCTCACTTGTAAATTAAAAAAAAAAATAGTGTCCCACATATAAATATGAACAAATGGCCAATAAGCACCAGGCATTGAGGAAAAGAGTTAATAAGAGTGACACAGAGCAAAACTTCTTTTTTTCCTTTTAGGGGGAGGGAGAGAGAGAATCTTAAGTGGGCTCTATGCCAAGCATGGACCCTGACTCAAGGCTCTGACGACCCTGAAATCATGACCTGAGCTGAAATTTAAGAGTGGGACACTTAACCCACTGAGCCATCCAGGCGTCCCAAACAGGCAGATAAAATGCAAGGAACAAAGCAAACTTTAAGAAACTGTAAAATTGTCTCAGAGAGATAAGATATTGCATTCTTAAAACAAGAACACAGTAACATTTAAAAAATGATGTAAGAAATAACTCTTGGAAATTAAAAATATGATAGCTGAAATTAAAAATTCATTAAAACAGTTGGAAATGTAGTTAAGAAATTTTCCCTGAAGGTAAACCAAAGACAAGAAAGATGTAAAATAGGGAAGAAAATAGTCCTAGATCAGAATGGGAACTTCAACAAAAGATCAGAAGTTACAGAAAGAGAAAAGAGAAAAAAAAAGTTGAAAGGACACTATCAAAGAAATTATCTAAGAAATGAAATATCTGAGTTTCCAGACTAAAAACTGCCATCACAGTGAAAGAACAGGACCACCCAGATGGTTTTAAAGGGAAATCCCAAGACAACCTTATCATGGATTAAATGTTTTCATCCCTCAGTATAAACATATTGAAACCCTACTCCCCCAACCCCTACCCCCGCCCCCAGGAAAAAAGAAAAAGAAACCCTACTCCCCAGTGCAATGGTATTAAGAGGTGGGGTCTTTGGGAGGTGACTAGAATTTGATGAGGTTGCTAGGGTGGAGTCTTCATGAAGGGGATGAGTGTTCTTCAAATCCTATATAAAGTCAATGCCTTGAAAAATTGCACTACCTTTACCTTATTTGGAGAAGGGGTTGGGATTATGGACATTGGAAATTCAAATGTAAATACAAAAAACGCAGAAACAAAATATTTAAAGCAGTTGCCTCAAAATAGCAGAACGTGGGGAAAATTTGGGAATGGTCAAGGGATCACTTTGTTATAAATCCTTTTACCACTATTTGACTTTTTTGACTTTGATAAATATTGAGATTATTTTTTAAAATAAAATGAAAGAAAGAAGTCATCTCAGGAGGGCACCTGGGTAGCTCAGTGGGTTAAGCCTCTGCCTTTGGCTCAGATTGTGATCTCAAAAGTCCTGGGATCGAGCCCCACATTGGGGCTCTCTGCTCAGTGGGGAGCCTGCTTCCCCACCTCTCTCTGTCTGCTTCTCTGCCTACTTATGATCTCTCTCTGTCAAATAAACAAATAAAATCTTAAAAAAAATTAAGAAGTCACCTCAGAATACTAAACAACCAATGCTTTTTAGTTGTGGTTTTTTTGGTTTTTGTGGGTTTTTTTGCTATTTATTTATCACGTATTATTCAAAATTCAGATACTGCTTTTCTGATACCACCTTTCTGTTTGTGTGATTCCAACCTTCATTTTATAAATGAGTTGCTATGTCATATATCTAAGCAAAAACTGTACCCTTAAATTTTGGAAGGCATTGACGTTTTTACCTAAAACGAAATGCAGCTTTTTCGATTCTTGAAATTTTCATCAGGAGAAAAGTAATTATCAATCTGTACATCAAAACATAAGACGATTAAGAAGTTTTAACAAGCAAGATTTCTGATTTTTAGTGACAACTTTAAATAGATGAGTCAGTTTTTCATTTGTAAATATTATGTATTCCATTTGCCACATTAACATGAATTTTATCTTCCAATGAAAGACACAAACAGATCTTACTATGACTTACATGAGACTAGTAGTTAAAGGTCCTGGGTGGTTATTTATATCTATTTTCCGAAGAGACAGAATGTCTTACAAATCATGAAATGTATAGTGAGAGTTAAGAGGGACTTCAGGCCTATAATGGGAATTATGACCAAGAGTTTCCAGGAACTAATATTTCATGTAAACATGCCCTGCTACTTTTTTATGATGCCTAAATTTTCACATCAATAACATATTAAACACCTAACACCAGGAGTAGAATATGTTATATTCCTTCTTTTCTTTATTTACTTACTATGTTCTCTTTTCAGCAAATCAATATTTCAAAGCTTCCCATAGTTCTCAGTCTTTTTCATCTTGCTTTTACCCCTAAGGTTTCTCTAAAATTTTCTATCCCTGCCTCAGACCTATTCTTTTTCTTGTCACTTGAGAAAGGGAGGACTTGAGACAAGAGGGTTTTCAAATATGTCTGAACTCCAGGCCATCGGAAAGTAACTTAGCAAGCAATATGCTGTTGACTTCAAGGCAAGTTTGAATCTTTAATATAAGATAGAATAATGTAAAACAAGACCACAATTGATTTTTTAAAAAATAGTCTAGATTTTATATTTAGAAGAAAAATGCCTACAACAGTAATTTTTAAAATTGGATTTTTTGTGTTGGGACACCTGTCCTCTATTTCCAGAGAATATTCTGTAGTCAGTACACATGCAAAGCAGTACCATAACAGCATCTGTCCTGAAATTGCTATACAAAAAGAACTAATGTCTAAAATAATCCCTAAAAAAGTAAAGATCCAAAAGAAATCAAAATTTGATTTAAATACCATTAAAGAATGGAAATTAGACTAAAATATTTTGAAAAGGATGCTAGCTTAACCAAAGGCCTTCTTCTGGGGCCTTGGTTAGCATGAAACCATACCTAAGTCCATCTAAACAGTTGTGTTAATATGTCCTGTTCATTTGTCAATATTTATATTTAGTAAACTGTATCATCATCCAACTAGTAGATCAAGTCAGCAGCCTACAGATCAGATTGACTTCTTTCCTCCTTCCAACAGACCTCCAAATCTTGTTGGTTGTACTTCTTAAATACCAATTTGGAACAAGTGTCCTGCTGATATCACTATTGTGCTAACCCCTCAATACCCTGCCATACACCTAATGGCCTCCTTATATTCCTCTGTCCTGTCCCTTCCACTGAAACCTTTATTAATTTGCCCTTTGGATCCCTTAACATGTATGTCAAGACTCTCCATGACTGATTCCACTACCCAGTTGCATGTTTTGATATTTGTCTCAACCTATCCTCTCTTTTCTCACACCAGCTATACTGAAGCTCCAATATCTTGCTTACTTGCTCTCCTAGAAATTGCTATTACTTCCTTCAATGCTGTCTCCTCTTTCTTTGCCTCCTACTCATCTTCCAGGTCTTAGTTTAAATGCCTTTTCCTCAGAGAAGGCTTTGTTGATCTCTAATCTAAATTCACAAAATGCAGTAGCTACCTTATTTACATGCTTAGGTTCTGAGTTGGCCTACATTTGCAGCTGTTTGATAGGAGATGCCAATGGTTTTTAAAAATTAACAAATTTTAAAATGAGAAAATGTTATATACATTTTTTATGAAAAGTGAGGAAAACTCAATTATCAATTTCAATTACACATCTTGGGACAGCTAACAAAACATTAATGTGAGGTCTAAAATTTGCTGTGACATCCATTTTTTGTCATATTAAAAAATGATCATGCTGTGGCCTCAATTTTTTGCAGTATTAAAATATAATCACTACTTGAATGGAATTCCTTCCTTGTACCTTTAATTCAGATGAATTAATTAATTTCTGGCTAAATCACTTACATGTAACAAAATTTAACATGTAGTTCTAAAACGACCCAAAGATTCGCAACAGTTTTTTCATATTTATGTAAGTGACCAACAACCAACAATATTTATAGGAGCAGAGATAATTAGAATTTGACATATCCAAGGAATAACCTTTGACTAAACATTTTTACATACTGCTTTTTTTTCCTCAAGTGTTATACACAGTACCTTAATACAATCTTATTCCATTCTTAAAACTACTCTAAGAGGTAGGCAAAAGAGATATCATCATCCCCTCTGCAAAGTCACAGTTTAAATGGCTCACCCGAAGTCATCAACTATTAAATTACTGACCCAGGGTCAGAATCCAGGACTTCTGACTACCTACATAACTCTTTGCTCCATGGTTGCCCACTTAGTGCCATGATCTTGAAAATTCAAAGTATTAATTCCTTTGGGATGGTCTCTCCAGCTATTCCTATTTTTAAATACAAATAATCCTATAAATATTATATATTAAAATACACTTATATGTGAATTAATTTGTCACATCATTTTCCCTTGAGCCAGAGGGACTCTTAGCTAGTAAGATTTATGACCAGTGGTGGGTAGCTAGGGGGGGGGGGAAGCTATTACAAAAATAGCAGTAAGGGACATATTAAGGAAACTTTGCATCCTTATCACTTTGCTGACCACCTTCATACAAGAAAGGCTCTTTCTAGCCAAATATACTCTATCTTTAAAAGTAGCTCTTTTCTGACCATGTTTAACTGGCAGTGAAAGAAATGAATTAGTAGTTTAACCTGTCTGCACCTGCCAATTACTGTATTTACATTTTGATAGCACCACACAATTTAATATATATATATATGTATATATATATATATATATATATATTCAATTTGACCTTTGCACGAAATACACGGTTTATTTATTTACAGATGAGAATCTAACTCTCAGCGGTCTTACAGGACAAGTTGGGGACAGGGTCACATTCTTCAAACTAAAGTCTTCCTCCTTCCCAAACCCCACAGTGCTCACCCTCATAGAGCATCATTCTCAGTGGATACTTACATTTCATCACACCTTGAATCTCATAAACAGGCTTGAGAACCAGAGCACCATAAAAACCTTTAGGGAATGGATTTGTTAAGTCCCACTTATTTGAAAAACCAGTAAGCTTCACAGTTCGTGTTCTGTTCTTTGGGATCTTCCATTCAACAATCTCCTTTAGGGTATAAATATGTTCATCTTCACACTCATAGAATTCTCCTTCTTGTGACAAAGGCAAAGTAAATGAGTGATTCTGCTGATTCCTTACCACTCCACAGTTCACCATTACTTCTCCACTGATCTCTTCAACTGAGTTGAGCATGATTTGCTCACCATGTTTTACAATGAGATTGTCTAGCTTTAGATCCTTCTGATGATAGAAGCAAGGATGCCCTAGTCTACTTGATCCAATGTGAATGGTCCTTGTTATTTCTTCCATAGTAAGGTATGGAGTTTTATCAGCCACAATCTTAAAAAGACCTAAGAACAAAAGAATTATGTAAATTAAAGAGAATTCTTACAATGAAAGTTCTCATAAGAAATCCACAGTGAGAGAGTTATAAAACAAGTACAATGTAGCTTTTAAAAAGTAATGTATTTGTTTTAGTCCTGATTTTTTCAGGTCAAATTGTAATGTATTATTTGTAGGTTACTGGGTCATTGGATTCAGGCAACACCAATGGAAACGAGGGGAAAACACCTTGAAATAGAAAAGTCCTGTTCTTGGAAGTGGGAAATATGAATGAAATACTGACTGACTGTATCCCAATGACCTGTATAATCTTCAGCAAGACATTTAATCTCTTAAAATCACATTTTCTATTTTCAATGTTTAAATTGAGAGGACTGGATTAGATCGTTTCCCTAAGTATATTTTCTCGACATACAAAAAAATAAAAGATATTCCAGAAGAAAACTGTTTCATGGTCAAATTAACAATCACAGAGTTATATACTTGGAAGGAGACAGTGGTGATGATTATACAACCTTGTGAATGTACTTAATGACATTGAATTGTACATTTTTAAAAGTAAATTTTATGTTATATGTATTTACCTACATATTTCCAATTAAATACTTCTCAGAAACTCTAGATGCCTTGCAACTCCTAAGAAGAGAATATAACATGTAGAATTTTGAAAATTTAGTTGTAAACTCTTGGGGAATCATCCATTAATAAATGATAATATACCCTGATATATTGGTGCTCCATGTAACTCTCCTTTAAAAAATGTCAGTTTAGGCAGCTGCCCTTGATTGAATACTCTTGGGGGTATATCATTCTTTTCATTGCTTCTCTAACTTTGCCATAGTTTCACTATTGGAAATTTTTTCTTCTAATACTATTGGGATAATCACTGATACAGTGTTAATTTTTACTGTTTAAGATATAGCTTTTGAGGCTTGCATGTTTAATTCTCCTCTTTCAATTATGTTTATTTTATGGGCACATCTGCTTTGTGGCATTTTCAGAAATGACTTTATTGAAGAGGTTTTAATAAATTCCAGAGAAAATAAGAACAAAGAAGAAAAGTAGGTAATTGCTCTCTTAACACAAAAGTAAATGAATGACAGTATTATATCCTAGCAAGAATTAAGAAGATAGATTATCTTGCTAGATACTCATTAGACAATGAAACAATCTTACTAGAATTCAATATAGCTTGAAAAACCATTTATTAGTTTACTCAAAAAATATATTCCAATTAAATTTATCTACATATTAAATCATTATTAACAGATTATATTGTCTCATGTCTATTATGGGTTACTACACAAATGATCAGTTATTTTTGTAGCTAATCTTTGCCAAAACAAAAAAAGGATTTGGGTTATTTTTAGACATAAACATCCTGAAAAAGTCCAGTGATGCAATCCTGGCAAAAAGCAAGGTAGTATACGCAATATGTCCTGAAAAGCTTTAGAAATTTGACTAGGGTTCACTCACTGTATGGTGTGTTTTAAGACAGTGAAGCAAGGAAATATTTACTTTGAGAGAGCTTCTTATTTTATTAGATCTTGTATCAGGGAAAATCCAATAAGAGAATATTCTTGAACTCTGCTAATAAATGAATTTGTGTGTATGTGTGCATGTGCATACCTATGTTTTATCTCATTTGTCTGTATGTGAAGATTTGTTTCTAAGAGCCTACACTCATTATCAGGGTATATAAAATTGATCAGTTTTTGTGAAATGTTTTTTTAAAAAAGCTACCTAGAATCTCATAAATGGTAGAGGCACATAGTTTTATTCTTTTTCTAAATATATTGATGACATAAGTCATAGAAGAATTAATTCAGCATCTTCTTTCTTGGGGAATTGTGTTCACCTAAGGTAATAACAGACCTAAAATGTTACAAAGCAGAAAAACCTGAAATCCTAAGGGCCACCATTTATTTCAAGTTAATCAAATACTTCAGAGCTGTCTTGTTGGATGTCTCTATTGCAAGAAAAATCTATCTATGAACCTGTGTGTTTTTCCTTAGAAGATGATTAAGTATACAGTTTAACATACTAAGTGGTAGACATAGGACAATATCTTTGATTAACTTATTTCTTCTTCTACTATTGCCACCAATCCAGAGTTTATCCTTCTAAACAGCCATTTGATACTATACAAACTAATGTTCATATATATGAACATTCATATATATATATATATATGTGTGTGTGTGTGCATGTGTGTGTGTATACACACACATCTATTGAAAATTAACTGATGAGTGAATAGTCTTTAAGATCTTTTCTCTGAATCTTAAGTTTTTGAAAACATTATAATTTTAGCGAATTCTTAATGATCTGCCAATTTAATAGTAGTAACAACTGAAATTTGTATGGAAATTCACAAGATTGAAAATTTTTTTCATGCATCATTTATCCTGACAATGATCTTTTAAGGACAATATAACAAATGTTATCACTGAAGGATCTAAAATGGTCACGATTTTCATTGCCATGGCTCTAGGATCTCAAATCAGACCTTTGGCATCCAAGTTTTATGTTCTTACCACCATACTAGGCTGTCTCCCCATCCTGCACATAACTCACAAGGACATTGCTCAGGAAAACATGTTTGTTCTCGTTCACAAGATATGTATATGGATCTCATTACCCGTTCTCCCTTTGCATTTATCAGCCTTTCCAGAGCCTCCAGTGTAAGAACAAGAGTAATTTCCTGATTCATTGTGCATAATTTATGCTCATCAGATTTTTTTCTACCTTTTTAAAAATCTCATCAATTCCCACCCAAATAGGGAGTAATTTTAAAAATTAAAATTTCTAACTGTATATCACATTATTTTAAAATTATTTTTATTTTTAAACAATTTTTTTAAGTAGACTTCCTGTCCAATGTGGGGCTTGAACTTATGACTCAGAGATCAAGAGTTACATGCTCCACCAACTGAGCCAGCCAAGCACCCCGACAATATTCTTTAAAATATAAAACATAAGATCATCATGAAGATTTTACAATCATTTTCATAGGATAATATCTAGCCTGCCTTGCTTTCCTAGTTCCAACCAAAAATATTCCCTCCATCTCTGAGATAAGTGAACTTTGCCTACTAATTCTCTGAAAGTAATAGCCCAACACAGGGTAAATAATCAGTCTGTTTTGTAAAAGCTTGGATGTGTCCTAGTTGTTAATTGCTACATCCCCAATTCCAAATCCTATGGTTCCCTCTTCCTGGGAATATCCAAGAGATAAAAAGTAACATTCAGTAACAGTCATAAATCTTTTTCCCATTCACACAAAAACACTATTTATTTTGTTAAAGTTAAGCTCGATGATCTGTTGAGAGGTAAGTGGTAAGAGTCAAGTATGAAATACGTACACATTTTTCACATTGGATGACAGGATAAAAGCCATAGGCAATACCCCTAACTGAAATCTCACTATTCATAGAACATAATACAACTGTGCTATGACAGAGGAGAGGAATCAGGCAACACCTAAGAATGCCAAGGACAAAACAGTAGCACCAGATTGTTGTTGTATACAGTAATATACCTATGTTATGTACAAAGTTACATGCATTGACTCACTGGAATCCTTGAGTCCCCACTAACCAGATGTTTAAGAGGTAGAAAAGGGAATTGACAGGACAGTGGTGTTTATATGTGCTTAGCTGAAAGGATAAAAAGCAATATATATTGCCACATGTGAGAAAGGCCTCAAAAGACTGCATACAGACATGTAAATTTTATTATTCACATTTTACACATACATCATCAAAATGATCACAATACTGTAATTGAGGAGAAAGAAAGGTAACCAAAGAAGTGAAAGACCTATACTCTGAAAATTATCAAATGCTGATAAGAGAAATTCAAGATGATACAGAAAAGATGGAAAGATGTCCCATGCTCATGGGTTGGAAGAACAATTATTGTGAAAATGTCTATACTACCCAAAGCAATCTACACATTTAATGCAATCCCTATCAAAATACCAATGTGCATTTATCACAGAACTAGAACAAACAATCCTAAAATTTGCATGGAGCAATAAAAGACCTCAAATAGCCAAAGCAGCCTTGAAAAAGAAAAGCAAAACTGTAGGTATTACAATTCTAGACTTCAAGTTATATTACAAAGCAGTAATAATTAAAACAATATCATACTGGCATAAAAATAGATACATAGATCAATGAAACAAAACAGAAAACCCAGAAATAAAGTCCACAGTTATATGGTCAATTAATCTTCAATGAAAGAGGAATGAATATACAATGGAAAAAAGACAGTCTCTTCAACAAATGGTGTTAGGAAAACTGGACAGCAACATGCAGAAGAATGAAACTTGACCACTTTCTTTCACCATACACAAAAATAAACTCAAAATGGATTAAAGACTTAAAAGTGAGACTTGACACCGTAAAAACCCTTGACAAGTGTACAGGCAGTAACGTCTCTGACATTGGCTATACCAATGTTTGTCTAGGTATGTCTCCTAAAATAAAAGCAAAAATAAACTATTGGAATTACATCAATAGAAGAAGTTTCTGCACAGCAGAGTAAATAATCAACATACCTTAAAGGCAAACTACTGAATGGGAGAAAATATGTGCAAATGACATATCTGATAAAGGGTTAGTATCTAAAATACATTAAAAAAAAAAACTTAAACAACTCAGCACCCAAAGTACAAATAATCCAGTTAAAAATAGTCAGAAGACATGAATTGACACTTGTCCAAAGAAAACATACAGATGGTCAAAACACACATGAAAAGATACTCAATATCACTCATCATCAGGGAAATGCAAATCAAAACTACAATAAGCTGTCACACTTGTCAGAATGGCTTAAATTAAAAACACAAGAAACAAAAGTGTTGGGAGGATGTGGAGAAAGAGGAACTTTCTTTCATTGTTGATGGGAATGCAAACCGGTGCATCCACTGTGGAAGACTATATGGACATTCCTCAAAAATAAAAAAATGGAACTACCTTATGATCCAGGAATTGCACTACTGGGTATTCACCTCAAAAATACAAAAATACTCATTCAAAGGCATCCCTATGTTTACATGCATTTACATGCATCCCTATGTTTATAGCACTATTTACAATAGCCAAATTATGGAAGCAGCCCAAGTGTCCACTGATAGATGAGCAGATAAAGAAGGTGTGGTATGTGCGTGTGTATGTGTGTGTGTGCACGTACACACACACACACACACATATGTTATTCAGCCCTAAAAAAGTGAAATCTTGCCATTTGCAGCAACATGGATAGAGCTAGAGAGTATAAGGCTAAGCAAAATAAGTCATCCAGAGAAAGACAAATACCATACGATTTCATTTATATGTGGAATTTAAGAAACAAAACATATGAGTAAAGGAACAAAGAGAGAAAGAGACAGATATCATAAAACAGACTCTAAACTATAGAGAACAAACTGATTGTTAGCAGAGGGGAGGTCAGTGGGGCAATGAGGAAAAAGGCTGATGGAGATTGAACAGTACACTTACTATGATAAAAAAAAACTAAAAAATAGTGAAAAAACAAAAATAGGATTATTAAAATATGCATCTTAGAATATGCTGGAAATGTATATGTATATTTATCAAAATTGCAGTGTGAGGTAGCTACAAATAAAATACATATATTTCACAGATAAAAGGATATGAAAGTTTGAAAAGATGCCATAAATCCTCTATCTCTCCATGGCTCACAAGATACATAGTAGGTTTTTTTGTCTCTAAAGTTCAAGGGCTTAATCACAGTTACACATTTCAATCTTCCATTATTATTATAAATTATAAACTGTTTGTCTAGCCTTTCATTAGCTAACGAAGAGGGTTCCTTCCTTTTAGGTGCAGAAAATCTTTGAGCTTTTTAAATCAAGCAACATAAGAAAATGGACTTTCCTGATATTTAAGATGTTGATTGGCACTAGTTTCATCTGTCCATGTGTCAGATGGGCAGGCACCTGGAGATGCAGGTGAGGCCTCTGAGAGAGGTGTGGGGACTACACAAAGTGGGGAGTTGACAGGGCTGCCTCACGGGCTCATGTACTTCCAGTGTGTGGCAGGTCGTGCGGCCATATTTAAGTAGGTTTTCAGAATACATTATCATAGTTTTTAAATAAAGTAATTCAGACAAAATTGATAAATGCCTTTAAGCATTACCTGCCAAGAACCCATGTATTGAAAATAACAATATAACACAGGTGAGCAACAAAGAAATGAAAGAGTTGATTGACATTTCTACTCTCACTCAAAACTTTTCTTCAGCCATATTATGAGGTAAAACAAGGATACGATAGTCTAATGATACATAAAAAGTGGCTGAAACTTCTTTAACGTCTCAAAGTTATCAAAAAGCAGGTTCATTTCCATGATCATCACAAAGAAATTTGCCTTTAAGTTGGAAGTAAAGATATATATGTCAAAGATGCACACACAATTTTGAATAAATACATAGATATTTGAGATGCATGTTCAAAAATTTCTAATTAACTAAGCTATATGAAGAAGAAGATTTGGAGATAAATCAAACCACTACACATTTGATTATGTGTCTTCCTCTCTGTCAATGATGCAAAGTGCATCTCACTTATTTTTGTGGTTGTGTGCTTCCGCTTCTTTAAAAATTGTAACTGCACTCTCTCCTGCAATCAAATTCTTAACATCCTTGTTATTTTAAATGTATCTAAATAGATTTCCATTTCTCATGCCTCCTGTGGCTTTTCTATCATTTTGTCATGTTTTCAAGACATTTTTTAGGTCAGCATATCCTACAAAAACTACCTTTTTCGAGACTACCCCAAATCCAACATTTCCATGAGAAACTCTAGGTCAAGCATCTTTGATCAACTTCAAACTGAAATGGGGTGCATGAAATATCTTATCAAGGCAAAAAATCATAATCCTTGAGCAAAGTATTGAGATATATAATAATAGTAATAATAATAATAATAATGTCCAAATTGTGAGAAAGTGCTCCAGATTTCTCAAAATCAATTATGGGATTATTAAACATCTTCAACAAATGAATGACTCCAAAAATCTTCATAGAATAAGACAGAAGAGTCTTGATAGAACAGCAGAAACAAGAAATGTTAAGGAAAATTAAAGTTCATGATAAGAAAATTTGGCCTAATAATTTACTGAGTCTTTGGGAAGGCAGGAGTCATATCAAAGATGGCAACTGCATCTGTTAAATGTTAGAGGAGATTAAGTGAGACTGTAGAATTCCTGTATTTGAACGTCTTTACATTTACAATGGGATCAGAATTGTCTATAATAGCTATTAGCTATTAATAGTTATTTTACCTGGAGATAAAAAGAATAAATCATAAAAGCTTTCGATTCATCTTTACCTTTTTGGTTCAAACTTTGCATTAATAAAAAAAGAAAAAGAAAAAAGAGAGGCGCCTGGGTGGCTCAGTGGGTTGAAGCCTCTGCCTTCAGCTCAGGTCATGATCCCAGCATCCTGATATCGAGCCCCACATCGGGCTCTCTACTCTGCGGAGAGCCTGTTTCCTCCTCTCTCTGCCTGCCTCTCTGCCTGCTTGTGATCTCAGTCTGTCAAATAAATAAATAAAAATCTTAAAAAAAAATAAAACCCTCAGTTTGGGGGCATCTGAGTGGCTCAGTGGGTTAAGCCTCTGCCTTTGGCTGAGGTCCTGATCCCAGGGTCCTGGAATCAAGCCCCACATCGGGCTCTCTGCTCAGCGGGGAGCCTGCTTTCCCCCACCCCCCTGCCTGTTTCTCTGCCTACTTGTGATCTCTCTCTGTCAAATAAATAAATAAAATCTTTGAAAAAGAAAAAAGAAAAAGCAAACAAACAAAAATGTCTTTTTCCCATTAACACTTAAACTCCTTGAAAGGAGTGACTATGTAATATTCAATATATTTGGGTTAACAATTTACATTAATAATGTTAGACCTTGAAATCAAGTGATATAACTGATGTCTATGCCTAAAGCTCTATTATAATCTTGGGTTATTAACAAATGTGTCATACGCAGTTGTTCATGATAAAGCTTTCTCTCCACCAACCACTGAAGATGAGTAACCACAGCTCCCTGGACTGTGCAGGGCATTGCCCCTTGTATTCTAGGAAGACACACAGAGGCATCAGGACTGGGAAGAACCGCCACAGACCTCAGCCACCCTAAAGTCTCTCAGTAGGCTTTTTTAGGAAATTCTTCAGAAATACTGCACATTTATTATTCCTGGCTTTGGGTGACTTTAGGCAGTAGAATTTTCAGGACAAGCAATACACAACTATCTCAATAGTAAAATGGAGTGGCTTTTAAAAATGTTAATTGTTCATTTCAACAGTCTAGGTTTAATTCTGGCTTTAGTTCTTTCATCACTGTGTAAACTCAAAAACTTACACCCCCCAGGGCCACAATTAATTTCCTTCTCTGCATAATGGAGAAAGTTATATCATCTACCTCATAAAGTCAATGTGATGATTAAAGGAGTTGATACATGTGACATGCTTACACAGTACTTCACACGTACACATAGCAAACACCAAAAAAGCAAAATAATAAACAATTATTCTTTCTCTTTATTTTCTTTTACTCTAGAATTCTAATCCTTTGTGGGATGGTTAGAAGGTCAGAGAGATCAGTATTTACAGGGCCAAAGAGGACAAAATAAATATTCCAATCTGGATCAAATCAGATGAGACAAAATATATAGAATCCACAATGTAGCATCTGACACAGACTGAGCAAAAAATCCTAGCAACAATCATGTCTACAGATTTTGTCAGAATGCTAGAATATGGAA
Organism: Mustela putorius furo; assembly: GCF_011764305.1. Lineage (NCBI taxonomy): Eukaryota > Metazoa > Chordata > Mammalia > Carnivora > Mustelidae > Mustela > Mustela putorius. The sequence goes on along the minus strand of NW_025422015.1, from coordinate 25,602,596 downwards.
ATCAGCCTTAGGTGACCTCTTAGGGTGGACTGCTTTTGCTCTGAAGAGCTTGTCTGACCCCATGCTTTGATAAATTGCTTAGAATTTAACCACCATAATTTTATGTCCATAATGAGCAGATTATAGGGAGATATAAGCACATTTTAAATGCAAATATTGTGCTGCTTGTAGTTATTCATAAAGTATACATTATACACAGCTACTGAAGTTCCCTTGAACAAAAGAAACAGCAAAATGCCAAGGCATTTTTGAAAGTGTGTTTTATTCATGGCCCTGAAAGGTAGTTGAAGCCAACTGACTGAGGAGTATACCCTCCCTCTATTTTAATGATCTTAATTTTGCTAATGGAATGTTAGTGGAAGGAGTTGGGGAGCCATGTGGTGCTGATTGCGTTTTTCAGTATTGCTGTTGCCTACAAATTAAATGTACCTAAGTAGCCACCTGTTTATGCTTATGATTATGTAAAGCCCCATATGTTTCCCTCTCTACGCATGGGAGGTAAATATTGAAAAAATTATTCTGGTGTGAAGGGTGAAAACAGCAGCAATTCTTCTATAACTGTCAACATATGCTGTGGTATTTCCTTTAATGTTGTGCTTTGTCTGACATATTTGCTGATTTTTACCATGCAATGTTCAAAAATATCTGTTACTCATGGTTATAGGAAACAATTAAAAATCAGTTTACATTAAATTCAAATTAGGAAGAGATATAATTTCCTGATGTAACCGTAAGTTTAAAATGGATCTCAGAGCTTATGATTTAAATAGATTTTGATTTGCACGAAAAAGAAAATGGAACTTCTTTTTTTTTTTTTTTTTTTCTAAATTCTCCAGCATATAAAAAGGAACATTTTCTTCCTAGGCACATCCTTTTGCTTCCATATTACTAGGCAACAAAAAGCCAACTTGAATGATGTGAATTTGAAAACTGGCAATGAGTTCTTCAGATAGTTAGCCTACCTCTCTGCTCACTAGATTTGCTCTGGAGAGCAGCTTGCTGGATAGCATACAGAAGATCTGACCTGGTACCTGGTCAGCAAGAGTTCCTGAGAAGTTCTGAGATAAATTTCCTTAGAATATTAAGAAATCTGGTGCAGGAAATGACTATGGAACAACCTCAGGCTATTCACAGATTGGCCCAGATGGTAGCTAGCTGGAAAGACCAGAGACACTGGACTTGCTAGTGTTGATATTTTAGTCAGTGAAGATTAATGAATTAGAGTTTTATATGGTTTATATACAATCAAGAGGAATTTAAATATCTTTGTCTAGTAGCCTAGACATAAAAGCCCCTAACTTCTCTTTCTTTTGCAAAAAGACACAGAATGTGAGAGAAAAAGATGAAAACTAACCACACCGTCAAAAACTAAGAATAATAACCTAAATGTCTCCAAAACCAGAAGAGTTACTTTCATAATAATGGATAAAAATACATAAATATATATAGCTTTATGAAATGTATATATATATTTATATATTTATAGAATCCACAGTATATATTATATATAGAATCCACTATATATATTTTTTCTATATGTATATATATTCATATATATATATATATCATAAAGCTAGAGCTGAAATAAGAACCCATGCTGGGTGTAATGAAACAGAGCAGCCACTCTACATTTTTAAAAGGTAACAATTAAAGTAATAATAAAAAGAATTTTTATTATTACTTTAAAATCATAGAATAGTTTCTACAGACCAATGTTTGTAGTATGCACTTAATGATCACTTCATTTCATTTATTTATTTCTTGGAAGAATTTTATGACATAAAGAGCTCTGATATTTCCTAACTCTGTAAATAAGGAAATTAATAAACTGATGCACTAAAACACATCAAGGAGATCATCCAGTCTTAAAATTTTGGTAATTTTTTTTAATCTTGACATACATTTAAAAAACTTTTTTTTAAGATTTTATTTATTCGACAGAGATCACAAGTAGGCAGAGAGGCAGGCAAAGAGAGAGAGAGGAGGAAGCAGAGTCCCTGCTGAGCTGAGAGCCTGATGCAGGGCTCGATCCCAGGACCGTAAGATCATGACCAGAACAAAAGGCAAAGGTTTTAACCCACTGAGTCACTCAGGTGTCCCTTGACATACATTTTGATAAGTAGAGACAGAAATGTTTTAACACTGAAACTATATCATATACATTCATTTGGATTCCACTTGTTTCATTAAACATTGGACCATGCTTAAATCGAATGTTTTAAAATATTTTTCCTAAGTATGATTTCCAATGACTGTAAAAACGTCATAAGGAATGTATCATACTTATCTTTTTCTGCACTATTGGGCATTTAAATTGATTCCATTATTTTGCTATTACAAATAATACCATGATGATTATTCCCTTAGAGTTTATTTTAATATGTGGAACCACTGAATAAAAGGCCCTTTTGCAGGTAGACTACCAATTCCAGGAGACCAGGGATCAAGACTTAAGTGTATCTCTGTCATCAATCACTATCTTTGTACATGAACAAAAGGAACATTTGCCAATTGAGTAGCATATGGCTCTCAAAACAGAATATCAAATTTACATTCAGAAAGGTTATAACATTCTATACACCCTTCAGCTGGGTTTGAGAGTCACCATTTGACAGTATCTTTCTCAATTTTATTATCATAATTATAAACCTTAGTTAACAAATACATGGAAAAGCTGTCATTATTGTTTTAATTTACACTGAATCCAAACTAATTTATATGTGGTTAGAAGCCATCTGAGTTTCTTCTGTCCTTTGTCCAATTAGTGTTTCCCAATTAATGTTATACTAGGCTATTTACTTGATTTTTTGTTTGTTTTACATTTTAGTGTTATCTAGTCTTTCAGAAATTGTGTCAATTTTGTTATTAACCTTTTTTTTTTACTGTATTTACTTTTCTGATATGCAGAAGTTCCACTTTATGTAATAAAATACATTGTTTCTTTATGGTTTTTCATTATATTTATAATCTGAAACTTGTTTCAAATAAAAGTTTTACTTAAAATGTAACCTTTTCATCTACTTCAACCTTCCTTTGCTATGTGGTATTAAGATAATGATCCAATTTTATTTTTTGTTTCTAAATTGATAACGATTCTATGATAATTTACTAAATAACTCTTTCCCTAACCTCAGATGTGCAGTACCAACTTCATCAAATAGAAAGTAATACTCTATATTAAAGTCTATCTCAGAGCTATAAACAAATGCTTAAGTTGAATCACTAGAGTCAAATTCAAAGAATTACTTTGATGCTTCTAATAACTAGTGCCACTGTTATTAATTCATTAATTCAGCTTTTGATTTTCTATAAGTAACATACAGTATAATTTACTATAACTTCATAATGGGCTTTAATATTTGCAATATAACTAACCTTATTTTTTTTTAAAAATATTTTCTTGGAAATTTTCACTTGCTCATTCTCCCAAATGAACCTTAGAATTAGTTTCATAAGAGCCAACATAATAATAATTATGATTATAATAATTATGACATAATGCAGAAATTATGTTTACCATTGTGTTAATCTCACAAATTAATTCATGTGCAATTTATACACACACACACACACACACACACACACAATATTGTTTTCTGATTCAAGCACCTAAAATGTCTTTTTATTTCTAATAAATAAGAAAGCCTTTACAATATATTTTTAAAAAAATAAGTAAATCATAAGTTAAAGTATTCTAATATTCTTACACTAGGTTCTAAAGATATTGAACTTAGTTGTTCTGTTTTTACCTTGCTATTTTAAGTAGATTATCCTTACAAATTCTAAATGGTTATATATTCTTCTATATATAAATATATATTTGTTTATGTGCATGTTTTGTATATATTTGTTTTCTATGCATTTTTTATTCTGTCATCCTGCTAAATTCATTTGCACTGCTGACAGTGCAACCTTCTGCCACTCTGTGTCAGGCCTTCTATTTTCTAGGATTTTAAAGGTTTTTAAACTCATGTTGTTAAAAACAAATGAACAAAAAAGCTGAGATAGGAATACTAAAAACTAATGAATTACATACTTTAAACAGCTGAACTTTATGCTATATAAATTATAGCTCAATAAAGCCATGAATTTTTCAAAATCAGAGGGGAAGGAATAAATAGTTAAGTAGTAGATTCAAAAAAGCAGTTAGATTGGTCCTTTCATTAGGTCCTGGTGGAATGTAAATTGGCAGAGTATTTACAGAATGTGATTTGGCAAGACACATCAAAACCTTTAAAAACATTTTTATTTCTGAACTCATAATTTCATGTACATGAAATTATTATAATAAGCAGAAGTGCAGATAAAACTTCAGTTAAAAGGCTGCTCATAATGGCATAAATTGTAGAAGTGAACATGTTTGGGATGGATTTATTAATTATGGTATATGCATGTGAAAAACTCTTATACAGAAAATAAAAATTATGTTCTAAAGAACAATGACATGGGCAAGTCCTCTGAAACAGGCTTACTTTCCATCATATTAGAACATATGTCTATATGTATGCATATGTATAATGTACTCAAAAACAAAGGAAGGAAATGTACCAAATATTAATGCTAGAAAGTTCTGGTGATAAGATTATAGGGAACTTTTATTCACTTCCCTGCATTTTCCCCCATTTTTTTAATCTTCAAATACACAAGATGTATGTAGTATTTGTAAAATGAAAAAAAAATCAATATATTTTATAACTTTAAAGAGTTGTGTTCCTTATGTCCAAACAAAAGCTTGCACATGGATGCTTACAGCAGCTTTATTCAATTGCCAAAACTTAGAAGTAACCAAGATGTCCTGTAGTTTCGGCAGTACGAATAAATAAACTATAGTACATCTATACAATGCAATACTATTCAGCACCAAAAGGAAATGCGTTATTAAGCCATGAAAAGACATGGGGGAATCTTGAAGGCATACTATTAAAAGGGCTACATAATCCATGATTCCAACTGTATGACATGTTGGAAAAGGCAAAACATTTTGAAAACTGTAAAAAGATCAGTGGTTGCCAAAGGTTGTCAGAGAGGAAGGATGACTAGGAGAGGCACAGAGGATTGCTTGGACAGTGAAAATACTTTGTGATACTTCTATAATGATGAATATATGTCATTACACATTTGTCTAAACCCACAAAATGTACAACATCCAGAGTGAACCATAATATAAACTGTGAACTTTGGGTGTTTCTGATGTATCAAGGTAGGCTTATCAGTTGTAACAAGTGTGCTACTCTGGTATGGGGTATTGATAATGGGGTCTATGCAGACTTGGGGACAGTGGGCATATGGGAAATCTGTGTACCTTCTGTTCAACTTTGCTATGAACCTAAAGCTGTTCTTCAAAATAATGTCTATTTAAAAAAAACTTTTGTTCCAATGGCAGACCTGCTAAATCATTAATACGTAATTTTGTATAAATACAGTCATGTGCTTTATCAGTGCTCAGTTAAGAGAGTCAAGGAATAGAAGATCTGTGCAGACAATCTTTTAAGGACAACCTGATTCCTCTCATCAGAGTCCCTCTATGGTGATACCCTGGAGATAACACTATAAAGAACTTTAGAGGAATTATGCATGTAGAAAAGGGGGATGGGAAGAGCAAAATGTGATGAGACAGATTTTTAGAAGATGTACATAAAATAGTAATACTATGAAAACTTATAGAACAGTGTCAGTTGTAGAAAAACCCATTTAAAAATAATCTTTATGACAAAATTCTGGTCTGATGCTAAAATGTACAAAGGTGAGTGAAAAGAATATTTTAACCTAGAACTGCAAAGTCTCTTTGTTTTCCAGATAATATATATTTTAGTTATTCAAAGACCAAGGACTTAGAGAAATAATTTGATCACATGCTAAAGAATAGAAGAAAAATAGCCACCCCCTCCCACAAAGGAACTGAAAATTAAAGTAAAATTCTGAATTCTCGTGTATTTAGATTACTTCAGATTTTCTTGCATAGTATATGCAAAATATCCCTTTTTGTTTAGGAAAATATTTTGTATAAAAGACATAGCTCAATTTATTTTGCCTAAGTGAGCACAGTGGGAAGAGATGCCTTAAGAGAAGTTGACCCAGAAAATTTGGAAGAATACCCCGTAAGTCCCTGAATAGTAAATTATCCAAAAGGCAAGAAGCCCTATTTCAGGCTTCTCTGAATCATATGTCGTCAAAACATCCAGATGGAAAAATAAGAGCAATTTGTGCCCTATATCTTGCTTCTTTTAACAAAAGTCCTTCACACAAAAAGAAGATAAAAAGGGTTTTCAACTATAAGGCTGCTAAATATATTTTAAATACTTTTTGCATAACACTTTTCCTATCAGGTCCTTTTAGAAACTGATATTTTAGGGGCACCTGGGTGGCTCAGTGGGTTAAGTCTCTGCCTTCATCTCAGGTCATGATCTCAGGGTCCTGGGATCAAGCCCCTCATCAGGCTCTCTGCTCCACAGGGAGCCTGCTTCCCCCTCTCTCTGCCTGCTGTTCTGCCTGCTTTTGATCTCTCTCTCTCTGTCAAATAAATAAATAAAATCTTTAAAAAGAAACTGATACTTTAGTCAAATAAAAAAATGCCTACAATCATAAGATGGCTAAACATGAAAGATTTAATAATTTCAATGGTACACAAAACACAAAATGAATGACCACTGAAAGTATGATATGTTGTCTAGCAATTAAGTATACAGTTTCCCAAATGAAACTGTATATTTTCCCAATGGGAAAATTCATGTTGAAAAATGTATTTTTCATAAGGCATATAAGAACAGGTTTCATAAGTTTTAGTCATTTAATCTTAATTGATTTCTTAAAGAAAAAATTCTATTATTAATCCAATTTTAGCCACTGATTTTTTAGTACTTTTCTGTATTATTGACATTTCTACTTAAAATGATTTTAAAAGAATCTTACTGTTCAGAAGAGATAGAGATATTCTGGGAGCTAATTCTCCATGACATGTCTACATGCTTCAGAAGCTGGAGGTTTTGTTTACTGACCAGGATAAACAAAACGGAGAATTTCTCTCTTCTGAGAGACATTCTAAGGTAGCAAAGTCTTCTTCCTTCTCCCTAACGAAGAGTTTCTTACACTCCAGGATAATAAAAAGAATGTTTTCCTAGTGGGCAAAGATTGGCAGGTTTCCAGCAGCCCCTCACATTTTTGAGATTTCCTAAACTCGGTGTTTCTATGCTATGCATTTAGTACCCACCTGGTCCTCCTCTATCATCACCCCCATGAGACATGGAGCTCAAGGGACACTAAGACATAAAGTAATGCTGTTTGTTATGCCATGAGAACTAACCTGCTACATTCATTTGGGCTGCTTCATTACTGACTGTATTTATGGAAGAGTGGCAAATCAGCATGGCAGCTACAAGGTTACTTAGGAATGGACTGTCCACTTGACATAAAATTCTTTTATCCCTTTAACTGATAGAAATTCTTTTCAGTAGGAAGCACTGCCTGAAGCCTATCTTTAAAACATGGTTTAAATACATTAAACCTATGAAGAAAATTTTATATTTAATAAATTTTCTAACAGTCATCTAAAAATTCCCATTTCATGTTATTTTAGGAGAGCAATCAGTTTAGATCTTTTTAGTATTATAATGTTTACTGCACAGAACAGAAAAATTAGAAAGGATGCCACATATCCAAGGGATCTGTGGATCTTCATCCTAACACTGATGCTGGTTGACAAAAAGACCATTTCACTCTTCTTCTATGATTAAGCAAGAAGTGCTTCAGAGCACAGACTCGGGAGCCATACTGTTTATATCTGTATTGGTACTATCCAATACAACACCACTGTTAGAGGCATTGCACTGAGCGTTTGAAACGTGGCTACTTGAAACTAGCATAGCCTGAATTGAGATGTACTATGGGGGGGAAATATGTCTGGATTTTAAAGACTTGGCATGAGGAAAATGCAAAATATCTCAATAATTTTTATAATGATTATATGTTAAAAAGATAATATAGTTATAGATTTTAATAAAATATTTAATTAAAATTAATTTCATATGTCTCTGGCTCTCTCTGTTTTTGTTTTGTTTTGCTGTTTTTTAACTTATTTAAATATCTGTGCCAGGTAGCTTCCATGATAGCCCTCAGGAATTCCTGCCTGCTAGTAGTCACACCCTTGTACAGTCCCCTCCTAGGGTGTACCAGCATTTCTCTGGGCAATCAAAAGAATATAGCAGATGTGATAGTATATCATTTCTGAGATTAAGTTATAGAAGACTGAGATTTCTATCTTGGGCTTTCTCTCATTCTCAGGTGATTCACTCAGGAGGAATTTTATGGAGTCAGGATGTGTGGAAGAACTGAAGCCTCCTGGAATAGCCACATAAATTAATTTAAATGAATAAACATGAATGTATAGTCTCACACTATATTTTATATTATATTATATTATATTATATTATATTATATTGTATTAGACAGTACTAGCGTACATTCATTGCAACCATTTACCCACTATTTGGTCTTGGGCAAGTTCCTTATTTTCTTATATGTAAATGTGAATTCAGTTTATATATATATATACATATATGTATATATATAAATATATAATGTTTATATATATTTATATAATACATATTGTATATACAAAAATATAAAACATATATTCATTATATATAAACACACATATATATTATGAATAATATATACATACACATAAAAGTGTTTAGAACAGTTCTACATGTAAAATTTTTTAGAACACTGTTCAGCAATTATCAGGATTCTAATTTGAGTGTGTGTAGGGTAGTAGAGAATGTTCCATCTCTAAGTTTTACTATCACACGCTTCCTCTCTCCAGTAATATTATTCCTATACAGTAATAAAGTTCATAGAATTTTAAAATTCAAACAGAAAACTTTAGGACTTTGATTTTTTCTTTTAGAAGACAGCACTCTTGACTGAGTGCTGACCAGGGGATAGGGGTGGCAGGAAATAGTCAATAAAAACTGTTCCTGAGGGGAAGCCCAGACATTAGATTTCCCAGAGAAAAGAATTTAAATAAACTATTTTAAATACATTCAAAGAAATCAGGAAAACTACATATAAAGAACTAAAAGTAAGTATGAAAATGAAGTTTATCAAATAGAGTATATAAATCAAATTTAAAGATAAGTCAGGTGGGATTATTCAACTTGAAAGGCAAAAATAAAAAAGTATAAGAAGAAATGAAGAGTCTGAAAGATGTATGTGACACCATCAAGCATATTTATATCGGAATAATGTGTGCTCCAAAAGGAGAAGAAAGAGAAAAGCATAGGAAAAATATTTAAAGAAATAAGGACCAAAGTTTCCCAAATTTGATGAAAAACAGTAATCTACACATTCAAAAAGCTCAACGCATTCCAAGTAGGATAAACTTGGAGACTAATATCATCCTGATCAAGCTATTGAAAACCAGACAAACAGGGAATTTTGAAAACAGCAAAAGAAAAGAGATTCATCGAGTACAAGGATTTTTCAATAAGATTAAAAGTCAATCTCTACTCTGAAACCATGAAAGCCAGAAATCACTGGGATGACATAGTTAATGTATTGAAATAAAAGAATTGTGAACTAATTCTCTACTCCAAAAATTTATCCTTTAAAAGTGAAACTTTCAGACGAGATCGGGCGCGTTCAGGGTGGTATGGCCGTAGACAACAAAAGGAAATTAAAGGCATCCAAATCGGCAAAGAAGAAGTCAAATTATCACTCTTCGCAGATGATATGATACTATATGTGGAAAACCCAAAAGACTCCACTCCAAAACTGCTAGAACTTATACAGGAATTCAGTAAAGTGTCAGGATATAAAATCAATGCACAGAAATCAGTTGCATTTCTCTACACCAACAGCAAGACAGAAGAAAGAGATATTAAGGAGTCAATCCCATTTACAATTGCATCCAAAACCATAAGATACCTAGGAATAAACCTAACCAAAGAGACACAGAATCTATACTCAGAAAACTATAAAGTACTCATGAAAGAAATTGAGGAAGACACAAAGAAATGGAAAAATGTTCCATGCTCCTGGATTGGAAGAATAAATATTGTGAAAATGTCTATGCTACCTAAAGCAATCTATACATTTAATGCAATTCCTATCAAAGTACCATCCATCTTTTTCAAAGAAATGGAACAAATAATTCTAAAATTTATATGGAACCAGAAAAGACCTCGAATAGCCAAAGGGATATTGAAAAAGAAAGCCAACGTTGGTGGCATCACAATTCCGGACTTCAAGCTCTATTACAAAGCTGTCATCATCAAGACAGCATGGTACTGGCACAAAAACAGACACATAGATCAATGGAACAGAATAGAGAGCCCAGAAATAGACCCTCAAATCTATGGTCAACTAATCTTCGACAAAGCAGGAAAGAATGTCCAATGGAAAAAAGACAGCCTTTTCAATAAATGGTGCTGGGAAAATTGGACAGCCACATGCAGAAAAATGAAATTGGACCATTTCCTTACACCACACACAAAAATAGACTCAAAATGGATGAAGGACCTCAATGTACGAAAGGAATCCATCAAAATCCTTGAGGAGAACACGGGCAGCAACCTCTTCGACCTCTGCCACAGCAACATCTTCCTAGGAACAACGCAAAAGGCAAGGGAAGCAAGGGAAAAAATGAACTACTGGGATTTCATCAAGATCAAAAGCTTTTGCACAGCAAAGGAAACAGTTAACAAAATCAAAAGACAACTGACAGAATGGGAGAAGATATTTGCAAACGACATATCAGATAAAGGACTAGTGTCCAGAATCTATAAAGAACTTAGCAAACTCAACACCCAGAGAACAAATAATCCAATCAAGAAATGGGCAGAAGACATGAACAGACATTTCTGCAAAGAAGACATCCAGATGGCGAACAGACACATGAAAAAGTGCTCCATATCACTCGGCATCAGAGAAATACAAATCAAAACCACAATGAGATATCACCTCACACCAGTCAGAATGGCTAAAATCAACAAGTCAGGAAATGACAGATGCTGGCGAGGATGCGGAGAAAGGGGAACCCTCCTACACTGTTGGTGGGAATGCAAGCTGGTGCAGCCACTCTGGAAAACAGCATGGAGGTTCCTCAAAATGTTGAAAATAGAACTGCCCTATGACCCAGCAATTGCACTATTGGGTATTTACCCTAAAGATACAAATGTAGTGATCCAAAGGGACACATGCACCCGAATGTTTATAGCAGCAATGTCCACAATAGCCAAACTATGGAAAGAACCTAGATGTCCATCAACAGATGAATGGATCAAGAAGATGTGGTATATATACACAATGGAATACTATGCAGCCATCAAAAGAAATGAAATCTTGCCATTTGCAACAACATGGATGGAACTAGAGCGTATCATGCTTAGCGAAATAAGTCAAGTAGAGAAAGACAACTATCATATGATCTCCCTGATATGAGGAAGTGGTGATGCAACATGGAGGCTTAAGTGGGTAGAAGAAGAATAAATGAAACAAGATGGGATTGGGAGGGAGACAAACCATAAGTGACTCTTAATCTCACAAAACAAACTGAGGTTGCCGGGGGGGAGGGGGTTTGGGAGAAGGGGGTGGGATTATGGACATTGGGGAGGGTATGAGATTTGGTGAGTGCTGTGAAGTGTGTAAACCTGGTGATAAAAATATATGTTTATAAAAAATAAAAAATTAAAAAAAAAATAAAAGTGAAACTTTCTCAGAAAATTAAAAACAGGAATACCGTATGATCCAATAATTCCACTACTATTTACCCAAAGAAAATGAAAACAATAATTCAAAAAGATATATGCACCCCTACATTCATTGCAGCATTATTTACAATAGCCAAGACATGGAAGCAACCTAAGAGTTCATAGACAGATGAATGGATAAGGAAGATGTGATACGTGTATAAAGATAGATAGATAGATAGATAGATAGATATAGCAGCCATATGAGATTGCACCATTTGCAACGTGTATGGACATAGAGGGTATTATACTAAGTGAAATAAATCAGATTAAGAAAGACAGAAACCATATGATATTGCTCATATGTGAGATCTAAAAAACAAACAAGCAAAAAGCAGAATCAGACCTGTAAATAGAGAACAAACTGATGGTTGCCAGAGGGAAGTGTCTGTGTTGGGGGGATGGGAATGTAAAATGGGTGAAGTGGAGTGGGAAATACAGGCTTGCAGTTTCAGAATGAATAAGTCACAGAAATAAAAGGCATAGCATAAAAAATATAGCCAGTGATACAGGTAGCTATACTAAGTACAACACAATGCATGAAATTGTGGAGTCATTATGTTGTACACCTGAAACGAATATAACATGTGGGTTAACTACACTCAAATAAATCAGTCAATAAATAATAAAATGATGGAGAAATTCAGATATTTACAGGTAACAAAAACTGAGAGGCTTTATTACTATCAAACGTACCACATAAGAAATCTTACAGGGAGGAGCACCTGGGTGGCTCAGCAGGTTAAGCCTCTGCCTTCCGCTCAGAGCCCTGGGATCAAGCTCTGAATCTGGCTTTCTGCTTAGCAGGGAGCTTGCTCCCCACCACCGCCCCTCTGCTGCCTCTCTGTATGTCAAATAAATAAAATCTTTTTAAAAAAATTAAAAAAAATAATAATAAATAAATCTTAAAGGGAATCCTTCAGTCTGGAGGACATAAGACAATAACTTTATTCTGTGTCAAGAAATAAAAATAACTGCAAAAGGAACTATAAAAGTAAATATAAAAGAAAATTTACATGTACTTTTTATTTTTAAATATTTTGTCCTAATTTAAAAGACAATTGCATAAAGAATAATCATAAAACTATGTTGATGGACACATAATCTTTAAACATGTAATTTTTATGATAATAACACCTAGAAAGATAGGATAGGGGATAGAATTACAAAGAAGGCAAGTTTTATACACTATTGAAATAAAATTAGTTAATCCAGACTAGATTGTTATAAATTAAGATGTTAATTGTAATCCCCAAGCAACCACTAAAAAATAACTAAAAATGTATATGCAAAAAAAAAAAAAAAAAAGCATTGGGCTTCTGGGCTCTGGCCTAGCATATAAAAAGTTTGGAAGTTGGCACTCTGTCCTACAAAAAGTAAACAGCCAAACAAACTAAAAAATCAACAATTATTCTTAAATCTTTTAGAGAAGTGAGATCAAAGGATAAACCAGTGCCTCTAAAATTGAAAAGATAGACAAGTACAGAGAACCATAACTTACCAAACAAACCTATATAAGAACTATTACCAGGCTAGGAAAATCTAAACTATAATTGCTGAATTGCTAGACACTCAGAATGGACAAGTCTGAGAGTAAAAAATCCAGGGTCCTAGTGATAAAGGAGCTCCCATAATTTTGTAAGTTTTACCCCTAGGTCTTGACCAGACTCTCACAGTAAATATGAGAGAAAAATCTCCTCAAACTTCTGTCAGAGGAAAGGTTAAAAAAAATTTTTTTTTTCAAAATAAGTCAGAACAATCTATTCTTCTTAATAAGGCTTTCCCTTAAAAGGCACTGTTGCTGTTTTATTAGGACTAACTGACCTGGGAGAAGGAAAACATATAACTAACACCCACTCTAGCCTTCCATTCAGAGAAAATGTTCATCTAAAGTCCACTCTAGTCTTTCCATTTAAGGAAATGGAAATACCCATATCTGGCCTGCTCTAGTCTTCCACGTGTGAAAAGAGAAATGTTCAACCCACTGTAACCACCCTTTCCCACCCAAGGGGTGGGGAACAAGACTGAGAAGCACTTAAAAAGTTCATGGTTCAGAGGCACAGAACTGTAAAGATATTGGTATCTAATCATAGGGCTATAGAATGTTTACCCTCCTACTACAACTTACTGTTAGATTACTAAAGTCCTATTAACAACAGTGTCTTTCTATCCAATACTTCATGTCTGGCTATCAAGAAAAAGTTACAAGGCATAGTAAAAGGCAAAAAAGACAATTGAAGAGACAGAGCAAGCATCAGAAGATATGGCAAGGAAGGTTAGGATAATCAAACCAAGAACTTAAAACAATTATGATTAAGATGCTAGGGCCCAAGTGGATAAGGCATAAAAGGTGGGCAATGTAAGCAGAGAGAGAGAAACCTAAGAAAGAACCAAAATGAAATGCTGAAATTCAAAAACACTATTAACAGACATAAATAATGTCTTTATTTATTTTTTTTAAATTTATTTATTTGACAGAGAGAGATCACAAGTAGGCATAGAGGCAGGCAGAGAGAGAGAAAGGAGGAAGCAGGCTCCCCGCTGAGCAGAGAGCCTGATGTGGGACTCGATCCCAGAACCCTGAGATCATGACCTGAGCCAAAGGCAGCGGCCTAACCCACTGAGCCACCCAGGTGCCCAATAATGTCTTTATTTGATGGGCTCATTAATAGACTGGAAATAGCTGAAGAAAGAATCCCTGAGCTTGAGAATATATCAATAGAAATTTCCAAAACAGAAAAGAAAAACACAAAACCAAAAATACAGAACAGAATATACACATACCATGGAACACCAACAACAAAAAAGGTCTAACATAAGCATAATGGGAAAAGCAGAAGGAAAAGAAAGAGAAATAAGAATGGAGGAAATACTTGAAGCAACACATGAGAATTTCCCTCAAATTAATGACAGGTAACAAAAAAACAGTTCCAGGAAGCTTGGGAAACACTAAACTGGATAAATGAAAACAAACAAACATAAAACATCAACTATACAGGAATATCATATTTAAACTGCAAAAATCAAAGATAAAGAAAAAATCATGAAAGAAGCCAGAAGAATAGAACCCCTTACCTACAAAGGAACAAAGAATTACATCCAACTATTCAGAAACCATGCAAGCAAGAGACTGGCTGAAATATTTAGCGTTAAGAGGGAAAATAAAAAACCAACTTAGAATTCAGTATCCTGAGAAATAATTCTTCAAACATAAAGGAGAATTTAAGACTTTCTCAGATGAACAACAACTAGGAATTTGTTGCCAATAGACCTGCTTTGCAAGAAATTCTGCAGAGAACCAAGAAGTTATACAGGTGAGAAATTTGGAGCTACATAAAGAAAAGAAGAACATCATCAAAGGAATAAGTGATGTTTTTCTCATTATTAATTAATCTGACATGGGTGTCTGGGTAGCTTAGTCAGTTAAGTGTCTGCCTTTAGTTTAGATTATCAGACCAGGGTTCTGGGATTGAGCCCCCCTTTGGGCTCTCTGAATGGCAGGGGAGTCCACTTCTCCCTCCCAATCTCCCTCTGTGCTCTTGCTCTCTGTCTCTCAAATAAATAAATTTAAAATCTCAAAAAAAAAGTTCATTATTAATTGATCTAAAAGATAAAGGCTTGTTTATAATAATAATATCAACAATATATTTAATCATGTATGCTTAAGTATAGATACCCTTGTGTGTGTTTATGTATAAGTGAAATAAAATTATAGGATTGGTACAAGAGATAGGAGAAATGAATTAGGAATAGTTTGTTATGATAAAGTACTTAGACACCTGAGAAGGAATATGGTCTTATTTGAAACTAAACTGGGTTTAATTATAAATGTATATTGCAAACCCTATGGCAACCACTAATAAAAGCTAATTTAAGTGTAATAAGTATAATGGTTATGCTAAGAACTGAGATGGAATCATACAAAATGCTCAGTTAAACCCACAAAAGGCAGGAAAATTATGGAAGACAAAAATAAGAACAAATAACAAAGGCAACTAATAGTAACAAATACTGTAGACATTAACAGAACTACAGTTGACCCTTGAACATCATGGGTTTGAACTATGCAGGTCCATTTATACACAGATTTTTAATAACAATTTATTTTCTGTAGCTTACTTTATTGTAAGAATACAGTATATAATACATATAGCCTACAGAATGTGTTAATTAACTATGTTGTTGGTAAGGCTTCCAGTCAGCTGTAGGCTATTAATAGTTAAGTTTTTAGGGAGTCAAAAGTGATATGTAGATTTTCAACTGGGTGGGGGAAACTCTGCATTGTTCAAGCGTTGACTCTACAGCAGTAATCATTTTAAATGTCAATAGTCTAAGTACAACAACCAAGAGACAGATTATCAGAGTCAATCAAATAACAAGACCCAATTATATATTTTTTATAGAAAATCCATTTTAAATAAAAAGACACAGGGTCATGTGGGTGGCTCAGTTTGTTTGGCATCAGACTCTTGGTTTCAGCTTAGGTCATGACCTCAGGGTCATAAGATTGAGTCCCACATTGGCTCCAGGTTCAGCATGGCATATGCTTGAGATTCTCTCTCCTTCTCCTCTCATTACTCTAATACCAAAACCAGACAAAGATATTACAAGAAAAAACTACACACCATATTTCTCATAAATTTAGATGTAAAATCTTCAATAAAATATTAATAAATCAAACCCAACAATGTATAAAAAGAGTTAGACACCACAACCAAGTGAGATTTATCCCATTATGCAAGGATATCTATGAGATATCAAAGATAAACAGAGGGGGAGAGGGAATCTCCATAAACTTGCTACTTAGATTTATCCCATCTGAGAGACAACTAATGTAATCTGTCACATTAACAGGTCTCAGAATAATATATAATCATATCAATAGACACAGGGGAAAAAGTGACAAAACCCAACATCCACTCAGAATAAAACAAACAACAATAACAACAAACTTCTCAGTAAATTAGGAATAAAACCAAAGTACCTCAGCTCAATAAAGAAAATCTTAAAAAATAAATAAATAACCTATGGATAATATACATCATGTTAAGTAAATAGTTTTCTCGCTAAGATCAGGAACAAGGCTGTCCCCTCTCTCCACTTCTTTTCAACATTGTACCAGAAATCCTAGTGAATGCAGTAAGACAAGGAAATAAAATGTATACTGAGTGGGAAGAACAAAATAAAACTATGTTCACAGGTAAAATGGTCGTCTATGTACAAAATGTGAAAGAATTGACCAAAAAACTCCTCAAATTAATAACTGAGTGTAGCAAGATTATAAGATAAAACATTAACATGCAAAAGCAATCACTTTCTTATATACTAGCAATGGACAAGTGGATTTTAAAACTAAAAACATAACACCATATACATTAGCACCCCCAAAACAAAATACTTAGGTGTGGATTTAACAAAATATGTACAAGGTCTATGTGAGAAAGCTTACAAAATTATGATGAAAGAAATCAAAGAAATAAATAGATATTACATGTTTATAAATAGGAGAACTTAATATTATTAAGATGTCAGTTTTTCCCAACTGCATCTACAGATTCAATGCAATGCCAATCAAAATCACAGCAAGTAATTTTGTTGACATTGAAACTGATGTTGTAATTTATATGAAGAGGCAAAAGACCCAGAATAGCCAACACAATGCTGAAGAAGAACAAAATCAGAGAACTGACACTACTCAACATCAAAACTTAATATAAAGCTACAGTAATCAAGATAGTACTGGTATCAAGATGGTACTGGGGCACCTGGGTGGCTCAGTGGGTTAAAGCCTCTGCCTTCAGCCCAGGTCATGATCCCAGGATTCTGTAATCGAGCCCCGAATTGGGCTTTCTGCCTGGCAGGGAGCCTGCTTCCTCCTCTCTCTCTCTGCCTGGCTATCTGCCTACTTATGATCTCTATCTGTCAAATGAATAAATAAAATCTTTAAAAAAAAAAAGATAGTGTGGTATTGGTGAAAAAATAAACAAAGAGATCAACAGAACAGAACACAGTACCCAGAAACAGACCCACATAAATCAGTCAAATGATCCTTGACAAAGGAGTGAAGGCAGTACAATGGAGAAAAGAAAAGTTTTCTTTAAATGATGCTGAAATAACCGAACATCCAAATGAAAGGAAACAAATATGGATACAGATCTTACACCCTTCACAAAAATTAATTCAACATGGATCATAGACCTAAATGTAAAATGCAAATCTATAAAACTTTGAGAAAATAACAGGAGAAAGTCTAGGTGACCTTGGGTTTGATGATGACTTTTTAGTTCTGACACCAAAGGCACAATCTATGAAAGAAATAATTTATTAGCTAGCCTCCATTTAAAAAAAAAATTGTGTTCTGTAATTAATACTGAATGAAAGGACAAGCCACAGGATGGGAGAAAATATTTGCAAAAGACATATTTGAAAAAGCACTTATATCCAAAATATACAAAGAACTCTTAAAATTCAACAATAAGGAAACAAGTGACCTGATTAAAAAGTGGGCAAAACCCTGAACAGACATTTAACCCAAGAATATATACAGATGGAAAATAAACATATGAAAGGTGCTTAACATCAGATATCATTAGGAATTGAAAATGAAAACAATAATGAGATACCATAGGTATATATGTATTAGAATAGACAAAGTCCAAAACACTGACCATACGAAATACTGATGAGGATGTGGAACACCAGAATCTCCCATTCATTGCTGGTAGGTAAGCAAAATGGTGCAACCCTTTTGGAAGACAGTTTGGCAGTTACTTAAACTTTAAATAAATCAGAGGATTTATTGAAGAGAGGAGACTGCAATCTTTTGGCTCTCAGTGGGAGATCTAGAATGGCCATTTTTGCTCTGATCCTCTGAAGAAGAGCAGAAAGCCTCTGGAACAAAAGCCACACAGAAGACTAGCTTAAGCTGAGGGAAGCCTCCTGACAAGGGGTGGGGACCTCTACTCAGGCAAAGACACCTGAGAAGCAGCACAGCCAGCCCCTCCCCCAGAAGGCAGACTGGAAGAACAGGTGGAATACAACTTTATGGGTCCCACAAGACTGTAAAACTCCAGCACCAGGAGAGAATAGTATATTGAGCTCCAGGTATTTTCTCATGACTCATTTATCTCTCATGAAAATTTTACATTTCTTTTTTTTTACCTTTACCCATTCCAATTAGATTTTTATTTTACCAACTTGTGTTTTTAAGTCACTTTTTAACTTTTATTTTTTATATCTACATTTTATAGATAGGCTTCATTTTAGTCTTTTTTTAATATATATACGCTACTTTTTTTGTCCTTTTTTCACTCTACTCAATTACATATATATGTAATTGAGTATATATATATGAGTATATGTATATGCATATGTATGAGTATATGCATATGAGTATATGCATATATATGAGTATATATATGAATATATATATATATATATATATATATATATATATGGAGAGAGAGAGAGAAAGAGTGTGTTTTGTTTTCTTTGAAATTTGGGGATATAGTGTCTTCTAACACAGAGACCAAAATTCATTCAGAAACAAGTGGTGGATCACCCTGCTTTGTCCACCCTGTTTGTGATAACAGTCTCTCTTCCCCTCACCCCCTTTTCTGTTTTGGTTTGGTTTGCTTTGCTTTGCTTTTCTGTGGTGGCCTCCAACTGCTTCAGATTTGTCAAGGGAGCACTTTGCTTGGGTCATGGTTGATGTTTTGAACTCTGATCATTCAATTACTCATCCTTCTCTGGGCAAAATGACTAGAAGGAGGAATTCACAAGAAAGAAAGAACCAGAGGCAATGTTCTCTGACATAGAGCTAATCAATAAGGATATATAAGATGTCAGAGATGGAATTCAGGATAGCGATTATAAAATTGATAGCTAGGCTTGAAAAAAGCATAAATGACAGTACAAAACCTCTAAGGGTGGAAATGAGATCTAATTAGGCCAAACTTTAAAATGCTGTGAATGAGATGCAGTCCAAACTGGATGCTCTATCAGCTAGGGTAAATGAGGCAGAAAAGAGAATAAATGATCTAGAGGACAGGCTGAAGGAAAGGAAGGAAGTTGGGGAAAAGAGAGAAAGATAATTAATAGCCCATAACAAAAGGCTTTGAGAAATTAATGATATCCTGAAGCAAACTGATGTTGGAATTACGAGGGTACCTGACAGGGTGGGGAGAGAAAGAGAGAGTGAGAGTGAGCCAGAAACTATATTTGAGTAAGCTGAGAACATCCCTCCACTGGGGAAGGAAACAACCATTCATGTCCAAGAGGCATAGAGGACCCCACCCCAAATCAGTAAAAACAGATCAATATCCTGACATATAAGAGTGAAGCTTGCAAATATTAGAGAAAAAGAAGCTATCCTGAGAGTAGCTAGGGAGAGGGGTTCCTTACATATGGAGAGAGGAACATCAGAATAAATCCGACCTATCCACAGAAACTAGCAGGCCAGAAAGGGCTGGCAACATATATTCAGGGTAATAAATGAGAAGAGCATGCAGCCAAGAATACTTTATCCAGAAAGACTGTCATTCAGAATGGAAGGATGGACTTCACGGATATATTCAGAGTATACCATCCTAAAGCAACAGAATACACTTTCTTTTTGAGTGCACATGAAATATTCTCCAGAATAGATCACATATTGGGTCATAAATTGGTCAAATGATACCAAAAGATTGAGATTACTCCCTGCATATTTTCAAACCACAATGGTTTGAAATTTGAACTCAATCACAGGAAGAAATTTGGAAGGAACTCAAACACTAGTAGATTAAAGAGCATCCTGATAAAGAGTGAATGGATCAATCTGGAAATTAAAGAACTTAAAATATTCATGGAAACTAATGAGAAAGGGAACACATTTGTTCAAAACCTCTGGGATATAGCAAAGGTGGTACTAAAAGGGAAGCACATAGAGATACAAGCCTCTCTCAAAAAATTAGAAAATCCCACATACATACACAAGCTAACATTACATATAAATGACCTGGAGGAAGAACAGCAAATAAAACTTAAACCAAAGAGGGGAAGAGAAATAATAAAGATTAGAACAGAAATCAACAAAATAAAAACCTGAAGAACAGTATAAGAGATCAACAAAGCTAGAAGATGGTCCTTTGAAAGAATTAATAAGATCGATAAACCTCTGTCCAGACTTATCCAAAAGAAAGGGGAAAGGACCCAAATTAACAAAATTATGAGTGAAAGGGGAGAGATGATGACCAATACCAAAGAAATACTGATAAATGTAAGAGCATACTATGTACAACTATATGCCAACAAATTAATGAACAACTATTATGCCAACAAATGAAAGAAATGGATGCATCCCAGAAACTTATAAACTAACAAGGCTAAAACAGAAAATCTGAACAGACCAATAACCAGCAAAAAAATTGAAGCAGTAATCAAAACCTCCCCCAAAATAAGGTCAGATATCTTCCTAGAGGAATTCTACCAAATATTTAAAGAAGAATTAATATCTATTCTACTGAAGCTGTTGCAAAAAATAGAAATGGAAGGGAAACTTAAAAACTGATTCTATGAGGCCAACCTTACCTTGATCCCCAAACCAGACAAAGACCCCATCAAAAAGGAGAATGACAGACCAATATCCCTGATGAACGTAGATGCTAAAATACTCACCAAAATACTAGCCAATAGGATCCAACAGTACCTTAAAAGAGTTATTCACCATGACCAGGTGGGATTTATTCCTGGGATACAAGGGTGGTCTAACATTCACAAATCAATCAACATGATAAATCACATTAATAAAAGAAAAGACAAGAACTATACGATCCTCTCAATTGATGCAGAAAAAGCATTTGACAAAATACAGCATCCTTTCTTGAATAAAACTCTTCAAAGTATAGGGACAGAGGGAACATACCACAATATCATAAAAGCCCATCAACAAAGGGCCCACAGCAATTATCATTATCAATGGGGAAAAACTGAAAGCTTTTCCCTTAAGGTCAGGAACATGACAGTGATGCCCACTCTCATCACTATTGTTCAACATAGTACTAGAAGTCTTAGCCTCAGCAATCAGACAACAAAAAGAAAATAAAAGGCATTCAAATTGGCAAAGAAGAAGCTAAACTCTTTCTCTTAGCAGATGAAATGATACTTTATGTGGAAAACCCAAAGACTCCACCCCAAAATGGCTAGAACTCATATAGGAATTCAGTAAAGTGGCAGGATACAAAGTCAATGCACAGAAATCAGTTGCATTTCTATACACCCACAGTGAGACAGAGAAATTAAGATAAATTAAGGAATCAATCCCATTTACATTTGCACCAAAAACCAGGAGATATCTAGGAATATACCTAGGTAAAGATCTATACTCTAGAAACTACAGAATACTTATGAAAGAAATTGAGGAAAACACAAAGAGATGGAGAAACATTCCATTCTCATGGATTGGAAGAATAAACATTGATAAAATGTTAATGCTGCCCAGAGCAATCTAGACGTTCAGTTCAATCCCTATCAAAATACAGAGCTGGAGCAAACAATCCTAAAATTTGTATGGATCCAGAAAAGACCCCATGTAACCAAAGGAATGCTGGAAAAGAAATCCAAAACTGGCGGCATCACAATTCCAGGCTTGAAACTACATTACAAAGCTGTGATCATCAAGACAGCACGGTACTGGCACAAAAACAAACACATAGATCAATGGAACAGAATAGAGAGCCCAAAAATTGACCCTCAACTCTTTGCTCAACTGATCTTTGACAAAGCAGGAAAGAATATCCAATGGAAAAAAGACAATCTCTTCAATAAAGGGTGTTGGGAAAATTTGGGTAGCCACATGCAGAAGAATGAAAGTGGACCATTTTCTTACACCATACACAAAGATAAACTCAAAATGGATGAAAGATCTAAATGAGAGACAGGAATCTATCAAAATCCTAGGGAATATAGGCAGTAACCTTTTCGATCTTGGCCGCAGCAATTCTATGCAAGACATATCTCTAAAGACAAGGGAAACAAAAGCAAAAATGAACTATTGGAAGTTCATCAAGATAAAAAGCTTCGGCACGGCAAAGGAAGCAGTCAACAAAACTAAAAGGCAACCTACAGATATTTGCAAATGACATATCAGATAAAGGCCTGGTACCCAAGATCTATAAAAAAAAAAAAGTATCAAACACCCAAAAAACAAATAATAGTCAAGAAATGGGCAGAAGACATGAACAGACACTTCACCAAAGAAGACATCCAAATGGCCAGCAGACACATGAAAAAAATTCTCCAAATCACTTACCATCAGGGAAATACAAATCAAAACTACGATGACATACTACCTTACACCAGTTAGAATGGCTAAAATTAACAAGACAGGGAACAACAAATGCTGGTGAGGATGCAGAGAAAGGGGAACTTTCTTACACTATTGGTGGGAATGCAAGCTGATACAGCCACTCTGGAAAACAGTATGGAAGTTCCTTAAGAAGATAAAAATAGATCTACCCTAGTACCCAGCAATTGCATTACTGGGCATTTACCCCAAAGATACAGATATAGTGAAAAGTAGGAGCACATGTACCCCAATATTCACAGCAGCAATGTCTACAGTAGCCAAACTGTGGAATGAACATCAACAAATGAATGGGTAAAGAAGAATGAATGGGTTCATATATACAATGGAATATTACTCACTCATCAGAAAGGATGAATACCTACCATTTATATCTATATGGATGGAAATGGAGGGTCTTAGGCTAAGTTAAATAAGTCAATCAGCATATGGTTTCACTCATATGTGGAATGTAAGAAACCATGCAGACGATCATAGTGGGTAGGAGGGAAAACTGAATGGGAAGAAATCAGAGAGGGAGAAAAACCACAAGAGACTCTTGACACTAGGGAACAAACCAAGGGTTGCAGAAAAGAAGGTGGGTGGGGTGATGGGGTAATTGGGTGATGGGCAGTAAGGAGGGCACGTGATGTGATGAGCACTGGGAGTTATATGCAACGAATCACTGAACACTATGTCAAAAACTAAATGATGTACTATATGTTGGCTACTTGAATTTAAATTAAAAAAAAAAAAAAAGATAGACCATGCAAGTAGTAACCAAAAGAGAACTGTAGTAACTACATTAGTATCAGACAAAATAAACCTTAAAACAAAAATTTTACTAGAGACAAAGAATACTATAGAACAATAAAAAGGCCACCTTATCAAGAAGAGATAACAATTATAAGCACATATATACTTAACATCAGAGTCCCAGAATACACAAAGCAAAAGTTGACAGTAATAGTTGGAAACTTCAATAATAGTTGGAACTTTCAAAAATGGATAGATCTAGACAGAAGATTCTCAGGGAACAGGAAGACTTGAACAGCACTATAAACCAACAGACGTCTGTAGAACAATCTGCCAAATAATAGCAGAATACTCATTCTTCTCAAGAGCACATAGAATATTCTCCAGGATAGGCCATGTGTTAAGCCATAAAACAAGTCCGAAAAAATTTAAGAGAATTGATAAAGTATGTCTTCTGACCACACTAGAATTCAGTTGAAATAAATAACAAAAGAAAATTTGGGAAATTCCCAAATAACAAAGGATGTTTAAAATATATATTAAAGTACTTTTTGAGTTTAATATCTAACTAGGAGTTTACATTGACAGTTTTAAATAGAGTATAAATAAAGAGATGTTTCTGTTGAAATTAATTTTAAAATGTTAATGGCCTTAATTTCTCTTTCTCCCTAGTGCTAACATAGAAGAATTACTTCTATACTTGATCTTTCATCATCACCTCAGAGACCTCTTTGAAAGAAAGTATTCTGTAATCATCACTAATCACTTTTCCCTTCCACATTTGTCCTGATCCATACATTAAAACTAGTTTTGTAAATAAATTTTTCTAATTGTTGCTCAGTTGATTGAAGCTTATCATGTCAACTGAAGACTCAAAAAATTCTAAATAGTAAGTCCCTAAATTAAAGTGCTAATCAAAAGCTAAGTGGGAAATTGGCTTTATAGATTTTAGATTTGCCAATTTCCACAATCATGTGAGCCAATTCCCCAAAATAAATATATAATATATATTCTAAAATAAAAGAGGGGGAGGTGGGAGTATGGGTTGTCCCAGTAATAGGTATTAAGGAAGACATGTATTGCATGGAGCACTGGGTGTTACATGTAAACAATGAATCATGGAACACTACACCAAAAACTAATGGCGTACTGTATGGTGACCAACATAACACAATAAAAATTTTTTAAAAATTTAAAACTAAGTGTTTTCACTACTCTCATAAGAAACACTCCTTCTACTAGAAGATTCTAGTCATTTTAACTTACTAAATATTTATATACATCATCTTCTAAACACTGTGGGGATCATAGCAGTAAATGAGATTCAGATTCTATTGTTAGCAATGTTGTAATCTGTTAAGCAGTAGTCCACAAATAACTTCAATTACATTCAAAATGTAATAAATGCAATCATTAGGGCATGAAAAACTATAGTTACTTAAAAAGGGAATTGTTACATTCAACTAGAATACTCAAGAAAAGCTTCTCATAAAGCATTGGTCTGCAACCTTGACTGCTTATTAGTATCATCCTGGTCACTTTAAGATATTTTGGTAACCAGACTTCATTCCAGACCAAATAAATCAAAATATCACAGGCGAGTGGCCAGAGAATCAGGATATTTTAAACCTCCCTAGGTGATTTCCAGTGTGCAGCCATGTTTGAGAACCATTGCTATAAAGGATGGGGTTACGTAAGGAAGGAGTCAATAGAATTTAAAACTAGGCAAAATTCCAGTAGAAAGGAAGAAATACTGGAACACTTGGAATAATCCTCTCCTCACATAGCTTATTTATTTTCATTCTCCAAATCTGAGCTCAAGTATAACATTTTTCAAAAGCTTTGAAAAACTTGACTCCACTTGATAACAGTATTAAACCTGACACTTAATATGTGACAAGTACCATTCTGAACACTTCAAATATATTTCAATGTTCAATTCTCTCCAAAATACTAGAAGATAGATAGTATTATTATTCCCATTCTACATGAGAGGAGAGTAAGTAATTTGGGAAGGTTATACAACTGACAAATGGCAGAGTTGAAATTCAAATATATGTAATGACTCCAAAGTCCATGTTCTGAAACATGACCAACAGAGTTAGATATTCCTTATCAAGACTCTCATGGAACCCATGCATATCTCTCCTCTCCCTCCTCCCCTATCTTTCTCCTTTCCCTTCCTCCTTTCCTCCCCCTCCCTTTTCCTCTGGAAACCAAGGATATTTCATTCACACCATGAATCACATAATATTTTAAGTGTTTCCTAGATTTTTCTCCTCCACTAATCATTTATTTGCTCATTTCACTCATTCATCCATTCAATACAGGACTACTGAAAAAATGCTTGGTACTATATATAAACTCATATATGTCATACTTTATTTGCCAAAAAGTTTTAGTCTAAAGCAGAAGTCAACAAACTACAGTCCACAGGCCAAATTCTACTGGCCAGCTATCATTGTAGGTACAATTTTTATTGGACCACAGCCACATCCGTTGGTTTATGTATCATCTTTAGCTCCCTTCATGTTACAGCATCAGAGTGGAATGGTAGTGACAGAGATCATCTGGTGGCAAAGTCTAAAATATTTACTATCTGGTTCTTTTTTTTTTTTCTAGATTTTATTTGTTTATTTGACAGATAGAAATAACAAGTAGGCAGAGAGGCAGGCAGAGAGAGTGGGGGGGGGAAGCAGGCTCCCCACGGAGCAGAGAGCCGGACGTGCGACTTAATCCCAGGACCCTGGGATCATGACCTGAGCTGAAGGCAGAGGCTTTAACCCACTGAGCCACCCAGGTGCCCCACTATCTGGTTCTTTATAAAAAAACATTTGCCAACCTCTGGTCTGGAGAATAAGACAAATGAGAAAATCATCAATGATTACCCAATGCTATTGGTGAAAAAGATATTGAGAACATAAGAGAGAGATACCTAGAGTAGGTTAGGGCAGCAGCAAAAGCATTACAGAGGATATGGTATTTGAGCTCATTTTGGAAGGGTGAGTAGAGTTAACTAGACAAAGAGGAGCAACCAGTTAACTAGACAAAGAGGAGCAATCAGTAAGATCAGACGCGGAAGTTTAGCAGTGATCCAGGGAGCCAGATTCTACTTACAATAGGAATAAAGAGAATAAATATATTTAAGAGATATTAGTCCTATATAACTTTATGAAATATCTTTGATTTCTTCATTCTCACTAGCATAGTATGTAATGCATACAGTTAGAACTCATTAACTCATTGTTAACAAATAACATTAAGTCTTAAATGAAGAATATTTATTAAAAAGGGGAAAAATAATTTACCTTCTAGTAGTTCTTACAAAGCACTGATGTGGAGAAAAAATGAACCCTCATCCACTATTGGTGAGAATGCAAATGGGTGTAGCCACTGAGGAAAACAGTATTGCATTTCCTCAAAAAAATTGAAAATAGAGTTTCCATATGATCCAGTAATTCCACTACTGGATATTTATCCAAAGAATACAAAAATACTAATTCAAAAAGATGCATGAACCCCTATGTTTACTGAAGCATTATTTAAAAGAGCCAAATTATGGAACTATGGAATCAGCTTAAGTGTCCACTGATAGATGAATGGATAAAGAAGATGTGGTATATATCTGTGTGTGTGTGTGTGTACACATATGGTGTATATATATTGGAATATTATTCAGCCATAAAAAGGATGAAATCTTACCATTTGCAATAACATGGATGGATCTAGAAAGTATAATGCTAAGTGAAATAAGTCAGTTAGAGAAAGACAAATACCATATGATTTCGCTCATATGTGGAATTAAAAATAAACAAAACAAATGAAACAAAGAAAAAAGAGACAAGCCAAAAACAGACTCTTAACTATAGAGAATAAAATGGTAGTTACCAGGCAGGAGGTAGAGGTGGATGACTGAGTGAAACAGGTGAAGGGGATTAAGAGTATACCTATCAGGATGAGCACTGAGAAATGTATTAACGGTTGAATCACTGTCCCGTACACCTGAAACTCATATAACACTGCATTTAAAAAAAAACAAAAAAGAATTCTAGTTTTTTAATCCACTACCCTATAGTGAAAAGAAAGCTACCACTTGTTTTCAACTGTATAGATGCATAATAACCATAGTTTTATAAATGTGAAATGGTTGCAATATACTGTACCTGGAAAATTCATAGGCAACTCAAATGGTTGTAGAGGCTCACAACCCTCAATGTGCTCAGAAATTTCAGCTATGATCTTCTTAATTTTGAGATCAGTAACTTTAATCACTTCTCCTGTTGACAAACAGCATTCATTTCCAAACATTTCATAAATGGAACCTTAAAAAAAAAAAAAGAGTTATAACAGCTTAAAAAAAAAAAAAAGAATTAAATCAGGGAGAATGAAGTAGGAGTCTAAAGCTTCATATAAAGTGTTTCTATTCAGTTCCTCTCCTAGCTACCTACTAAACAGGAATTTAATCAAGCTTGGCAAAATGTACAGCATGTACCAAGAAAAATATTAGATTTTCACACCATCCACTGGGCAAAGTATAAACAACCTTATTTTTGTTATTATTGTAAATTAGATTTATGGTTTCCTCAGCACCGTTAGCTCATCATTCCAAGGTCAAACTACAAACATATCTTCCCTTGCTGGGATTTATGATCTATTTTTGCTGGGTCACTGAATTAGGCTCATGTGAGTCAACAGTGATCTAAGTATGTATTGCAAACAAGGTTGTAATACAATCCAAGATTCAAAGACAGAGTCTATACACCAGGGCCTTCCTTATATTAAGAGCATCATATCTATTTATTAAACCTGTTTCTCTTTGTTTTCATGAATATAAGACTTTTTGACCATTCTCTCTCTCAATTTTTGACAAGTTGGAAATATCTCTTGGTATCTTTATGGCAATAGGGGGCAGAACAGCCCAGATAAACTGAAAAGCTTCATTTCAGTTCAGAATTTCAGTCTTTTTCCTAACAAATCTCTTATCATAGATACTAAAGCTAAGCTTTTCACCCGTTTATTTTCCTTTTAGATCTCCTGATGGAAGATAAGTGAGCAGTGAAATAACCAGAAAATAAACAACAGAACGGAGGAAATGCAAAAATCTGGATAATCTACCCAAAGTAAAAGGAGAACCACTCCAAAATTACATCTTTAATATATTATTACTTTTCAACTGAGCATTAAATGAAAGGTTGATGTAAAGAAACATTACAGTACTGTGGGAATTTAAACGTATCAATTTTTCCCTACCCCCAATATAATTTATATCCTCTTTACCACACTAAAATGTGAACAATAGAAGTATGAGATTTCAGGTTGATTTGTTTTCCAAATTCTTCTCTATTGAACCCCCCTCTCACAGAATCTTACCTGATACATAGCACCTAAAACATTGTTGTAGCATTAATGATTATCATAAAAATTATTAAGCCTGTCATCCAATCTAGCATTAAACAACTCTGTGATTGTATTAGAGTGTCAGCAGGGAACAGGGAGCACACTCATATTAGAATAATTTAAGGAGATTTTAACAAAGGGGCAATTTACACAGAGGCACAGCCAGTTCTAGGTAACACAAGAAAATAAATATTCTGACCTCACTCTTCTCCCTCCATCTGATCCTTTGCCAGGGTACCGTCCTTTGGCCAAATTAAGCCAGAAGCCAGAGGACAAGGGAGCTACTGATGCCACCACAGAAGTCAGCCCCCAAGGTAGAGAGTGGAAATGGAAGTCCAGCATACCATCCTCACTGCCCATTATTGAATGAGGGCCATTTTTGCAAATATGCTAGTATGTCTGCTCCCCAATTTCTGAGTATGTACTTCCATAACTCTCTGCTTTTCTAATACTATTCCCTTAACTATATATGTGTTCATATCTCCCATTAATTCCCAAATATGGTATTTTCAGCTATCTCCAATCTTTTGTGGGACAACTGGGGTACTAAAGACATAGCAATAAATCTATAGCGACATTTTCCTCCAATGAACTTAGAACAGTTATTTTCTACGATCCTCATTTGGCAATTAATCACGTACTAACATTTATATCTTCAGTATTATCTCATCCTGTACTTAACTTTTTATGACTTTAGTTTTTATTACTCCCAATTCAAGTTAAACTTCATGAAAGACAATATTGCATCATATTATTGCATAACTACAACACACCAACTGCCCTTCCTTATTCATTCAGTAAACTTTAATGGAAACCTACTATGTGTCAAGCATTGTGATTAGCAGTAGGTAATGGAAATAAAATGCATAATCTTTTCCTCCCAAGAAGTGCTATCTTGAAGCAAGGAGACAAGTAAACAGACTGTACAATAGATTACAAGAAAGTTATAACAGAAAATACAGAGCATTGTGGGAGAATCCTGGAAGCATTTAATTAAACAATTACAAGGTAGAGAGATTAGGAAAGGATTCCTGGAAACTACAGATGAACTGAGGGTTTTTTTTTCTTTTCATTTCTTTTTTTTTTTTTTCAGATTTATTTATTTATTTGAGAAAGAGAGAGAACATGGCCAGGGAGGAGGAGGGGTACAAGGGGCAGAGGGAGAGGGAGAGGGAGAGAGAATCTCAAGTAGACCACGTGCTGAACATGGAGCCTACCATAGGGCTTGATTCCAGGACCTTGATATCACAACCTGAGCTGAAACCAAGAGTCAGACACTTAACTGACTATGCCACCCAGATGCCTTAAGTTGAGCTGAGCTTTAAAGGAAGCAACACAAGATGTTGGGGCAGGCAGAGGAAATAGTATTTGAAAAGGTACTGAGATGTAAAAGAGCTTGACACATTCTGGCAATTTCAAGTATTTTGTTAAGTCTCAAATGTAAGTAAGAATAGGATAAGAAAGGAGACTAGAGAAGAAAAAGAAGCCCAGATCATACAACATCTTTATGAGATTACCAATAAACAAAAAGTTCAAAGTCTGATGCAAAGTCAGAAAACCTAAGTTTTCAGTTATCATGATCCAGGAACTGATACCAATTTAATAAGAGGTCATATGTATCTAGGTGCTTACTATCCAAAGTGTGGTCAACTACAGTACCTGGAAGCTTGTTAGAATCTTGGCCAGACCCCAGATGTGCTGAATCAGAACCTGCACAGATCTCCAGATGAAAGCAGTGATCTGGGTTAAAAATGCATAACTGAAAGCCTCTGTCTTGAGACTGTTGCAAAACTAACCAGGAAAGGAAGGACATGCCACACAAAAGCATTCAATGTCATTGAGGTGAAGGATGTTGTAAGTGGGGACAAGTAAAATGAAAGATTTTAAGTAGGGAATTGACATGATAAGATTTTTCTTTGTCACATGAAATAGAATATTAACTGAAGTCTGTTGGGTTCAATTTCAACGCAATGAGTGTCTAATTATAAATGTAAAGTATATCAAACTCACTGACTTGGAATGCCATCTTTCTCTCAAAGGTTCCACTGGAATTCAAAATTAAAAGATGAATTTATGTGAGATTACTTATCAATTTACAGGAATAGAGGCCAGAGAATTCTAAGAAGAGAAAACTATTTTAGTCACCACACAAGCTTTTGACTCTTCAGGTCTCTTTCCAAGAATCTCTCCTTTTGGTTAAAAAAAAAAAAAAAAAAAGTCACCTCTTTTAGTCATATAAGGAAAAGAACCTCATGCAAATACTAATCTTTTACATTTATCTTTATTTGTGACTTTCAATTTTCTCTACCCAAGTATGGTGCTAATTCATTTTAAATAAAGAAAGTGGTTGCTGATACACAACACTTGGAAGTTATGTCCATGAAAGGAGACAAGAATGTACAGCAACTTCAAATCCCTGAAACTTGAAGGGTTCCTGTCTTTTGTTATCACCAATATATAATGTCTCCTAAAATATATTTTTTCCTCATTGAAAATATAAAATGGTTAATTTTTAAAATAGCCAAATTTCATAATCTTAGAACAAGCAAATATAACATATGTAATTGCTTTTTAAAAATTAGCTGAGAGGGTGCCTGGGTGGCTCAGTGGGCTAAGCCGCTGCCTTCAGCTCAAGTCACAATCTCAGGGTCCTAGGATCGAGTCCCGCATCGGGCTCTCTGCTCAGCAGGGAGCCTGCTTCCTCCTCTCTCTCTCTGCCTGCCTCTCTGCCTACTTGTAATCTCTCTCTGTCAAATAAATAAATAAAATATTTTTAAAAAAATTAGCTGAGATATGTCTGAATTACATGTTTATGTATAATACAGATGTAGATATTAAAATAGTTTTCATTTCATTTTCACCATGACATGTACTTTGAATATGCAAATCTAAAATCTATTAAATCTTTATAGACTGATTCTTCCCAAGTCAGAGCATATGTATTCAGGATAATGCCAAACATCAGAGAAAGCTGGAACAAAGCAGGCTGTTTTCAGTGATCAAACATCGCCCCTGAAGGCTGTAATGAAAGAGCCATGTGCCTTTGAAATCACCTTTCCTGTAATGCTACTTTGCTCAATAAAAATGACACATTAATATCCTTTTATGAGCTCATCCCTTATTTGACAATCCATACAAGCAATGCTAAGATCACACTGGAACAGCCAAGACAGTTGGTTCAATAGATTTTCCTCCATCTGCGATAGCAAGTTTAAAACTTACCTTGTTTAGAGGCTCTTTTTCCCCTTTTCTCAAGATGTACCCATTCCTTCCATTCTCCACTGCTTTCCCCTGTCCTACCAGGCCACTTACGTACCCTCTTACCTCCCCACCTTTCAAAGTTCAATCAATCCTGAAGATTCAGCTCATATCCATCATCTTCTTCAAAGTCTTTCTTGATCCCTACATCTAGGTGAGAATTAGTTCTCTCCTCTGCCCTCTAAAGCAGTTTGCATGTATCTCCATTATAGCCCCTATGTGATTATTATCATAGCCAGCTATTGGGATATCGTTTCTATCCACTGAAATTATGAAGATTTTAGAATTTGTCATGAGTTCCTAGAGATATGTCTTAACTATATTTATACCCATCCTCACAATCCACACAACTAGTAATACAGTTTTCGACACTTAGTGGATCCTTAGTGAATGTTGAATTATACATACCTTAGCTTTACTGTAAAATGACAATAAATTATTGTGACTAGAGTAGAAAACATAGTCAACCAAAGCTTTGGCATGAGTTATGCTTTCATTTGGTATGTTTAATAGCAAATGTACAAGCATATATGAGATTAGCTAGCAAAGGCATATTAGAATGGACTATTCTAATATGAATCTCTTCCTTATTAAGTTTCCCACTTTACCATTAGGTTTACCATTTTTATGTTGCTGAACTTGAGGCTGGTGCTCATGAAATAATCTGAGATAGGTTTAGGAGAGTTAAGAAATTACATGTGCAAAGTTTGATTGATATTGTATGATAGTGTATGTAGAGCCATGCCAGATTGGGATTGCTGGTGAAGATGTGTCTTTGCTCCTCATAAACAGGTGTGATTATTCTTTCTTTGCTTAAGGGTTGTGCAAATTACCAAGAAGAAGTATTCCTACAAAGGAAACATAGAAGTGTGAAATAATTTTATTAGCAATGCTGTCCCTAGACTTGGTGGTTGATAAGGCATTCAGAGACCATTAAAGTAATAAGTTCAATTTTCCAAATGAATCTCTAGATAGTTTACTATAGGCATAAAGCTTGAAGTGGCCTATGATTGTGACAGACATTTACATAGCCAGCCAGTCTCCCATAAAAAGACTGTCTCCATCCCCTGTAGAGCAGAGCAAAGTTATTCTCACTGTATGAAGAATATGCCTAAAAATACTTAAGCATGATACTGGAATGCACTGTGGAAATGAGTAAGCATGAAACAACAATCTTGCAGTTTTACTAGGGCTAGATTCTACCAGTTCACACTGGATATCCACAGTGAGGTGTATAAATCTGAATGTTGACAGGAAATGATCTTATAAAGTCATACAGACTCTTTTAACCCATTGCCAAAATACCAATATAAAGTATACTGGTGGGCATCATCAGATGCCCAGCAAAACGTTGGCATCAGGTAGTAAGAAAATGATGGCCACACTAAGAAAAATTAAGGTATAATAATCTCCCTCACCTCTAAGAATATGGGGTTCTTCTTGTGAGGTGGAAATTGAAGTGTTATGCAGGAAGCCAAGCCTAAACACAGAAATATGCTAGAAACTGTAGTGAATGTTGTTGAGTCTTAAAAAGAATAAACATGAGGGATGCCTGAGTGGGGTAGTCAGTGAAGCATCCAACTCTTGATTTCAGTTAAGATTGTGAGTTCAGGGTCGAGAGATCAAGCCCCACTTTGGGCTCCGCATTCAGTGGGGAGTCTGCCTGAGATTCTCCCACTCCCCCTCTGCTCCTGTCACTGCCCCCATGCTCTCTCTCTCTCTAAAATTAAAAAAATAATTTTTTTAAGTATAAATATGGAAGAGCAATGAAAACCACAACCATGCTGTTAAGGCTGAGGCCTGAGAGCCAATATAGCAAATTAAAATAGTAGTGAGGCCAGCAATTAGAAAATGTCCACTTTTCAATCAGTCTGTGTGATGTGTGTGACACTTAAATGACTAAGTTTTAGTGGCCGAGGAACAAAAATGCATCGTTTCAGATGCTAGCTAAAAACTTGATATTTGTCTAATGGCAGAATCAATGTAATAGATTCAATAAACTGTGATGAAATTTTGCATGTTGGGTATTAGGACAGAAGTCATCATTGTGTCTCTTTGTGTTAACAATTATCAGAGCAAAGGGATTTGGGATGTGTACCTATGAAATGAATATCCCTCCTACACATCAATGAAACACTTCCCTATGGTGATGAAACAAATCAGTGATTCTACATCTCCTGACACCACCACTGACCAAAATTCCCCATGTTATACCCAAGTTTTAGCCCTCAAAATGATATCATAAATACTATTATAATTTTTTATATGAACAATGTTTCATTGGGAGCTTATTATTTTAGGAAGAACTGGTTTCAAGTACATTTTATGTACTTTAATATAATTGCCTATGCTTTATATCCTAAATATTAAATATAGCTACTACAGACTTCTATAGCCATTTAAAATAATAAACCTGTTCTCTTCATCTCATTTAATGAATATAAATATACTGATTGAATTGATTATACATGGGCTCCAATGCACTGTAATGTGTTCATCCAATGCATAAAAATTAAGCTTCACTATATTATAAATTTTCCTTAAGTTCATTAGCATTGAACACCTCATTAAGTATTCTGCTTATGAAATATGGTTTAGACATTGAGAGTAAAAGTTTAGAAACTTTTATAAGAATTTTGAAGTTATTTTATGCTCACTGTATTAAATAATAAATATATCTTTGTATTTTGTATGTTTTTCACTTTTTAACTTTTTAATAATAACTCATTCATACTGCATCTTATTAAAGTACCAGTCCATAATGGATTGGGAAAACAAAGAAATTGGGCCTTCAACACAGTAGGTTGGCCCTAAGCCATTAAGTACAAATGTATGACCATAGTCAGTGCAGGAATCAGGAAGTAGTGTCAGAAAGTTCGAAAGTTAGAGTGAAATTTGAACACACTGGAAAAAGAAATTTATAAATGAATAGACTAAGCCCTAAGCAGTATTATTAACTAATCTATCTCAATGTCACCAGCTGCCTGAGTGCCCTGACTAAAAAACACAGGAATTTTAATCAACTTGACAGTAATAGTTCTAATTGAAAATTATTACATTGGCATTCTAATTTGTACATTATAATCTTCTGATTGTATGAGGCAGTGCTTGAACCTAATTGACCCTGGATGCTTTGAGTTTTTGGACCTACACAGCTAAGGTGCAAAACCCTGAGCAGGTGAAGTCTCTAGGCAATGAATTCCATGAGTTCTATCTAACTAGAGTGCCAAGTATTCCACACTAGAGAGATGGCAAATATCTAGACTATATTATACCATTTTCTCTTCCCATCACTAGTCACCCATGGCACATTTCCAGCTGAATCAAAATAAGGCCTAGTAATCTTCCTCAACGTGAGGTTCCAGGTGACTAACCATCAAGTGAAGACAGCATACCAGGTATGAATTACTTCCAGCCCAGTCCTGCACTATCTTGCTTTAAGCCTTACTGGCTGATTAGATAGATAGATAGATTTTTAATTATTTTTATTTTATTTTATCACTATTTACTTATTATATTATATTACTTATTATAGTTATTTTTATTATTTTTATTTTAAAGATTCTTAATCCTTGGATTAAGCTAAATTTTTAAAGAATTGTATTTATTTCTTTGTTAGAGAGAGAGCACAAGTAGGGGAAGCAGCAGGCAGAGTGAGAAGAAGGATTCCTACTGAGCGAGAAGTCTAATGCGGTATTCGATCCCAGGACCCTGGGATTCGTCTCTGAGCCGAAGGCAGACGCTGAACCGACTGAGCCACCCAGGCATCCCAGATTGAGCTAATTTACTACCACGGGCTTAGTTACAAGAAATCTGGCAGAAGAATGCAGACTCCCTGAATCTATCTTTTTTCCAGGGCGGCTGTGTGTACTGAGGCATAAAACACTTAACTTGATAACAATCACAACTTCATACAGCCCAACGGCAGCCAGGGGATGTTTCAATTTCATTTACATCTCCAAGCACAGTGCTGCTAATTCTAAAGATCTCTTGAATCTCTGAGTTTCAGTGTCAGACAGGAGCTTAAATACCATCTTATCCTATCAATGTTATTACAAAAACTGAGTCCCTTTACAGTATATCTACCAAGGAGTTGTCCAAACTATATATGAACACTTTCACTGATTGAACTCCAACTATCTCAAGGTAAACTACTCTACTTTTGAGCTTTTGAGCCATTCTGACTGTAAAAAAGCTCTGCATTTTATTAAGAGCAATATGTACTCTTATAGGATATACCCTTTAGAACTATTTTTAACCACTGATATCATACAGAAAACATTTCTTTTTTTTTTAAGATTTTATTTATTTGAGAGAAGAAAGAGTATGAGCAGGGGGAAGGGCAGAGGGAGAAGCAGACTCCCCTCTGAGCAGGGAGCCCAATGTGGGCCTCCATCCAGGACTTGGGATCACGACCTGAACCAAAGACAGATGCTTAACCAAATGAGCTACTTAGGTGCCCCTTTATTCTTTTTTTTTTTTTAAGTGTTTTATTTATTTAACTAATCTCTATACTGAAAGGGATCTCGAACTCATGACTCCGAGATCAAGTCACACACTCTTTGGATTGAGCCAGCCAGACATCGCCCATTTAATTCTTCTACAAAGCAGCCTTAAAATGTTTGAAACATAGCTGTCACAGTTGTCCTTTCTAACAAAGCTGTCAAACAACTGAAATATGTTCGGGGACACTCCTCAGAGCATAGGCTGCCCCATTACATAACTACTTATAGCACCACTTACATGGATGTGCATGGCATTCTCAGAGATGGGTAATGTGTATCCTGCCTCTCAAGAGGCGTGCCCTTGTGTGTGCCAGGGAACGGTCCATCGTGCCTATCGAGGATGAAACTGGCCACAAAACTAAAAATCTTTGTGCGAGCAATAAGGCAGCTATTTCACACTAGCAACGTTTGGCTTTATCAACCAGTGAGTCAAAGTAATTTCTATAAAAGAAAAAGTAAAAATGTCCTACAGCTGAGTAGTAAATTGAAGCAAATAATTCCTCACTAGTAACTGGATTCCTCTCTGCATTTCTTCTACTATTAAAGCCAGGACATGAAGTTTATTTCTCCCGTCAAGGAGAGAGATTTAGTCATTATTTAGGTCTGAGACACAAAAAATTTTTCAATACTTGGGGAGATTATAATCCTGAAAAGAGATTTTACTGGAAGAGGACAATTTTTTTCTTTTTTTCCCACAACTGCCAAAACCTTTTTATGTGACTATAAGAATCAAATAATGGAAGATTATCATATTGTAGACAAGGGAGACTCAGTGCCTGACATAAAGGAATTGTCTGTCTGGCTACAAAAGAATTAGGATTTTTTTTAAATTGCAAAGATGAAAAAAATATCCAATACCCTATTTTTTATTTCCAAAATGTGCTCTTTGTGCCATACCAGGAAACAAATTAGTTTTGTAAATCAAAGCTTTTGATTTATGAGAGCTGTTTCTTACTGAGAGAAGTAAAAGCCAGGTTTTAAAAAGAAGGTCACAGAACTTGTGCTTTGAAGGTAATTTATAAAGAGAATAGAGGAATCCAAGGCTGCCTTTTGAGAGGCCAACTGGGAAGAAGAGAATTTAGTTCAATGGAGAATCATCTTGGAGATTAGTTGGGGCGAGGTACAGAGACCTCCATCAACAGCCTACCAATGTCCTTTATGATCAACTCCAGGAATCTGTGACTGCAGTCCCAGACGAATAGCTATTATAATAAATACTACATATACATGAAAAAGCAAACCCATTTTCTCAGCTTCTCACATCTATCTTTTAAGGGCCTCCCTCAATGAGGTCTGAACACCCAGTAAAAACGAAGTCTATCCATACTTACAAAGGTCCTTATGTCCACCTTCGGGTTTGACGACTTACTAGACTCATGGAATTCAGGAAAGCTGTTATACTTACACTTATAGTTTATTATAGACAAATGTTACAGTTTAAAATCAGCAAAGGAAAAAGACACAGAGGGCAGAGTCCAGGAGACAAGTTTCTAGTTGTCCTCTCCCCGTGGAGTCACATGAACAAAATTTAATTCTATCAGCAATGGTGGATGACAGCATATACAAAATATTGCCAACCAAGGAAGTTCACCTGAGGCTTGGTGTCCAGGGATTTTATTTAGAGGTCAGTCAAATAGGTACAGAGTATCCATAAGACTGACCTTAACTACTCAACACTCAGCAACCCCTTCAGAGTCAAAGTAATACAGCATGTCCCAGGACCTCAGCCAAATGAGAACTGGCATTCAGCATAAGCCACATCATTAATTAAAGCTATCTAGAATAACCCAAGTTCCAAAGTATACAGTCTTATCAGGCAGGATATTCCAAAGGAGCCAGTCAAAAGCTAACCCTTTCTTTAGATTATGCAGAATTTGAACATCTAAAGGCTATTGAGTTAACCCTTTACTATACACCATGGATCAAGAGCTTGTTAAAGCTTGCCAGAAAAAAAGTTGTCCAAGACTTGTATAGAGCAAAAAAGAGTAAGAGCTGTCCTTCTAGTGGAAAGCTGACTATCATCTAGCAGACCTTTTAGAAATCATAGGATCCTATAGAGATATGCATCTTCGAATGGCACTAAATTGACTTACAGAAAATTGATAGAAATGTAAATGTTATATAGCTATAGCAATGCAAGTGATTATTTTCCACTTAAATAAAAATAAATTTTCCCACTATACATACAATTGACCTATGCCTTGTAGAAAAGATAACCCTAAACATTAGATATACAAGGATAATCAGGTTTGAATACTGGAAAATTCATATCAGCATTTCTGATTATATTTTTGCACGTGTGTATGTGTGTTTTCAAACTGGTTTTAATATCTCACTGGTCCCCTCATTTAGTGAATTTAATAAAATCTTTCATGTATACATTTTATGTTTAAATGAGTGATGTTTTTATCTTTGTGAAAAAATTTATTTTATCAACCTCACATTAGTTGCACAGTGTTTGCATTCTCTTTTCAGTATGTTTACTCATTTGTAACAGAGAGTAGGATCCTTGTTTCCCAGAAGTGCACTGATAATCTGATAAGGAAAGTATGCAATGCCTATATTAGGGTGGAAATGAAGTGTTGAAACTCACTCCCCTTGCATATGTAAAGTGTTATATATGACTTATACTGCAAATTTCCTTTCCTTTTTTTTTTTGTTTGTCCTGCTTTCCCATCCCCTGTTTTCTGATTTACTGAAGAATTAAAAGAAATA
Source organism: Mustela putorius furo (assembly GCF_011764305.1). NCBI lineage: Eukaryota > Metazoa > Chordata > Mammalia > Carnivora > Mustelidae > Mustela > Mustela putorius. The sequence goes on along the minus strand of NW_025422015.1, from coordinate 25,562,895 downwards.
ATTGATAGGTGAAGAGAGACTAAAGATCTATATTGTCTCCAAAATATATTAAACTACTCTAATCCTTCTATAAAGTACAATATGCATTATAAGGTAACTATCCAAAATGTCTATAGTTTTATTCAGTGAATAAAAATTTTATTTTTTTAATTTTAATTCGAGTTAGTTAACATGCAGTATTATATTAGGTTCACATGTACAGTGTAGTAGTTCAACACTTCCATACATCACTCTGGTCTCATCTGGACAAGTGGATTCCTTAATCTCCATCACCTATTTGACCCATCCTCCACCCTCTTCCCCTCTGGTAACAAAAAGTTTGTTCTGTATAATTAAGAGTCTATTTCTTGATTTGTTTCTCTCTCTGTTATTTTTTTCCCTGTGCTTATTTGTAAAAATTTTAAAACAAACACTGTAACATCATTATATAGTTATGTGACTTAAAAATATATTTTTACAGATCAAATTTCTTATAACTGTTTTATCATTAAAAAAGGTCTGCAACATCTTCTTGATCCATTCATCTGTTGATGGACATAATGGATCAAGAAGATGTGGTATATATACACAATGGAATACTATGCAGCCATCAAAAGAAATGAAATCTTGCCATTTGCAACAACATGGATGGAACTAGAGCGTATCATGCTTAGCGAAATAAGTCAAGCAGAGAAAGACAACTATCATATGATCTCCCTGATATGAGGAAGTGGTGATGCAACATGGAGGCTTAAGTGGGTAGAAGAATAAATGAAACAAGATGGGATTGGGAGGGAGACAAACCATAAGTGACTCTTAATCTCACAAAACAAACTGAGGGTTGCCGGGGGGAGGGGGTTTGGGAGAAGGGGGTGGGATTATGGACATTGGGGAGGGTATGTGATTTGGTGAGTGCTGTGAAGTGTGTAAACCTGGTGATTCACAGACCTGTACCCCTGGGGATAAAAATATATGTTTATAAAAATAAAAAAATTAAAAAAAAAAAAAAAAAAAAAAAAAAAAAAAAAAAAAAAAAAAAAAAAAGTCTGCAACAGATTAAATTTCAATACAATTTTTAAGAATAGTGTTTTTTAATTTTATGTTCAAAAGAGACAAAAGGGGCACCTGGGTGGCTCAGTGGGTTAAGCATCTGCCTTCGGCTCAGGTCATGATCTCAAGGTTCTGGGATTGAGTCCCACATCGGGCTCTCTGCTCAGCAGGAAGTCTGCTTCCTCCTCTCTCTCTGCCTGCCTCTCTGCCTACTTGTGATCTCTATCTGTCAAATAAATAAATAAAATCTTTAAAAAAAAAGAGAGAGAGACTGAGAAATTTTAAAATAATAAAATTCTAAAGTACATTCTAAATATTAAATCACCCTATGTTAAAGCACTCACTGTCTTCATAATTCTATAAAGTTTTGAAAACAATCACACTTAATTGAGATGACAGGTATAATATTTAAAGAATTTCCAGTATTCAATCTTACTAATCAGTAACTATCGTCCACTAAGAACCTATACAATTCAGGGCACAATACCAGAAACTAAAAATACAAAAAGCCAACTGACCAACCAAATAAAGAAAAACAAAGATCCCTTTAGTTTATGTTCTAGATAACTAGAAGTGAAAAGCACATACAAATGGTAAAGAATGGAAACAAGTAAGCTAGTAATGGTAAAGAATGAAAACTAGGGCTAGACACAGAGAATTTATATTTATATTTTAAATATAAAAAAGCTTACTAAAGCTTTTTTATATTTAATAGAACTGATAGTAGCCAAGAAAAAAAAGGGGGTGGGGTTTCTGTACTGTAGAAAAGGAAATGTGACTACTCTCTTTCTGAAGACTGTTCCTTTCTTTTGGGTGGGGGAAAAAAAACTTGAAGAGCTCCTTTACTTACATAAGTCATTGTTGGAAAAACTCTGAGGCAATTACTGACTTCATGCAGCTATGCTTAGCCAAATGATTACTCTGTAATATTAATTGATATGTTTGAGGCAAAAGTCTTTCTCTACACTGAGAAACGAAATAATGAATGGTTGTGAATTCACCCCAAGAAGCTCAGTTGAGCTGCTGAAGCAAACTCCAAAACAGTTGCTTAAACAAACAAACAAACAAAAAAATATGTCTATTTCTCTCTCAAAATACAATTCAGTGGTAACTTGTCAGGATATACATGAAGTCAGTATTGGTTCCAACTTTTTTTATTTGCCATTCTCACCTCTTCAACATAAGGCTTTCCTGTTAGGTTCTAAGGTGGCTGCTCCCACTCCTAATAACATGTCTAAATTTTCAGTTAGTGAGAAACAAAATATGAAAGAGAAATGGAGAAAAGGAGGAAACATTTCCATTGTTTTACTGGCTTGCAACATAAATTTCACACATAAATACTTTAACAACCCTGAGCCAAAACTTAATCAAATGTCCCAAACAAGTTTCAGGAGAGCTGTGCAATGTCATCTTTAACTGGGCAGTTGTGTTCACAGCTGAAACCTTTGTTACTACAAAAGAAGGAGAGAATGGATATCGTTAGGGGGACAGTTAACAGATACTTATCCAAAAGGTGAGGGAAAGGTATGTATATTTCATGATTTAAGTTAAGCTGCATTTTGCCTGTAAATCTTACATTGTCAGGGTGGAGAGAGATGTATTTTTCTTTGAAACACCAAATCCAGGAGGTCTGTTGCTGAAGTGAGAGTGCAGATTGGAATTTCAGGGCTGATCTTTATCTCTTCTGAAAAGATATAACTATCAAACACATAAACACACACACACACACACACACATACACACACACATTCACACACCAAGACATGCATAAAACTCTTCTCTTCATTCATTCATAGGCATTTAACTATGTAAAATTCACAGATAAGAATTCCTTTAGAGTTGGGTTAAAATCGAGGATCTGTCTTTAAGAGATGTATGACCTTAGGCAGTAGCTTCAATTGTAAAATGGAGATAGTACCTCAATTTCCTTACCTTTAAAATGAGAATAGTAACATTACTTTAAATAGTTACTTTGAGGATCAAAGAAGATAATTTTTTGATGCATGTGGATCAGTACCTGGCATCTATATAGGGCTTAACAAATATTAGCCATCACTGACATCATCATTATTATTCCCTATGATGTTAAAACCAAACGAATCCATATAATGTTATATTATTATAAGCTAGTGTGATTTTTTCCTGGCCAAGATGAAAGTAAGTGTGCTCTTATGGATGAAAGTAGGGCTTTCCCAGAATTAAAAAATCACTATTTCCTTTATCATCCTAAGAGAAGAATGTGGAAGAGAAAATAGAAACTTGAGAATGGCAATGAACCTTGTTCCTAAACTTGTATAAATGAAACTTGGTATGCTACAAATTTACAAGGGTGCCAAAGAACTGATTTTCTCATTCCCTGAAGTGACCAGTTGAGTGGGTCTGAGATGACTAGTGGCTTTGGCTGGTAACCTCTGGTTGTAAGTTGCCTTATCTATTTTCTTCATGTGTCAAATAAATATCGCTATATATATATATATATGTGTCTGACATAATTTAAGGAGTTGGAAGGAATGGTCAAATAACACTCCTAATGGAAAAGATAAGTGCTCTCTCTCATGTGGAAGTTGTTATGCCAGGGAAAGTTACAGCTCTACAGCCATTAAGAAAGGCACCCTGAAAGACAGTTTATTTGTGTCTTTATCAAATTATTCATTTTTCATTTTTAATCTATTCAATAAATTAATTGAATACATGCTATTTGACAGAAGAATTACAATAAATTCTAATGATATAATGTTATTTTCTCAATAGTGAGCAAATGACATGTGGACTCAACCTTCATGAAATTTTTAATATATTAGAATTAAAGATATTAATACAAGAATCATACAAATTCATGATTACAAAGTGATAATTACTATGAAAGAAAATTGCATAATACCAGGAGAAAGACCCTGGGCTTCTGGGCTCCTTGAGTGTAATATCTGTAGTATATTTATTTGTTAAACCATTCAACAAATATTTATTGAGTGTCAAGCATACTAATCTCAAGGTTACAGTAAAAGTTTATTAAAATATTGCAGCTGAGACTTCTGTTTCTGGGAAGATGAAGTGGACATAAATTTTCCTAACCTCATATATCACAGTCTTGAAGGTGAAGAAACTGGCAACCTAGAAATGCCAATGGGTACAGACAAAAACAAAACAAAACAAAACAAACACTCCACAAATCCTGTTCTCTCTAGCTAAACAATCAGGAAAGGAACAGCATAGTAAGAAAGAAAATCTTTTGACAATTACCTTATACCACAGAAAAGAAAGGATGGTTCACATGGGAAAGGATGTAAGGAATCTTAGAATTCCACCCTCGATTAGTGTAATTAGACATTCACCCACCCATTGCTGGGATGGTATCAAGAAAGATAGAGTTGAGATGGGACTTACATTATTGTGAGCCAGTAATAAGCCCCTGATCCCTGTTGGGGAAACCATGAAAACAATCTGGACTTTCACCTTCACCCATGAGTATTGAGGTACCCTATTCCCTCACCACTGGAGTGATGTCAAAAGATGCCTAGTGAAAAATCAGGACTTTCACTACTGTCCAGTGTAATGAGGCACTCCCCAGCATAAAGCCATGTGAGTTATAGTAATGAGGCACTGCCATCCCTCTCATCGAGTGGTGCCAGTGAAGGCCAAATGAAGAGCCAGTACTTCCATTCTGGCCAGCAGGAAAGAGGATAGCTTCCCCTTCATGTATCAGTAGAGGATAAAGAAGGAGACTAAACTTATAAGCCCACCTGACAATAATGAAGCACTGCATTCCATCTCTGGCTGGAGAAACAAAAACCAGAAACCAAACAAAGAACTAGAGATATAATGGTGATTTGAGCCTTGATATATTAATAGTTGCATTAAATGTAAATGGTCTAAATGTATCAATAAAAAGACATAGTTTGACAGAGCAGATTTAGAAACATGAATTGATTATATGTTAATTCCAAGAGACTCATTTCAAGTATAATGATAGGCAGGTTGAAAGAAAATGGGTTTTCATTCAGTTCAGTTTATGTGTATATATGTACACACACTTTATATATTATATATATATACAATGATGTGTATATATATATACACATAAACTGTATATATGTGTATATGTATATACATATGCATATACATAAGCTGATCTGAAATGAAAATGAAAATACAATGTATCAAAGTTTATGGAACACAGATAAGGAAGTACTAACCAGGAAATATATAGTACCAAATGCTTATATATTAAAAACAGCAGGGGCACCTGGTTGGCTGAGTCAGAACACAAGTGACCCTTGATCTTAGGGTTGTGAGTTCAAGACCAATGTTGAGTGTAGAGATACTAAAAAGTAAATAAACTTTAAATAAATGAATGAATAAATATGATAAATAAATAAATAAATGAATAAATATGATAAATAAAAATTAAAAAGGACAAAAAGTCTCAAATCAATATAAGCTCTTCAGGAACTTGGAAAGAAAAACAATTTAAAAAGAGAGAGAGAAAATCAATGGACCAAAAAGAAGAATCCTTGAAAAGATCAATAAAACTAACAAATCATTAGCAATTCTGAAAAAGAAAGAGACAAAATACAAATTACCAATAAGAGCACTAAAACAGAGGAAATAGCTACATACCCTCTGGCAATGTGCAGAAATTTGTTGCACAGTAACAAAGCAGCAGAAAAAGAAATCACAGAATTGATCCCATTTGCAACTGCATCAAAAACAATAAGCTACCTAGGAATAAACCTAACTAAAGAGGTAAAACATCTGTACTCTGAACACTATAGAACAGCTATGAAATAAACTGCAGAGGACATAAAGAAATGAAAAGCATTCCATGTTCATGGATTTGAAGAACAAACATTGCTAAAATGTTTATACTACCAAAAACAATCTACACATTTAAAGCAACCCCTATCAAAATATCATCAGCATTTTTCACAGAGCTAGAACAAACAATCCTAAAATATGAATGGAACCACAAAAGACCCCAAATAGTAAAAAATTCTGAAATAGAAAAACAAAACTGGAGGCATCAAGATTCTGTATTTCAAGCTATATTACAAAGCTTTAATCATCAAGACAGTATGTTATTGACACAAAGACACACATAGATCAACGGAACAGAATAAAGAACCAAGAAATGGACCCACAACTACATGGTCAACTAATCTTTGACAAAGCAGGAAAGAATACCCAATTGGGAAGAAAAAAATTCTCCTCAACAAATGGTGTTGGAAAGCAGGGCAGCAACCTGCAGAAGAATGAAATGGGACCATTTTCTTACACTATACACAAAAATAAATTCAGAATGGATGAAAGACCTAAATGTGAGACAAGAAATCATGAAAGTCCTAGAAGAAAGCACGTGCAACAATCTCTTTGACCTTGGTCATAACAACTTCTTACCAGACACATCAACACAGGCAAGGAAAACAAAAGCAAAAAAGAACTACCGAGACATCAAGATAAAAAGCTTCTGCACAGCAAAGGAAACACTAAACAAAACTAAAAGGCAGCCTATGGAATGGTAAAAGATATTTGCAAATGACATAGCTGATAAAGGCTTAGTATCCAAAACCTATAAAGAACTTATCAAACTCATCACCCAAAAAACAAATAACCCAGTTGAGAAATGGGCAGAAGACTTGAATAGACATTTTTCCAAAGAAGACATACAAATGGCCAACAGACACATGAAAAGATGTTCAACATCACTCATCATCAGGGAAATACAAATCAAAACCACAATAAGATACCACCTCACACCAATCAGAATGGCTAAAATTAACAAGTCAAGAAACAATAGATGTTGGCAAGGATGTGGAGAAGGGGAACCTTCTTGCACTGTTGGTGGGAATGCAAAGTGATGCACCCACTCTGATAAATAGTATGGAAGTTAAAAAGGGAATTACCCTACAATCTAGCAGTTGTGTTACTAAGTGTTTACACAAAGAATACAAATACACATATTTGAAGGGGTATGTGCACCCCAATGTTTATAGTAGCATTATTAATAAGAGCCAAACTATGGAAAGACCACAGATATTTACTGACTGATGAACAGGTAAAGAAGATATGGTACACACACACACGCACACACACAGGAATATTACCCAGCCATCCAAAAGAATGAAATCTTTGCCATTTGCAACAATGTGGATGGAGCTAAACTGTATTATGATAAGCAAAATAAGTCAAGTCAATCAGAGAAAGACAAATTCCACTTCACTCATATGTGAAATTTTAGAAACAAAACATGTATATATGGGAGGGGGATAAAAAGAGAGGGAAACAAATCAAAGGAGACTCTAAATGATAGAAAGCAAACTGAGGGTTGATGGAGGGGTGGTAGGTGGTGGGGGTGATGATGGGTGGTGGGTATTAAGGAGGGCACTTATTCTGATGAACCACTGAATGGTACTCCTGAAACCAATACTGCACTGCATGTTAACTAGCTACATTTTAAATAAAAATGTGAAAAAAAATTTTGAAATGACAAAGTCATAAAAATGCTTAACAGATTAATGTTTGAAAGGGGTTAAGGAGGAGATGGGGGAGTGGAAGGAAATGGGTGTGGCTATAAAAGGGCAACATGAGTGATGAGATAGAAATGTTCTGTATATTGAATAGATCGATATCAACATTCTCACTGTGATAGTGTTCAATTACTTCGTAAGATGTTACAGTTGAGGGAAACTGTGAAGGATATGTGGGATCTCTGGATCATTGCTTATAGTCGCATATGAATCCACAATGATCTCAAAATTGTTTAACTTAGAAAGTGTGTGCATATCTGCAATCATCTCAAAATAGTACAATTTAACTGAGTGTGTGTGTGTTTGTGTGTGTGTGTGCTATGCACATGATGCACTGCAACTTTCCACATCAGTGACAGACTGAGAAAGCCTGAGTCGAACACAAACACATTCAGACAAGGTAAAGTGGTAGAAGCAGCCAAGAAAATTTATAACCACAAAACTGCAGTAAGTCCTTAGGAGAGTGGTAGCAGAGGTAGAGGCAGTGGGTTATATTAATGTCAGAAGACATGTGAGCCTCTTTCACCTTTGGGGCTCCCTGAGAAACTCCAGAGCAGCACCATCCAATAGAACTTTCTGCGGTGATGGACATAGTATAATGTAAGCTGTCTGCACTGCAGCTAATAGCCACGTGATGTTCATGAGCACCTGAAATGAAACTACTGACTAAGGGACTTAAATATTAAATTTACTTAATTTTAAATGTAAATTGCACCATATGGCTAGTAGCTTCCATATTAAATAGAATTTCCTTTTCTTACTAAAGAAAGGAGGGGGGCTTAGATGAGAGCCTAGATTTTGTTGTGGATAGAGTGATTCAGAGCTCCGTCAGTCTGAGCATCCTTTTAGCACCTTGATTGTCCTCTCATGTTAACCAAGTCAGCAACAAACAACTTAGAGTACAATCTCTTATACATGTAAGTAGTTAAAATGTGATTATGACCAAAAGGAGTCAATCTGGATGGCTTGTTATTAAAAATGATGGAAAGGGCATTCCGGAAAGAAAATATATCACTCTTCAGATTTAAATTAACAAGCGTTAAAGGATTATCCGACATCAAATATCTTTCCAAGATGATCTGATTACAAAATAAAAAGTCAGGAGATGGAGAAAACTAGACAGTAGATTTGACCTGCAGGCAATGCAGTGCTATGACTCTATGATAGCTCTCCCAGAAGCAACTTGCAGAGTCACAAAAGACCAAGGGCAATGAGACGTGTTACAGGTACCGCTGGACCAGAGCCTGAATAGAATGGCAGCTGCAAACCTGAAATGGCTCTCCATGAACTGGTAAAAGAAAAGTAGAAAAATGAGCCAAAATGACTTCCAGACTGTAAAGCTGGGGCACTGAGTGAATGATGACTAACAAGAAGAAAAAAACTGGCAGGGGACCAAGGAGCTCAGTTCTTGATATATTGTTTCTATTGTCAAATGCCCATCCTCAAGCAAAGATGGCCCCATCTAGTTCCTCTTAAACAGCTATTTGCCAATGGGCTGCACAAAAACTAATTGGGAAAAATTTAAAAATCCATATTCTTGCACTATACTTTAGGAATTCTAAATCTGATTCTCCAGGGTGGAACCCAGGAGAATTTTTTTTTAAGATTTTTTTTTTTTTAATTTTTAAGTTCCCCAGTAGATTCCAAAGTTTACTTAGGTTTGTGAAATGCAGTTTCAAATCAGTAACTAGGTAAAGAGGAATCCAGACTACATATGTCAGCCTGAGAAATTCTACAAATTTAGGACTTAGATAAAACTCTAAGAGCAAAACCAAAAAAGCAACTCTAAGGACAAATCTCCACTGAGAGCTAGAAGAATAGAGTATCTGGGACATGTGTGAAGATAAATGTTTAATATTACCATCATGTGCATGTAATTTATTTCAAATACTTTAGCATAGACAGTGAGGTACATATGTGTATGCTCATTAGTTTTAACCTATAGCCCCCCTAGGAAAAGATGAGGAACATGTCAACATTCAAAGAACTATAATCAGAAATATAAGCCCAAGGTGACTAATTAATACAAAAAAGATTAATCCGAAGTCCATATTCTTTAAACTACCACAGTACTCACCTACACGTATCTCCTATTAACACAAACGTTTCTTAACTAGAAATATGAATATTAGTAAGACTACTTCATTGGTGAAATGAGTGATGTTGGAACTATGTTGATTAATTCTAAAGGTAACATGGACATGCCTGCCTTGCAAAGGGGTAAAAGAATCTAGTAAGTTCAACATGGACTCTGTGTTTCACAGCCCTGATTCAGTGGCTGATTCAAAGCAGTTCTGACGTTAATTAGAAAGGTAGCTGGATTCCACTTCTGGAATATTGCTGACATCTCTAATGAACCATTTCTGCAAGGTGCTATCAGAGCTTATAAAAAGACAAACAACCAGGCCTACCTCGAGCTGACACTCCGGTCATATAACTGTTTTTATGCCTGGCTGCAAATAAGTGTTTCACATTTCACAAAATTTGATCTAAGGTTTTATTTTACTGCATGCGACCATGTGTTTCCAAGGACTGAGGGCAATACACGTCTATCAAAAATAACCTAATAATGGTGAGTGACCAAATCAATTTTGGTCAGTTTGCAACAACGGTCATATTCTCCAGCAGGTTTAGGATGATTTTTTAAATTCTTATTACATAGCATGAAATTAATATTCATCAATGGGTTACTTTAATAAATAAGAGCTGCTAATTTTTTTTTTTGAAGATTTTATTTATTTGACAGAGAGAGATACAGGGAGGAGGAAACTCAAGCAAGGGGAGTGAGAGAGGGAGAAGCAGGCTTTCCACCCAGCAGGGAGCCTGATGCAGGGCTCCATCCCAGGACCCTGGGATCATGACCAGAGCCAAAGGCAGACACTTAACTGGCTGAGCCACCCAGGTGCCCCAAGAACTGCTGATTTTTTTTTTTTAAATAATAAACTGTCTTTTTTTTTTTAAGATTTTATTTATTTATTTGACAGAGATCACAAGTAGGCAAAGCAACAGGCAGAGAGAGGGAGAAGCAGACTCCCTGCTGAGCAGAGAGCCTGATGTGGGGCCCGATCCCAGGACCCTGGGATCATGACCTGAGCCGAAGGCAGAGGCTTTAACCCACTGAGCCACCCAGGCGCCCCAGAACTGCTGAATTTTAACTGAACAGTGAGCCTGTGTTTTTCTTTAAAGCATGATATTTTCTTAATAATTCTCCTTTTCTTTATTCAAAGGAATATAAATTAGAAAAGCAACTAGCATGAAGCCCAACAGTAAAAACACAATGCCATAGGTCACTTGTTAGATGAATGGCATCAATCACTAGTTAATTTCACTGTCAAATTTTTAATGAGAATTTGCTAATGAATGGCTCAGTATTCCAAGTAAGAAGAAAATGTTCTTAGTAGCAGAAATTAAAATTTCCATTCTTACTTCTCTCTTTAGTGGTTACTTCTATCACTCATATAAGTTTTAAAGCATGTGTAACAATAATAAGTAGCTTATTAAATGTCCACTTTAAAAAATCTACTTCAAGATAATACTTTTATACTGAAAAAAAGAAACCTCCCTTAGGCACATTATCTGAAAGTTCAGATGGTCTAATAGTGCACAAAAACTGTAGCAATCCAAGAGTGATCACAAAACCTGTCGAGCATATGTTACAAAAAAGCGTGTCCTGACATGGAATAAATGCACAAAAACATAACGTTAGTTAAGTGTCTGCCTCTATAAAACAAGGTTCGTTTCCTTGCTCTAGAATGGTGTCTCATTCTAAAAGGAGTAGATTTACTAGAAATGTAGAAAATTACGTTTTTAAAAACCGGCACTTTATTCGGGGGCAAGGTTCAGGAAAAAAAAGAAAACGGATCCTTAGGGCTGCTAGGGAAGGAGGGTGAGTGAGCTGCTTCAGTCCGCTGAGGCGGCTGTGCCTGCCGCACCAGAAGCGCTGGAGGCGGGAGGGGGGCGACAGAGGCGGGGCAGCCGCAGCAGGTCCGCCCAGCCTGCGGCTGGTATTTCAGGAGCTGGAGCTGTCCGCCCAGTGCTCGGTTTCCGACCTGAGGTGTCTAGCTGAGCTGGTCTTCCAGGATTTACAATCTGCCCTCCCCGGGGGCCGGTCCTCTGTTTCAGATTTTCCCCTGGGGGCCACGGTGGTACACCTGCAGTAACCTTCCTCCGGAGGTCTTCATCTATGACCCCTGAGTCTACTTCTGCCCCAGCTCCTGGCCGGGTCTAATTTAATCACTAGGGTCATAGCTATTGGGTTCTCCTGATTTTTTAAAGAACACAATGCCTGTCTAGTTGATCTGGAATATATATATTGGATACATTTACCAATGCTCCTTAACAGTAAATTACCTTGGGTACCTGTTATGTACTGTTATGTTATGTAAAACATGCGGGGGGGGGGGGCATAAAATAAAACCCAGTGTCATCAAGTTTTCATTCAAAGAAAGGACAAATAATTAAAAGAACAATAACGGAGATGACACCTACTGTATAAATATATTATACAAGACATTACTGTCAAAGACCATCTGTAAATCTCTCCAATCTCATTTGACTAAGGTACAAAGGGGAATGGAAGGAGGAGAGAATAGTAAGAGTAAGGGTCAGCCTGTTTCTGACCTAAGACAAGTTGAAATTTCCATTATTTTCAAGATTCTATAAATTCTTTTAACATGCTAAATCGCTGCAGATTTTAACTTCTGCAATAAATTATATACACTATATTTAAATAGAATTTTTAATTACTATGTTATTAATGTTCAAAAGCAGAGTGGTTTCTGACAATGAATGGTTAATTCAAAACTAACATGATTTGATTTCAGGAGTTCTGGAAAAAAAATTGGTTAAGTATGTTTTAAGCTTTTCCTAATGTCAATTGAGAAGTCAAAAAAAAAAAAAAAAGTACTTGAGTTTGTGGTTAGAATTGGCACATTGTTTACTAGTCAGGTGTTCTTTCCCTAACTGACACAAATGCTGAATCACTAAAACCAACACTTCTAACCTAGAATAAAACTTTTTAAAATCTAATTACTGTTCATAAGAATCAGAAAATTGGATAGCCAATTTCATTACACAGATTGGTAGAAAACTTGCTCCATTTTCCAGTAAGGTATCTTTCTTTAACAAAATTTTAAATGAGGAACATTCATTACCATTTAAAAGGCATTATTTCATGTAAAAAAAAGATAAGTTTCTTATTTAAGTAAATGTCATCTTATGACTTTTGTTAAGTTTTTTTAAAATGGCAGTGATTCCAAATATTTACTAGTAGTAAACAAAGCAGATGTGCTAATTAAAATGTAAAGTTTTTAAATTCAAGAATTTGGACGTTGCACCAAACACATTTCTAAAAATAATTTTTCAGATGTTTTTTACACATTACTTGAAGTTACTTTCTTTTCCATTCTCAATACTTACTAGTCATTTAGCAGTGCCTAAAAAAAATTAATCAGTATCATAATATCCAAAAATATTTGTATACATAATATACAAAAACATGAACTGCCACACTTAAGGCAAAATTTCTATATTCTCTTCCTTTAGTAAATCTTGCTCAATGTGAAATAATTGAGACCAATAATTTTTACCAATTAAAGTGAATTTAGGGGGGCGCCCGAGTGGCTCAGTGGGTTAAGCCTCTTCCTTCCGCTCAGGTCATGATCTCAGGGTCCTGGGACTGAGCCCTGCATCTGGCCCTCTGCTCAGCAGGGAGCCTGCTTCCTCCTCTCTCTCTGCCTGCCTCCACTCTGTGTACTTGTGTTTCTCTGTCAAATTAAAAAAAAAAAAAAAAACTTAAAAAATAAAATAAAATGAATTTAGGAAATTAATATCCCAAACCAAAATGCCCATTTTCGTGGCATCTGAAAATCTAGCAGACAATACAATTTTTACTTAACCTCTTGCTCAGTCATTTCTTTATACTTACAAAATAAAGTAAGCATGTGAATAATCTATACTTACATGATTATATGCAAAACATATGCCAGCATTCCATTTTTTAACTTTGTATTGCATAGTCAAGTTTGGTACTTAACAATAAATAGGTTAGAAATGTTTAAGTGTGAACACTCCACTACAGATGTGAATAATGTACTCCATTATACAAAAATGTCCACATTTTGGAACATCTCCACTTAAGTAAACAACACAAAAATTTTTCTGGCAGTTACTTTGCTCTACAGCTTTTGTTTGTAATACAACTGCAATTACTCTTCTCTGAGTTGCTTTTGTTTGTTGTTAATGTACCTATTTTAGGACTTTCTCCTAAAATAAGCCCTGTTTGAGCTAAATTTTAAGGAAAAAAGTATTCCATTCAAGCCCACAAACCAAAAAGCATTGAACTTTTAAAATTCTTTTACATTTTGAAACTTTAAACATTTTGATTCTTATTTTTTTTAATGTAATGTTTAATTTACACTGAAAGGTTACCTTCTCATTGACCCATAGTGTACGGCCTGAAGGCATTCTAGGAGCCAAATTATACAGTTAACTGAAGTGTCAATTCTGAGATAACAAAACAAGGCTCCACAGTTTTCATAGAGAAAACATTCAACATAATTTCAAACAATATTATGCTGTAAAAGAATGTAACTACAAATGTGATTTTTGCATATTACCAAATATAATTTCAATTCACATTTTTTAGTGAAACTGAATATCTAAGTTTTCTGAATTCTATTCTGATACTCATTTTAGTGTCCAGCTGTATGCCAATGGCAGAAACAGAGCAGATTTCCATTTATTTAATACATCATTATCAATTTTAAATTTGGAAATACAATGAGCTTTACTTTATTTTAAAGCTCTGATATAAGGGTGCCTGGGTGGCTCAGTTAGTTAAGCATCTGTCTGCAGCTTGGGTCATGATTCCAAGCTTCTGGGATCAAGCCCCATGTTCTCTGCTCAGTGGGGAGCCTGCTTCTCCTTCTCCTCCCTGCTCAAGCTCTCTCTCCCTATCTCTGTCTCTCTCTCTCTCTCAAATAAATAAATAAAATCTTAAAACAAACAAACAAAAAGCTTAGATATAAAAAGTTTTCAATTTTCAACATCTGTAAACTTAGGCTGTCCTAACTCTCATCAGCAGTTTCATGATTGTGAAGCTCAACAGAGCATGTTACAAAATGCAGAAAAACCCCACTTTAGGAATATTGTTTTCTTGTCTTTAGTAAATATTTATACATATACGGGGCGGCCCAGGTGGCTCAGTTGGTTAAGTGTCTGACTCTTGGTTTCGGCTCAGGTCACGGGCTTGTAGTCATGAGATCAGAAGATCCAGTCCCACATGGGGTTCTTGGTCAATAGGAAGTTTGCTTGAGAATCTTTCACTCTCCCTTTCCCCCCGACCCTCCTCATGCTCTCGCGTGCACACGCTCTCTCTAAAATAAGTAAATAAATCTCTTAAAAATACATATATAAATAAATATATAAAGTATAAATTCATGTAGATAAATACTGGTATTCGTTTTGATTTGCTAAAATTCTTTTATAAAAATGTGGTAGGCCATATTTCCTTAGATTTTTGTATAATCTCATTCCTCATAAGACCACATGAACCACTATCAGTGCTGTGATAGTGGTTTCTCAAAAAGAGAAAAAAAGGTTTTTCGTGACTGAATAACCCTTAATAACTTTAACCCTATGAAATATGAATAAATGCTTGTTGAAAGCAATGCCATAATTTTCAGATTTTCCCTGCTTTTACTATCATGTCCTTAGCTGAGTAAGCCTGAAGAAAATTAAGTTCAATTAGCCATAAATAATTATGTTGGCATTAAAACAGGTGTAATTTTTTGCCATATGAACTCTCATATATGCATCAAATCCATAAAAGTCATGTTCATATAATGCACAATTCACTAAGTATCATTATTCATTGTACTTATTCAACCATTTTTAGAGTTAATTATTTAATGTCATACTTACCAAATTACAATCACAGTCATTAATCAGTAATAAGTTATTAAAAACACGGATGGTCTATAATGATAGGATTCACCATAGAATTTCATAAAGTCTTTAGGTGGGCAGAGCAAGAAAAAAGCCCTAAGTTTTATCCTTAGGCCAGAGGCAGGTGATAATGGCAAATAGATGGTGGCCTTGAAAATGGAAATAATAACAATCATCTCACAAGATATCTCCATGGATTAAATGTCTTTATAAACATCATGAATTATATTTACACATATGAACACTAAATTTGTGTACAGGTAAGCATAAATAAAGTTTCATTCATTTGCATATGTTGTGTTAGATATATTTAGATGTATTTATGGATAGATAAACACCTATATAAAATATATTTATATATGAGTTACATATGCTTACACACCCAAATCTATATATACAAAGGGCAGAGCACAGTGCCTGGCCCATAATAAGGCTTCAGGATATAGAGCTACCATTAAAATTAATTGCCTACCATAAACCATGTGCTGAAAGCAAACATTTATCCCTGACACTCTCTTTTTTTTTTTTAAGATTTTATTTATTTATTTGATAGAAAGATCACAGGTAGGCAGAGAGGCAGGCAGAGAGAGAGGGGGAAGCAGGCTCCCTGCTGAGCAGAGAGCCCGATGTGGGGCTTGATCCCAGGACCCTGAGATCATGACCTGAGCCCAAAGCAGAGGCTTAACCCACTGAGCCACCCAGGCACCCCTCCCTGCACACTCTCTTAATTCAGTGCTTTATGCCATTTCTCTTCATCATTGAACTACTTTACTTTTTCCTGCTTCTCCACCAACATACAGGAGGATTTGAGGGTTTGGGGGGTTTTGTTGTTGCTGTTTGGCTTGACAGGCTCCCCTTCTGTCCACACCTCCAATGTTGGTCTTCACTGAGACCCACATATTTCTTTGGACCTGACATAGGGACTATAGGACAATCCCTGAAGTAACAAGTCTTCTTTCATCCACTTACGAATTGGTAATGATAAACCTGGCACGTCGACTTCTCCTTTTAAGTCAGACATACGTTTTTGATGGTCCAATATTCATTTGCATCTGAATCTTCTGTGGCAGCTTTAAATTCATTGGACTCTAAGTGAATCATGCCTCCAACTTCAAAACCACTGCTGCTCTTGTAATAACTCTTCAAAGTGATATTTCTTAATCATCTACCACATTTACTTAATCCAGGAACCTCAGGTCTGTCATCAGCTTCTCCGACTTGCTCACTGCTTCTCATATACTTTCAAGTTCAGAAGACTCTACCCCAAAAGACCAACGGATTCTGCATAGTCCCCATATTTATAGCTACTTTTAATTTCTGGTGTTTGTCTTACATCTACACAAACTAGCATGGATGTGAGATTTGGGGGGTTTTTTGTTTGTTTGTTTGTTTGTTTTTGCCTTTCTGACTTTTTGTAATCAGAAAAACACACTACAAAGTAACATCTTTTAAAAGTCCTATTGATTAAAGAATAAATTCAATATCCTTATTACAGTTCAGAAGCCATTCAAAATACGTCCGTAATTACCTGATTACCTACTATTCCCTGAGTTGTTCCTGGACCATATTTTGAATGTTGAAACTTGTAAAACATTCTAAGCACTTTTCTCTCATTCTGAGAACTTCTTACTTACCTGCTCATCTTCATATAGGCTGTAGCACCGAGCAAAAAAATGCCACCACCTCCTGTCAAGCTTTCTCGGACTTCCTGAGTCATAAGCTGTGCTCTCCCCAGTGTTCTCAAAACAGATCTTGTCTAGTAGAGCACTTTTTGCATTGTTTCATAAATACTGATTTTAAAAACCAATCTCCTTTTACTGACCTATGGAGTTCTTAAGACAAAAGCCATATTTCATTCATTTATAGAAGGAAGAAAGAACAGAAGGAAGAAATGAAGGGAGATAGATATGTAATTTTAAGAAATAATTTCCATGACTTTGGAAGGAGAAAAATAACATTTTTATATTCAAAATATGGCGCTTAAAAGTTTTATCTCCCCAAAGGGGAAAAGCATCTTCACAGTATTTAAATTTTGCTATAAGAAACATATTTGACGGGGCGCCTGGGTGGCTCAGTGGGTTAAAGCCTCTGCCTTCGGCTCAGGTCATGATCCCAGGGTCCTGGGATCAAGCCCCGCATGGGGCTCTCTGCTCAGTGGGGAGCCTGCTTCCTCCTATCTCTCTGCCTGCCTCTGCCTACTTGTGATCTCAGTCTGTCAAATAAATAAAATCTTTAAAAAAAAAAAAAAGAAACATATTTGATCATTGTATTTATGGACTCATTGAAGCAAAACTGCACTCTGACTTTTGCAAATGTGCGGTTTCATCAGCATTGTTCTTCTTGATAAAGAGTGAAAAAAAATGGGTGATGGTGTCTAAATTCGTTGTGAAGAGAATTCTAGCATTGTTTTAGTTGTTTTCCTAATTTAGATTGGTATCTCCACATTCCCAATTCTTTCCAGAGTCAATTGGAATGGCAAAAGGCCTTTCTACGGGGCTCTGCATGATTTCCTTTCTGATAATGTAACAATAATAATAATAATAATGTCTGATCACTCTCCTCTTCCTTGCAATCTTACCGGTTTCTCACTTTTTTTCCTGAAATATGCAAATACATCCTTGCCATAACATTTTGCTGAAGATGTTCCCTCAGCTTGGAAAGCCATTCACCCAGATACCTGTTTGAATAACCCTCTCATTCTCTCCATTACAGTGAATATTTTCTAACCTGAGTTGTTCCTGTGTAGAAATTTGGTTAGTTCTTCCATTACCTGAATTTAAGGCTTTAGAAGATTTGAGCTAACTCAACTAGATCCTAGATGTAAAGATAAGAGATAAAACTCTTCTAAAAGAAAACTATGCAGTAACGGGTTGAAATGCTCAAACCCTGGACATTCCAAAGAAAGGACTAGTCCTTTGACAGTCTTCTAAGAGATAAAATCTCTTAGAATTTCCTGCCTGAAAATAGTATTTCTGTACCTCTGGATTCTTGGGACTACACCAGATAGTGTATGATAACAATGTGATTTATGCCTGTTTTGATTCACATGGGTCCTGGATCACACTGTTTCACTTGACCTTTAGAGAGCCTGGAGACTCAGTAGCTAGGGTCTGTTACACAAATAGTCCATGCCTGTGTGACCGCTGCAGTAAAAACCCTGGACATGAAGGCACAGACGAACTTCCCTAAATTGGAGATACCCTGTGTTGTGACACGTTAGTGCTAAGAGATTTAAAACTTTCCATACATCTCCACCAGGAAAGGACAACTGGCAGATTGTGCCTGTTTTCTCATGAACTCTGCCCTATATTATGCCATTTTCCTTTCCTGATTTTAATCTGTATCCCTTCCCTATAATACACTATAACTCTGAGTATAACAGCTTTACTGAGCTCTGTATTCCTAAAAAAATCATCAAAACAGGGGGTCCTCTGGGGAACTCCTCCAACATAAAGCATAGGGAAAAGCTTTTGTGATCTCAGGTTAGTAACATGAGAATAAAAACATGAGCCCAAAGGACAAAAAGAATTGATAAATTTGACTTCATCAAAATTTAAAATCTTTTTGTTTCAAAAGATGACATTAAGAAAATGAGAAGAAAAGTAACAGAAGGGAAGAAAATATTTGCAACTGTATACCCAGAATACAGAGATGATTTTTATATGAAATTTTATATAAAAAATAATAATTTTTTGAAAGATTTTATTTTTTGACAAAGAGAGAGACACAGCAAGAGAGGGAACACAAGCTTCCCACAGAACAGACAGCCTGATGCAGGGCTCCATGTCACCTCCTTGGGGCCATGACCTGGGCTGAAGGCAGCCACTTAACTGACTGAGCCACCCAGGCACCCCCCCCAAAAAATAGTAATTTTATATACAGAATAACTCAATAACAAGAAGACAAAGACAGGCAAAAAATCTGAAGAGATATTTCATTTAAAAAAGGACAAACTGCTATTAAGCACAGGAAAAAAAAGTTCAACGTCTGTCATAAGAAAATTAAATTCAAACTACAATGAGATACGATTGAGCAAAATATAAAAAAACAGACAATACAAAGTTTCAGTAAAGATTTGGAGAAACTGAAAAATCTTAATACATTGTAAATGGAAATGTAAAAATGATACAGTATTTATAGTATCTTCAAAAGGGAATAATATAAGAGTCCTTTTACTGGGTGTTGGAAAACAAAAGTGGTCTATCCATACAATAAAATACTAATAAGAAGGAACAAAATACCTCAAAAATTAAGCTAAGTAAAAAGAGCTAGAAGCAAAAGACTAAATACTGTATGCGAAATGTGAAGGAAAAGCAAATTTATAGACAGAAAGCAGATCAGTGGTGGCCTAGGGCTGGAAATGCAAGTGACCATCATTAAGAAAGAGTCCAAGAGACTTCTTTGAGGAGATGGAAATGGTCTACAATCAGTGGTGCTTGCACAACTCTATAAATTTTACTCAAAATCACTTAATTGTACATTTATAATGGATGAATTTTATAGGCTAGAAAACTGTACCTCAATTAAATTGCAAGAAAAATCTTGTAGGAAGAGACAGAAAAATAAACAAGTGACCTACAAGGTATGTAGGAAAGAGATAGGTGTTCTGCTACAAACAAAATGAGGAACATGATAAGGATAGAGACTATAGAGAAGGAAGATGGTAAATTTGCAGTATCAAATAGGGTGGTCAGGGTAAGCCTCACAGATAAAAGAGCTAGCCAAGGGGCGCCTGGGTGGCTCAGTGGGTTAAAGCCTCTGCCTTCAGCTCAGGTCAGATCTCAGGGTCCTGGGATCGAGCCCCACATTGGGCTCTCTGTTCCAAGAAAAACCTGCTTCCTCCTCTCTCTCTGCCTGCCTCCCTGCCTACTTGTGATCTCTGTCAAATAAATAAATAATCTTAAAAAAGGAAAAAAATTGCTAGCCAAGGTGACATCTGGTAGAAGAACTTGCCAGGAGAAGGGAAGAGCATGAGCAAAGTTTTGAATCAAGAGCACATCCTCAAATCTGAGGAAAAGTGAAGAGGCTGGCATGGCTGGTAAACAGGTATTCATATAATTAATGGGAGTAAGGAGGGAAAAATAGAGGGCCTTATTATCCATTGTAAAGTTTTTACTTAAAAAAAAAATGGAGAGCCATTGGAGGCTTTCAGACAGGAGAGGCATAATCAGATGTACAACTTCAAAGTGTGACTCTGGATACTATGTTGAGAATAAATTTTAGATATGAATGAGTAGAAGCAGGGGGACCTGAAATTCATCATATATTTTGATAATCCTGGCAATAAATTATGGTGGCTTAAACTAAGGAGCTTGTGGGGGAAAAACAAAACATGGAAAAAGGAATTTTGGCATTAATTTTTCTCTTTTTTGAAGTTAATTCCAAATTTCATAAAAATTAGAATATATAACATATTAATAGTATTTCTTGGATGAAGTCATTGATAATTTCATGTTTCTGCATTTGCCAGTTTGCCAGTCATGTGCATACACTATTTCTATAAAGCAGAAAACCAACTGTCTCAAAATCCAGTTCATTGAATGTGATCATAATGCAAGCAAACTTTCTTTTTTGCCAAATTTTTAAGTCAAAATGGTTACATAAGTGAAGCAAACAGTGATAAACAGTAATGTTAGCAATATGGAAAGTAGCTAAAGAAGCAACAGATAATGTTTCCTGACCCAGAGTGGTGAACTCACTTTCCCATAAACATGCAGTAGCATTATTACCAAGTAACT
Source organism: Mustela putorius furo (assembly GCF_011764305.1). Classification (NCBI taxonomy): domain Eukaryota; kingdom Metazoa; phylum Chordata; class Mammalia; order Carnivora; family Mustelidae; genus Mustela; species Mustela putorius. The sequence goes on along the minus strand of NW_025422015.1, from coordinate 25,541,657 downwards.
TTCCTGGCTTTACAGGACTGTCTCCTTTGTATGTCTGATGTTTAATTTTTTTAATTAATAATAAGTACAATTCTAATCATAATAAATATAACCTGTATAAATCAGGGAAATTAAGGCTATGCTCATATAACAAATAAACTCAAAGTCTTAGAGATTTAAACAATAAAGGTATATTTTTTATTCCACTACATGTCCAGTACAGGTGGGTAAGGAAAACCTATCTAATTATTATAGTCATTTAGGGACCCAAAGTGTCAAAGAAAGATTCCATTCCATCATCATTCGACATGGTCTTCCACAATGAAATGTGTTAGATTATGAACAGTCCATAAAACATCTCCCTCCAAATGATACACATTATTTCTGCTCTCATTCCATTGGCTAATACAAGGCCTATGGCTACAAAAGTCAGGAATCATAATCTTATAATGTACTCCAAAGGGAAAATTAAAATAAATGAATACCATTTTTTCTTTATTCTTCAAATTTGTTCCTTGGTGATAAACTATTCTTTCAAAGAGCTGAACATGATAAGGTGACACAAGTCAAGTAATCTACAATTATAATTATTCATGAACTAGCTTACCCAGGCTTTAATCTGGGATTTATGATGACACTTACGTTGTTTCCTAACACAGATCTCTAAAGTAGGCTGCAACACTCCATAGAGTATTAAAGATGTGAAGTAAGAGAATAAAATATGGGCTTTAATTCATGTTCATTTCTATATTAAACAAATAAGAAAATTAAGTTATGCTAGTAGTTAACATAAGTGTCTTCTAATATTTAACTTTATTTTTTTAAGTTTTATTTATTTAAACAATCTCTACACCCAATGTGGGGCTCAAATTCACAAACCCAAGATCAAGAGCTGCATGCTTTTCTGACTGAGCCAGTCAGACATCCTTCTAATATTTAATTTTAAACTTTACTAATACTTACTATTAAAAAATCCTAGTTTATTCCCACATCAAATGGTCACATGACAAAAATAGGCTACATTATACTAAGATTGGGAATTGCAAAAAATGAAAGTTAAAAGAATTGTCCTAATCAAGAAAAAGGAATCTTTGTGCACTGTTGGTGGGAATGCAAACTGGGTCAGCCACTGTGGAAAACAGTATGGAAGTTCCTCAAAGTGTTAAAAATAGAACTACCCTATGATACAGTAATTGCACTACTGGGGGATAACACACAAGAACAAAAAATAAATAAATTCAAAGGGTTGTATATACACCCCTGTGTTTATGGCAGCATTATTTACAATGACCAAGATATGGAAGCAGCCCAAGTGATGACTGTGGTATAAAGATGTGGTGTATGTACAATGGAATACTATTCAGATTTCTGAGGTGAAATCTTGCCATTTGCAACAACATGGATGGATCTAGAGCGTAGAACAAGTAGTCAGAGAAAGGAAATGCTGTATGATTTCACTCATCTGTGGAATTAAAAAAAAAAAAAATGAACAAAGAGAGGAAAAAAGAGAGAGAGAGACAAACCCCAAAACAGACTCTTAACTCCAGAGAACAAACTGATGGTTATCAGATGGGAGGTGGGTGGAGGTGATCTTGATGGGCACCAAGTGATATATGAAACTGCTGAATCACTCTATTGTACATCTGAAACTAAAGTAACAGTATAAGTTAACTACACTGGAACTAATTTTTTTTTTAAATGGTACTAATAATTCATTGACTTGCAATACTTCCATATAATGGATTTTATATGCATCAAGTTAAGTTGATTTAAGAATTATTATAATCTAATTTTAACTATACTAACTCACAAAATAGACAATAACTTTGCAAGAGGCTCACAAAGACACTTGAGAATTGAAAACTACAGAGCCCATGAAGAAGAAAATGGCAGAGTGACACATCTATTCCTAGTACTAACTTGTCATCAGCTGCATACAACTACTATCTAAAGAAGCTGCCAAAATCGGATTGATGAAGAGTATTTCACATATAGATTGGCAGCCACCAACAGTAATGAAAATCTGCTCTAAGTATATGTTATCTATAGTGCATAGTGCTGATTTTCTCTTTACTTCTCTTACAATTTTTATTACAGTGTATGTTTTAGAATGACCATAAATGTCAATAAAGAAATGCATATATAAATGGTACTTGTTCCTTTTTTTTAAACTGATGAACTCTATGATCAAATAAAGTCCTGATTAAGTCACAGATGAGGCATTCCAGCCATGATCTCACTCTGTGGCCAAAACTGGCTTTTCAATTGTCTACCTGAAATTTCTACATGGATAAATAACAGATATTTATATGTCACATGACCACTAGAGATTTTGCATTCCGCACTGAAGCCCTCTTCCCCTGATCTCCACAACCACTCTACTGAATGCACAAACACCTATCTTCTCTTATGACTTTCCTTTCTGCTTTCTTCTCTATGTTCGAGGTGACAGGAATATTTTTCTCTTCCCCAGGATAAGCTCTTTTTGGTCTCCAGATGTTTACACTAGCTTTTCACTTTGTCCGGAACATTCATCTCCAAGATCTTTTCTTGGCTAATTGCTCCTCATCCCTCAGGCCTCTGCTCCTAAATCAGTTCTTCAGAGGGGCCTTTCCTGATCACTTGATGTTACAGGCCCCACTGGCTTCCCAGCCCGCCAGTAGATTGCGTACACCTAGAGCCTTCAAGGCCTACACCGTCTGTGTCTACCCACATCCTCAGCCTCGTCCCCATCATCCTCCCTTCAGTTGCTCTGCTTCTTCCTCACCGGCTTCCTCCGAGTTGTCCGATTAGGTGAAGAAAGCCGTTAGGTGGTTGGCACTTGCTCTGTCCTCTGTGGGAATGTTCTTCCAGATCTGTGAAAAGCTTATTTCTTCAGTTTATTCTGGCCCCTGCTCAAATTTCATCTCATCAGAGATACTTGCCTTAATCATCCTATCAAAAACTCATCTCTGCGGTGCCTGGTGGCTCAGAGGGTTAAGCCTCTGCCTTTGGCTCAGGTCATGACCTCCGGGTGCTGGGATCGAGCCCCGCATCAGGCTCTCTGCTCACCAGGGAGCCTGACCCCCTCACTCTGCCTACTTGTGATCTCTCTCTGTCAAATAAATAAATAAAAAATCTTTAAAAACAAAAACGCATCCCTTCTGTCGCCTGTTTACTTCCTAGATAGTTTTCATGGCACTTGTAAATATTTTAAATCAATCATTCATTTGTCATTTGTCCAGTGCACTGGAATATAGGATCCAGTAGGATAGGAGCTTTGTGTTTTTCCCCACTGTAATTCTATCCTGTTGAACAATGCCTGATCAATATTATCTTTTTTTTTTTTTTAAAGATTTTATTTATTTATTTGACAGACAGAGATCACAAGCAGGCAGAGAGGCAGGCAGAGAGAGAGGAGGAAGCAGGCTCCCTGCCGAGCGGAGAGCCCGATGTGGGGCTTGATCCCAGGACCCTGGGATCATGACCTGAGCCGAAGGCAGAGGCTTTAACCCACTGAGCCACCCAGGCGCCCCTGATCAATATTATCTTAATTTATATACACTATTCCCTGCTGAGCTTCACTTGATGTTTCTCTGTAAAACAGGCTGTTAGGATCACTGTAGTAGAATCATTATCCTTGATTTTTATAATTATATTTTAAGTTAATTTCTAGGAGTCAGATGTTTATACATATTATACATATTATATATTGACACATATTGCTCAATTGATTCCTAGAAAGTCTTTAGTGATTTACATACCTACTAATCATGCCTCCTCTCATTTCTATACATTCATGCCTGTAAGTTTTGTGAATCTTTTTAATATCTGTGATCTCAGAGGTGATTAAGAATGATTTATTACTTATTAGCATTTTATGGTTAAAAAATTTGAAAATTTTGGGGGCACCTGGGTGGCTCAGTCATTAAGCATCTGTCTTTGGCTCAGGTCATAATCCTTGGGTCCTGGGATCAAGCCCAGCATCAGGCTCCCTGCCCAGTGGGAAGCCTGTTTCTCCCTCTCCGACTCCCCCTGCTTGTGTTCTCTCTCTCGCTGCCTCTCTCTCTCTCTGTCAAATAAATAAATAAATAAATCTTTAAAAAATTTTTTTTTTATTTTAAAAATAATTTTAAGCTTTTTTTAATTGTCATATTTGAGGCACTCATATTTTAATAAGTTTCATTTGGACATATGCATAACTATTGTATATCAATATATATAAGGATAGATAAACAGATCTCTCTCTATATATATCACAAATGTGTATATTTTAAAAATATGAATTATGGCAATTAATAATGCTCAGCATATTTTTATTAAAATATTTTAATAATATATTGACACAATAGTACATGCAAATGTTTCTTTTTTTTAAATTTTTTATTTTTTATAAACATATATTTTTATCCCCAGGGGTACAGGTCTGTGAATCACCAGGTTTACACACTTCACAGCACTCACCAAAGCACATACCCTCCCCAATGTCCATAATCCCACCCCCTCCTCCCAAACCCCTTCCTCCCAAAAATTTTTTAAACAAATAAAATAAATTTGAGACATTTTTATATGATTTCTGGCATATGAATTGCCCTTTATATGTTTTTCCATTTAAAAATTTTTATTCATTTTTGTTTATTATTTTTTAATGATTTTTATAAATATTTATGTATTTTTTAATAAAGAAGTTTTCTATTTCACAAGTTCAGTTTTTCATTTTTTAAAATCCTTAGTTTAATATATTCTTCTATGGTTTCTCTGAGTGTTCTTATTGTTAATGTTTTAACTTTTAATGTTTTTTTCTCCATATTTAATTTATGTTGGTACATGTAATAACAGTGGAATTCAAATTAGTTTTATTTTATGTTTTAGAAATTATTATTATTATTTTTTAAGATTTTATTTATTTACTTGACAGAGATTACAAGTAGGCAGAGAGGCAGGCAGAGAGAGAAAGAGGAGGAAGCAGGCTCCCCACCCAGCAGAGTGGGGCTCGATCCCAGGACCCTGGGATTATGACCTGAGCCAAAGGCAGAGGCTTTAACCTACTGAGCCACCCAGGCACTCTGATTTTAGAAATTACTGATCAGTTCTCCTCATTATATATGAACATATGGTAATCACAATAATAGTTAAGATTTCCTGTAAGATATCCATGGGCCAGTCATTTTGCTAAATATTTTACATACAATAGCTCAATTAATCTTCATACCAATCTTCAGGGTTATGATGAAGCCTATTTTTCTCGAAAGAGGGACAGAGAAAATGTCAAACATTGTACGTTGACTATGAAATCATCTCTCATTTGTAACAGACAGGAGGCAGAGTCTTGAGTTTTTAACCTAGTTTTATGCTTCATATCAATAGTGTCATTTAATATGAGCAACATCTTATTAGAGTATCATCCTGCTTATTATTACTGTGGTTAAGTTGGGAGCATTCAAACCAGTGCCACTTTTTCTCAAGTTCCCTCAAACCTCTCTTCTCCCAAAATCTCCTGTCATGGAATCATAACCACAAGATGGGCAAAACCTGGTTTGACTTTCTATACTATTAGAAAAAGCAAAAAGAATATAAAGAATATGTTTCCCTGCACTAAAAACAAGACACCAAAATACTGAGAGCAGATGCTTAGAAAAAATATTCCAAAAGAATACTGGAAAAGTTATGTTATTATCTAATAAAATAGACCTTAATTAAAAAAAATCATTTGGAAAAAGGATGACAAAAAAAGAGTAAGAAGCTATAACCTCATTAATATAAGCACATGCAACAACTCAATCTCAAAAGACAGAAATGAGGAATGATCTAGATAAATGAACAACAAAAGGATTTATTTTATATAACTCTTTCAGAAAATGATAAAGCAGATGAAAAATACAAAATGAGAGCAAGATTCAAACAAAACAATGAAAAACTCAAGCTACTTGGTATGTATAGAGAAATATCATACCAAACAATACAACATATGCCATATGCTTTCTTTGAGCACATGTGAAGTACTTCCAAAGTAGGTTATGTCATACCATAAAGTGATAGAAGTCTTAATTTCAAAGAAACAATGTAATACAGACTATTATTTTCTAACATACAACAAAATTATTAATTAAAAGCAAAAGAAAAGCTAAGAATAGCTAAATAGCTAAAGAAATCCCATATTATCAGTAAATAAATAAAATAGTTATTGGATTAAAAGGAATAAACTGTGAGCTGCATAATCAATCCTACTTGACAAAATTCACAAGACACAGTTAAAACAGTACTTAGAGGAAAAATTACAGTTTTAAACTATAATCAAGAGAATCATGAAATGTCTTTTAAATGACTATTGATTCAACCTAGGATACTAGAGAATAAGCAAAGGAGCAAAAAGAGAAATGAAATAAAATAATGAAAATCAAGTCAGAAATCAATGAAAGAAGCAAAAGAAGAGGGCATATTAACAAAACAAAATTCTGATCTTCCTTCAAAAATCTGTGGTCGGTCAATAGTTCTTATAGGAGATTTCTACCAAATTTTTAGGAAAAATTCCAAAGTTTTTTTTAATTACCCAGAAAATAGAAAACAACAAAAATCACTATAGCTAATTTTAGAAAGTTAGTGTTGCCTTGAATTGAAAACAGGTGAATTTATTGACTCATTTCAAACGTGATTAAATGTAAAAATCTTAAATATCAATTCTACAATTGTATTTTGAAAAAATATATATAATATAAAAGGATCTTCAACTTGAAAATTCTTTTTTTTTAAAGATTTTATTCATTGGGGCGCCTGGGTGGCTCAGTGGGTTAAAGCCTCTGCCTTCGGCTCAGGTCATGATCCCAGGACCCTGGGATGGAGCCCCGCATCTGGCTTTCTGCTCCACAGGGAGCCTGCTTCCTCTTCTCTCTCTCTCTGCCTGCCTCTCTGCTTACTTGTGATCTCTGTCAAATAAATAAATAAATAAATATCTTTTTTTAAAAAAAGATTTTATTCATTTATTTGTGTGTGAGAGAGAGAAATAGCATGAGTGGGGGGAGGGGCAGAAGGAGAAGCAGGCTCCCTGCTGAGCAGGGAGCCCCATGCAGGACTCCATCCCAGGACCCTGGGATCATGACTTGAGCTGAAGGAAGATGCTTAATCAATTAAGCCATCCTAAAAATTCTTTTAAAAAAAAAAAGATTTATTTTATTTGTCTTTTAGGTTATATTTATTTATTTGACAGAGAGGAGAGAGAGCCTGTGTGTAAGCAGACAGAGCAGCAGGCAGAGGGGAGGAAGAAGCAGGTTCCCCGATGAGCAGGAAGCCTGATGGAGGACTCAATACTAGCACCCTGAAATCATGACCTGAGCAAAAGGCAGAAGCTTAATTCACTGAGCCACCTAGGCACCCCAGATTTTTTTTTTTCTTTTTGAGAGAGAGAGAGAACATATGCATGTGAGTAGGCATGCAAGTAGGAGTGGGGGGAGAGAGAGAGACTCTTCCAGCAGACTCCCTGCTGAGCACAGAGCCCCATGCAGGGCTTGATCCCAGAACCCTGAGCTCATGACCTGAGTAGAAACCAAGAGTCAGACACTCAACTGACTGAGTCACACAAGCACCCCTCAACTCAAAAATTCTTTAAAGGTAATGTACATTAACAGACTAAAGAAACCAAAGTACATTATTATCTTAATCAATGAAGAAAAAATATTCACGGAGTTCAGTATCTATTTACTATGAAAACACCTAGAAAGCAAGGAATAGATGAAAATGTCCTTAATTCAGTGAAGGTTAAATACCAATCTTAGAACATCAGACTTAGACGTAAAGAAAGAATTTTTTATGTATTTTCTTTATGATAGGAATTAGACAAGGATTCCCATTTTTGCTTAAATAGTATTGGAGGCCCTGGCCTACAATATAAAGATAAGGGGAAGAAAAGGTTGCAAAACATAGTAGGAAAGAGATGCAACTCTTGATACTTTCTACTGGTATCAATAACTATTGGTTTTAGGAAAACCAACACAAATAAAAAAGATAAACTATTAGAATTAATAAGAGTTCATCAGTACTACTGATATTTACTTGATTCCTCTATGTCAGTGATAGTCCATGAGAAAACAGAAGAAACATGATTATTAGTCAATATAGCAATACATATATATATGTTTACGTGTGTGGATTCTAGGAACTAATCTAGGAGACATTTTATTGAACTCTAATACTTTATCTAGATGGGTTTTGTTTTTGTTTTAATGAGAAAGAAACTATGCTCACACATAGGAAGACCTTACTATTTAAAAATCTGAATCAAAATTAAAAGATCTCTATATTAAAAATCCCAGGTCAGAATGGCTTCATGTGAAAGTCTACTAAATATTTAAATGAGAAGTAACACTAAATTTGCATATTTTAGAAGACTCCATCCAAGAAATTCTATTAATGTCAACATAACTCAGTACAAAAACATGGTTAGGACACGATAAGAAATAAAAATTATATGCTAAATTCATTCTCCAAAAGAGATACAAAAATTCTAAAAGAAAAAAAATTAGTAAACCAAATTTAGTGCTATATGACCAGGTTAGTCTTATTCCACAGGGAAAAGGCTTATTCAACATTTTAAAAATCAATATATACAAAAACCATATAATCATCACAAAAGTCACAGAAAGAATATGTGATAAATTAAATATACATTCATGATTTTAAAAATTATCAGAAAATGGAAACTTATTTAACTTAAAACATACTTCAGGATGAATTACTGAAATCTCTCTGTGGTTGTGATTTTTTTATCATTATTCCTATTCAGTCTTATGGTGGAAGCACTAGTCCTTTAACTGAAGGAAAAAAAATACAATAATTGAAAGGAAGAAATAAGATCCATCAATATTCATATAATAATAAATATATACACAACAAATCCAAAATAACCTAAAGGTATTATTTTTAGAACTCAAAAAACATAACAAAGAGGAAATGAAAGTTTCAAAATATATTATTTATAATGGAATGAAAAAGTCAAATTAAGAGTAAAAGCAAGTATAAGAACTCCACAAAAAAAAAAAAAAGCTATAAAATGAAAGGAGATCTATATAACTAGACAGCTATACCAGGTTTATGGGTCAGAAGACTTCATTTAAAATGATGCCAATTCTCTCTAAAGCAAGGCATTGCTAAGCAAAATACCAAGAAGACTTTTGTGAAAATTGAGAAGTTAATTCTAAAGTGTATACGAAAATTCAAACTACCCAACTTGAAGGAGAATAATAAATTGGAAGAACTTATTCCATAGTATAATTCTCAAATTTGGCTGCATATTATAGTCATCAGGGATATTTTCCAAAACCTGATGGTGATACTGCATCTTTCACATAATTAAATTCTTATCTTTAAGGAGAGATCCAGCATTTTTTTTAATATTTTCCAGGTGTTTCATGTGCATCCAAATTTGAGAGCCACAGCTCTTGCAGCATATTATCATATACAATATAAATTATGTATTATTTTAAACGTGCATTAATTAAGATATGGTGAAACTAATGTAAGGATAACAATTAGCCAAATGGGACAGAATAGAAGCTATGGAAAGAGACACACCCACATATGTATGGACACTGTTTATGACTAATATAGCACAGTAAGGCAGTAGGAAAAAGGCAGTTTTTCAATCAAAGTCACTGCACCAATTGGCTCTATAGAAGAAAAAAATAAACAGTGATCTCAATCTCAAATCATATAAAAAAATATCAATTCTAGTAGACTGTAGATCAAAAGGAGGGAGTAAACAAATGGGATAAATGCTAAGAGAACATCTTCATGAACTTAAGGTAAAGAAAATGTTCTTTGACAACACACAAAAAGGAAAATAATTATTAACTGACTACACTAACGCTAAAATTAAAAACTTCCATTCATCAAAAGCTGCCATTTAAAAAATAAAATGTCGGGACGCCTGGGTGGCTCAGTGGGTTAAAGCCTCTGCCTTCGGCTCAGGTCATGATCCCAAGGTCCTGGGATTGAGCCCCGCATAGGGCTCTCTGCTCAGCAGGGAGCCTGCTTTCCCCCTCTCTCTCTGCCTGCCTCTCTGCCTACTTGTGATCTCTCTCTCTCTCTCTCTATCAAATAAATAAATAAATAAATAGATCTTTAAAAAAAAAAATAAATAAAAAAAAATAAAATAAAATAAAATGTCAATCTATAGACTAAGAGAGGATATTTGCAACACAAGTTGATGACAAAAGGTCAGGACCCACTATATATATATATACAAATATATATACATACATACATAGATACATATGTTAGCATGTGTGTATAATCAATAAAAAGAAGTTACAAAATCCAGTAAATAGATGAGCAAGAGACATGAAAAATGTTTTCATAAAATAGCATTTCTGAGGGCACGTGGCTCAGTCAGAGAAGCGTGCAACACTTGATCTCAGATTTGTGAGTTTGAGCCCCACATTGGTTGTGGAGATCACATAAAAATAAAATCCTTAAAAAGAATAAAATAGTATTTCCAAAAGGTCAATAAACATATGAAAATGTGACCAATCTCATTAGTCACTGGGGAGATTCAAACTCAAACCATGAGCTACCATTATACTCTTACCAGAATAAGTGCAGTCACGAAGACTGATAACATCAAGTGTATTGCCAAAGACGCAGATTACCTGGGACTCCCAAACACACGCTGCTAGTGGGAATGCAAATTAGTATAAATACTTTGAAAACCTGTTTTACGTTATCTATCAAGGCTGAACGTACACATACCATATGACATGGCAGTTCCACTTATGTATATACTTAAGTAAATGCACAGACATGTGAACACACATGTATAAACATGTGAACACACTTGTGCAAGAATGTTCCTGACAACGTTACTGGTAACAGCTCCAAACTGGAAATAATCCAAATGTGCATGAGCAATAAAATGGGTATATAAATTGTGGTAGAGTTAACAAAGAGAATATTATACACATCGAAATGAGTAAGTTATCTAGAACATCATGGTTGGATTTTACAAAGATAATGCTGAATATATATGCCAACCAAACCAAGAACACATACTATAATTTTTTCATTTATGTAAAGTTCATAAATGGACAAAAGTCAGGATAATGGTTACCTTTGGGGAGGATGGTAGATAATGATTGAGAAAGGGCACAAACTGAAGCTTTTAGAATATTTGCAATTTTCTATTTCTTGAGTGTTGGCTCTATAAATGTGTTTACTTTGTGAAAACTCAAACTGTACATTCTTTTCTCTTTCTTATTTATTTATTTATTTGACAGAGAGAGAGAGAGCGAGAGAGCGCACAAGCAGGCAGAGCAGCGGCAGAGCAGCAGACAGAGGGAGAGGGAGAAGCAGGCTCTCTGCTGAGCAAGGAGCCTGACACGGGGCTCAACCCAGGACCCTGGCATCATGAGCTGAGCTGAAGGCAGTTGCTTAAGCAACTGAGCCACCCAGGTGCCCCTGTACATTCTTTTCTCTTAATTGAAGTAAAATACAGTAGTAAAACATTTAAGAATGATATGTCAGAACACATAGAGAAATAAGCTATCTTCTTTTATAAGAGTTAACATAAAAATGTCAAATTTTCTCAAGTTAATCTATAAACTCAATACAACCTGATTAAAATTCTAGTACCATTTCTTCAATAACAAAATTAATTTCTCTGAAAACACAATTACACATCTATGAATAGCTAAGTCAACTTAGCAAAAAGGTGTAAAAACCTGGTCTGGACTATACATGAAATATATTACAATGCTTAACCTGGAACCATTGTTACACACATAGGGTGATTTGAGAACAACTGAAAAGAGATGAGTAGAGTAGAAGAAATACTTCAGAGACAGACTAATCCAGATGTGAGCCCATAACATGATTTAAAGTAACAACACAAATCAGTTGGGAAAGATGACTCGCTTAGTAAATGGTACTGGGAAATCTAGTTTATTATATGAAAAAATCTAAAATTGGATTGCTCTACAATGTATCTCAAAGTGTCTTCCAAGTGGATTAAAAAATGAGAAATAAAAAACTGTAAAGTTGATATACAATAATAAAGAAAAATATCTTTGTAACTTCTCATGCAAAGCTTCAAAAGCAAAACATGAGACAAAAAAAATGATTTGGGGCTGGCTTAGGAACAAAGATACATTTCATAATATGGTCTGATTCCACATAATCGATTTACAAATGAATTCAACAAAACCCTATGTCAAGCTGATGATGACAGCAGGTGAATGTGTATATGTGTGTATGAGCTAGATCTGACTTTTGTCAATCATTATTTCATAATATAATATCTAAAACCCTATTTTGTCTATGAATAGGACAGATTTGCCTACCAACAGTTATCTAACTTAATTTCCCAGTAGTTTTTTTGAATCTAATTCTACCACTCTTGTGACTAGAAATATATATTTTCCTAGAAAATAACTCTTTGTCCTACATGTTTTCAAACTCACTCCTTAAAGATTCTAGGGTATATTCCATAGGATTTAACATTCTTTTACTGAATTAACACAGTAAGTCACCTCAAAACACACTAACTTATTATTTAAGAATCTTAGCTGAACTCTAACTTTTCAACATAAGATTCTTACAAATCATCTTTGATTAGCAGATATTAACTTCTATGCCTTCAAATCAGAATGTCATTATTTAAGGAATTAGAGGAGTTAGGCCACTACAGAAAAAGTGAGAGAAATGTTGGCATAAGTAACACTGCAAAGTGGTTAAGAGTTTGGTTAGTTTTTCTTTCTAAACACTGTGTTTTTAATAGCTGTTTTATTTAAAAAAAATACAATTTTATTTTGCATATTCTAGAGATATAAACATGCATAGTAACTCTTCACTCCTGGAGTATAACCCATCTCAAAGAAGAGACATGTTGGACTGTTAAGAGGCCTACAAAAAAGCTCAAAAAGCTTCACTTAATTCCTTTTCCCTTATCTACCCCAGTTTCTTCTCTCTAGCACTCTGGGATTGTAACCACCTATCCGTTAATTACTTTCTTTCTTTTGTGATTACCTTTCTTTCAACAGAACTCACATACTTTCTATTAAAATTTCCCCTTCCAGTTCCCAAAAGTGCATACCTTATTAGCAGTTTCTAGCAGCCAAGGGAGAATAGGGTGCTTACCTTCAAAATAGATGCCTGACTGGACTTCTAGGACCCTAGGAAGTGTCCTGAGGTCAAGGGACTGAACGAACTCTTCCAGCGACAATGCCATGGCTTGGGTCTTGCACAGTCCAAGCACTTACAGAAGCTCCTGCCTTCTGGGTGTCGCTTGTTTGCAGCTGTTGTCCCTGCTGATCATTCCTCCTTCGGGCAGGCGAGGATGTCACACTGGAGTCCCACTAGGGTGGAGTAGCTCTGTGTGGGGAGAACTGTGAGGTGGGAAGGAGGAGGCAGGGGACAAAAGGTGTGACAGCTCTTTTTGTTCTCATTGTGGCTTCATTTCCTTCTGACACTGAAGCAGAACAGGATGGGGGGGGCGGCGGTGAGCATGTCTTAACAGACAATGCCAAAAAAAAAAAACCAAGAGTTGGTAAGTAGCTCACTCTGTCTGTTGCCAGCCCAGGTGCGCCTCTACAACACTGGCAAGACTGTTGGGACTTAGGGCTGCATGTGGCTTTTTGAGCCAGAAAAGAATAGGAATACAGGACTAGAGTCAAATCTTAAAATGGCACCATGTTAATTCTTTATGTCTTTAGCTTATTTCTAAAGTTTGGCTTTGTGCCTTATTTGCATACTCTCAGTGCTTTCACATTAAATTTGGTTACAAAAGTGCTCTGTGTCAGCTTTTTTGAGAAATCTGATACTCTGAAGAGAGAGGATCAAAACAACTTTTTATTGTTCCACATTAAAAATTTTGCTGAATCTTAAAGGAGGGTGGGGGAGGAGCACAATATGCAAAATGATACAGTAAATTAATCCAGTAGGTTAATACGAATTTTCTAATCACTACAGAATAGTGAAAGTATCTAAATCTGTTGTAAGGAAACTGGGTTTCCTGGGTTTAACTCTCTTTAGATGTATAGGTGACTTCAGCCTTATTGTCTCTGTTCCTCATTTGGCTCAATTATTAAATGGAAAAAAAAAAAAGTAGAAGGAGTCAATGAATCAAGCAATTTCTCCCTAGACTAAAATTCTGCATTTCGGATTCTGTAGTCCAAATAGTAGGGAGAGGGGCATGTCCAAAGTCAAAGAAGTGAGAGAACCCTTGTTGAAACAGATCCCTTAAAAGTTCCCCTTCTCAGGGTCGCCTGGGTGGTTCCATGGGTTAAAGCCTCTGGGTTAAAGCCTCTGCCTTCGGCTCAGGTTGTGATATCTGGGATAGAGCCCCACATGGGGCTCTCTGCTCAGCGGGGAGCCTGCTTCCCCCTCTCTCTCTTCCTGCCTCTCTGTCTACTTGTGATCTCTGTCTGTCAAATAAATAAACAAAATCTTAAAAAATATATAATTCCCCCCTCTCTATTCTTTGTATTTAGCACAAACAATGTTTTATACCTAGTTTATACAACTCAAATTGATATTTTCTTTCTTTTTTTTTTTTTTAAGATTTTATTTATTTATTTGTCAGAGAAAGAGAGAGAGCACAAGCAGGGGGAACTGCAGGCAGAGGAAGAAGCAGGCTTCCTGCTGATCAAGGAGCCCCCATGCAGGACTAGATCCTCATGACCTGAGCTAAATGCAGCCGCTTAACCATCTGAGCTACTCAGGCGTCCCTCAAGTTGATGTTTTTTAAGTCTCTTTAAGGATAAACAAAGGAAGACTAGTTAGTATAGGTACAGGTGAAAGATACTAAGAAGCTGCACATTCTCCTTATAAACTGGGAACTCCCGGTTCTTTGTTGGGAAATTGTTATAGCTTCAGGCTGCAGAGTATAGCTAGACAGAGGGGGTCAGGGCTCACCCCAGCTCCACCATTCCCTTCACATAAGTGACTAAGCAATAAAAACGCAGCCTTATTTTGATATAGAGCTTACAAAACTCTTTCAGCTCAAATCATATTTGACATTTGCAATAATCTGCTTGGCTTCATTTCTTTCTTTACAAAACTTGAATTCATGGGGTCCTATTCATAGTTTTCACTAGTTGCTTCTACTTCCTCACTTGGAACTATGTCCCCAAAATCTCCCAAACTTGATCAGTCTGCCTCCTGCACACCCAAGCTCAGGCTCTTCAATTGGCTGCAAATACTGTTTACAGCCTAATAGCATATCTCACATTGTGGATCATATAAAAAGGGCTGCTGTGGACGGCTCCTTAAAAGTCATACATCTTTTAGAACTGGTGCCACAACCAATTTCATTTCATACTTACTCCAAGCTAGATTTTACTTGTTTTTTTTGTTTGTTTTTATTTTTGTTTTTTAACTTTCCCAAATCAACTTTCTATCCTACTAGCCAATAAAGCCTTTTTGAAATACCACCTGTATCTTAGTTATGTATGCTATCCCTGCTTCTGTTCTTCCAACAGATAACCCTTGGTTTCCGCTATAATCTGATTCTCTGATATTACCAATCTTAGTTAATGAGATTGGTTAATGAGTAGATTCCATTCTACCAGTTTCCCAAGCCAGAAGGCTGCATCATGGGAGAAGCCATTTCTGGCCTCTGAATCCCTCAACCCCTCACTGTCACTCATTCTGTTCTTGTTCTGTATCCCCACGGTTACTACTTTAGTCTACATAGAAATCACTTCTGACACCGTAGGCAAGGAATTCGTGACAGGAGCAGCCAAGACAAAACCTACAAATAAAAATTTTGAGAAGGTTCTAAAGTGGATGACTACAGTTGAACAACTGAAACAGTAAATTACAAGTGCAATAATAATGATATTAATGAGAGCTCAGAAACAAACCAGAGTACAATGGTTTCCTATATGAAAAAGGTGAAATTCCAACGCAGTAGAGAAAAATATTTTATTCAACAAATAGTTGTTAAATATTTTTTAAGTAAGTTAGTTCCCTAACATTCTAGGGACCAAAATTAAATTTAGATAAATTTAAAAGTTAAGCTTAAATAAAAATAAAACAAAGGAGAAAATAGAAAAATGTCTGAAGAAAGTAAGGGAAGAATTTTTTAAAGAATTTAATGCAAGGAAAAGACTAATAGATTTGATGACAGACATAGGAAATATGTCTATAAATCAAAAAGAAGCTTTAACAAAATAGAAAATAAAAACACGCACACACTTCAAATTAAGAATTGATGTCTGGGATGCATAAAGAGCACATATTAAGTGATATGCAAATAAAAAATATTTAAGGACTTCTGCTTCTGGCTATGAGCTTGTATCTGACCAACTCTCCAACCAACAGCAACGAGAATAGTGAATGGTTTTTTGACACTCTTGTTTTAAGGAATAGGAGAGCTATCAGAGCAGTTGGGACTTGAGATGCCAAAACCAGAAAAACAGGGAAACACAATGAGAGGAACCCAACCTTCCACCCCTTTTCTCCCCTCAAGGCATGTGTGGATTAATATTTGGCATCAAAAGAGAAGCTGAAAAGTAGATCCTACGTGGTGGTTAAGGGGGAAGGAAGCCGAGTTGAATTTCTAGCAGTTTCAGATAGCTAAGGAGATAAAAATTGGAATTTGGGGCTAGCAAGGCATCTAGGGAAACAGAAATGAGTTGTTTAGCACCATTTTCTCCCTTCAGGGTTTCGCGCGTTCAAAACCAGCATAGAGTTGATTGTATGACACTGGTTAGAAAGTGATCTGTAAAAAGTTGACAAAACCAAGCAGCACTTTCTGGGGTCTCATTGGCGGGAAAACACACCCTGCTAAAGGGGAGGAAGGAGCTCTGGTAAATACCCTGTGTTTTTGGCTGGGGCCCCTGAAGCCTAGTCCCTAAGAGAACAAAAGGGGCGATTATAAATAAGCCTTACAATATTGAAGCCCAGATCAAAGTTACCTCAACCCCTGATTGGATTAAAGTAATCTGCCCCATTTGAGATGCGGGACAAAAGCAAACACCCTGTCACTGGGGAAAAGCAGCCAGAACTTCTACAGTATTTTAAACACAATGTCTAGGATTTAATAATTTAAAAAGCTCAGTATGGAGTTATGAAGCATGCAATTTAAAATAATTTTGATTAACATGGTAGAAACTAGAAGACAAGGAGAATTTCAGTAGAGAAGTGCCATCTATTAAAAGTATCAAATTGAATTCTAGAGTTGAAAAATAACAACTCAAATGAAGACTTCTGGACATAGGGTAAGAGAAGGTTCGTAAGTGGACCAAGGAAAAAAGAAAATATTCTCTATTAAAGAGAGGTAAAAAGAATTCAACATATAAGAATAGAAGAGACATTTTAGCCGCAGTGAATAGGTCTTAGGTGACCTTGCATCCTCACCTGAAAGGCGAGACGGCTTAGAGGGAGAAGCAATATTTCACCAGGTAATGGCTAAAGATTCTCCAACAGGGTTCCATGGTTCCTGCGGTGGGGGTTCCCGGGAATCCATCTCTCGCTACAACAGTGTGGGGGGATCAGGGAACAAACCCGAGGCCACCCTTTCCGGCAACCTTGACCCACCCTCCAACCTCTCTTCCAATCGCAACCTTCAGAGCCATGGTCGCAGCATCCCCTGCCTCCAGGACCAGCCAACACTGGTGTTTTGTTTTCTTTGTTTCGTTCCGTCTTTGTGCACTTAGCTCCTCACTGCCATCGATCATGAGCCCCAGATTCACGGGAATTATTCCAGCGACAACACGCACCTGCGGGGCTTCCACACCTGCCTCTCCCTGGGCCTGTTTGCGTCGTGACGATGTGGTTCTGGAGGTCTCCAGCCATGTGCTCTGGCATGGACTTTGGAGAAGCGCGAGGCCTCCTAGCTCTCCCAAGCGCAAAACCAGCTCAGAAACCGCGCCCTCCCCTTGGGCCTGCACACGCCGCCCCGAGACAGGTGGTAAAACCCAGGACATCCCGCAGTCACCCCGGTCCTGGACAAGAACCTGCCCCAGGCGGGGGTTCTGCAGGCCCTGGGTTCCGCCCAGGCAGCCATACCCCACCTCTGACTCCCTGATGAGCCGCTTCCCGGGTAAGAGGAGAATAGCATCAGGAAGTAGGCAGCCACCCTACTCTCCTCTGCAGGCTGGCCTGGGCCAGTCTCTGGAAAGGCTTAAAGTCAAGCAGGAATTAGGAGCCCCCAGAGCCCAGCGGGCTTCGAGGGCTGCCTCTGTTGTTCCCCTGGTGTTAGGGCTTCCGCCTGAGCCTCTTCCTTCCGTCCCTGTGCAGCTTTTTAATGACCCTGGAACCATTTCCCTAGCCAGGGACCATATGGAAACAAGGCAGCTTTTTTCAGAGGGGATAAAAAAAGTGTACAAGTGGACCAGTGCAATTCAAACCTGTGTGTTCAAAGGTCAATTGCACTCAAATGCTGAGAGAAAACTGTGTATTTAATTCTTAAAACCCGTATATTGCTGAGGATGCAGAATATTCGCCTGTACTACAAACTGATGTGATCTATTTTGAAAAATCAATTTGATCTAGTAATTTTACATTTAAATGTAATCAGATAAAGATTATACACACAAAGATTTATTTATACCATTCATTGAAGTGTTTATTACTTTTAATGGCAAAAAAAGGGGAAAGAAAACTAGAGTACAAGAATAGAGGTTATTTACATAAGTTATTCGCATGATTATATACTAAGCTGCCACTAAAAAGCATGTTTTCAAAGAAAATTGTTGACGTGAGAAATTTGCCAGCAACATAATGTGAAAAATTGAGGATAAAGGATAAGCAGCATAGAAAAGAAAGTCTAGAATAGGTACTAACTTTTATATTTTTAATATGCTTGTGTGGTTTTATTTTTAAAAAAATTAAAAGATTAAGAGTCAATGAAATTGTTTTCTTTTGAATAAATAAAGATTACTTTTTTAATTTTGTAATTTCTAACACCTTCATTTCACTGTTTTCACCTAAGCTACCTATTACTCTATCCCTCTTTATTACATTTGGTGGACATTTTTATTCTTTGTCTTACCTTTATAATCATAACCGTGCTCTTTACTTTGAAATGCTCTCTTTTCTTGGCTTCCTTCAGTTTTCATTCTATTTTTCTACTTGCCTCATCCACGTCAAATTTGCAGTTTCCCTTTTCTCTGCTTTTTAAATATTGTGTTCTTGCTCACATTTACTTGGGGCATTTAACTGCAATTTCTATCTTAAATGCAATGTATAAGGTAATATGAAACACCAAAAGGGCCAAGTTTAAAAATCAAATTTTCTTGGACAAAGGGCCTTATGGAGAACAGGCTATCCCATCTCTTATTGTTATTGTCAGGAAAAAAATATAAGGCCAATGGTCCTGGTTTTACAAAATTTTCAAAAAAATTAAAAATGGGGGTACCTGGGTGGCTCAGTGGGTTAAAGCCTCTGCCTTTGGCTCAGGTCATGATCCCAGGGTCCTGGGATCAAGCCCCACATCAGTCTCTTTGCTTAGTGGGTAGCCTGCTTCTCTCTCTCTCTCTGCCTGCCTGTCTGCCTATTTGTGATCTCTGTCTGTTGAATAAGTAAATAAAATCTTTAAAATATAAAAATAAGGGAAAAAAATCAAAGCTGATGTTTTCCTTGTGAATTCACCTTTTATGTGTTAACAACTAATTCTCATTTCTAAAAGTGATGGCCAAGTTAATATTTTTATGTAAAATTGTTTGATCCTTTTACTAAAAACTTGCGACTTATTCTCAGAAAAAGGAAATGATAACCGAAAATCAATCAGTTAAAAGGCTGCCCATTATGACCTCCGACCTGTACCAGAAGAGTGATGGCTTCTAAGTCTTTGTCTCCGGCCCAAATTCTTTACTGAGATCCAGACCTGTTTAAGACCTGGATATTTTTCAAATTTTATATTCAACATGCGCAAAATTGAATGGTTCATTTTTTCTGCTTTCTCCACTCCCACTCCAATCTCCTGTACTCTCTGTCTCAGGAAATAGCAACAACCTCCATCCAATTTGGAAGTCAGAATCCTGGGTCTTTTAATGACACTTTCCTCTCTGTCATACCCTCTATCAATCAATCAGTGAGGAAATCCAGGTCTATTGCTAGGATATTTTTCAACTCTCCTATCTCTCCCCAAGACCACTGGCACCTATGTAATGAAGGCCACCACTATCTCTTGCCTACATGAGGGTAAAAGTTCTTAGTTCTTAAAACTTCCTTCCTCACTGTGAAGTCCATTTGACCTTTCTAAAGTATTAATCTGACCAAATTCCTCCCTTCATTAAAACACTTCTTTGAAATGAACATAACATTTTTTTTATCAACTATACCTCAAACAACAAAACTTTCCCAGTTTATTCTTCAGCAGTTATTATCTGGAGACTCTGTTACAATGAATAGATTGCAAGTGACAGGAGCTCAACTCAAACAGTGTGCTCCACACAACTTGTGGCCACAAACTGTATGAGACATTTGGTCCTTTTGTTTAGGAAAAGTTGGAATAAATACTTGTGGCTGAAAGGTTTTGTTCTCAGGTAAGCATCAACAGTGTTTGAGGGCATCTCTCTCAGAAAGATGCATTCACATTATCCCAGTAACTCAAATGTGCTTGGAAATGTCCTGTAGAGAAAAATCTCTGTTCAAACACTGAGCTTGTCCCTCAACGATTTTACCAAAGAACAGAGATGGCCTTGCCCATTAGCCAACCTAAAAGGAAATGATAGAGTTATAGTTAGTCATCATCCCACCATTGCCAATCTTATCTGCCCTAAGAGAAGTAATGTTGGAGAACAAAGAAAAACAAAGAAAAGCTAAAAACAAGTTTTGCTCAAGATGTTCATTCCTTTGTTAAACACTTAGAACCTATTTTCCTAAAAAGTGAGTACAACTAGGTGAACACAAAAAACAAATAAGAAAACAAAAACTCACTACATAAACTACAAAACAGGGGTTTAAAACCAATATTTGGGGGCGCCTGGGTGGCACAGTGGGTTAGGCCTCTGCCTTCAGCTCAGGTCATGACCTCGAGGTCCTGGGATCGAGCCCCACATCGGGCTCTCGGCTCAGCTGGGAAACTGTTTCCCTCTCTCTCTCTCTGCCTGCCTCTCTACCTACCTGTGATCTTTGTCTATCAAAACAAAAAACGAAAAACAACCTTAAAAAAAAGTTAAAACCAATATTTGAATATTATGAAATAATACTTTTTGAGAGGAGACTAAACTTAGAGATGGATCATTTTGACTGGTATCTAAGTCTCTAAATTTTCTAAAGCATTCTCCTCATAGTTTATTTCTGAAATAATAAAAAAGTAAGCCTTTCCTAGAAAAAAGGAGTTGCTCTCTAATGTGGAAATTATTGTTTCAAGTCACTGATGTGTTAAGAACCAATTCTAACTACAGGATAAACTGATTCTGAGAGATCAGACAACATCATCAGAGCATCAGGTTCAGATTTCTTATGCATGGGTTGCATTTCAGAAAGGTCATGCTGCCTTGGCAACACCTGGCAACTCGAGACCTATATCGGCATTGATCCAAGTGCAATTGAAAGGGTACTCCTTTCTCCTACTTACACCAGGAAAAATCCCAGGATAAGCTGGGATTGATTCACATTGGGTTACATGTTCATCTTTCAACCAGTCTTTGTGACTAAGGAAATGAAATATGCAAGTTGCCCAAGTCAAATTCATATATTTTTTATTAGGCTCTTGTCCCTGCTAAGTCACAATAATAGAGTTGGGAGAGGACAGGTCTCAAAGGAAGGTCAGCATGCGATTACCAACAAAAGGAGAAATTGGTGTTTGGTGGGCAAATTCATAGTATACTTACCATAAGCGTTCCCGGTGCTATATATGGCTTCCTATTTGCAGTACTTTGATCACCTCGTTCTACCATCTCCAACTGGAGATAGACTTACATACATTCTTAATTTATAATTTAGTGTAATTTCTAATTTAGTATAATTACGTACATACTTAATTTATAAATATGAATTATTTTAATAATCCAGAAAGTATTTTAATAGTCCAGAAAGAAAACTAAAACATGCTATAAAACTATTTAATTATCTTGTCAAAATCCACATAGTCATATCTTTAAAAAGATTGCTAAATCAAAACGTTTCCCTTCTCCAGTTACTCTGTGTAAATATCTCACAACCTGTAAGCGTGTGCCTTCCTCAGGGCCTTATTTTCTTAGCGCCAGCTTCTAGCATTCTAATTCACCTTTTGAATGAAGCTCAATGCAGGGCTCACATTTCTTCCCAGGTAGGTTCGTCGTGGTGGTTACCCTTTTTTCAACCCTAATGCTTAATTGTTTTTTTCTGCTAACATTTGTTGAACCTTCTTCTGCATCTGTCATTATAAAAGGCACTGAGAAAATAAATAGCCCTTAAATAAGATTATATTTTAGCAGACCATGCACACAGCTTAAGAATCATAATCTAATGTACAAAGTTCTCCATAGAGATGAACAGGCTACTTTATGGGAACACACAGGAGGGACACTCAACTCTGGGACTTGAGAGTTAAGAATGGTTTCCCCTAGGGAGAGTGTTCCTGAGCTAATTTTAAAATATAAGTGGTAGTGAGCTAGCTAAACCTGCTCACCTTGTAGAAGCTTTACTCAAATGGATGCACATTTTTCCATGGGATTCTGCCTATTACCATATAGTACAGAGCAAAAGCACAGGTTGAAACAGGAATGTTGCAAAGAAGAATGACCTGGATATTGGCATCATGCGACTCCTGCACGGACATTGCCCTTGCTGTAGAACCAACCCCTTTCTTCAAAACCATAATGACTGATCAAAAATAAAACCCCTTCACTCATGAAATATATTCCATTTTCTTTCTCCAAATAGTAAAGTTTCTGTGATGATGTAACTCTACCATTTTCTCCTGACGTTTATATGGCATTATTTAACAATTCCAATATGCTTATAGAAAAGATATTCCTACTTTACCAGGTCTTTTCTCCTTTTCATATATTTGTTATATCTGAAAGATAATCAGGGATGTCATTTACATATAAGTGTGATAACATACTAGAGTCTCTGAGGAACAGTTCAGTCCTAAGAATTCGAAAAAATAAATTTTAAAAGATTCACAATAATTTCTCATTACAAATTAAATGTTAATAACGTTCCGACCTCTTTAAAAGATCAGGGCTTTCTTTTCAGACCTAAAAACTTTAAAATCTATTAAATATAAATGATATTATAAAATAAAATCTAGAGAAAAATAAAATACTAAAATGTATGTTAAATATAAATTATTTGCTTTGGCAAATTTAAGTAAGGTTATGTATTTCTTTTTCTTTTTTCTTTTTTTTTAATTTCTTTTCAGCATAACAGTATTCATTGCTGGGTTATGTATTTCTTTAACCCAAGACAGTTTCATGAGCAATAGACTTTCTGTTTAAACTGTCATATAGATACACACACAGACACACACACACAAATACATATATATATATATATATATATACACATACATATACACATATATATGAAATTGTTCTTTGTAAACTTTTTTTCACTTGGTACCACCAGACTGAGTAAGGTACCAGGTGACTAAAACTCTGGAGTATCGGTAACAGATTATAGGGAGACTGATAAGAGACGGTAACAAAAATAAACAACCATACAAAAATAAAATAATGACCAATGACTCTATATATGCTGGAGACAGAGTGGTGCATGTTGCGGCTTGGTAGGATTCCTACTTCCTAAAATATTTTAATAACTGAATTAAGTATTTTGCTCACATGACAGATAAGCAATATATGGTTGAGATCATTATGTTTCTCAAAGTCCCCCTATTTTACAAACTAAGTAGTATTATACAATTTAACTGAGATAATTTTCAAAGTTGGAAAAGTCATATATCTAGTGACATGATAACCTGAGTCAGGAACTACTTATGGAAAAAAAAAAAAAATTGTTGAAAAACTATACCTCCCTCAACCCCAAGTAAAAATCTCAGAGAAAAAGATTAAGGAATAACAATGTGAGGGATTTGCAGATTCACTTTATATAAAGAGAATGACTTTAGATTTCATTACTTTCCAATACATCCAATTTATTTCCCTTCCTTCCTTCCTTCCTTTTCTTTCTTGCTAGCTCGCTCTTTCTTTCTTTCTTTCTTTCTTTCTCTGTTTCTTTCTTTTTCTACACATGAAATAGCTAAGAATAAATGAAGTAAAAGGCTTATCTTATCTCCACCTCCTTCGGGTGGTTATATTATACATTTATACACAAATACATGATACAGTTATGTAATCACTGTGTATAATATGCATATCATGCATAATAATACAGTTAGAGTCCTTTGTAAGAGTCTGGATTCTGTCCCAGAATTCCTGGGCAATTATCACTTTTATAAGTTCTTTATCACCTAGCAGTGAGATGTCTAATTATCTTTTCTAAGATACAGAAGAGAGACCAAAGAATACATATGAGTATTAAATTCCAAGCTAGTAATTATGTTTTGCTGTTGAAAGTATTTAAATACATGTTAACATATGAATATGTACGGGAAATAAAAAACACGAAAATAATCCAAAACAATACTAGAATGAATAAGTACTTCAGGGCCTACTCCTGCTTTGGAATACTCGGCAGAGTGAAAAACAAATTATGTACAAATGTACACACAAACATGAGTGCATTTCAAACACAAGAATAAAAGAAGTCACCAAATAATACGTATATAATTACATTTAATACAAATGTGGATTTCAATTAATACATAGTATGAGAAGCAAAGAAATAAGAGACACAAAAATCAGGATACTACAAATATTGTAAAGAAGAAAGAAAGAGATGTGTTCAAGGAACTCAGAGGTAGTGGTAATGGTCTATTCCTTAAGCTGACCAGGGGTTTGTTATTATAATATTATTTTTATTTTTATTTATTAAACATCAAATGAGTACATATGTTTATGCACTTTGTTATGTACTTAAAATTATAAAGCTGAAATAGCCAAAACAATGTACTCATTTATTCATTTACCTGCTAGAGATCTACTGTACTTGTGCCATATGCCAGACACTGAACTTGTTAGAGATTCTGCTAATCCCAAACAGGTCATGATCCCTTTACTCAAGGAGCTGATAGACTAATGTTTGATTGTTTGCAAGCAATAGACAATATGATATTTTCTCAAAAAACATCATGAGTTTACTATCCATGGACAAAGCTTATTCTCTGGATGCTCACTTTCCTCTGGATGCCTTTCTCAAATCCTGAAGCATGTACTTAGCTTAACAGGGTTGAAAAACTATGGAAGTCACCTTAGCATTCCAATTTTCCATATCATCTTAGACTCGGAATCCCTTACGTCCAGGACTAGTTTGAGAAGTTCTCACTAGAAACTGGAACCCTTCTTTGAGAAAACTTCGACCTCTAGATATGACTTGCTTGCATGGTCCAAGTTGAATTATTAATAGACACAATATTATAACTGAAAAGTATTTAAAAGCTCCAAGCAAAAAAGAAAAGCTATGATCTTCCTGAAATTATGAAATATGTCAAATGTCTTCTGGTTCTCTAGAGCAGAACCTTTCACAAAAAAATAATTTTTTCATCTCACAAAGTCCAAACCATTTACTATGGAAGTTAAGGAGGTCTCCAGGACCTGTCCTGAAGTTATCTCCTTTCCAGTGTTTCTGCTATGAAACCCACTGTTTAAACGATGTGAACCTCATTCTTTAGGAATATGTCCCTTAAATAATGGGGAAAGATGGTTCTTGAATGTGTTTCTTAGCAGTCTGATTGGATGACGCGTGCAGCCCTGATTTTTGCACAACCTCAGTGGCCACAGAACTGCAGGGCTCTTTCTGGCCAGGTCAGATCACAGCCGCATCCTGACACTCGATATCAAACAGCTGGATAGACAGTGAAGTAAGAACTGATTCCTCAGAGTAAGGCAAACAGTTCCTGGGTGTGGAAAAAAGTGTCTCCTCCATTCATCATTTAAGTTCCCACTAGAATTCTTTTACCTCCCTGAAGCCTTTTTTGATCTTTAAAGTATTTTCAAAAATCTCTGTTCTTTCATAGAAGTTTCAGTAACCGACCATCTCTTACTACCTGGCCTTTTGTATGCTTTTCTCTGTTTCTGGATTTAAAATTCTAAAGGGAAAGCTCTGTGTCTAATTCAGCTGCATGCACTTCATAGCTCCAAGCACTGTGCTAAGAATATTTCCCAAAAGAGCGAATGAATGGCTTTTCCGTATTTGTTGTATTTAATGGAATAATGTGGAGCTGATCCAGGTCAAGCTCTGCCTCCACCCTCCTCTTCTTTTCCTCAAGATTACAGAGTAAAGTCCTGACTGGACCTCAACATGGGCCAATGCTAAGGCATTTGTCTCACCGAGAGACTTCTCTGTTGAAGTAGGACTATAAATTTAGGTTTTTAATCCCCAAAGCACTATTTACTCAGCATTTGAAGTAAATATTGACCACATAAAGACGCTAAATATTTTCCTCCTGAGTAAGATTTTATAGCCCATACCTTAGAATTCAGTCACATGTGCTATATTCCTAGACTACTGCTATTGAATTGGTAATGACAATCAAGGACTGTGTTATTTCCTTGGACTTAATCTAGAGGAAATATTGCTCTCGAACTCCTTCCTGAACAGTACAGAGAAATGGTAGATGCTAAGTCTTATACTGCTATTCCTATAAAGGCTTATCTGTGAAGATACTATGAAAAATATATATTCCCTTTTCTTGTCACTTTGTAAATGTTTACAGCATGAACCCCTTATGCTGTATATTATTTCACAAAATGATAGAGTTTAAGGAATAAAAGGAATCTCAAAACATAACTGTATGTCCTCCACAAAGTCTTATTTTATTAGAAGTAAAATAGTATTATAAATAAAATTCCAAGTAAAATATTTTATAAATGCACACAGTTTGGTTATCAGAAGAGCAACTGACTTTGACTTTATATATTACCCGTGAACCTAATAATCGCTAATTTTTGGTATTGGATTCTTTTTAGAATCAGCTACATTTTATTTTTTTCCAGCTTTACTGAAATATGGTTGAGAAATAAAATTTGAAGTTGTACAATGTGATGTTTTGATAAATGAATACATTGTGAAATGATTAATGCAGTCATTAATACAATCACAAACATATCCATCACCTCAAATAATAACCTTCTTGTGTGTGTGATAGAACACTGGAAATCTACTTTCTTAGCAAATTATTCATTTGGTCAACTTGTTATGGTTTTCATTGTATAAATCTTTGACTTCCTTGGTTGCATTTATTCCTCAGCACTTTATTTTCAACTCCATGTTACTTTAATTTTACATATATTAAAGTCCCACTATAATAGTACCTTACTGATGGAACCATTTTTGTCCTTTTCATGGGAAATCTACTTTTAGAAGAACCACAGAAAAATGTTTTAAAGCTTTTGTTGGAGTGCTGAATGGGGTTTATTTTACTTCCCTTTTGGAAACAAAACTGAAAACAGACATTAGAAGCAACATGATGATGTTAGTATTTGGTTGTCATTGTTTGTTTCTTTTGTTATAGCTGGACTAGAGAACATAACTGTGACTATTAGCTAAAAGGCTAAAAGTAGAGCTTCCCAACACCTTCCAGCAAATCTAGAGTTTGGAATTGACAGTTAAGGGAGTTGAAGTTTCAGATTCTAAATTCAGGAAAATTCACAGCCTCCTTCGCAAGTCAGACTTTCAGGCCTATCTCTAAAAAACAGGCCTCAGGCCCTGACTTGGTTAGTCAAGGCAGAGAAAGATAGAGTGATCTGACTGGGGGCAGGAGCAAGAGACAGACAGAGGGGGAGAGAGACAGGCAAAACCACACATGAACCTTTATCTCACTCTTACCAAAATAAAACTTCTGTTAGGAGAGGAGCAAGTAGGAAAGAAAAATGGGTAAACTTTTTCCCCAGCGTTTAAAATGGAGTGCAGAAGTTCCTATTTTGTGTGAAATTGACATCTAGAAAGAGTCAGAAAATCAGCCCTATATTTGTTTAATTTAAAAATTGTTTTATATTTGAAACTGAGAGAAAGTGTTAGAAGGAAAATCTATATTTTTTTACATTGCAATTAAATTCCTTTATTGAAAAAAATAACTTAGGGAAAGAGTCAGAAGGATAACCAAAGCTAGAACCATAACCTTTCTGTGGGAAACTTAAATGTTGACAGCAATAAGACAAAGGGAGTAAGAGAAATAAAATGGATGGCCTTCATTCATTTCAGTCGTTTGGACAAAATAGTTAATTCCTAAATATAGCAATGTTAGCTTCTAAATCTTATACTTTCACCTTCTGATAGAATCAGTGAACTCTTCAATCTGCTTAAAATAAATCTCTTTGCATAAATGAAGCAAGATGGCGTCAGGAGGGAGACAAACCATAAGAGACTCTTAATCTCACAAAACAAACTGAGGGTTGCCGGGGAAAGGGGGTTAGGGAGAGGGTGGTGGGGTTATGGACACTGGGGAAGGTATGTGCTATGGTGAGTGCTGTGAAGCATGTAAACCTGGCGATTCACAGACCTGTACCCCTGGGGCTAATAATACATTGTATGTTTATTTAAAAATTAAAAAATATTAAAAAACAATAAAAAATAAATCTCTTTGCTTAAACTAGTTAATTTCTGTTGCTTGTAGCCAAGGATCTTAAGTAACATACTACCAGACAATTGTTTCAGATTGCCACATGGCATAGGACAAGATGGAGATAATTAAATTGATGGACAGGTCAAAACACCTAGTCTCAAAGCCACTGATCAGAAACAGAAACTCCCAGGCCAGGACTAGAACCAAAGGCTTTAATTCTGCAATATCATTTGTTTTGAAATCTAGTCCACCTCTGGTCCAAGAAATGGAAATAGACACAAAAAAATGGAAAAATCTTAAAGGGTTGTATTTCTAGCAAAAACAAAGCCTGGCAAGTGACAAAGTATTTATAATCCCAAATCTCACACACTGTAGAAGAAGGGTTACAAAAGTGGGTTAGTTTCCAAGCCTTCCCCAGAACTATCTCAGAAATGGTCTGGAAGTCAACATCAAGAGAGCAGAGTGGAGTCAGTCTTCCAGTTACATTTTGGGACTATAACATGGAACAGCTTCTTCTGGTAGTAACCGCTGTATTATTTAGTCCTTTGGTTGTGAGCAACATGTAAGAATGATAATTAAAATAAAAAGGTGAAATTTGCTAGGAGGATAACATATATAGAATTGATCAAATACTACAACAGCACAGGAAGCAAGCAGCATAATCGGGAATGTATAAGCACTATACCTAGTGTTTCACATTAATCCTGAAATCATTACTTTTAAATGTTTTCCTGAGTCAGTTCCTCAGGAAGAACATTGTTTCAGATATTTTTTTATCTATCTGCCCAACCCCTGCTCATAATTCCCTTCCTCTTAGAATGAACAGCAGGGGACCCCCTCTCAGCCATATTGTTATGATCACTTTATGGACCACATTTGATTGAAGAGGGACCAACACCTAGACAAGCTGGGTCAATGAGATTCTCTTCACTAGAGTTTAAAATTTGATCTAAAAGACATGCTAGAAATTGGGAGTTGTCATTAAAGTGAGAATCTTTAAAGAACTAGCCATTAATCCCTGTCTCCGGGATTTGTTTTTCCTGGTTGCCACATTCAAAAGACCTAATCGTTCAACATTTCCTTGGATTTCATGAGATGTCATAAGTATTTCTAAAAAAATTTTCTCTTTCTGTAAGTTAGCATGAGTCAGTTTATGGCATTGATATCTGGAGAAACCTAATTCCTACACTGACTAGTTAAGTTTCTTGTAAGATTTGGTGTTGATGTTTAAGGAGCAGACATAGCTGCAGTAACTTTAGAAGCCAGCTTCTTGGATAAGTCCTAATCCCAGTATAGAGAGTGCCTCTTCGTTAATTCCAAACTGATGCTTGAGACTCCAAAGGAGAGTCTCCCACCATTAAAAATAGATGAATAAACAAACAAACACATGTATAACACATTCCCTGAGATCAGCATTTTAATCCTAAAGGAAGAAGAGAATTATCAATCTGAGTCGGCTGGTAACAGTAATTTTTTTAGAGAATTTTTTTTTTCTAGACTAATCTCCTTAATTGGCTATCTCAAAGAAGAAATCCCTGAGAGTATAAACATGACCAGTGATAACTGTGGCCCTCAAATGTCTTATAAGAAAGGGGTTATTCCACAAAAAGCTGTATGCTTAATCAGATACTGGTGTTAAGGATCATTATCTGTGTAAGGGCATTGGAGTAGTATAAGTCTTCCCGTGTCCTGTAGGAAAGAAGGGAGCTATGAAGGACCCTTCACCTCCAACAGCAACAAAGGAGACCAATGCAAATATAAACCTTGTCAATGTAAATATAAACTTTGAGTCTTCAGAATGCACCATTTGTGAACCTGGTCTGTCTACAAAGGGCGTGGAGCTCTTAAATCTTGACGTGGTTAAACCCAGATTGGACCAGACTTGGTATTTCCTGCTGTGTTAGCTGAAAAGTAACAGCCCCCAATTCCAGTTAGAGTAATCTGAAGAGTAAAATTATTATAAGGTTTCAGAATTGTTTAAAGGCAGGCTTGCAGTTGGGGAGCAGGTGAAAACTAGAACCACAAATCAAAAAGCCATCTGGAACTTAAAGTGTCCTCTCGCTATCTTTCGTTTTTATTTTCTCTGCCTGTCATGAAAAAATGTAAGTAACCCTCCCACGTTCACTCAGCTAGTTTGTTACAGAGGTTGAACTGCAATTCCAAGCTTCTGACTTTGGGTTTTGAGCAATTTTACTTCACTGAACTCTCTGCCTTGAGAGCAACTAAAATCAGCCATGCAAATCTAACTCCTTCCATGTTTCACTGACTGGTAAATTGCACCAAGTGAACAGGTATTAACTGAGTTTCAAGGAGTAGTTGCATGAAGGCCCATATATGCCCCTCCTTTCACCTGTCTGCTGCTTTTCCAAAATAGTGTAGTAGGTGGAGTCATTGACCAAGAAGTCACCTGGTCCATCCACGTCCCTCATTAAGCAGACTGTAAGCAAGTCATTTAAACTCTCCCAAGTCTGGCTTTCTTGTCTTTAAAGCAAGGTAGTAATCGTATCACTCACGGAGTATTGCTGTGAAACTACAGTGAAATATTGCACACACGTGACATCCAGTAGTGCACCAGCACGTGGTGAACCTTTTGATGGTACTAGAGCTGTTAGTATCGCCATTCCCACGTCAATCCTCCAGACAGCTTTGCCATCCCATCTCCAGTTCTAAACAGGAACACCATGGCCTTGAGCATTCTCCGAGCAAGATATTTACATTGATAAAAACAATCTTTTAGTGTCTTGGTGGAGGAGGAAGTGAGGGGAAGGGATGAACTGACATTCATTTGCAACCGAATGTAGGAGTCAAAGTCTGGTTTCCCAAAGACAATGACCAGTATTTCTCGGCAGCTGTCACACCTCCCCAGTTTACACAGATGCAACAGCACCTGCTGAATTAACCTGTGGCATTTGCCAAAGCCAACCTCTGCCAGAAACAAATTTCTTTCCTCCTGGCATGTTGAATAAGAGATAGGAATGCATTAAACATTTACTGAGACACTTCAAGATGGTCTCAGGTAACAGGAAGTGTTTTGAGATTTATTTGGCATACTTTAAGTGCACATAAGACAGCAGGAGATATGCAGGGAATGTTCCTGAGATTTTTTTTCTTTTCAATCAGCTTCCTCTGTGACTTTTACACTATAATTTATTTTTAAAGAGGCATCATAGTTTTCTGGGTGCTATAATAAAATCTAAAATAAATGTTTTCACCCAGTTAAGCACTATTAAAAGGAAAGAATACTGAATTCATTTAAATACATTTGCAAAAGATTGATTTTCCCAAGAGAGTGTACATATTCTATTTCTTTAATTATTCTTGAAGTTTTGCCTACCAACTGACAATTTCCTACAGAAGGGAAGCAAAACAGCCTGGTTTTCCTGACAGCAAAGAGTTATAATAATACTAGAATGAAAACAGGTTTGTCACTTTCCTTATCTGTTCTAATGTCTGAGTTCTGGGAGTCAGAAATGAAATAACCCACCCCTCTCTAGTGAACACAATTGCTCAGAATATATTAAACTGAAAATTAAATTCAAAGTCAACTTTCTCTAGTTTTTAAAGCTTAGGATGCTCATCTTTAACTGTAAGTAACCAGTAGGGTAAGTATACAAAATTAGAGTAAAAGGTGGTCATACTTACTTTACTTCTGTGACTACTTTAAAGCTTCTCTAAAACCCAGCCCCTGCCTTGGTGGCTGTTGATAGAGGTTTCTCAGTAATACATAAGGAACCCATTAAGCTCTCCCTAGCTCTTTTGCTTAACCTAGGTCAGCAACCTCAAATCTCCTTCCTATCTTAGCATAGTTCTTCTTTCAAAGCCATGGTTTCTTGCTTATCATTGAATTTGGTTCAGATCTTCCTGAACCTGGTCCTCCCCCAAAGGCCATGATCTCTGTTGAAAAGTAGTGTTTGTTACACAACATTTTGTATATAGCAAATGTATAACATTGTGATTTGTTCAACCATGTTTAAAAATGGTAAATATTACGTTGTGTATATTTTACCATACACAAAAAAAGTAACTGTCTCTAACTTTATTCCTAGTTGGCAGAGGGGCTTTTATCTCAGAGGACCCTGGCCAGTAGGGTACACTTATTTGTTTTCAACAGGTCCAACATCTCTATCTTTGCATGCCAAAAGCAAAAGCTTTTTGTGCTAATCATAGATATACAAAATACAACTATGTCTTTATACCCTTTCCCTTCTCCTTCACAAGATGAATACATTTCCCCCCTGGTATCTATGTGGGCTTATGACTCTCTTGAAACCAACTGAATGTCGTAGATTCATTCTACTTACATAGATACCATACTGTGTAAATTTTGAGGATAAATGATTAAAGACAATTCCTCTGTCTTACTTGCTCAGACTCTCAGGTTGGCTTCCTCAGCCACCACGTAGGCAGTCGAAGTATCCTGGGGCCACTATGCTATAAGGAGGCCCAAACTAATGAACACCAAGAGACCAATGGAAAAGCTCAAATACTGCAGGAAGTCAGAGATGTAGCCCTCAGCTGTTCCAGCTTCAGTCACTCTCTGACCACAACGGCATGAGACTCTGAGCCAACACTACACCATCAAGCCCTTTCCAAATCCCAGATTCACCAAACTATAAGAGGTAATAAAATCACTGTTGTCAATTTGGATCCATAAGTTATTATGGAGCAAATAGAGAACTGGAACAGAATTTGGTGCTTGAAAGTGGGTGCCATAATAAAACCCAAAGATATAACTATTGGGATTTCATCAAGATCAAAAGCTTTTGCACAGCAAAGGAAACAGTTAACAAAATCAAAAGACAACTGACAGAATGGGAGAAGATATTTGCAAACGACATATCAGATAAAGGACTAGTGTCCAGAATCTATAAAGAACTTAGCAAACTCAACACCCAAAGAACAAATAATCCAATCAAGAAATGGGCAGAGGACATGCATGAACAGACATTTCTGCAAAGAAGACATCCAGATGGCCAACAGAAACATGAAAAAGTGCTCCATATCACTGGGCATCAAGGAAATACAAATCAAAACCACAATGAGATATCACCTCACACCAGTCAGAATGGCTAAAATAAACAAGTCAGGAAATGACAGATGCTGGCGAGGATGCGGAGAAAGGGGAACCCTCCTACACTGTTGGTGGGAATGCAAGGTGGTGCAGCCACTCTGGAAAACAGCATGGAGGTTCCTCAAAATGTTGAAAATAGAACTGCCCTATGACCCAGCAATAGCACTACTGGGTACTTACCCTAAAGATACAAACGTAATGATCCAAAGGGGCACGTGCACCCAAATGTTTATAGCAGCAATGTCCACAATAGCCAAACTATGGAAAGAACCTAGATGTCCATCAACAGATGAATGGATCAAGAAGAAGTGGTATATATACACAATGGAATACTATGCAGCCATCAAAAGAAATGAAATCTTGCCATTTGCGACAACATGGATGGAACTAGAGCGTATCATGCTTAGCGAAATAAGTCAGGCGGAGAAAGACAACTATCATATGATCTCCCTGATATGAGGAAGTGGTGATGCCACATGGGGGCTTAAGTGGGTAGAAGAAGAATCAATGAAACAAGATGGAATTGGGAGGGAGACAAACCATAAGTGACTCTTAATCTCACAAAACAAACTGAGGGTTGCTGGGGGGAGGGAGGTTGGGAGAAGGGGGTGGGATTATGGACATTAGGGAGGGTATGGGCTTTGGTGAGTGCTGTGAAGTGTGTAAACCTGGTGATTCACAGACCTGTACCCCTGGGGATAAAAATATATGTTTATAAAAAATAAAAAATTAAAAAAAAAAAACCAAAGATGTGACACTGGGTTTAAAACTAAGCAGACATCGGAAGAACCTTGATGAGACTGTTAAGCTTAAAGGACCTGGAGAGACGTTCAGCGGAACCTTAAAAGATCTCAAGAAGCCTGTCTCTGGAATCATGAAGAAGAGTAAGGAACATATTATTAGAAGGATAAGGAAAGAAGATCCTTCCATGTAGCAACAGAAAGTTGAGCAAAGCTGTCATCTGAGGTAACGTGGAAAATAGCAGATGTACTTAATGAACTTGATGATCTGGCTAAGGAAATTTCCAGACAGAATGATGAGAGTGATGCTTGGTTTCTTCAAGCTGCCTATCAAAAAACTAGAGAAGAGATGAACTAAAAAACAAATTCTGCAAATTTTGAGTTGTATTTAGAAAAGATTTTGCTAGCCAAAATAGGCTTTTTGGCTAGCAAAAGCTTCTCAAAATAAGAAAGGGTCTCGGGTCAAAGATCAAATCCAAAATGTGACTATAGGATTATCAGAAAGATTTAAGGCAGGGCCTCCTGGCACCTTTCAGACAGACAAAAATACCTCAGAGGCCCTTAAGGTCGTGGATTTCAGTTAGACAAAGATTCTTGAGAGTCTTAAAGCATGGACCCTCATCAACCTCCCAAGTAAACCCAAGGCGGAAAGGGGCTTATCCTAAAGAAATCTGTGAATGTAGCTTGTCTACTGAGGTAAATTAGAAATGAATAGCCAGGAAGTGTCTGCAACAGTTTAAAAAAAAAAAGTATTTGAGAAAACTGAAAATTCAAAGAGGTTTTTGAAAGTGACCCACCTGGTAGCTTCTTGTTTGTCTTTGAGATTTTGTGTATCTCTGAGCAGGAGCCACAGAGAGGCCCAGTTCATGAGTGAATGTCTCAGGAGATGCCCCAGAAAGGGTCTGGGTGCTTTTTGTTAACTGGGTCATTCAACTAATTATTGTCCAAGGTCAAGGATGTCTCACTCACATCATCAATTTAAGGGACAATGTGGACTTGGATTTAGTTTGGAAGCCTAGATACCTGTATCTGAGAGGTAGCAAAAACAACAAAATAGAATTGTACAGAGATTGGAAATAGAAAAGCAGAATGTGAGGACCAAGCCAAGCTCATAACCCCAACAGTAAAGGTATAGTGAAGCAGAGTGGTCCTAGGATATTAAGAAGAAATACCTTAAAACAGATCACTATAAAAATATTTAATATGCCTATGTATCTGGTTCTAACTCACCCTCTAGAAGCCCCTGAAGGTCAAATCCACATCTTTCCCCATAGGGTTTTAATGAAGTGGATATGGAGGTATAATTTTGATTCCTAACCTTGAGGCCTTAGGAATGGAAAAGGTTTTAGACACAAACATCACATTTTTCCTTTTTTCACAGAAATCCCCATGTCTGATTTCATAAATTCAAAACTTAGCATGATGCATTTAATTGTAATTTCTTTCTCGGCCTAGGTAAAGTTCAATCTGAAACAATTTCAGAGTGTTTCATTTTAATGATTGAAATGTGTATTCAATTCCTATAAAAATCCAAAGCTCCATTCTGAATGCAGTTGACATTCTCCAGCACATCATTTAAATTTCTCCTAGTAATTTTCTGCCTTCTGTGAGACAGTGATATTACATTGCCTCAAGGCATTTTGCATATTTTGTTGATTTTAACATTTAAAGTCCTGGTGGTTTTTACTCTCTCATTATGTCCCTGTTCATGTCCCATATTTCCCTCTACTCCTCCCTAGAGAGCAGTGAGAGAGTTGAAATAATTTGTGTGAGTTTAAAAAGCAATTTCTCTGAGATGGGGACAGATGAGGGTTTGAGACAGGAGCACTGATGAAGATAGAAGAAGTAAAGGAAGTTTGCTCTGGTATGATGGCCATGAGGATACAATAATTGAATTCTTCTACCTACCATGTAGAAGTCCTCAAAAAAAGATGGAAACTGAATATTAGAGTCACTTTCAGCATTTTAGGGAAACAAACAAATTTGTAAAACTGCTATATTATTTGCAATTTCTTAGGCAAAAAAAAAAAAAAAAAGACTGGCATGGGGTAAAATTAATAGGGTATACCAGGTCTCTCACCTTTCAAAAGTAAACTCTGTTGAGGAGAGAAGAAAAACTTGAATGAACACAAGAGAGAAGAATAAGCTCATCTGATCAAAAGGCAATGTCAAGAATCATTATATCTATTATAAATTTTCAAATACCTCCATTCCAATGTATTATGGAAAAGAAGAACCTGTCTCATATCAAATGATTACTGTATCTATGTATTGCATATTTTACTTACATATTTGATAACTTAATGTCTAGACTATGGTGCATAACCCTAGGAAATTTTACACTTTATATAGTAATATTCTTTATAAATATTTTCATTGTTTATCTTAACCCATCATTTCCTCTCATTCATCTGCTTTCTTTCGCTTACATCTTTTTCATTTATCTATCCATCAATCCACCCACCCATCCAACACTTACTGAGGAATGCCAGTGTGGTAGATTCAAGATGGTTACACATTTTCTTACTTTTTCCAATTGGAAGCTAGGATCTATATCCCCTGCATTTGAATCCAGATCGGTTTTGCTACTACTTAGTCCTATCAGAATGATTGGTCAAACTGAATTAAGGTTGTTTCATCTTTTTTGAGCCAGGACTTAAAAGATTGGGGCTCTTACTTCCTACTTGTCCTGAGTTGAATCAGTCACCTTGTGAGAAGTTCAATGTCCCTGAGTCTACCATGGTATGAGGAAGCCCAGGTTGGCTACATGCAAAGGCCACATGGAGAGAGATGACCAAGTAGCCCTTGAGATAGACATGAGTGAGGAAGCTTCCTGACCCCAGCCACAGGTCATCTGACTGCAAACATAAGTGACCCTAATAAACAACCTACCACTATGTCTGTCAAGACTCAGGAGAGATACAAATAATATATTGCTATTTAAAGGAACCAAGTTTTGGAAAGGAATAACCAGAACAACTATTCTTCACATGGAGTGTTGGGAGCATACAAAGAGAAGGAAAGTAAGAACACATCCCTCAGGAAAACAATAGAAAAGATTTTTAATTCACATAATAAGAAGTGTTACACTTTTTTTTTTCCCCCTCAAGAGAGAGCACACACATGCTGGACAGGGGAGGGGCAAAGGGAGACAGAGAGAGAGAGAATCTTAAGCAGGTTCCACACCCAGTGTGGAGCACAAGGACAGTCTCACCACCCTGAGATCATGACCTGGGCTGAAATCGAGAGTCAGATGCTTAACCAACTGTGCCACCAGGTGCCTCACTTCTTTTCCTGGTTAACTGGAGCTAGAATGAGATGTCAAAACAGGCTCACTGTTGAAGTAAAAGAGAGAAGTGAATTTCACTGTGTGATTTAGATTATCTGAGTCTTGGTTTCCCTATCTGTAAATCTTGTAAAGATTAAATAGATTAATCATGCACAATACTTAGACTATGGTCTGGCCCCATAGTAAATGATCAATATGTGTTAGCTTCTATTATTATTACTATTCCTGTTATTATCAGCAGTAGTAGTGGCAAAGACACCTCCATCCCAAGATTAACTAAAAAGGCCAATAACTCCCTCATGTTAGTTCTGCTGGCCCCTGGTGGGAAACAGATCCATAGTTACACTTCTGCATCCCATTCTAATGTTCTTTTGAGCATCTTTGACCTTCAATAGCCTCCAAAGTGTTGTATTGCCTTACATCATGCTAGTCTATCCAAAATCATTGTTTTTCAAAAGTACATAGGGAAAAACATTATGGCATAATGTTTAAGAGTGGGCTCAAATCCTATTTTGAACATACATTGGCTGTGTGACTTTCTGTGCTTTGGCTCTCTCATCTTCAAAACAAAACAAAATTCTTTATCTACCTCAAGAAGTTGTAGAGAGGATCCAGTGGGATAATATGTGTAGAGTCCTTAGCATGTAATGTGGAATAAATGTTGTTATTCCGATGATTATTATTATTACCAGTGGCAAGTACAAATAATACAGTCTC
Organism: Mustela putorius furo; assembly: GCF_011764305.1. Lineage (NCBI taxonomy): Eukaryota > Metazoa > Chordata > Mammalia > Carnivora > Mustelidae > Mustela > Mustela putorius. Next base: position 25,503,333 of record NW_025422015.1, on the reverse strand, counting down.
TACTACATGCAAGTCATTTTTCTATATTATTAATGAGCCATTCTATAGCCTTTGATCATAATTATTACCATTGCTATAAGAAAACTGAGGTTCAGAGACAAATTACTTTCCCACTGCCCGCTAGCTATGAACTAAGAAAGTTGGACTTCAATCCATATCTGTCTGATTTCAAGCCTCATTCCTTTGCTGCTATGTCATTCCTTTCTTCTTGAAAAAACAGTAATATTTACCAGAAATAGGAATTAATATACACTCTTACTTTATTTGGGTTGCCAGATTTACCAAGTACAAATTTTTAAAAATATTTGTTTTTTTTATCTGAAATTCAAATTTAACTGTATCTGGTAGCCCAGTGTTTTTCTGTCGTTTTAGCTGTTAAACTTAAAAACTTTTTTGCTTTTTGCCTAGCCATTGAAAACCAGAGATCTTGCCTTTTGCAACTTACATTTTCATTTTGTTAGATAAAATTTGGTTGAGGGAAGAAGCACGTTTTTGTAATAGATATCTCCTACTCTTAGAGTCACAGATTATTACCCAAGCAGATTGAAAGTGCCCCTTGGACAAAAAGGCTTTTCCTCACTCATGTTTGTGTCTCCCAACACGATCTATAACATATCTGGGCACTCAAACAATGCTTGTGGAATGAAAACAGCCGTCAAGTTTCCTAGGGGTCCTTCAGAAGAAAGATTGGAAATGTTAGAAAATGTTTACTACCAAATGGTGTGCATGGCAAATATGAAGCAGCAAGTACTTTGTGTAGCTGTTTGGCAACTTAGAAACTGACATTCTCTTTCCCTTCCATGACCAAAAGCAACTCCAAATGCATTTATCCAAGCCTTAGGTAAATGCTTTGACTGCTTGCTTATTCATGTTGAAGCTCTAAACTGTCAAAATAGACTAATACTAGCATACCTAAAATGCTAAATACTTTGGACCATAGTCTGATTCAAAACTGTGTCATAGCAGGAAAGCGTCGTCATCGTTGGTGTCATCATCGTCGTCACTCCTAACTGCTCACGGCATCATCTTTAAGATTCCGTTCCGTGAGAACATCATAAACTAAGGAAACCATTTGGAGCAAGCGAGAGAAGTGCCGATTAAAGCTGAAGCACAGGCATAGACAGTGGGTGAGGCCCCTGGAATAAAATTACCACAAGAGACAAAAGCAATGTGCTTGGAAAGGAGGAAAAGAAAAAAAATTGCTCTGTGAACTGGAAAAAATGGGAGATCTGACTCAGAACAGGCTGGAGAAGTACATGCATCTAAAAAACTATAACCCTGACAGCCTTGGCCAGCTTTTGCCTGGGGATTTCTGGACACAGTATCTCTGGGGGGGTGGGGTTATCTGCTTTGCTCAGGCCAGGGTTCTGAAGTAGCACCCATCAGAGTGGCAAGAGATACAGAGTAATCCAACCCCATTGCCATGAACTTGACCATCAGTGACGGTATAGTTGACCCTTGAACAACAAGGGGGTTAGGGATGCCAACCACCAGTGCACTCAAAAATCCACCTACAACTTCTGACTTCCTAAAAAGATAACGACTCAACCAGAAGACTAGCCAATAGAATAAGCAGTCAATTAAGACATTTGGTATGTTGTATGTATTATATGCCATAGTCTTACAATAAAGTAAGCCACAGAAAATAAAATGTTCCTAAGAAAATCGTAAAGAACAGAAAATACATTTACATCACTGCCCTATATTTATTGAAAAAAAAAATCCACTTGGAAATGGACCTGCATTGTTCAAACCTGTGCTGTTCAAGGGTCCAATATATGTATTTTCTGTGGACAAGTCTCTGCCTTACATGATCTTGTATGAATTACTTAAGATCTCTGTGTCTCTCTGCTCTCATCTGTAAAGGGGGGTTAAAAATAATACCTGTGTCATGTCTGTCATACAAGCTACAGTTAAGGAACAACGTTATAAATTATAAATGCTTACTCTTAATATTACTATTTTTCTGTAGGTACTCTAGTATGTAGAGACATTACTTTCTTTTTTTTTTTTAATATTTTATTTATTTATTTGAGAGAAGATAGTGAGAGAGAGCATGAGAGGCGAGAAGGTCAGAGGGAGAAGCAGACTCCCCATGGAGCTGGGAGCCCGATGTGAGACTCGATCCCGGGACTCCGGGACCGTGACCTGAGCCGAAGGCAGTTGCTTAACCAACTGAGCCACCCAGGCGCCCGAGACATTACTTTCTTATACTAGAATAAGCTGTAGTCTCGGGAGCCCAAAACAGTCTGGGTCTTGAATTCCAGGGAACAAGAGGGAGTTCCCTTTTGAAAGTCCACCTATTCTGGGCAGTAGGAAGAAACGCCTAATTCTTCCAGTCTACCCCTCCAATTCTGACACCAAATCTCTGGCCTAGGGTCTAGCAGAATGCCAGAAGATCTCAAAAAACCCCAGGGTACAATGGGTGTAGAGCATTCTCCAGTCTCAGAGCATGCCCTTTGGGGCCAGCACCAGCTCTGGGATCTGGAGTGAAGAGGACTGGCACCCCTGACCAATGCTAGACACACATGGAGGGGTGTGTGTGAACATGGAGGGGTCAGAAGAGTCTCTGATGAGGGCAGGCAGCTGTTTAAGCTTTACCCTTTAGTCTGCCATATCAAAGTATGATACCGCCCCACCCAACTACATGGACACAGAAAAGAAAATAGTACTACCAGGTGCCTGGGTGGCTTAGTTGTTAAGCAACTGCCTTTAGTTCGGGTCATAATCCCAGAATCCTGGAATCAAGGCCCACATCAGGGTCCCAGCTCCATGGAGAGTCTGCTTCTCTCTCTTTCTCCCCTTTCATGCTCTCTCTCAAATAAATAAATAAGATCTTTTAAAAAAAAAAAAAAGAAAAGAAAAGAAAATAGTACTACTCATTTTTTTTTCCTATAGGGAAAAGAGGGACCTGTGGACAAAGGGTGAAAAGATACACACTGCTGGGGTAAAGAGAGGAGAGTAAAATATATTCTATAGATCACTGATATGAAATCTTCCTGTAGTTTGCATTTTAATTAAGGAAAAAAGGGGCACAACCTCTACATCTCCTTTTTCAGGACCTGATCCATTTTTTTTTTTTACTAGGTTTTGAAAGCTTAACTTAGATTATTTTATGCAGTATAGCATATTTTTAATTGTTACCAAATCCTGGATATGGCTAGGGTGAGCAGTTTGATGATAGCAGTGTGTGACATTTGATTTTTTTAAAGAAATTTCAGAACATTCCTTTACCCTTTGAGTAGACTTTGTTTAAGTTCCTAAGAATTTATTCAGAAAAATGAAAAACCAAAAGAACAAAAAATAATTTTCTGTTTCTCAACATTTTTTTTCACCTGTTGAATCATCTTATTTTTGTTTTGCTGACTCACTTTTTCTCTGAGGGTTGGGACCCTAAAGTAACTAACTAACCATTAATGGTTTTTTTTTTCTCAAAACAAAACAAAAATCCAAAAAATAAACAAACCACAGTTTCCTGGCTAGAGCACATTTACAGAGATTTATTTTTGTCTTTCCCCATCAGTACTTATCACAAATACAGTACTTACAATTCATAAAATTACAGCATACACTGCTCTTTTCAACACTTTCAGAAATACATTTAGTGGTCTGTTTGTGAATGGCAAAATGATGTCAACACATTTATCCATCTGCCTTTCTACTAAATTGGAGATCAACACAAGGTATTTGATGTATACTGTGGATTATAAGTGCTATCCTCAACACTTCTGAAAATGGGTTACACCAAAAGCTATAAACATGAACTCATGATACTTTATTTAGAATTGGAAAACTACAAATATCAGAATAGCTTATTCTATATTGATCCTTTTGTGGAAGAGATATAATCTTCGGAAATTATGTTGGCTAGAATTTTCTCTCTAAAGAAACAATGCAAACAAACAAAATAGTGAAAGTACTTTTTCTTATAGAGAAGCCCTTGCAAGTTTTCCTAGGAGCAAATGGGTAAGAGCTCATCAATGAGACTTCTATTTCTACTTCTGTGTATAATGTGTGTGTGTATACGTGTGTGTGTGTGTGTGTGTGTGTGTGTGATTTTGAAGGTTTGGGGAACTGCTGAGGTACACAGAACTTGAGGATCCAAGTTCTTCAGCCACTACGTAAGTAGTCCAAGTACCCCTAGGCCACCATGCTGTGAGAAAGCCCAAACTAGACCCCAGAGAGAGTCCATATGGAAAGCCTGAAGACTACATGAGGAGGGAGACTTAAAATTACATGACAAGCCAGTACCCAGCCATTCCAATTTCCACTCTTCCAGCTCCACATCACTGTCTGTCTGAAACCTCCTGGAAGCCCCTGAGCTGGGAACTTTCCAAGTTTTTACCCACAGAAACTGAGAGATAATAAAATGATTCATGTTGTTTAAAGCCACACACAAGCACGCACACCCACAAGATAGAAAACTGACATTTCCCTCAGGGCACTTGCCAATTTTTGGAGCATAGTGAGAGACCAAGAATCCGGATGCAGAGTTTAACCAAGGGCAATCGCAAAGAGGCAAAGAATCCTGTGAACCTTCGAAGAATCAGGGTGCTAAAGAGACAAAACTTGGAGACTGTCAAGTAGCCAATATTTATAATTAAAAGATGGGTTTTACACCTTATTGACTGCTCTTTACACCTCACACCCACAAAAATGGCTACATTGAAAAAGACTGATGATAACAAGTACTGGTGAGCATGTGGAATGGCCGGAATTCACATACACTGTTGGTGAGAGTTGACAGTGTAACAGGCACTTTGCATATCCATTTGGCACTAAGTATCTGCTAACAGTAACCAGGTATATTTTAGTCCTAGATATGCTCTTAAATATGCAATTAGCAGAAAAGACTACATCTACTCATGAAAAGAAAGGTACAGTAGTAGGGCATAGCAGCACTAGAAAAATCATAAGCCAATGGCACCTATAGCTAGCTATTGCTAACATTAAACACAGCCCAATTCCTAGACAGACTAACATAAAACCCCAGATTAAGGCCTGTTTACCTCAGGTTCCATTATCTCATGTCTAGCCTTCAACAACAACAACAGAATCACAAGACATGCTACAAAGCAAGAAAAAGGAGGGTCTCTAGGCTGGACCAAGACATGGGTTTTTTTGTTTGTTTTTTGTTTTTTGTTTTTTAAAGATGTTATTTATTTATTTGACCGAGACACACAGTGAGAGAGGAAACACAAGCAGGCAGAGTGGGAGAAGAATCATGACTTGAATATAGACACTTAACAACTGAGCCACCCAGGCACCCAAGACATAGTTTTTACATACAGTATAAATTGTCTCTGAACAACTGAATTAATCTACGTGCATTGAGGTAGTTTATCTTCATTGAATATAGGGCTCAGTTACCTGTTTCAGTCATAAATAATACTAAACTTTTAAAGATTATAATACTGAATTTAATTAACACATTGTCTGTTAACATGATGAATAATATTCTCTACCTCAGCTCTCTGATCAAATGTCATGTTCTCAGTGAGTTTTTCCATGACTTAAAGTAGTGGCACTTCTCTACATTCCTGATCTGTTATCCCTGCTTTACTCTTCTTCATAGTTTTTTTTTTTTTCATAGTTTTAATCTTTGTCCAACACATTGTATATCTCACTCAATTGCTTATTATTTGTCCTTCCCCTACTAGAATATAAGCTTCATGAGTGTTCTCTGTTTATTCATTACCCTTCCCACTTAACCTATAATGGTTAAGTGTTTGGTAAATATGTGTTGAATAATGAATAAATATACAGTCCATCAGTATTTATCTATACTTAGATAAATACACCAGATTATATGATGCTGGCTAACTTTGAATTCTTACTGTGTACTAAGAACTGTACTAAACAGCCATGGATTTTACATGGGTTACCTTTTTTAAGCTTCACAACAATGCTGTACATCAGTGCTATTAACTTCATTTTGCAAACTAGAAAACTGAAAACAAAGAGATAAGGTAAATTATCCAATATCTTCCATAGATAAATTGGACAATTTTTTTTATCTTTTAGAATTTCAGTTCAATTACCAATATTATAAGCCATAAATGATAGGAACCCACTCACTCTAAAGAAGAACCAACATACACATCTCTGTAAGATCTTTTTTTAAAGATTTATTTATTTTAGAGAGTGTGAGTGGGGGAAGGGGCAGAGGGAGAGAGAGAGAGAATCTCAAACAGACTCCCCACTGAGCATGAAGCCTACACAGTGCAGTGAAGAGACTGTGATAGCTCTACCTGTGTCTCCAGCGTTTGCAAGCATACATGATGGACATAGCAGCATGTCTCTAGCTCTCACCTGGATAATCCTGAAGTTAAACTGATAGCAGAAGTAGCTTCTGATGGCAGGGCCCAAGGACAGGGAGCCACACATAGCCATCACTCCCAGCCATTTGCTATGACAGAGCAGGGATTAATCCTTATTGAAGTTCCCCATTTCTGAAGGGGGACTTCTGGGGCAGCAGAAGCTCAGCAGTCAGAGACCATGGAGTAAACCCACCAGATGAAGGGCCTGAGTTGAGCACAGCCATATGTCAGTCAGAGAAGGCATACAGATATCAAAAACCAGGCCAAAGTCCCCAAACGTTCTCTAAAGAATGAAATGCTCCACATATAGACTGTTGGATGTCTGCTCCAGAGTAACTGTAGCCAGCTTATCAAGGGGTAGCCAAGAGAAAACAAAATTACAGGACCAAAGAAGCAAAAGATAAGTGCCTAAGAAATTTATACCCAGTTCTAATTTTATTTTTTCTCCTTCACAGTGTTGGTTTGAATTTCTTTTACGCTAGGCAAGAGGGAAGAAGAATAAGCGAACAGACTCTACACTAATGTAAGACCACAAGCCCAGGTCAGCATGAGTTGGGATAGTAAAGGGAGTTTCTTTTAACTAGATTAAGATCTAAATCAGTTGTGGTCTGTTCTGGAATTTATAACTCCTAAACTTCTTTTAATTGAAAGTTCTCAGGAAACTATGGGATCCGTCTGCCTTGGATAGCATCAAGAAATGAAGAAGGCATGATCAAATCGGACATGTTGAAAGTGATATTGAAGAAAAATTAAAGTTTCCTGTTGTACTCTACCAAGATTAGATGATTCTATATATAAGTTACAAAGACAGTGTTCATACTATATATCCTATCAAAATAAATAATTAAAAAGGAATATAAAATAATTCTCATGATCTCCAGAAACTCTAAAGTATGGCATTATCTGGGCTGAAATCAACTTCCTATTTAGTATAAAGGGTTTAGGCTTATAGTGTCAGTCCTGCCATAACATGCTTAATCTCACTCAACTCAACTCAATTTTGCATCTGCTCCAATAGCCATATGTGAAATTAAAATATGTAGTAAAAATTAACACAGTAGATAGAACATGATGGCATATCCAATCTGCTGAGATTGTAAAATTATCAAAATTACATGTGAAGGGATTAACATACAGTGTTATGTTAGTGTACAATATGATGATTCAACAGTTCTATGCATTTCTCAGTGCTCATCATGAGTAAATGTACTCTTAATCCCCTTTATCTATTTCCCTCATCTTGCCACCTATATCCTTCTGGCAACTATGAGTTTGTTCTCTATAATTAGGAGTCTTTTTCTTATTTATCTTTTTTTTCTTTGTTTATATGTTTTGTTTCTTAAATTCCACATATGAGTGAAATCATATGGTATTTGTCTTTCTCTGACTTAATTATTTTATTTAACATTATACTTCTAGGTCCACCCATGCATGCTGCAAATGACAAGATTTCCTTCTTTTTTTTTTTTTAAAGGTTTTATTTATTTAACAGAGAGAGAGATCACAAGTAGGCAGAGAGGCAGTCAGAGAGAGGGGGAAGCAGGCTCCCCACTGAGCAGAGAGCCCAGTGCAGGACTAGATCCCAGGACCCTGAGACCATGACCTGAGCTGAAGGCAGAGGCTTAACCCACTGAGCTACCCAGGCGCCCAAGATTTCCTTCTTTTTAATGGCTGAGTAATATATATACAATATATATTTTTTATATATGTATAAATATATAGATATGCACACTACATCTTTTTTATCCATTTATCTGTCAATGGACACTTCACTTAGTTGTTTCCATATCATGACTATTATAAACTATGCTACAATAAACATAGGGGTGCATGTATTTTTTTCTGATTAGTGTTTTTTGTTTTCTTGCGGTAGTAGAATTACTTGGTCATATAGTGATTCTATTATTAAGTTTTTGAAGGACCTCCATACTGTCTTCCATAATGACTGTCCTGATTACATTCCCACCAACAGTGCATGAAGTTTCCTTTGTATCCACAACCTCACCAACACTTGTTATTTCATTTGTTTTGATTTTAACCATTCTGACAGGTGTGAGGTGATGTCTCCTTGTGATTTTAATTTGTATTTCCCTGATACTGGTGATATTGAGCGTTTTTTCCATGTGTTGGTTGGCCATCTGTATATCTTCTTCGGAAAAATGTCTATTCAAATCCTCCACCCGTTTTTTTAAGAAAGATTCATGTATTTATTTGAGAGAGCATTATGAGAAGAGGCAGAGGGAAAGGAGAATGAGAATCTCAAGCAGACTCCCCTCTGAACACGGATCCCCCCACCCAGGGCTTGATCTCACGACCCTATTATCATGACCTTAGCCAAAATTAAGAGTCAAGAGTCTGACGCTTAAATGACTGAACCACTGAGTCACCCCCCACCACACATTTTTAATTGGATTATTTGGTTTTTTCATGTTGCATTATATAATTTTTAAAATATTTTAGATATTAACCCTTTTATCAGATATGCAAATAACTTCTCCTATTCAGTAGGTTGTCTTTTTGTTTTGTTGATGGTTTCTTTCATTGTGCAAAACCTTTTTGTTTTGGTGTGGTCCCAACAGTTTAATTTTGCTTTTGTTTCCCTTTCCTAAGGTGACATATCTAGAAAAATGTTTGTATCATGGATATCAAATAAATTACTGCTTATGCTTTCTTCTAAGAATTTAGAATTTATATATGTATTTATACATAATTTATATATGCATTTATACACATACATATATAAAACGTATTTTATATGTGTGTGTGTGTATAAATGTATGGCCACAATCATTGATTGAATGATGCCAGTCCCTGTACAAAATACTTGACTCATTTAATCTTCACAGTCAACCCATGAGGTGGGTATATTATCATTCCCACATATTTCACATATGAGGAAACTGAGGCATACAAAGACTTAGAAACTTATTTATAACCCAGTTAGTAGGTAGCAGATAGGATCTGAGTCCAAGCAATCTGGAGTCAATGTATGCTTCCTTTAATATTTATGTAAAAAAGATGCCTTTAGTGGCAAAACAGAACTAGTCAAAATTCTTTAAAAGTAGTTATAAAATTATAAGAGTTGCTCTCCTGTATTTCCTTAAGAGCCCAGAACTCGTAATGCCAGAGGTGTCAGTTTTGAAAAATTTCCTCTGTCCAAAGTTGATTATAGCATTATTAAAAAATTCTTAGTGCTTGTCTCTTTTGGATCTTCAAACCCAGTATGGTGGGCAGGGATTTCTTTAAAGTCAAATTTAGCTGGAGGGGAAATATTAATCATTAAAGGTGGATTGGCCCCAAAGGCTTAGTGTTTCTGTTCTTTTATCTTTACACTTACTTCCTGTAATACAAATATTACAAGATTATATATTTTCTTTTTTCCCCTTTTTAAAAGCCTAGATATATATTGGTTTCATACTTTTTATTATTATTTTAGTAACCCTCTAGTTGAAACAAATGTGAAATGCTCGGAAGTAATGTATTCACTCCCTCAGCTACTAGGAGTATTGCTGGCAATGGCTCCCAATTGAATTTATCTCTAGCAATTATCCTTGGCTGAAAGAAGTAGGCTCAGTCAATATTAAGACACGTCCTTGAGGGCTGTTTGAATTTAATAAGTAGTCAAAGTTATGGTACAATGCTCTTGATACCCTTGGCTCAGTTGAGACAATTCTGAAAGGCTATCTCAGTTTCAGAAACCTCTGTAGCATCAGGTGAGGCCTCTGTTGCAACTTATTACAATTCAATTTTATCCTCCGCCCTATTTTGATTCCCTCATCCCTAACTGGTGAGGTTTCTCAGTAAATGCACTCCCCAATAAATCTGGATGCAAATCCCAGAGTCTGTTTCCTGGGGAATCCAACATAAAAGAGGTGGTACTGGGAGTATACCTAGGAAGCAAACTCAAGAATGTGATTTTGGAGCTAGATCCTCCACTGACCGTGTGGCAATAAGAAGCCCATCACCAGAGGTAAGTAGTGTGCTCATAGGCCCTGGCATGTATTTGCCCTGGAACTCTTAAAATTTTTACCAGTGGTGCACTAGGATGAGCTATTGGTCAAATGGAATATGCTGGCAGGTGCAGTATCTTAGGATTTTGAGCATTCGGGGGAAAATAATAATTATAAGAATGATGGAATCAGACAGTTATTGCTGGGCTAATGGACTTAGTGGGGAAAAAATCATGAAAAGCTGATGGTAATTAATCACCAGCACATGTGAGAGTGGCAAAATCAGTGAGTCTCCTTGACACCATACAGAGACTCTCATTTCCTTTAGCTAGAGAGAAGAAAAAGCTGAGAGTCAGACCTAGGACTTACTTATAAAAGGATCTGCTCCAGAGCAGGTTGAATTCTTAACCCCAGCAGGTCTAATATGCCAAGAGCAGGGCACTGATTAAGAGAGAGTGTGACCCTGAAAGTTGGAATGGGTACATCTGGGGAAATGTACTAAGGATCCTGAATCTCCAGAGTCCTCAGAACCTGGCCTCCCCTCCTTCTGGGTAGTCTACAGCCAGTGATTTGTCAAGGCAGGCCTGTAGAGGTGGGGCCTCTTTGCCTCAGTTGGAGCAATTCTGCAACTCTGAAGGGCCGTCTCAACTCTGTTGAACACAGCGTAGGAGATCTGACATTTACTCATCTAATATTCAAAAGTCTCGTAATCTATTTTCTCTATTTCTCTAGCCTTGACATAAAGAAAACCCTTGCAACAGCTCCTGTTAATATGAAACAATGCACAATCTTTACCAAAGCCACCAATTTCCTGTACCTTTAAGCCTCTTTGTCTCATTTCAAGAACCGCAAAACACTATCATTAACAAAAGCCAACAGCATTTCTCAACCTAAATTCAAATTTGATATTTCAGTTTAAGTTTACTACAAAAACATCTTCAGAAGAGTTGTTAAGGATAACTTCTCATTGACAGCAAAATAAAGTCCAAACCCCTGCCATGTTAGGTCCTCCATATTTTAAATTAATCTCCAGCTAAACTCACTGATAGTTCACTGATATGTCTTGTACAAGAAAGGGACACCCTTGAGGGTGCTCTTCTCTCTTTACAATGCTCCCACCCATTAGACAAGCCCGTCTCTCGAGTCATCTCTTCTACCAGTTTTCATAACCAACAGCAGTCGTGAAAATGTCTCCCATTTTTCATGGGAGAAAACCCTAATCCTCAACCCAGCTCAGAAGGTCCTGTACAGTCTGGCCTCCCCCCAAACCCAGCTTTCTGTGGTACCTTGCTCTCTAATTTTTAGCTATACTGGAATTTTCTCTCTTCACACCACCATGTTCTTCCTCTTAAAGTGTTATTTGCATACCAGTCCTCATTCCTATAATACTTCCTCTGGCTTGAAAGCTTCAGTCCTTGCCTGGTTAATTCTTACACTTTTAGATCTAAGATCAGTTTTCCCTTCCTCAGGGAAACTTTCCCTGACTCCCCCAAACAGTAAGAATTCCTTTATTATATACTCTCACAGAACACATCATTCCAGTCATGGCTCTAGCGAGGCATGAGTTAACTTTGTTTTCCTTATTGATTTCATGGCTTTGCTGATTGACAGTGTCAAGGTCCGGGTAGATCAGAAATACCTTCTTGAGGTGTTCCCAGGAGGAAGCGATGGAATATAGGAAAGCAAAGCTTACACAAATCTTTAGAAAATTGGGAAGAATGAAGCCTGGGGGGAAGCTACCATCAGAATTCAGGAAATTATAACATGCAATAGTTACTCATGATCTCCACTGGGCTTCATGGCTAATTCACAAGGGGATACCTAGAAGCTGTTGACAAAACCTGCTCTCAGCTGTCTGCCAAAGCTCTGAAGTTTCTTATACTCTTTAGAAAAAACTATCTTGTGCTTCTTTTCTTTCTTCTAAGTCTCTTATGAGTACCCTCATTAATGAAATTGAATCTACAGGAATTTGGAGCAATCCAGTTCCCAGGTTTCTAGATCAGGTTTGACACTTTTTTTTTTTTTTTTGACGAAGGACCAGAGAGTCAAATATTTTAGGCTTTGTCACTGTAGCTCAGAAAGCACATAGAGGTGCTAAAATTTGAATTTTTATATGTCATGAACTCTTATTTTTATTTAGATTTCCCCTGAACCATTTAGAAATGTAAAAACCATTGAAACAAGATGGGATTGGGAGGGAGACAAACCATAAGTGACTCTTAATCTCACAAAACAAACTGATGGTTGCTGGGGGGAGGGGGTTTGGGGGAAGGGGGGTGGGGTTATGGACATTGGGGAGGGTATGTGCTATGGTGAGTGCTGTGAAGTGTATAAACTTGGTGATTCACATACCTGTACCCCTGGGGATAAAAATATGCTATATGTTTATAAAAAATTTAAAAAATATATTAAAGGGAAAAAAAAAGAAATGTAAAAACCATTCTCAGTTTGGAAGCAGTACAAAATAGGTGGCAGCCTGAATTTGGCCCACAGGCACTTTTTTTGCCAACCCTTGTTCAAGAGCAAAACAAGTAGGGTGGATATGGTGACAAGCCAATAGACAACCTAATCACTGACTAATAAAAGCATGATGACTTTAGAATCTCAATGAGGCAATAGGCATGAGTTTGCCAGAAGAAGTGAGGAGTAGAAGCAGATGTCGGGAGACATCACTTCTGAGACGTACTCATGGCTTTTTGGCCTGCTCAGGTTCAGTCTTCTACATAATCTCATTTCATACTGGAATGCTGCCGCTCATATCCAAGTTCATGATTCCTTGGACCAGAGGACACTCAGATGTTGATGGTAGCTATTCTTATAGTCCCTTGTCATAGCCACTGGTGTTCCACTCCACAGTGTGCTGTTCTTTTCCTGTAGTGGCAAATTCAAAGCAGCTCTACTAAAGAAAAATAGTAGTTGGCAAACGAGCAAGTAGCCTTTCTCCAAAATCTCAGGGATCTTCATTATGACGTTCTCACTACTGGCTACATGTTTTATCTCTTTCTGCCACAAATTCTCTAAGCACCACTCACTTAGTCTGCTGAGTCAAAGGCCTAAGTGGCAGGGCAATCTGTGCAGAAGCGTGGACCTGATGCAGACTCTTGCTGCACATAGAACTTAGAAAAACCTTGCAGGTTATCTGGTAGATGGACTAGAGCAGTACACCCATATACAATCTCTCAGTTATCCTAAGTGCTAGGGCCCTTTTGCTGTGGGCTATGCAATGTGAGATAGTGTTATCTCTCACTGAAGAGGGAGTATCTTGATATTTTTCAGACAATTGTCCTATTAAACACTTCATAAATATCACAGTCTGTGAACATTCACTTTTTTTTCTCCCTTCCTCAATCATGCATTTTGTTCCTAAGACATCTAGTTGCTAGTTTCTTCCTAAAGACATGGCCAAATTAATACGCCCCAACATGATATTCTGTTGCATATCAAGATGATCAAGGTCCCTCCAGACCAGACTAACAGCTATTCAAAGTACCTGCCTGCAACAATGAGGTAAAGCATTTGCATCCAAATGTAAATCAATGTATTTCTCCCTCATCAGAAAGACTTGCTAAGGAAAAAATCTGTGACTGGACCTAAACATACATAGTTTCATATTCTGGTGCAAACTCTTTACTTCATTGGGGACAAGCAAGAAACAGGGACCAGAAACCAGTTCACAGATGACACCTTGAGGATCTACAACATGACAGAGATCAGACAGAGCTTTGATAAAACACAGCAAAGTGGACTGCTGAGCCACTGGACAAAGGTGAGATGTTGCAGATTATACTTACTGATGGAAACTAAAAGGAAAGTATTTTGCTAGAGCAGTAGGTTCATATCACATGCCGGGGGCAAGTTGTTTTAGTAAAAATACCAGCTATAGCTTGCCCCAGGTTACCAGGGTCCCATTTCCCTCTGGGGAAGGATGCACTCATTAAATGTATGCATGACCCAACTCCATAACCCAATTTGATGGACTGTGTCTTAGAGCCACTTCTGGAACCAATTACTTTATCAGTCAAGATTTTGACAAGAAATGGAAGGTATACTTGAGCAGTAAATTGAGGGATTAAAAAAAAAGATTATTTACAGTGGTGCTAGTAAGTTTAGGAGACTGCAACAAAGATTTCTAAAGCACCCAGAAAGTAGCAAGAGCTGAAGGTCACTATCATCCATAGACCAGATTGTAAGAGCATGAAGCAGTGTTGCTGGAATCAGGAGAGCTAAAACCATGGGGTGAAAGGCTACCCTCCAGGAGGCGGGTAGAGGAATGTAGCCCCTATATAAAAGTGGACCAGCAAAGGGAAAGCACCATTTCTCTTTCTGCCAGCTGATCTTCTTGCTATTGGTGCCTTGCAACACCCATTTCTGAGTCAGAAAGCAAGGGAATCCTGGTGATGCAATCGCAAGAGGTTAGCCTCCCATGGCACACAGCCAGGTAGAGAAAGCCTCTGGAGAAGCCAGTAGAGAAAAACACACGCACTCATGAAAGGAAACAGAATAACATGCATTCATTCACAAGAGAAAGTTTTGATGATAAAATAGGTTATATCTCTATAATCCAGTACCATAAAGCAATTTAAAAAATGAACTAGCTTTCCAACATAAATACAATTCAAAAACATAAGTGAAAAACAGAAAGCATCTGCAGGATATCCACACTATAACATTCCTATAACCTTTGAAATCCAATAAAACCATATTTTAAGGAATCATAAATATGTAGAAAAAGATGTTCTGGTGGTGACCACTGGGGATGCAGTTCTCTATACATCACTGTTATGAGTTGACTATGCCTGAAAATATCCTCTTTCTACCTTCTTCACACTTGAACAATTTGGTGAGGTGTATTAGTTATCTTGCTATGTGCTGGGGGTTACATACTCCAAGAAGGTATGTTGAAGTCCTAACTCCCAATACCTCAGAAGGAGAACTTACTGGAGAACAGGATCATCGTAGTTGCAATTAATTCAGTTAAAATGAGGTCATTATGCAGTAGAGTGAGCCCTTAAGCCAATAGGACTAGTCTCATAAGAGGAGAAGAGACACGGGGACACCATGTGAAGGTGTAGACAGAGATTGGGAGTGATGCAGCTACAAAACAAAGAATGCCAAATATTGCTAGCAAATCTCCAGAAGCTACAAGAAACAAGGAAGGAGTCTGCCCTGCAGGTGTCAGAGAAAGCATGGCCCTGCTGACATCCTGATTTTGGACATCTAGTCTCTAGACCTGAGACAATAAATTTCTGTTGTTTTAAACCACCCAGTTTGTGGTACTTTGTTGTGGCAGTCCTGAGAATCTAATAATCTAATCTAATCTCAGGACTCTTCCCCAGAGTAACTGCTGTGCTTCTGGGCCATGAGGCCCCCTTAGGTGGGCATTTCAGTCTTTCAGTCCAGGGCAGTCTGCTTTTCTCCTCCCCTGGAATGACTCAGGTCCCAGATGTGCAGACACAGTATGATCCAGAAACCCAGCTCGGCTATGGTTCTCTATATGCCTTTCAGAAAAGCCTCTCTGTTTCTGATTGATGAGATTCTCATTTCTAGTTTTCATAGTAGGCTTGGTGTTTATAAAATATGTTTATATGCTGCTATCATTTATCTGTTTAGACTGGAATAGAGAAAGATTTTGTTTATGTTCAATCAGTGGTATTGAACTGGATGAATTGCCATAGTCTACTTAGACCCAGATTTATTTTTTGTTTCTGATGGTCCTGAGTCATATTACTTACTAAAGAGCTCATTGAATTCATGAATACTATAAATGAAGTGCCAAAGTACTTAGGAGAATGAGCTACCCAGTGTACTCAAAGGATAATCCTGGAAAGTGCCCAGGACCAGATGCCTGTGGGTTTCATTTATTTATTCGGCTTTTTTAGAAGAAGAAACACTGTATGATGTTGTGAGGAAAACATCAGAGAAGAAAGGAGAAAACTGGATCCTAGCTCTGGCTTAAATTATATCTAATAAACATTTATTGATATCTGCCATGTGTAATGCAATGCAGTAAGCTCTGGATTATATAGTATGAAGATAAAAAGAATGGGAAATTCAAATGAATAATATCCAAACTCTTGGCTCTGGCTTACCATGCCCATATGCTGGACCACTCTGGATGACCTCACTCTGTACCCCTCTCCTCAATGTGCTTCAGCCTCACTGGCCACTTTCTCACCATTGCAAACACCCAGCTTCTTCCCACTTTGGGGCCTTGGATTGAAAAGGTCCTCTCCTTTATTCTTCACAGTGACTGATGTCACTTGTAATGTCATCTGTTGTAATCCTCTGCATAGCGCTTATTACTATCCATTTGTCTTGATCATCTGTTCTATGTATTTTTTGTTTTTCTGTCCTTTCTACCTGGTTTTACTCTCTTGGGCATGGTTTTGGAAAATCAAGATTTTGATTAAAATCCTATCTCATATTTCCTTCCTTTTGAATACGATTGCTATGCTAACAGAAAATAAATAAACCAGAAAACGTACTTTCTCTGCTTGGAAAAGAGATTATGGATCCAGGCGTTAATGACTATCTAATATTTTCCTCTAGATTGTATAAGTAGGAAGATGGCTTTGGATAATTTGCCACTGGGGAGAGGTTGAAAAAATTTTAGTCCCATGTTGGATAAATTGAATCACATGGGAGGGATATCCATGCTATGGCGTATCCTTTGGTCAACTGAAGAATTTCTCCCTTCAAGTTTCATCTCCAAGGAAGCTTTTCTTTTCTTGTACTTTTTTTTTTAAGACTTATTTATTTTAGAGAGAGTGTGCATGTAAGCAGGGGGAGGGGCAGAGGAAGAGAGAGAATCTTAAGCAGACTCCCCACTGAGCGTGGAACCCAAGGCGAAGCTAAGTATGGGGCTTGATCTCACAACCCCGAGATCATGTCCTGAGCTTAAATCAAGAGTCACATGCTTAACTGACTGAGCCATGCAGGCTTCCCTTTAAGGAAGGTTTTCAAACTGATATACAATATGACAACCAAGACATAAACCTTAATACAATTCACCAAACTTACTCAGATTTACCCCATTTTACTTTTACTCCTTTGGGTATGTGTGTGTGTTTGATTCTATGCAGTTTTGTCACATGTGTGAGTTCATGCATCACCACCATAGGCAAGATACAGAATGGTTCCATCATCATAAGGATCCCTGTGCTGCTCTTTATAACTATATCACCTCCCATTTACCTACCCCACCCATTTTCCTAATCCTTGGCAATAACTACTCCGTTCTTCATTTTTAAGATTCTGTCATTTCAAAATATAGTGTTAATAAAATCATACAACATATACTCTTGGGATTGGTTTTTTCACTCAGTGTAATTCTCTGGCATTTCCTCCCTTCCTATCTTCCTCTTTCTTTTCTCTTTTCTCCCTTCTTCCTCTCTCTCTCCCTCTCCTCCCCATCCCTGTCTCTCTCCTTTTTACTCCTTTTCTTTCTCTCTTTTCAAAGAACTAAGAAAAAAACACCTTTTTTCTTTTCTTCTTCCCCCCTTCTCCTTCTTCTCCTTCTTCTTCTTCTTCTCCTTCTTCTTCTCCTTCTCCTCCTTCTTCTCCTTCTTCTTCTTCTTCTTCTTCTCCTTCTCCTTCTCCTTCTCCTTCTCCTTCTCCTTCTTCTTCTTCTTCTTCTTCTTCTTCTTCTTCTTCTTCTTCCATGTCTACCACAGCAAGGTCTCAAAGAGCCCAAGCAATCTGTTTTTTGTTTTTTTGTTTGTTTTTTTTTTTTTTTGTAGAAATCTCCTTGATCAGATTTCTTGACTTTGACCATCTTCCCCTGCACAGGGCATTCAGTTGTCACTGTGGCACACAAGAAACAGTTCTTTTTCTCTTTTCTTGCTTTGCAGACATTGGCAATACTCAGCGGGTGTTCATCATTTGGTGTAAAATGTCTCTTTGTAATGCATGCTTGATTGCTGTCGTTTTTACTCATTGCAAGGCTGGACAGAGCCCAGCTGTGCCAAGGTGGGTCCTCCAAGACAGAGACAGGACAGGGTTGGGAGGCCCACCACTACTGGGATGAACCTGTCAGTTCCCTGGAGATCCTTTCAAGTTGTTACCTCTATCAGTAGTTTGTTCCTTTTTATTGCTGAATAGTATTCCGTCTTATATATGTACTGTAATTTGATTGGCCAATCACCTATTTCAACATCTCTGGACTGTAGTTTGGGGTTATTACAAATAAATGAATATTTTTATACAGGTTTTTGTGTGAACATAAGTTTTCATTATTTCTGGGGTAAATGCCTGGGAGTGGAATTGCTGAGTTGTATGTGATTCCATGTTTAATTTTGTAATAATCTGCCATACTCTTTTCTAGAGTGGCTGTTCCATTTTTCCATTTTACAATTCTTCTAGCAATGTACACATGATCCAGTTTCTCTGTATCTTTGGTAGTGTTTGGTGTTGTCATTATTTTTTATCTTAGTTATTCTGCTGTGTAGTGATCTCTTAATTTACATTTTCCTAATGGCTAACAATATTGAACAGCTTTTCTTTTCAAAGATTTATTTAGGAGCACCTGGATAGCTCAGTCGATTGAGGATTGGCCTTTGGCTCAGGACATGATCCTGGGGTCCTGGGATCAAACCCTGCTTCAGGCTTCTTTGCTCAGCAGAGAGCATGCTTCTCCCTCTCCCTCTGCCTGCTGCTCCCTCTACTTGTGCGCGCTCTCTCTCTCTCTCTCTGTCAAATAAATAAATAAAATATTTAAAGAAAAAAAAAGATTTATTTATTTATTTTAGAGGGGAGGGGCAAAGGGAAAGAATCTTCAAGCAGACTCCCTGCTGAGCTGGAGACAGATATGGGGGCTCAATCTTACATCCCATGAGATCATGACCTGAGCAGAAATCATGAGCCACCCAGACAAGGGTCCCTGTTGAAAAACTTTCCATAAGCTCATTTGTCATCTGTATATCTTCTTCAGTGAGATATCTGTTCACATCTTTTACACAGTTTTAAATTATGTTGTTTTTTTACTGCCGAGTTCTGAGAGTTCTTTTGATACTCTAGATGCTGGCCCTTTTACCAGAATGTAGTTTGCGAAAAATTTTGTCTAATTTGCCTTTCATTCTCTTCTTATGGATTTTCCCAGTGCGAAGGATCTTAAATGTGATGAGGCCTAAATGATCACTTTTTAGTTTTAGGGATTATATTTTGGGGACAAGTCTAAGAATTCTGCTTGTCCTAAATCTGGAAAATTTTTTTCTATTGTTTTTTCTGTCTAAATCCAATATTGCACTTTTCTGAATAACTTGCCATAATAGTCAGCTTTAACATTGGGTAGAGCAATTTTCTTAGTTTTAATTCCTTGTCAAGACTGCCTTTCTGTATGAATTTTAGAATAAGCTTATCTGTATCTATAAAAATTCTTGTTGGGATTTTTGTAGGAATTACACTAAACCTATAGATCAGTTTGAGAAGAGAATGGTTTTTAGTTTTTGAAACTTTCAATGCACAAATGAGTATATCTCTCAATTTATTTAGGTATACTTGATTTCTTTTATCAGCATTTTATAAATTTCAACTGTTGGGTTCTTTATCAAAGGAATGAGACTGAGACAAAGTTACGCAAAGCCTTATTCTATGCCAAGCATTAGAAGTTAGACTGACTGGCCAGGGAAATGAGGCTGAGACAAAGTGAAAGTTATGTAAAGCTTTATTCTATGCCAAGCATTAGAAGTTAGACTGACTGGCCAGGGCCGCCTCCAAAGAGAGCGACACCCCTTTGTCTTACAGGCTAGTTTTTATAGGGCACAATCACAGACATCTACATATGTGGCTTTGACTGATTGGATGTCTCCTACCTGTGTGTTTTAGTTACGGTTACCTGGAATCGATACTAGTAACTGTTGAGGCGTTTATTAAACAACAAAATGGCCTTGTTTTAGGTATGTGTTTTAGTAATAGTTACCTGGAACTGGCCTTGTTTTAGGTGTGTTTTAGTAACAGTTACCTTGTTTTAGGTGTTGTGTTTTAGTAACAGTTACCTGGAACCAAGAATAGTAACTGCTGAGGCTTTTATTAAACAACAAAATGTCTACCTCGGCAACATGGAGTCACTATGGCTAAGTAGGCCCAGGCAGGCTCTAAGGGGTTAACATATTATAATGTGAGTCGACCCCAACATCCCCCACTTTTCTTTCGAGATTAGTAAATTCTTTAACTTTAAAAAAAAAAAATTAGTTAGTGCTGAAATTAGGATGGGAACCGCAGGTTTTGTCCGTTTCATTTCTGCAGCAAGATGTTGGAATCCCTCGGGTCCTCTATAGGATGACAGTAAACGGTCCCTTTCAATGAGTCTTCAAGTTTTTCACTCCGTGGCGGCGTATCCAAACCAAGTCTTTGGGTTGGTAAGGATGTGGTTCCACCTTTGTCTCCATCTCAGTGTAGCCAGCTTGGATCCCTGCATGGGCTCTTTTTAAGACATACTGTAGTGCCTGTAGTGACTGGAATACAGACTGATCAGTCATTTTTGTTAGGGTAACCTTTTGTAGCCATGAGCAGAGTGGAGGGGGTCTCCCGAACATTATTTTAAATGGGGTAACCTTGTTTAAGTAGGGTGTACATCGCGCCCTAAGGAGGGCGAAGGGAAGGAGATCCATCCATCCACCGCCAGTTTTCAGAATTAACTCTGTCAAGGTTTTTTTTTTAAGAGTCCAGCTCATTCTTTCTACTTGTCTGGAACCCTGGGGCCGGTAGGCACAATGTAGATTCCAGTTAGTGCCTATGGCTTTGGCTAATGCCTGTGAGACTGAGCTCACAAATGCAGGACCATTGTTTGACCTGATCGCAAGAGGCAGCCCAAACCTAGGAATTATTTCTTTTAGTAGTTTTTTGGCTACCATTCCTGCCGTTTCTTGTTTGGTGGAAAAAGCCTCTACCCAGCCTGGAAATGTATTTATAAAAACTAACATATACTTGTGTCCATATTTTTCCTGTTTTATCTCTGTATAATCTACTTCCCAATAAATTCCTGGTTCCCTACCTCTTTTTCTTTTTTTTTTTTTTCATCCTAGTTTTTCAGCTCTTACTGCCTGACATTGAGCATATCTATTAACTATATCCTAAGCCATATGCCCTAATTTAGATACCTGAAATTGCTTGCCCATGAGTTTTTTTAAGTTTCTGTGTCCCTACATGAGTACCCTGATGTATTTGGTTTGCTTTTTTCTTTCCTAGTTTTCGAGGAAGAATTAACTCTTCTGTCCCAGTTTTAGCCCAATCTCCTTTATAGTCCAAGTTAGTCCATTTTTGTAAATATTTTAAATCTTCCTCTGAATAATCCGGTTTTTCTGGTAGGGCTGGAGCTGGGAGTGTAACCAGTTTTCAAATCATTTTTCTGGCTGCTTGCTTTGCTGTTTGATCTGCTAATTAGTTTCCTTTTGAAACCAGATCAGTCCCCTTTTGGTGTCTCAGGCAATGCATAATGGCCACCTTTCCAGTCCCAAATAGTCTGGAGGAGAGCTAGTATTTTTTTTGTTTGTTTTTAAATTTTTTTCTTCTGTTAATAAGCCCCTTTTTAAATAAATAGCTCCATGTATATGGAGAGTAGCAAAGACATACCTGTTGTTCCTAGAGATGTGTGGCAGGGCAGCTTTTTAGAGTTCCTGCTCAGGAGAAACCGTTGCAGCCCCTGCATACCTCTTTTCATTCGCCATGTAGCTACCCCATCTGTGAACAAAGTCATCTCCACATCTGGGAGGGGAGTGTCTCTGAGATCTGGTCTTATTCCTGTGACCTGGGTTAGGACCTCCCCGCAGTAGTGTGAGTGGGGCGGGGGTATCCGTTGGCTACCTGTTCCCTGGACTCAGACAGTGAACGCACTCCTTCTTGGAGATAAAAGCCTAAATAAGTGGCTTGTCCCCCGCAAGCATGACTTATAGTCCTCAGCGGCTATTAGCAAGTACTGTGGTCAGTCAGCTCCTCTGGCAGCAACATGGCTGGATTTAGCACTGCTGGGGAACGGAAAGTCACTTTCAGTTCCTTGTGGAAGAGGGCCTGATAGCCCATCACTCCAGCATTTGTTCTTGTCCAGGTGAGCTGGCCTTGGAACACTTTCTGTGGGTTGGACCACTCAAAAGCAAAGAGGGACTGAGACTCTTTTGTACTCTTGAAATCTAATTCAGTATACACGGTTCTCTTGGGGCTCAGGAGGGAGAGTAGGGTATAGGGGTTAGGCACCATCGGGTGGATATCTTTAATCCATTTGTTAACTTCCCGCAAGTCCTGAACAGGTCGGCACTCCCCAGTTTCGGCCTTTTGACGGGAAGCAGAGGTGTGTTCTATGGAGATCCCTTCCTTTGCTTCCCAGGGGAGAGAGTACTGATGGGAACAGCCATAGGCCAAATGTAAGGTCTTTTCTGTTGTTTATTTATGTCCTTTTGTGCCATTTTCCCTGTGTACCCAGACTTCCTCATCAGATCGCTTTCTCATAGGCTCTAGTAATGATGAAAATTGGGCTCCCATGTCCATCAAAAAAATCAGTTGTTTTCCCCTCCACCTGAGTTTTTACCCGAGGTTTGGGGAGGGGCTCCGAACCATGGTCCCTTTAGTCTCTGGTGGCCGGCATTGCCGTCTTCTTTTTGGGGCACTCCTCGGCCCAGTGTCCTCTTTCCTTGCAGTAAGTACACTGATCTGAAGCTAAGACGTCTCATCAGTTTTTTCTATACTTGGGCTTTTCTTTCCACTGACCATTTTCTACCTGCCTTTTTCCTTTCCATTGACCTCTTTTCCTTTGTTTTCTCCCCACCTCATGTAATGCCAAAACTTTAACTGTTTTTCTAGTCTGTTTTTTATCTTCTTGTGTATCTCTGTTGTTAAACACCTTTTCTGCTATTCCCACTAACTCCGTCAAATTATTTTTTTTTTAATCCTTCAATTTTTGAAGTTTTCTCCTTATATCTGGGGCTGACTGACTGGCAAAGGCAAGATTTATTGCCCTCTGATTTTTGGGTGCCTCAGAATCGACCAGGCTATATATTTTATAGGCTTCTATAAGCCTTTCTAGAAAAGGCCCTGCAGACTCATCCTTATCTTGAGTCACCACACTAATTTTATTTTATTTTAGATTTTATTTATTTGACAGAGAGAGATCACAGTAGGCAGAGAGGCAGGCAGAGAGAGAGGGAAGCAGGCTCCCTGCTGAGCAGAGAGCCCGAAGCGGGACTCGATCCCAGGACCTTGAGATCATGACCTGAGCTGAAGGCAGCGGCTTAACCCACTGAGCCACCCAGGTGCCCACCACACTAATTTTAGATAAATTTATGGGTGTCCTTGCAGTCACATGGAGGCCTCCCAGCAGAGCCTGGCGGTAGAAACATAGACTCTCCTTACCTTTATTAGAGTTTGGGTTCCAATCAGGGGGTTCCTTTGGGTAGTAGTTCTTCATTCGCCGGGGATTGATGTCCCATGTTACTAATTCTGGTTTAGTTTGAATGTAGTTTTTGTTAGTTCTGGAAATTTTTATCCATTTCAGTTTTAGGATTTCAAAGACCTGTATTTGTCCTGGAAGTCTCCCATATGAATTTTCTTTAAGGCAGAATTTATTTTATAAGAGAATTAAAACAATTATAAATGACAAAAATTCAGAATAGATATGGTTTTACAGTTTAACTGACAAGAAAATCAAGTTACTTCTGTGACATATAATATTTCAATAATTACAATATTAAGGTGACCTTGTCAAAAGGTTAAAACTTTAGGAAATGCATAGAATTTCTATAATAGTTATAGCATTTATCTATATATAACCCAAGGTTTATCATTGGTTTAGCAGTACTTTTTGAGTAATTAGCATACCAAGGAAAAGCCTTATGAGTCAAAGAGATCTCATTTACAATTTAAATCTTGTTGACAATTGCTGAAATTTAAGTTTTAAAGCACAAGCTTAAATAGGATTACGGATAAAACAAAATATAGAAACTGATTTCTCTGGGCAGGCAAAGAGAAAACCATTTATATTCTCTCCTTAACAGTAGATCATTAATCTAAGAAAACTTTGTTTTTTGTTTTTTGGTTTTTTTTTTTGAACAGAGAGAAAGCAGATTTTTTTTTATATCAGTGTTTTTTAGTTTACATAATATTTAACATTTACTTGAGTGGATCATCAATATAGATTTGCCATGACACAGGGCTTTAGTCTTTTTTCTCTTGTGAATACATTATCAAAGCTGATCTAATATGGTTAAATTTCCAACATATTTTATTGTTTTCTTTTAAACCTATAAACCAAGGCAAATAAAGGTCACTTTTCCCAAGCCTTTTATGACTTACTAAATACCCTCAAGTTTAGTTTTTATTATTTTCTTTCAAGTTCTGGTGCAACCAGATATTTTTATTTTAAGACAAAACTATTTACTCTCTTAAGCCCTCTTTTTTGTGTGTGTACAATTTTTCTAAACTTACTATCAGTCGTCAGTCAACTGCCTTTCCTCTGGTTTTTTTTTTTTTTCTTTTTTTGGATAACATTAAAACTTTTAATAAAACCCTTAATGGCATTTTTCTTTTGGTAGTCTAGAATACATGGAGTCATTTCATGTGATTTATTATTCTGATGTGCTACATTTTAAAATTTATTTTAATTTTAGTCTGTCCTGACCATACCTAAAAAAATTTTTTTTGAAGATTTTTCTTCATAAAACTTTTACAACTTTTTTGCATCTAGGTTTTGTCCCAAGTCATTTTTTAAAAATAATTATCTCATTTAGGACAAAATTACCTTTTATTTTTAACAAAATGTTTTTATTCCTTTTTTAAAAAATGTATCTCCATATATATATATGGTTGTTTTTCTTACTTTCATCAGTCTTAGTTTCAGTTAGTAGAATTTTTTATTCTTAGAAACACTTTAGTCTCTAGTGATGGCTAAGTATTAACCAATTGTGAACAGTTACAACAGAATTCTGCAGACATTTTAGTCTCTAGTGATGGCTAAGTATTACCCAATTGTGAACAGTTTCAACAGAATTCTGCAGATGGCAAATTTATGAATCAGTTAAACACAAAACTTGTTTACCAATAGATTTAAATATTTTTAGTTTCTTTTCAGTAAGAAGTTAAAAGTACAAACCTGGTTCCAGTAATTAATGCTTTAGTATTTTATCCCATTTGGTTAAGACCTAGATGATCTGTCCAACAAATTTTTTTTTTAAAGATTTTATTTATTTATTTGACAGAGAGAAATCACAAGTACACTGAGAGGCAGGCAGAGAGAGAGAGAAGGAAGCAGGCTCCCTGCTGAGCAGAGAGCCCGATGCGGGACTCGATCCCAGGACCCTGAGATCATGACCTGAGCCGAAGGCAGCGGCTTAACCCACTGAGCCACCCAGGCGCCCAATGTCCAACAAATTTAATTCCATTTGTCATCCAAATAAACCTTCAGTGTCTCAGGTTACTAAACACTTTGAAAGCTATTTTAAAAATTACCCATTAAAACTTTGAGAAAGACAATTAATCATCAGTTCAGTTATTTCTTTGTTAACAGATTTTAACAAATAACATGAGCTTATTTGGCCTTCAGTAAACTTTGAAGTTAGACATTTACTTTTGTAACTTTAAAGACATGTCTATTTTAATTAAATCAACAAACTTAATTTAGTTTAAATTCTGATTTATGTTTCACCTGGACCCACTCCACTTTTAATGTTTACCTGAGACATGGGTGGGAAGATCTGGAGTGGGGGGTGTTAGGTCCAGGGGGTGCTCTTTTTGTTTCTTGACAGTGGAGAAAGAAGGAGCCGTGGTGCAGGAAGCACTGAGGATGGTCTAGAAGCCAGTTATGTAGGCTGCACCCAGGCTGGTGCAGAAACAGAAGGAGGAGACAGAACAAACAAAGTGCTGCCAGAAGGCCCCGCCAGCAAGGGAGAGGGGCTAGGTCGGGCCAGAGAAGGCAAGGAACTTCCCCTAAACAAAGAAAGTTTTGGCAGCTGCTTGGGAATATTCCTTAAAGTCTCTGTCTCGAGTTAGACCAACCACAGTTGGCTCCAGTTATAGCCATTAACATAAGAAATGAGCAGGGGAGAAGTCCCACATCTATTAAGAAGAACGGAGAGATGAAAGTCAGAGTTCCCTTACTCTCTGCTTGTCCCATTTTTTTTAAACATTACAAACAACATAACAGACAACAAAAAGACAAGATACAGACAACCACAGACCCAGTGGCCCTTACCCAGAACCTGCCGCTGGTGGGGATTTTCTCAGTCTCCTACAAACATTCGCCAATGGGGATTTTCTCGATCCCATAGAAATGAGTAACAAAACAGACAACAAAAAGACAAGACAAAGATACAGACCCAGCAGTCCTCACCCGCTGGTGGGGGTTTTCCCGACCCTCTACAGACGGGGGTTATCCGGCCCCCTACAGACCCAGATGACCACCTAGGGGGGGCTCTGACCCCCAGACAATCTACCAGAAGAGGGATGGGGCGTCCCCACATCCACCCCAGCCCTGGGGAGCATGGCTGTGTCCAGCTTCTCCCCAGTAGGTCATACCCTGGAGCTCCACAACCAGACAGACCATATCTCACAGAATATGGAGATCTTACCTCCGGAGGCTTTTCCCAGAAATTCTGATGCTGGCTCAGTTCTCGTCATTTGAGCCCGGACAAGCCCCCATATGTTGGTTCCTTTATCAAAGGAACGAGACTGAGACAAAGTTACGCAAAGCCTTAGAAGTTAGACCGACCGGCCAGGGAAATGAGGCTGAGACAAAGTGAAAGTTATGTAAAGCTTTATTCTATGCCAAGCATTAGAAGTTAGACTGACTGGCCAGGGCCGCCTCCGAAGAGAGCGATGCCCCTTTGTCTTACAGGCTAGTTTTTATAGGGCACAATCACAGACATCTACATATGTGGCTTTGACTGATTGGATGTCTCCTACCTGTGTGTTTTAGTTACAATTACCTGGAATCGATACTAGTAACTGTTGAGGCATTTATTAAACAACAAAAGCATTTCATTTTCAATAGGACAACTGTAAAAGGTATTCTATTTTTCAGTTTTACAAGGTTTATTAATATATAGAAATGCAGTTGATATTTTTATATTGGTTTTGTATCCTGTGGAATTATTTAACTCGTTTATTAGTTCTAGGGCTTTTTTTTCTAGATTCTCTGGGACTTTCTACATAGACAATCATGTCATCTGAAAATAGGGGTTATTTTAACCTTCAGATCTGTATGACCTTTGCTTCTTTTTCTTGTCTTATTGCATTACTAGAAATTCCAGTACTATGTTAATGTAGTGAAAAAGAACATACTTGCCTTGTTCCCAGTAGTATGGAGAAAGCATCCAGCCTTTCACCATTTATTACAAAGTTAACTGTAAGTTTTTTATATGTTATCAACTTGAGGAAGGTTCCCTGTAGAGAGTTTTTCTCATGAATGAATGTTTCATTGAATGCTGTTTCTCAGTCAATTAGTTATAATCATGTACCTTTTTTTCTTTAGCTTGTTGATACATGGTATATAACACTGATTGATTTCTGGATGTTAAACCAGTTTGCATATGTGGAAATAATTTCATTTTGTTATGCACATAATTCCTTTTAACTTTGTTGGATTCAGTTTGCTAATATTTCATTGAAGAATTTTATTTTATTTTATTTTTATTATTTTAAGATTTTATTTATTTGATGAGAGAGATAAAGAGAGGGAGAGAGTAGCAGAGGGAGAGGGAGAATCAGATTCTTTGCTGAGCAGGGATCCCGATCTGGGGCTTGATCCCAGGACCTCAGGATCACAACCTAAGCTGAAGGCAGACACTTAACTGCCTGAGCCACTAGATGCCACACACTGAAGAATTTTATATAAAATTCATGAGATATATTCATCTGTGCTTTTGTTTATTATTTTTTTTGTGCTACTTTTGTTTGTATATTTGAGACTTTATCTCATTTAATTAATATAAGCATTTAATACTATAAATTTCCCTCTCAGCAGTGCTTTAGCTGCATCTCACAGATTTTGGTGTGTTGCACTTTTTAAAATTATTATTAACATATTATGTGTTGTTTCAGAGATATAAGTCTGTGAATCATCAAGCTTACACAATTCACAGCACTCACCATAGCACATACTCCCCCCAATGTCCATAACGCAGCCCTGCTATCCCTCCCCTCTACCCCTCATCAACCCTCAGTTTGTTTCCTGAGATTGAGAGTCTCTTATGGTTTGTTTTTCTCTCTGGTCTCATCTTATTTCATTTTTTCCCTCCCTACCACTCACGAACCCCTGCCCTCCCTCTCAAATTCCTCATATCAGAGAGATCATATGATAATTGTCTTTGTCTGATTGACTTATTTCACATAGCATAATATCCCCTAGTTCAATCCATGTTCTTGCAAATGATAGGATTTCACTTTTTTGACGGTTGCATAGTATGCATTGTGTGTGTGTGTGGGTGTGTGTGTGTGTCTCTGTGTGTATATATATATATACACACACACACACATACTACTTCTTCTTTATCCACTAATCTGTTGATGGACATCTAGGTTCTTCCCATAGTTGGCTATTTTGGAAATTGCTGCTATAAACATTCAGGTGCACATGCTCCTTTGGATCACTACATTTGTATCTTTAGGGTAAATACCCAATAGTGCAATTGCTGGGTCGTTGGGTAGCTCTATTTTCAACTTTTTGAGGAACCTCCATACTGTTTTCCAGAGTGGCTGAACCAGCTTGCATTCCCACCAACAGTGTAGGAGGGTCCCCTTTCTCCACAACCTTGCCAACATCTGTCATTTCCTGACTTGTTAATTTTAGCCATTCTGACTGGGGTGAGGTGGTATCTCACTGTGGTTTTGATTTGTATTTCCCTGATGCTGAGTGATATGGAGCACTCTTTCATGTGTCTGTTGGCCATCTGGATGTCTTCTTTGCAGAAATATCTGTTCATGTCCTCTGCCCATTTCTTGATTGGATTATTTGTTCTTTGGGTGTTGAGTTCAATAAGTTCTTTATAGATTTTGGATACTAGCCCTTTATCTGATATATCATTTGCAAATATCTTCTCCCATTCTGTCAGCCGTCTTTTGGTTTTGTTGACTGTTTCCTTTGCTGTGCAAAAGCTTTTGATCTTGATGAAGTCTCAATGTTCATTTTGCCCTTGCTTCCCTTGCCTTTGGCAATGTTTCTAGGAAAAAATTGCTGTATCTGAGATTGAAGACGTTGCTGCCTGTGTTCTCCTCAAGGATTTTGATGGGTTCCTTTCTCACATTGAGGTCTTTCATCCATTTTGAGTCTATTTTGGGGTGTGGTGTAAAGAAATAGTTCAGTTTCATTCTTCTGCCTGTGGCTGTCCACTATTTGTTGGGTTGTCTTTTTTCCATTGATCATTATTTCCTGCTTTCTCAAAGATCAGTTGACCATAGAGCTTGCTGAGGGTCCATTTCTGGGCTCTCTATTCTGTTTCATTGATCTATGTGTTTATTTTTGTGCCAGTACCATATTGTCTTGATGAGGAGAGCTTTGTAATAGAGCTTGAAGTCTGGAATTGTGATGCCACCAACTTTGGTTTTCTTTTTCAATGTTCCTCTGGCTATTCAGGGTCTTTTCTGGTTCCATATAAATTTTAGGATTATTTGTTCCATTTCTTTGAAAAAAATGGGATTATGCTAGGGATTGCATTAAATGTGTAGATTGCTTTAGATAGCATACACATTTTCACAATATTTGTTCTTCTAATCCATGAGCATGAAACATTTTTCCATTTCTTTGTGTCTTCCTCAATTTCTTTCATAAGTACTTTATAGTTTTCTGAGTACAGTTTCTTTGCCCCTTTGGTTAGGTTTATTCCTAGGTATCTTATGATTTGGGGTGAAATTGTAAATGGGATTGATTCCTTAATTTCTCTTTCTTTTGTCTTGCATTTGATGTATAAAAATGCAACTGATTTCTGTGCATTGATTTTGTATCCTGGCACTTTAATGAATTCCTGTATGATTTCTAGCAGTTTTGGAATGGAGCCTTTTGGATTTTCCATACAAAGTGTCATATCATCTGCAAAGAGTGAGAGTTTGACTTCTTCTTGGCTGATTCAGATGCCTTTTATTTCTTTTTGTTGTCTGATTGCCAAGGCTAGGACTTCTAGTATTATGTTGAATAGCAGTGGTGACAGTGGACATCCCTGCTGTGTTCCTGACCTTAGGGGAAAAGCTCTCGTTTTTTCCCCATTGAGAATGATAGTCACTGTGGTTTTTTCATAGATGGCTTTGATTATATTGAGGTATGTATCCTCTATCCCAACACTGTGAAGAGGTATGATCAAGAAAGTATGCTGTACTTTGTCAAATGGTTTTCCTTCCTCTATTGAGAGTATCATATGGTTCTTGTTCTTTCTTTTATTAATGTATTGTATCACATTGATTTATTTGCAGATGTTGAACCAAACTTGCAGCCCAGGAATAAATCCCACTTGGTCCTGGTGAATAATCCTTTTAATGTACTGTTGGATCCTATTTTGTACTGTAATGTACTGTTGGCTTGTATTTTGGTGAGAATTTTTATATCTGTGTTCATCAAAGATATTGGTCTGTAATTCTCTTTTTTGATGGAGTCTTTGTCTGGTTTTGGAATCAAGGTAATGATGGCCTCATAAAATGAGTTTGGAAGTTTTCCTTCCATTTCTATTTTTTTGGAACAGCTTCAGAAGAAGAGGTATTAATTCTTCTTTAAATGTTTGGTAGAATTCCTTTAGGAAGAGTCTGGCCCTCGGCCTTTGTTTATTGGGAGATTTTTGATGACTGCTTCAATCTCCTTACTGGTCATGGGTCTGTTCAGGTTTTCTATTTCTTCCTGGTTCAGTTTTGGTTGTTTATATGTCTCTGGAAGTGCATCCATTTTTTCCAGATCGACAAATTTGCTTGTGTATAGTTGCTCATAATATGTTCTTATAATTGTATTTCTTTGGTGTTGGTTGTAATCTTTTCTCTTTCATTCATGATTTTATTTATTTGGGTCCTTTCTATCTTCTTTTTGATAAGTCTGGTTGGGGTTTATCAATCTTATTAATTCTTTCAAAGAACCAGCTCCTAGTTTCGTTGATTGGTTCTACTGTCCTTTTGGGTTTTATTTCATTGATTTCTGCTCTGATTTTTATTATTTCCCTTCTCCTGCTGGGTTTAGGCTTTCTTTGCTGTTCTTTCTCCAGCTCCTTTAGGTGTAGGGTTAGATTGTGTCCTAGACAACTTTTTTATTTCTTGAGAAAGGCTGGTATCACTATATACTTTCCTCTCAGGACCACCTTTGTTGTTTCCCAAAGATTTTGAACATTTGTGCTTTCATTTTCATTTGTCTCCATGAATTTTTTTTTCAATTTTTCTTTAATTTCCTGGTTGACCCATTCATTCTTTAATTGGATTCTCTTTAGCTTCCATGTATTTGAGTTCTTTCCAACTTTCCTCTTGTGATTGAGTTTTAGCTTCAGAGCATTGTGTTCTGAAAATGTGCAGGGAATGATCCCAATCTTTGGTTCTGATTTGTGACCCAGGATGTGAACTATTTTGGAGAATGTTCCATGTGCACTAGAGAAGAATGTATATTCTGTTGCTTTGGGATGGAATGTTCTGAATATATCAGTGATGTCCATTCAGTCCAGTGTGTCATTTAAGGCCTTTACTTTCTTGTTGATCTTTTGCTTAGATGATCTGTCCATTTCACTGAAGAGGGTGTTAATGTCCCCTACTATTATTGTATTATTGTTGATGTGTTTCTTTGATTTTGTTATTAATTTGTTTATATAGTTGGCTGCTCCCATGTTAGTGGCATAGATATTTAAAATTGTTAGATATTCTTGTTGGACAGACCCTTTTAAGTATGATAGAGTGTCTTTCCTCATCTCTTATGATAGTCTTTGGCTTAAAGTCTAATTTATCCAATATAAGTATTGCCCCCTCAGCTTTCCTTTCATGTCCATTAGCATGGTAAATGGGTTTCCACCCCCTCCATTTTAAATCTGGAAGTGTCTTTGGATCTAAAATGAGTGTCTTGCAGAGAGCATATAAAAGGGTCCTGTTGTTTTTTTTTATCCATTCTGATACCCTGTGTCTTTGGATTGGGGCATTTAGCTCATTTACATTCAGGGTTAACTATTGAAAGATATGAATTTAGTGACATTGTATTGTCTGTAGGAATACTGTTACTGTATATTGTCTCTGTTCCTCTTTGGTTTGTTACTTTTAGGCTTTCTCTTTGCTTAGAGGACCCCTTTCAATATTTCCTGTAGGGCTTGTTTGGTGTTTGCAAATTCTTTCAATTTTTGTTTGTCCTGGAAGGTTTTTATCTCTCCTTCTACTTTCAATAACAGTTTAGCTGGATATATTCCTGACTGCATATTTTTCTCTTTTTAGTGTTCCAAATATATCATGCCAGCCTTTTTTGGCCTGCCAGGTCTCTGTGGCTAGGCCTGCTGCCAATCTAATATTTCTATCATTTTATGTTACAGTCCTCTTTTCCTTAGCTGTTTTCAGGGTTTTCTCTTTGTCACCAAGACTTGTAAGTTTTACTATTAAATGATAGTGGTGGACCTATTTTTATTCATTTTGAGTGAGATTCTCTGTGCCTCCTGGATTTTGATGTTTGTTCCCTTTGCCAAATTAGGGAAATTCTCTGCTATAATTTGCTCCAATACACCGTCCCCCCATCCCCCATTCTTCTTCTTCTGGGATCCCAATTATCCTAATATTGTTTTGTCTTATGGTATCACTTATCTCTTGAATTCTCCCCTTTTTGTCCAGCAGTTGTTTGTCTTTCTTTTTCTCAGCTTCTTTATTCTCCATCATTTGGTCTTCTATATCACTAGTTCTCTCTTCTGCCTCATTTATCCTAGCAGGAAGAGTCTCCATTTTTTTTTATTACACCTAATTAGTAGCTTTGTTTATTTTAACTTGGTTAGGTTTTAGTTCTTTTATTTATTCAGAAAGGGCTTTTATTTCTCCAGAAAGGGATTCTCTAGTATCTTCCATGCTTTTTTCAAGCCCAGCAAGTACCTTGTTAATCATCATTCTTAACTCTAGTTCTGAGACATTACTAATGTCTGTATTGATTAGGTTCCTAGCTGTCAGTACTACCTCTTGTTCTTTTTTTTTTTTATGGTGAGTTTTTCTGCATTGTCATTTTATCCAGATAAGAATCGATTAATGAGAGAAAAAAATACTAAAAGGGAGCAATGACCTCAGAAAAATATACACTAACCAAATTGGAAAAGTCCCGAAACTGTGGGGAGAGGAAAGGAGGAGAAAAAGAAAAAAAGAATAAAACATATATATCTATATAGATAGATATATAGATATATCTATCTAGTTGATAGATATATCTATATATCTAATTGATAGATATATCTATCATATCTATATCTATTTATTATATATCTATATATATTAGACTGGTGAATAGACACAGACTCATAGACCTGATTTTTGGTGTATTTTGGCCTGTTAGAAGAAACTACCACCCAAAATTTTAAAGAAAGAAAACCCTATATATATACAAAAATAAGGGTAAACACAATGAAGGGATGAAATATGACTGTAAAGATGAAAGATAAATAAGATTCTAAAAAAGGAATTGATAGGTAAGAAGTTGGTTGAAAAAAAAAAATGGTGAAAAGAATGTGGTTAGGGTGGAGACTAGAACAAAACCAAGCACTAGATTTAGGGTTTATTTTGATCTATTAGAAGAAACTGTATCCCAAAATTTTAAAGAAAGAAAAACCTATATGTATACAAAAAATAAGGTTAAATACGATTAAGGGATAGAATATAATTATAACAATGAAAATTTAAAAAAAATTTTTTTAAGATATTGTTAGGATAAGATAGTTAAAAACATGAAAATAAGAAAGAGGAAAGATTTTTTTTTAAATAGAATAAGAAAAAAATAAAATAAAATAAAAATCCAAAATTTTAAAGAAAGAAAACCCTATATATATACAAAAATAAGGGTAAACACAATGAAGGGATGAAATATGACTGTAAAGATGAAAGATAAATAAGATTCTAAAAAAGGAATTGATAGGTAAGAAGTTGGTTGAAAAAAAAAAAATGGTGAAAAGAATGTGGTTAGGGTGGAGACTAGAACAAAGCCAAGCACTAGATTTAGGGTTTATTTTGATCTATTAGAAGAAACTGTATCCCAAAATTTTAAAGAAAGAAAAACCTATATGTATACAAAAAATAAGGTTAAATACGATTAAGGGATAGAATATAATTATAACAATGAAAATTAAAAAAAAAAATTTTTAAGATATTGTTAGGATAAGATAGTTAAAAACATGAAAATAAGAAAGAGGAAAGATTTTTTTTAAATAGAATAAGAAAAAAATAAAATAAAATAAAATAAATTAACTTTGAAAGACTAAAGAATCATTGGGAAAAAACTATGAATTCTGTATGTTGACTTCCCCTAGCTCTGGAGTTCTGCAGATTGGTGAACTTGGTCTTGGCTGGATGTTCTTGCTGATCATCTGGGGGAGGGGCCTGTTGCAGTGATTCTCAAACGTCTTTGCCAGAGGCAGAATTGAACCACCCTTTCCAGGGTCCAGGCTAAATAATCTGCATGGGTTCACTCTTATAGCTTTTGCTCCCTGAACACTTTCCATGCAGTTTGGAGCACAGGAATGAAAATGGTGGCCTTCCAATCTCTGGCCCTGTAGGAGCTGGAAGCTCAGGGCCCCAATCCTCAATGTGGCCTCAGAGAAAAGCAGTCAATCCCTCCTGTCTCCCTGGTCTCCAGCCATGCTCCAAGCTCACCCAGCCTGTGACCGAGCATTTCTATCTCAGATGCATAGCCCCATTTGGAGTCTCCAAACCCAGCAGATGATTGCTTCTACACTGTTCCTCCCAGAGGAGGAAGGAGGGGAATCTCCCTGGATCTGCGACTTGTGGGGTCCCTGCTTGAAGAGCAGTGGTCTGACTGTGCCTTGGATCACGGATTAAGGTAACACTGAGCTAAGTGCCCACTCCTCAGTTCCGTTTCTGCAGCCAGTTTCCCAAGTCTGACACCTGAGAGCTCTGCCACCCTCAGACACTCCTGGTCTTTTTGTGACCTTATGGGTCCTGAGACCACACTGTTCCCACATGGGCTTCACTACCATCCCCCCACCCCCACTCCCCACACCCCAACCTCCCAGCCCCCTGCTTAGCCTCTCAAGCAACCTTCCTTAGTGGAGCAGACTTCTAAAACTTCTGATTTTGTGCTCTACTGCTTGTCAGGAGCTGACCCTTCCTTCTGTGGTCTATTTTCCTATATATTGCCTCAGATTCATTTCTCTGCACAGCCTACCTTCCAGAAAGTGGTCGCTTTTGTGTTCATAAAACTGTTGCTCTTCTTTTCTTCAGTCTCAAGTTTGTAGATGTTCAGAATGGTTTGATATCTGGCTGAACTCCTGGGATCTGATGATATTAAGTCTTATACTCCTCTGCCATCTTGCTTTTCCCTCTGTACTTCCTTCTTGTTTGTTTATTTTTCCGATCTGTTTCTTAAAATTTCCCTTGAAGGGGCACCTGGGTGGCTCAGTGGGTTAAGCCACTGCCTTCAGCTCCGGTCATGATCTCAGGGTCCTGGGATCAAGTCCCGCATCTGGCTCTCTGATCAGTGGGGAGCCTGCTTCCATCTCTCTCTCTCTCTCTCTGTCTCTGTCTGCCTCTCTGCCTCCTTGTAATCCCTCTCTGTCAAATAAGTAAATAAAATCTTTTAAAAATTTCCTTTGTAGGGACGCCTGGGTGGCTCAGTTGGTTAAGCAGCTGCCTTTGGCTCAGGTCATGATCCCAGTGTCCTGGGATCGAGTCCCATATCAGGCTCCTTGCTCGGCAGGGAGCCTGCTTCTCCCTCTGCATCTGCCTGCCATTCTGTCTGCCTGTGCCTTCTCTCCCTCTCTCTCTCTCTCTGATAAATAAATAAAATCTTAAAAAAAAATTTCCTTTGTAAACTTCTCCTTGTCTTATGAAATATTTAGTAATGTGTAGCTTAATTTACATATGTTTAGAGATTTTCCTGTTGTTTTTCTGTTACTGAATTTTAGTTTGATACTTTTCTGGTCAAAGAACAGAGTTTATAGAATTCTTTTCAGTTTGTTGAATTTTTTAAAAAAGATTTTATTTATTTATTTGACAGAGAGAGGAAGCTCACAAGCAGGGAAGCAGCAGAGGGAGAGGGAGAAGCAGGCTCTCTGCTGAGCAGGAAGCCAGATGCATGGCTTGATTCTAGGACACTGGGATCCTGATCTAAGCAGAAGACAGTTGCTTAACCAACTGAGCCACCCACATGCCCTCATTGAGGTTTGTTTTATGGCTCAGGATATAATCTCTCTTGGTCGTGTTCCATGGCTGTTTGAAGAAAATGTGTTTGGCTGTTTTTGAGTAGCATATTTTAAATTTTTCAATTAGACCTTGTCAGTTGATTGTGTTATTCTGATCTTGTATGTCTTTGGTGATTTTCTATATACTAGATCTATAAGTTGCTGGTAGGAAGGAGTGTGGGGTATGAAGTTTCTACATATAATTATGGATTTGTCCATTTCTTTTTGTTTCATGCATTTTGAGGCTCTGTGGCTTGGCATTTAACATCATTATGTCTTCTTTGTGGGTTGATCTTTTTATCATTATGTAACATCTCTTTATGTAGTAATTTTATTTGATCAGAAGTCTATCAGATATCAATAGTAGTTACTTAATTTTTTCAAAATTAAAAGCGTGTATAGCATATCTTTTTAAATTCTGTTACTATTAGCCCACCTATTTCATTGAATATATAGTGAGTTTCTTGTATGTAGTTAGCTTCCTTTTTCTTAATCCAATATGACAATCTACTTTTATATTGGCATACTTAGACCATTTAAGATAATTATTAATACATTGGCACTTAAGCCATTCAATTAATTGTTTCAAACAATTATTTTATTTTATCTAGCTCTCACTCCCATTTCTCTTCCCTTAATTTTCTGTGTTATGTTAGCATGTTTTAAGATTCCATTTATAGTGTTTCTGAGCATATATCTTGACACAATATTCTCAGTGGTTTCTCTAGGCAGTTTAATATACACATGAGAATTGTTATTATTTAGTGGTATCATTATTTTATCACTTTGAGTAAAGCATGGAAACCTTATTTCTATTTAGTTCCCCTTTTCTTCCCCATTTTGAAGTAGCATTTTCTTAAATATCATATGGTGTTATAATTTTTGTTTCAATCATCAAATACAATTTATAAAACAGATATATGAGGAAAATAATTTTCTATTGCATGTACCCATAATTCTGTTCTTTCCATGGTTCTTTCTTCCTTTCTGATGCTTGGAAGTTCCTTCCATCCTTTTTGATTGTTTGAAGAACTTGATTTAAACATTCTTTTAAAGTAGGTCTAGCAATGAAGATAACCAAAGCCAATGGCCTGGAAATCTCACAATATTTACTATCAGAACTTTTCCTGTTAGACACATGATGACTCTTGGCTTTAATTACTTTATTTTTCTTTTTTTTTAAGATTTTATTTTTATTTATTTGACAGACAGAGATTACAAGTAAGCAGAGAATCAGTTAGAGAGAGAAGAAAGCAGGCTCCCCACTGAACAGAGAGCCCAACACAGGACTCAATCCCAGGACCCCAAGATCCTGACCTGAGCCAAGGCAGCGGCTTAATCCACTCAGCCACCCAGGCACCCCTAATTTCTTAAACTTAACAATAGGAGCATTGGATTTGATCATCTTAAATATCCCTCTACTGTCTTTCATTTCATGAAGAAATCAATCATGATTTCCCATGTGAGGGAATATTTTTTCCCTCAGTGATCACATTTGAGCTCAGAGAATACAGAAGTTGACATTGGAAAGTAAGAACACTTACTCACTTTATCATGCTAAGAACTAACCAGAAGGTGTAAAGAAATCGAATTCAGTCTGCTGACTGTGCTTTAGGTAACTTGATTTATGGAACTGGAGTTCAAGTTCCTACTGTGGGCTGGCAAGAGCCCATACTGTTATGCACCTGCCATGGAAATCAGCCTGTACCATTACAATCTGGAAGTGTGGTGCTTCCACAGATGTTTGTCTGCACTTGTGACTAAAATGGGTCAGGCCATTCCATGGCTCACAGAACAAGTACTTTCTTTTGACGTTCTCAGTACTATAAGAATTATTTTCTAGTCATCATTTTGGGGCTGCTTATTAGGTGTGAAATGTGTGATTTACCTTCTGAAATACACTCTTTTGCATTTAGTCCAGGTAGGAGGGAGAAGAAAGAGATATTGACCTTGTTTTTTTTGTTTGTTTGGTTTTTTGTTTCTTTTCATCTTAGGAGTCAAGACTCATCTACACATATTTTTATTTTTATTTTTTTAAATATTTTATTTGTTTATTTGACAGACAGAGATCACAAGTAGGCAGAGAGGCAGGCAGAGGGAAGGGGGGAAGCAGGCTCCCTGCTGAGCAGAGAGCCAGATGTGGGGCTCGATCCCAGGACCCTGGGATCATGATCTGAGCCGAAGGCAGAGGCTTTAACCCACTGAGCCACCCAGGAGCCCCTCTACACATATTTTTAAAACAGAAAAGTATGTAAGAAGAGAAGGTAAATTGGATAAGAATAAATATGAAAAAGTCATGATAGCTATTTTAAGAGAACTAAAGCTTGTATTTCTTGAAGAATATTTTTAGAAGGTTGAATGGTAAAATAATAGGTATTCTACAGTGGAAGTCAAAACTGGGAGACTCTGTTTCTTACAGACTACATCAGATTCAGCTTTCTGACGGGGTTTTTTTTTTTTTTGCATAGTGTTGGGCCGAGGTTTTTTGTTTGTTTGCCTTTGAATTTAATTGGCTGTTAACATTCAACAGTCTTTAAGAGTCTATGTAAAAATGCAGTGTTCTGCACTCTTGAGAGATGAGACACTGTTGGGTCCATATTCTCACGGAGCAAACACTGCTGGGAGGTAAGTGCCATTTTCTTTAGGCATCACACCTGGTTGGTCTCACCACATTGTTTCCTCTGGTTCCCATACCAAACAGCAGTTGTCACTTACCATTAATCTTATTATTTTGTTTTTTAATTGTAAGAACTGAAGATATCAGTGTAGCTCTATTATCCATTTTTCAATCAAAATTGGGAAAAGGAAAACTTGGGAAATATTTTTAAAAAGATTTTAGTGAGTAATCTCTACACCCAATGTGAGGCTCAAACTTACAACCTGGAGATCAAGAATTTCATGCTCCAGCCACTGAGCCAGCCATGTGCCACGGGATGTTGTTTTGGTAAAAATGGGAGATCTATTTTTGTAGAAATGAGAATTATTTCTATTAGAAAACACATAAGCTAAGGATGTCTGTTATAATAATACAAGAATGACCATTCTGAAATCCCTGTCCTGTTTTCTCCACTCATAGCGTCTATTGGCCCTGTTGGCATTTGAGTTTGCCTCTTCTATTTCTCAACAAATAACAAGTGGATGTCATACTGGTCTTATTTTTGTCTGCTCTTCCGTTTTGTTTTTTTTTTTGAGACCAGGCAAATAGTGGGAATGTATAGCCTTTCCTTGTCTTCACATCTAATATCTATTTAAGAAAAGAACTCTTTGGTGACTCAATTTAAATATTCTTGTTCTTCATATTCTGTTTCTACTTAGATTGCATTTAAGTACTGAAACATTAAAAAAAAATGTTTTTTGGCTTCCATGCTATGTATCTCCTAAGGGCATCAAGACTAAAGCTTATAAGACTAATAAGACTGTAAGACTCATAAGACAATTACACATCAGAATCAGCACACAATATTCTGTGTTAGATTTCAGGTATTGTGGCTTTTCTACAATTGCCTAGTGCCTCATGAGAGATGGTATCTGTCACAAAATCTCTCTCCCCGAGCAGACTTTGACATTAAAAAAGGGACTTTCTGATCCCCCGTAGCGACTTCATGTTTGCTTCAATGGTTTAGAAACCCCTTCTACTGGTTCCTTAACAGGATTTGGTAACAACAGTATCTCTCTGGTGTTTGTTTTCTTTCAGGTTAACATTTCAATTCACTTTAGAAGAAGCTGAAGTTCAGAAGTGTTATAGATCTACCATCATTGATTTTTGGACAATTTATATTCCAGAAGCCACTTAAAGCTTACTTAAAGTAGATCCCAAGACAGAGCTTTTCCTTTTAGTTTCAGAGAGATAATATTCAAATACACTGCAGACCACTTGAATAGACCAGAGTTATGAACAAATTCAGATAATATTGCTCCCATTCTGAGATTCCCATTCCCTAAGCTGTGGGAAAACTTTATGAAATAACATGTAAGTAGAAATTATTATAGGAGGCACAGCTGGCCATCTTCTGTCTTCACAAAGGAAAGTATTGAGTAGAAAAGCATGTTGTAGGGGGGTGTTTACTAAAACACTGAAATGTGTCTAGATGGGCTGTGGAGTTTCTGCCTGTGGAAATATTTTGTAAGTATTCTACATATTGCACTGGGGTAGGGGGCAGAATATTGACTTTTAGGTATTTTGTTATGAAAAAGGACTGCTTGCTGAAGTGCACAGAAATTAAATTAAAAATGTAAATTGTCACTCTCCTATGTAAGTTAGGCAAATCTCAAAGGCATTCTTCCAAAGCTAAAAGATTATCTCATATTTCTAGTTGAGCTACAGTGACTTCTCTCCTGCATCCTAATATTTCTTGTTGTCTACTATATTTTTTATATGTCAGGAGCCTCTTCCCACCATTTTCTAGCAACAGAGTGGATTTGAGAGGGAGCAGCTGTTGAAATCTGCCTTCCAAGCTTATTACACGAGTACCTGGAACCCAGGAGAATCTCAATAAGGGGAGGATTGAATGAGCACACTTTAGGGATAAAAAGGTTTCTTCTCCCTCTTTGTCCAGGCAAAAAGATCTTTCTTTCTCTCCAAATGAGATCATTTAGTTGTGATAAGCAACAGAGTCACATGAAAACCTTTCTCCAAAGACCAAATATGAGAAAAAGTCTACACAGCTCAAACCAGAGGCCTCACGGTTATTTTCAAGAGGATTTTGTTAAAACTTGTAAATTCCCAAGTGTTTCTGTGTCTCTTCCAGCATTTCCTTAGTGATAATATCTAAGAAGAGGATGTATAAAATGTAACTTCATAACTGCCATTCAAGGAACAACTGACCAGGAGATAAGAGGCTTTTCACTGTGAAAAGCATGACAACTTTTAAAAGTTGTGCCAGGACATCGCCTACCCAGAGGGACACGGCTGAGTGGGACATGGCCATCAAGCACAAGACTGCTCAGGGAGTGCCACAGGGTACTTAGTAGAACTTTCTGAATAGCAGTTTTGAGGAAAACAGATTTATACCTCCCACATTGTCTCCTGACGGAATGGCTTCTGTGGTGCCCCCAAGGAAGCAAACACAGAATTGTTTCTTGTCAGAGAAAAAGAGGACTCTTTTTGTTCTTTGCTTAAATTTTGGAGGCCACACGTACCCTAGAGCTTTGCAAACAGTATTTATGGTGATTTCGGTGAAGTGTGGACACAATCAAGTGAGTAAGGAAATGAAATCCGGGTCATGCAGCAAAGCAGAATCCTCTGTAGGATTCATATCCTGAAAGTTATTGGGTAAAGAAGTCTGGGAGGAGCTTGTGGATTTTTTGTTAAAAAATGTTTTGTTAAATGCATCCATGTTTAAATATAAATTAGTCTTTCCAGGAAAAGATAAAGTTTCTTTGTCTAAATTCTTACTAATGAAAGTCACAAATGTTCTAATAATGTACACAGCAAATAGAAGTTTGAAGATACCCATAATGAGACTTTATGAGAAAATCAATTAATGAGGAACAATAAGAATGAAGTGCCAAATTTTCTTTGTCATGCCACTGGGGAAGCGGTGTGTTTAGTGGAAGAGAATGAACTGCTAAATCAGACTCAGATATGAATCTGTTGACAAATCATTTACTTTCTCATTAGCTTCAATTGCAACATCCATAAAACAGGAATGCTACTTATTTTTCGTTTGCTAGAAGAAGGATGAAAATGTATATTACATAAAAAGATAGCGATGTACATATATAGCAATCAAAAAACTTACGTCAATCCTCTGGCCTCTTCCCCCTCCATTCATCTGGACTCATTTATATTCAATTAAAAAAAAAAAGATACTAGTGCTTGGAGATTCATTTTACTTTTCATAGAATTTTGGGGGTATACTACTATCAAGGAGAAGAGGCTATTTATTTGGGAATGAAGGCGAGAAAATAGGGGCAAACAATTGTTGTAATTATAAAAACTTTATTTCACGCTTCCTTTAGTTAAATCTTTATAAGCACCATGTCATGTACTGGCAATCTAGGAGGCGAGGACTGGAAGGCTTTAGTCAATAACAAACTGCAAGCTGATGATGCGAAGTTACAGCTACAGGGAGCATCTGAACAAGACCACATTTAGAAAGATTCCCTTGCCAGTCCCGTGACAATGCACAAACAGGAATCTGGCATCGATTTGTTCACACTTCCCATGGCCAGAACCCAGAGCTTGTGCATGTAAACATCCAAAGAAACACTCTATCATCTTGACAGTTTACAGTTTGCTGAAACTTGACTCTGAAAGCGTGAATGGTGCCATCTCGTTTTCTTGACCAGTGCTTGCTTATAAGCTGACAGAATCAATTCCTTTAAAATTTAAAAGACGCTTAAAGGTGTGTTAGCATTGAGTAAGTCATCAGCAAGGCCTTTGAATGTGTGCAGTTCTCAAGTATGATCACCAAACCATGATTTACCTAATGAAATTGTGAAAAATTACACATTTTCAGCAAAACGTTCGAATTTGGTCCTATATTAAAAGACCCAATTGCCAAGGTGTTTTACATTAATTTAATTTACGAGCATGTACACAAGAGAATCACTATAAAGAACACTGCTTCCTCATTTATGAATAAAAAGCTTATCCTCTACTTACACTAAAACATACAAAAAATAATCTACAAAAATCGTTTACAATTGATTTTAGTGAAAGAAAAAGCTTTCTTCAGAAAAGAAATGATCGTGTGGTGGTGGTATTTTAGCCATCAAAAAGGAATGTAAGTAACCAATAAATATAATGTGCTTTCTCCATATAGACATATTTACACTTGAGTCTTTGGCTTATGTTTTTTTTTTTTTCTTCCTAAAAAGAACTTTAAATGATCCAGCCATCATTGCACATCAAAAGAAAATAAGCCAGTTTATATATATTTATATATTTATATAGAGATCTGCTACACTGGAAACATATAAAAAATGAACTTTACTATGAATTTGCACAGCTTTTCATACTTCTGCTTAAAGGTTTAACATCTTTTATCTAAAAAAAGGGAGAAAAATGCCACATAGAAAGTATTAATTCATGCAACATGTGGTGTTGCCAGGCGAGAACCAGGCGAGAAAAAGCTGCGTATTCACTGTACAAACACTGATAAGCTCTCATTGGAATCTGTTCTTATTAAATATAATTCATGTGGCACGAAATGTTGATGCTTTCATACAGTAATAGAAACTAATTGAGTCCTTTTTATTAAGATACACAACTTCATAAGAAAAATACTTTCACTTCTCGAATGTAAAAGCCTCCCACCCCCCACATTAAAATCTTTCTGCACAACTGTAACAGGTAAAATGGCTGCTGGCTCAACAGATGAACAGGCTTCTGGGTGGACGCACTCTGAGGTCTCACCCAACTAAGAAGATTCCAGGTACTCCAAAGCGACATCATAGCAGAAACGGTACTGCTCCTGGAAGAGGCGAAAACGTAGGAGTTGAGAAAAGTTAAGAGAAAAGAGACTAA
This sequence comes from Mustela putorius furo, assembly GCF_011764305.1. Lineage (NCBI taxonomy): Eukaryota > Metazoa > Chordata > Mammalia > Carnivora > Mustelidae > Mustela > Mustela putorius. The sequence continues at coordinate 25,459,295 of NW_025422015.1, read as the reverse complement.
CGCGAACCATCGCCACCAAATGAACACCCAGCCACCGCTTAAAATTATTCAAGAATTACCTATTAGTTGTCCTATATAAAGAAGCTTAATTTCTGGGCATCCATGTTTTATGTTTGAGTCTAATGTTTCCGTTTAAGGAAAAGGAACTCGATGTAAAAAGATATATTATCTTTGCCTCATATTTTCTGTTAGTTTTTTTAAAATCTCCAGTATTTTTTTTTATCCAGTTATAATAGTAAAACCTGATCACTACAGAAAAATTGCCCAGCATAGGAAAATAAAAGCCATCAGAAAAAGAGTTCCATAATTCTATTACTAGAAACAATTATTGGTAAAATACTGCCCGAGTTTTGCTCTAGTCCTTTTTAAGGCATGGTTGAAATAGTAATTATTTTAGACCAAATATAATTACTCTCACAGATTTGAGAATATAAGCTTATATTTTATTTTCCTTTAACACTGTTATTTATCTTTTTCTTATGTTATTTAACCTTTCTTTTCATACTACATAGAAGTCTAACATACAGATTTGACTATTATATGGTTTTTACTTTTTCTTTAATAGAAATAAATGCTATAGTGAACATGTGCAAATGTTCTTCTCTAAACTTCAGATAATTTTTCTTAGCAGGAGGAAAAAAAAGTCATTTTAAGCTGCAATTCACAATTTCAAGTTCTTAATTTTTGATACAGCTTTTCATTTGTCAGAGTATTTAAGTAAATTAAAAAAATAGTTAGTGGTTCTTAAGATTTTTTGAGCTTATTTGTATCTGAAAATTTATTTCTGCTGTCTTTATATATTTAAGACAACGTGGTTGACAAGTTCAGTTAAAACTTCCTTTCTTCTATCTATGCACTTCTCCATTATTAAGAATTTAGAGAAAATCAGACTGTATTACAAGTTATGACTTATAATACGTCATTAAAAACTTCTCAACTCAGTCCAAGTGGGTAAAATTCAGGCTGGAATAAAGAACAGTCTAAAATGCATATTATTTCTAAAGAGAACTTCCAGGTGTCTCCAGCAATAAACCAGGGTAATAAAAAACTTCCCCAAGAGATCTTTATCAATCCTACCTTTAATTATTAAGTAGGTGTGATTTAAATTAGCCTACCACTGTGGCAAGTACATCTGAAGAGCCAAAAAGTGCTTGAAAACAGTTATGTCTCTTTAATCTGTCATTAGCAATTTTGTTTACACTCTAAATTTTCTTACCAAACTTGTCAGCTCAATTCAACAGTACACTAAACTCATCATTAACACTGATTAAACACAAATTAGAGGGTAGGAGTTCAGTCAGGATTAATGGGACATGAATGTAAATGTACAGAAACTTTTTGGAAGGTTCTAGAATGGCTGAATTAAACCAGAGATTCCCCTCCCCCTCATGTTATTGTAGGATATCAGAGTTAAATTTGGAGGTAAAACTTGAATTCTGATGGAGAAGTGAGCCCACTGAAGAATTTAAGAAGACATGATCTTAGACACCGAGGCAGAGTTTACGTTAAGAAACCTTCAGACAGCAAAGAATCAAAAGACATAACCACTACATTCTGTAGGAAGACTTGAGAGTTCTACATCAAAAATCCTTCAGATCCACCCCCCTTTCTCTATCTCCACTGCCAGAACTCCAGTCAAAACCAATATCACCTTGTCCAGACAACAGCAATAAAACCTAAGGGATGAGCTGGAGAAGGGACGATTTGAGGGGGTCTGTGGAAGGGGAAAACGCCTGTTACCACTTGTAAAAGTGAAACGGTATAAATGTAACTCTTCAGATTTTGTCTCAGGAAGCAATGCACTTTTTGTGTGAACAATCCATGAGCAGGAAGTGGTAAGAATACTTTAAAGGTTTATTGAATTGCTCATTCTAGTTATCTGATCATCTTGATAATGTAGGGCAAGCAACAATTTTGCCTTGGTTTTTCTGGTTTACTTTTGTGTGAACATTAACTACACAGCTGCTCCTGACCTTCCCACCATGTACATATGTGTAACCCACAACATCTCTCTTTAGAATTAAAATGTGCTCGAGGAGTTTAACTTTTCTTTCTTACTGTTCACACAGCTTCACCCAGATGAGCTCCCACATACCCATTCCTATCAGCTGTTATTTTGCGAGCTGTGGTCTGATTTTATGAGCCCTGGCAAATTCAGGTGGCACCATCTGAACCACTCACTCTAATTTGTAAAAACTGAAAACTGTCAATGATGACAGTTTAAAATTTATGATTTGACCAGAAGTGAAGAATTATAGGAAATGACTAAAATAAATTTCATTTGCCAGTTAAGGACAGACATTAGGTGCCTAAGTGCTGATATAACTTAGGAATATATCCATTGGATGACTGCTTTACAAGTTAACCTAGATGCTTTAAGAAATTAAAAATAGACAAGAATAAAGACTAGAGAGTAGAATTTATTCTTATTACAGATCTGTTTAGTGAAGCTTTATTACAGCAGATATTTATGGTCTATCACAGGAAAAGACCCACAATTCTATACATTTTCCAAATCAAGTGAAAACAGTTTTCATCACGAACATTTGTGATATGTGATTAGGATTCTGTGAGTAGAGAGAGATACTCAGCAGTTTATCAGTTAGGCAGGAAAGTCCCCACAAAGACTCACACATCTTATTCCCTTGGGTGTATGAAGTCAACCCAGTGAATAGGTCAGGGTTGTCTAATGTCTCTGCTCTCTTCGTGCCTGAGACTCTGACTCACCGGGGCTTCCACCATGTTGGGCTTGCTGTTCCTCAGGGTCTTGACTGCATGGAACACGTCCACCACATTTTGCCGCTTCACCATTTCAACAACAATGCCTATAGCACAGAACATGCCGCTTCGCCCACCGCCATTTCTGGAAGCAAAGAAAGCCAGGGCACTTTTTTTTTTAGAGAATTTTAAAAAATATTTTATTTACTTATTTAGTCAGAGAAAGAAAGAGAGCGAGCGAGCGAGCACAAGCAGGCAAAGTAGCAGGCAGAAGCAGAGAGAGAAGCAGGCTCCCCGCTGAGCAAGGATCCCGATGCGGGACTCGATGCCAGGACCCTGGGATCATGACCTGAGCTGAAAGCAGTAGCTTAACTGACCGAGCTCCTCAGGTGTCCCAGCCAGGGCATTTTAAATGGCAGCTTTTGGTCACCAGAGGTCACACAATCTTATAAATTGAGGAAATAAAAACATGATCTTTATTTTCTTTTTCCATTTTGTATTAATTTTGCTTCATTTGTGTGCATGTATGTGTAGAGGGCAGAGTGCAAGGACACATGAGGATGATGTCGGCTCTGTAGCTTATGCTTAGGAACATTCTGGAGCCACCAGATGCTGCAACTTTGATCCCCTGAAATTTTGGTATATTTGTACACTGTGTACATTAGGAAAGTGGTTCTGAGTAGTGTTGGAAAGAGTTTAATCATGTGACAACTATATAATAATCAATTTTGAAGAACTATGAAAATGAAAATTGGTAGTTAATTATAGAATCACGAGACAGGAAGATTATTTACAATGCTACCGATGGAGATCCGTAAGATCTTTAATGTGGAAAACATGAAGTCTAGTGAGGAAATGAGCAGCAAGGCCCCAGCACGGCCAAGCTGAGGCGCCATACTCACAGGCAGTGGATGATGGTTCGGCCCTCCCCTTCCTCACACTCCTCCTGCCATTTTTCCACCTGCAGTATCAGTTTCAAAAAGGACCGTTTGGAGCCTGGCACTTCTCGGTGAGAGGCCCAACCTAGGTACTGAAACTGCTGTACCATCAGATAACCTTCTTGTGGCTGTAGACGGAAAAGCATTTTTCTGTAAATAAGTTGGGACTAGAATTTTTACTAAAAAGTAAAGGTGTATAAAAATTCATACCATGACATAAATGCCATTTATATACCAGATTGAGTCTAGATGGTAAGTCCAACATAGGTACATGCTAGTACAGAAACATTCTACGTTACAGAACCAAGAAACATGAGAATTACCTTTACATAAGTTTCTCCCTTGCACCCCATATCCAATAATCAATCACACTTCTTAAATAACTTTCAAATCCTTTCTACTCTTTATCACTGCTGACATCATTGCATTGGCCCAACCACCAGTTATGATAATTGCTTCCTAGTTGATCTCCTTGAGTAAACTTTGATCTCCTTCCAAATCTTTCTTCCTGTAGCATCATGATTATTTTGAAATGCAAATATGATCTTCCCCTGCTTTAATGGCTTCCAAATGATCTTACATAAAACCCAAATTGCTGCAGTGGCTTAAAAATTCCTACATGATATGGCTCCACTTCCTTCCCATTTATCAAGTCATTTCTTGCCTGGGAACTTTGCACAAACACTCCATTTGGCCTCGAAGATCTCCTTCTTGTTTGTGCCTCTTAATCTCAAATACAGTGACCAATTTGTCTGGGTTTGCCTGGGGCTCTTCTGGTTTTTGAACTGAAATTTGTGTGTCCAGGGAAACCTCTCTGTTCTGTGAATACCAAGATAGTTGGTTCTCCCACCACCCAAAAGCTCCTATGGTTTTCAAATTTTGCCTGAAAGATCACTACCCCAATGAACTCTTCTCTAGTCACTCAGCTATCTCAGATAACCCAAACATTCTGGATTTTGTCTTTTGTCTAAAATTTCTCATATTTTAAATAAATGATTATAGAATGAGTTGTTCAGTGCTTGTCTTCCTTGATAAAATATAAATTCTTTAAGGATAAGGCAATCTCTGTCTTTCTCCCCTAAACTCTGTATTGCTAGAACCTAGCAAAATACTGTGTCCAAAGAATAGTACTCTTGAGTGAAGGAAGCAAAACATTAAGCCCCATATGAAAATGTAAGAAAGAATCTGCAATACATGAGTAAACTGTATCATAAGGCATCAGATCTGAATTTCCATATGGCAAGGGCTCACACGTCACAAGGACCTACTAGTACAATACCCCAACTTCTCATTGGTGCATATTAAATTATCTCATGAACTACAAGATATTAAGTAAGGTTGGAAATAGAAAAAAAAAATCAAGCACTATTAAGAACCAGAACACCAAATATAGAGGAAGATAAATAAACAAATACGCTGACAAAAAACCAGATTTCAGTTTCCATCCTTAGAATATTCTTCATACAAACAGCTCAATAAAAAGACAAGTCTTACTTTCTTAGTTTAGCAGCTATCGTTTCTCAGCTAAAATATTACTAGAACCATAATGGAACAGATGTGCAGACATAATGAGATTCCATTTAAATTAACATCTAAGATATGCATGAATATTATGGCATGATTTGAAGTTATCTTTTTTTCCCACTGAAATGAGCGACAGAATTGGCGATGACTACATCCTCTGCTTATAGTTATACATATAGACTTATTAACCAGAAACACATATAGCTATTTTGATGTGAAAACACTGAAACATGACAATCTGAATTACACACTTAAAATAATACACATACGTAAAGCTGCTGAGCTAAAAACAGAGTAATTCTCTTTAAAAAGAGAGTAATCTCATGGAAGTTACAAACGATTTCTTTTCAAATTCGGCTTGCTATTTGGTTACACAATATAAACAGTTTTTATTAGTTAGTTTTTTTTTTTTTTTTTGCTTTTTTGGAGAGACCCCAGACTTAATTTGTCATTTAGTGTAAAATATATGAAGACTCAAGGAAAGAAAAATTTCCGAGAAACACAGCTGCTGCTTTGCTCCTGGGAAAAGTGGTACCAGTGCTGGTTCTACAAATCTGGGCCGAGCCAGATACTGAAACGTGTGTGGAGATGAAATTATAGGTAGAAGGGGAATCGAAGATGGCTGGGATTTACCTTTTCTCTCATGTGTGGGCTTCTCCCTTATATGCAATAGTGACATGGAACCTGTCTATCATGGCTGATTTGACATATCCCTTCCTCCTGAGGTAAAGCTTTTTATTCATCATCATCATTATTATATCTTTATTTTTCAATTATATGCCTTTTCTGGGCTGTTTATCAATACTAATATCACATGTAGTTGACCTTTACCAAAGTCTACATAGACACAGAGACCAGGCTCAGTCCATCGAACTCAGTTGAGTCAGTGCATCTGAATTTAGTAACTGACCAGGACACCCAGCTTCCAGCATCTCTGCTTTCCTATTTTTAGAATGTATTTTTCTTCTAATACTAAGATATAAGATGATTACTAGCTTTGGAACTGATTATGCAACACCTTAGTTCCCTTCTTCCTGTTGTCTGATTGGAATTGTGCCCCAGCATGGTTATGATCAGTTGCTCTTGATCAGCTCAGGTAAAATATCAATGACTTACTCTTGTTAGATTGCATATCCTAAAAATCCGGTTTATGACATCACAATCCATTGAACAAGACATACATTCCACTTGGATAGGGCCATATCTTAACATCCCTTCCTCTGGCCAGTACTGAGGGCAGCCCTAGATGATGAATTTTTGGGAGGGAAAAAAAAAATAAAAGCATTATTTTTCTCTATTGAGGGTAGTATGAGGTGGACTTTAACTTTTATTACTACTTTCTTAAGTTGTCTATGAGTACACAAAAGCAACTCATAGCCATTGACCTGGGATAAGTCGACTTCATTCAACATCACGATGGAGGTACAGCCATAATCATACACTAATCTCCAGAAGTCTTTCACAGTGTTCGGCAGAGGGTATTGTGTGACGATGAAAGCAGCTGGCTGCCTGTAACTCTGTGAAGAAACAAGGGAAATGGGAAAACATGAGAACTTAAACGGAATGATCAGTCATACAAGCCAGTTCAAAACATTTCTGTGTAGGGCCAGGTGAGGTGAAGCAGCTCCACGTGGTGAGGGAGGCAGGTGCTATGTAAGCCACGGAATAACAGATGTGGGCTGCTGGAATGTACTGGAGCTAGTAATGTGTCGATCCGATGGCAGGACTTCAAAGTCTCAGCAGCAGTTCAAGTCAGGACTTTAAGTTTAATTTTGTTGAGAAAAGTAAACACAGGACAAAAACAAAAGAAGAAACTCAAGAACTTCTCAAGGTGAAGATCCTCCATGAGGTACCCATGGGCTCTTTCAGATTTTCAAAGCTAATCAGAGAGGCTGAAGGCACAAAATTCCCCGGTGTATGTGTACACCCATCTGTACGTATCTATCTATCCACCCATCAAAATCTATCAACATATACATATATTATATATATATTTATCTATGTATTTTTATATATTTCATATATTATATATTTTATATGTATTATATATTTCATATATATTGTGTGTGTATTTGTGTGTGTGTATATATATATAAATATATATTATATATATAAATAAATAAAACTGCTCGATTCTCTTCCATTTCAAATAAGAAAAACCACATATGCCTCAAACTTGTGTGTTTTTATATTATATGGATATTATCAGCACATTGTGCTCATCTTGTAGGCCCATCCCAGTTTCCTGGACATTTCTAATGTATATTAATGGTCAGAATGACAGTTTCAATCACTTAAGATTTTTCTTATGAGGTTTTTTTTTTTTTTTAATTTTTATTTGACAGACAGATCACAAGTAGGCAGAGAGGCAGGCAGAGAGAGAGGGAGGAGGAAGCAGGCTCCCCGCTGAGCAGAGAGCCTGATGCGGGGCTTAATCCCAGGACCCTGGGATCATGAGGCTTTAACCCACTGAGCCACCCAGGCGCCCCACTTATTATTTTTCTTAAACTAAAATGCACTTCTTGGTGAAGTGTATTCCCTCCACCAATAAGGGAATGGCTCCTTTTTTACCAAGTGCTCCCTGACTGGGACATGACACATTATCTCTACCCAGAAGGAGAGGGTATGCTCATCTGACCTTGGCAATCTGTCATTCTGCAGATGAATGATCTGTATTTCTATGTATTAAACAGTTTATAAAAAAACAACACCGAAATGTAGACAGCTGTCTGAGATGGATTTCCTTCATGTGGATAAAAACTGTCAGTGATCCCCTAACTCATTTTTACCACATAACTCCTTAAATCTTTCAAGTGTCCTAAATGTTAGCGTAGAACCGGATTCCCGAACATTGAGCTTATCGCCGTTTGGGAAATACCGCTAACCATGGCATTTAACTCCATGGAAGACCGTGGGATAAATCCGAGTGCTGACAGTTCAAATGGCTGCTGCAGAGTGACCTCAGGCCTCACAGAGTTACACCTGCATCTGAGGTGAGTGTCTCCTAAGAAAGGTATGAAGGCTCATCAAAAAGGGTCAGAAGAAATAAGTAAAATTTCCTTCTAATCACATGTCTGTTCCATGGGAAGGTGAGCTCTTTACTCAAGTTTTGAGTCACAAGGAGGGGAGATGGATAAGATGATGTGAGAGGACAGAGCTGCTTTGCTAGATCCTTCCTCTGTAAGGACAGGAGCACATCTGAGGCTTTGAAATCACAGAATCCTCAGCCTTACTTCCGAACTCTTCACAATCACGGCACGCACAAGGATGTATAACACTGAGGATGTTGCTAGAGGATGAGGGGAGCGGGGAGTGCTGACCAGTGAACCTTGTTCTTATAAGACAAACCAAACCTAACTTTTCTGAGGCCCCCAACTATACTATTGAATCTAGTGGATGGTCTCAATTATGAAATATATCTATGTTAAATCATAAGGAATTAAGCAGAGGGTAGAAAGAGGTAGAGAACAAGTTTCAGTCTTCATATTGACTAGAAAATAACCTGGAAATGAAGAAAAATTTGACAGCAATCGATGCCAAAGACAAAAAAATGCCTCAGACATACACCTCATCAATCTCTTCCCTAATGGTATTTTCTCCTTCCCTTTCCCACACAGTCTTTCAAAATTCCAAATCTAGACTCAGAAACAAAAAGGTCTTGTGTATTTTCTCTGTATTTAGTATATTTGTCTTTCCAAACAATTAAAATGGGAACAAAAGATACAGTGAGGATCCAGTGTGATTTCAGAGGATATGATTAATGGTCAGGCAAGAAAGGGAACTTTTCACTTGAGCTTGTCTTTAGACTATTCTGCTCTGCAGCATAAAAGGAGCAAAGTAACTGACTAAAAGACTGGTATCAGAAGTAGAAAGTAGGGTTTCTAAGTCTTTAGCATCAGAAGCTAATTTTGGAAAAGGCAATAGGAGCAATATTGCAGAAAGCTTCATTACTAGTCACACAGGAATGGACCCTGACTTCTAATTTCTCCTGGCTATGGTTCCATAGATGAAAAGGCAAAACCTAGAAAAGTTTATAAATGAAGATGATGAGCTGTTTAAAAGGATTCTGAACCAGGAGAGCCTTTTGCTTCTTTCCAAGGTAACCCAGCAAGGTAGCCAAGGACTGACTTAAAACTCTCTCCTCTCTCTCCGAGTTGTTCTGTCCAAGGGAAGCTAACCTCCTAAGGAATTACTCTACCTCTTATACTCTGTGATGGCTGGAGTGGGGCAAAACAGCTCTTTCATTAATGATGGATGTATTAACAGGTATCTTTAATGCTTTCTTCTAGCTGTTTATAAAGGATCTCTATTAATTACTGGCTGATAAAAACAAGTTAGCCATAAATTACTGAAACTTTAAATGTCAGAGATAAAGATTTCCCAAATTAACCCAACTTCTATAAGATAAGGCATTATGTGGTTTTAAAAAATCCATTCCTTGGGACGCCTGGGTGGCTCAGTTGGTTGGACGACTGCCTTCGGCCCAGGTCATGATCCCGGAGTCCCGGGATGGAGTCCCACATCAGGCTCCCAGCTCCATGGGGAGTCTGCTTCTCCCTCTGACCTTCTCCTCGCTCATGCTCTCTCTCACTGTCTCTCTCTCAAATAAATAAATAAATAATCTTAAAAAAGAAAATTCATTGCTCACTTAACATTCAAAATACACAAGCATGATTTTCTTTTCTGAAAATAATTGAGATGAGAAATACGACCTGTAGGTATTTCCTATACAGAATATCATAATTGACAAACAAGCTCCAAATTTACAATGGGGCCTAAAGTTTATAGTTCCTAAGAATCCCTGTAGGGAAAATTCAAAATCATTCTCCAAGAAAAACTTGTATTTCAATGAAAATTTCCAATTTTCCTTTCTAGGCCCTTTTTATTTTCTTGAAAAGAAAACAAGCCAGTGTTCGTCACATTACGTAGCTTTTCACGACACTTTATACTAACAAAGACGGCAGTCTCTTACGTCCATAAGAGCAGCATTGATGTAGTTACTACTCTCCCCATCAATTGTAATTAAAAAAGGCAGACATCTGTCAGGTGGCAGCATGTCCATAAAACGATTCTTGTCATGATTCCTTGGCAGGCACGCTATACTGCAGTCTTCAGCTTGTAGTCGAGGGGTGACTGAATTTAAAGTCTAAAAAGAAAAGGGAACGTAGGTTAAAAGCAAGTGACCCATTTAATAGCATAAGGCAGATCCATCTAGGATCTGGGAGGCCAAGTACAAAGTGAAGGATCTGTACAGGGCTACGGTATTTGCCATGATGACAGGCTGATAGACTTTGTAGTTAAAGCTAATGAAGCCTGAGAAGTGACAAAGAAACAATACACACATTGTTCACTGTGTTTCCTAAAAGGAAAAGGGAAGCTGAAAACCATTGCTACCTGCAAAATGCAGTGTCTAACCGAAGAAAACAGAGGTAGAGTGGCCCATAAGGATGACCCAACATCAAAGCTGGAAACTATCATTTGTAGTAATGTTTTGCCGTGCTGTATTTGAAGACAGGCTGTAGCATGCTAGAAAGAGCACTGCACAAAGGATCAAAGTATGAGGTGTCCAGAGCTACGCTTGACTTCATATTCACACATCTTCAGGGATGTCTTAAGGGCCGTGGAAACATTTGGGGTTATATAGGGACAATGTTTAGTACAAACTTCAGCTATTATTATTAATACGCTTGATTTCACATTAGAGTGACACAGGTTAAAATCCATACGACTGCATATAAATACACACAAATCACTAAGTTTGACTTTTATGATACCTTTATCCATACCCCTCCCTGAGTCTTAACTCATTTCAGATACAGCAGATATGAGCTCATTACTGCAAAAATAACTCCATAATATGTAAAATGAAAGATACAGGTATTATACTTAAAATAGGGTCAAAAATTATCAATTTGACTTGAAAGACCTTCCTTAGAGTTATTAATAATGCCCAGAACACACTGTAATAAGTTCCTCATAAAAGAAACTCTAGAAATAAGTAAATACCTGGAATTCATCTTTGAGATGTGAAGAGTTAGTCTGAGAGTCTATTCTAATCATATCAAAATATGCAGCTTTAAATTCGCAGACAGGTATGGCAGTTTCTCCACATAAACAGGCTTCTAGAATGGCATCATGAATAAAAATGTACTGTTCCTAAGGAAAAAAAAAAACTATTTTAATAAAAATCCTCTGTCATCAAAGATAGAGAATACAGAGAATTTTCTCTATATAGAAACATTAATAATGATATCAATATTTTCCTATATGACTTGATGAGGTAATACTGATTCTATGTGAAAAACATTTACTGTTTTTGATAAATGTTGGAAACCAACAATAACAAAAAAGAGGTCATTAGAGATAACAAGCAACATGCCTCTGTTTGGACCATATTGATACGACGAGATCTTAAGGCTTTGACACAGTTGTAGATGTCGACAACACCCTCTCTTTCAGCCATGTCCAGCATGATGTCGATCACAATGTAACAGCCAGTTCGTCCAGCACCAGCACTGAAACAAATTAAACAAATCTAAAGAAGTGCAAGACTTACATTCTTGCAGTCTTATTAAATAAAGATCCTTTTCAACTGTCAGGTGGAATCAAATTGATTTAACAAACTGCAAGGTGAGATTTTTATGTGTTATATAAACACTTATTTCATGTACAAATAACTTCAGGTAGAGTGTTTTGGTGCAAAATGAAGACGGGAGCAGGAGTCTGAAATTGAAAACGATAGACTTTGTATATCAAATTGTGTTTTAAAAATAATGTACGTATGTTGTTCAAGTTCCATAACTCTCATACAGTCTTCATTCTCTGGCAATCCAGGGCCCGTGATTTCAAGCTCATAGAAGTGATGAAGGGGTGCATTTGGGCTTTAAAATTTCACCTCAGAAATACTCTTACTCATATACTTGTGTGTCCTCTGGCAAAATGCTAGAATGCTGGCTTACTGTTTCAGTCTGACAGACTCCTGTACATACCAAGGCAAAAAAAAAAAAAAAAAAAAAAAAAAAATTTATTCCAAAACGTTTACTGGGAAATCTGAGGAGTCAAAATTCAGAGAAGTGTTAATTATGAGGGTGGGGAAGGAAATGGTTATTGGAGGAGACAACAGGAGAAAGAATATTTGAATGGTGATCTGAAGGAAAAATGAATATGAACAGTTAGGTATAGAATATAATTCTTAACAGGTCACAAAAGACAGCCACTATCTTACTGTATTTAATTCAGTCACTGAATCTTAATATACTACTGATTATTTTATCTTTTGGAAATGTTTCTTCAATTTTTAAAACAGATTTGATTATTTATTTTAGAGAAAGAGTGTGTGATGGGGAGGGGCAGAGGGAGAGAGAGAATCTCAGAGACTCCCTGGTGAGCAGGGAGTGCAATGTGGGGCTCGATCTCAGGACCCCGAGATCACGACCTAAGCTGAAATCGAGAGTCAGATGCTTAACCAGCTGAGTCACCAGGCATAAAAATCGGTGGTGCAAACAAGATATAGTTGGGGTTTGGTGAGGGTGGGGGGGATTTCACTTGGTAGTCAGCTTCCTCTTTTTTGTATATTCATGGATACCTGAGTATAAGTGAAAAGTGACACTTATGTTCAAGAGTATCTGAGACTCTTGGAGCACTTCTGAAGCAGGCAATTCATAGGGGAGTAATCCTCTATGATAAGTCAAGACACTCCTGAATTGAAGAACTATTTATCTCATTTTCTAATGCACAGAGGGGCTATTAACATTATACTTTGTTGTCCAGATTTGGCCACTTCTCTCAAACACAATGTTCTTTAAGAAATTTAATTAAAAGATATTGTGGGTATCTATCTCTCTCTCTCTTTTTTTTCTTTTGCCTACCATCTTCTGAATCACTGTTCCCAGGGTTTGAGATGGGAAGGTAATTGAAGAGTACATCAGATTTCCCGAAGAGGATTGAATTGAAGATTTTTTTTTTCAGGGTACACAGTATCTGATCCTTATGGGATCCCTTATTTTTATGTCATTCTCTGGGCTGTTTTCCCTCTTCCATACATGGTCATTTAAATTCTGAATAGGTAGGATTTTCAGGGGGAAAAAAAAAAGCTTAAGTACAACCTATTATATAGCTTGGAGGGGACAGTATTTGAGAATGGTGTGCAGCATTTAGGAAAAGCTTTTCAGATTCAGTACATATTTTTCTGTTCACATCTCCAAATGAGGCCATGTAATCTGCTTTTAGTGTCTCTGAATGCTTGTTTTAAGAGAAGTTTCTAATCAGAAGGAAGCCTGGATATAATGTTCACATTTTTCTGGCATATTTTTGCTGGCTCTCACTGATGTAGTTTTCAAGGTTCTCTGATGGATGGCTTTTTTTTTTTTTAAATTCTTAAATAGCTGTTTTATAGCACAAATTCTTGCAATTTAGGCCATTTAGTAACTCTGTATGTCTCAAATTTAGTTTTAAAAGCTGGGCTTCTACTGGGAATTTACTAGATTGGCAAGAAATCTGTATTTTAACCCCAGACACAGATGTTGCCACTAAAAGACAGAGATTCCACACTCCCATTTGTGAACAACACTACACATATTAGGATGAATGTATTTATTTTTTAAGTTTCTATTTTATATCCTCCTTTGAGCTAACTTTTCTTTTTTTAAACCTTACCTGTAATATCATAAACTGGAACCTTGTAAGCATGCACTAGTTCTATGCTTGAAGGCCTTGTCTTCCCACTTTAAAGAAGCTGGCCGTATACAGTCCAGAGTGTCTGGTCCAGTACTCACCTGCAGTGCACAACGATGGGGCCGGCACTGGGAGGGTTGGAGAACTTCACTCGCCGGATGAAGGAAAGGAGCCCTGTGGCGTGGTAAGGTACTCCGTGGTCAGGCCAGCCAGTGAAATGGAACTGTTTCACTTCGCGGATCTCATTGTAGCCCCTCTGTGCAAACATGTAAACAAGCGTGTTCAAAAGTGTCCAAAGAAAGCCATTCAACACCAACCACAGGCACTAGACCTGGCTGCCAACGGAAAAAAACAAAACAAACAAACAAAACCCCAAAACAACAACAACAAAACAAAGAATCTATCAAAGATCAGGATTTTTCTGATAGAAGATGCTGGCCTGACATGGTTAGGGAGCTTACCTTATTGTCAGACACCTGCCAAAGAAAGAAAATTAGAAGTCTTGCTCAGTTCTGTAACTCTGTGTAAATTTTTATTTACCTTGACAGTTTGTTCCTTAGTTGAAATGACAACACATAGAATTATTAGGAGAAAAGGAAAAAAAAATGGGAAAGCTAAAATGCAGCCCTCTGGACCCGAGGCACTGAGTTTTCGAGTGGTGCATAAAAGCAACTTTCTAGCTTCTCACCTCAAAAAGATTTTAATGCCTTGCTTATCCATGTTGAAAATGGTTTTGAAGCCCAGCATGCAGGGATTTTCCAGGACAGAACTACTTTAGATTCTTTTGTAAAAAAAGCTGGCTAAACTTCTTTGGGCAAATGATTTTTCCTAATTCTGTGAAATAATGCAGCACCAAATATTATTTATAGTAACAAAAATACAAAATAAAAGGGAACCATCATTGTTATGCCTCTTTCCTATTGGGTTAATTTGATAGAACTTTTAAATGAACACTTCAAAGCTTTTACCCTTTGGTTAAAGCAGCCTGTGGATTGTGTTAGCACAGCTCAGAGAGCATAGATAGAATGCTACAGAGTTATTTTTAAGAATCCACATTTGTAACCCCTCAAACCCCACAATAATCTATATAATGCCAATGGCTCTGTGAGCTACCTGTGATATCTCCATCTAACTTGTTCAATCAGAACAGTGAGAAACATGTCAGGAAATCAATGAATCAAATTGAGAAAGGTTAGATTCTGTCCTATATGGATAGACAACAAATAGGACCAAAAACTTGGAAGCCAGTGATCAGGTCGTCTTATTCTTTCTAGTTCCAGTTCCTACACAATACCCTATACAAAGCGGCACTCAACAGATAATTATAATAATGACAATGACAAACACTCTCATGGAATCATGCATAGAAAAATCACTTTTTTTTCTTTTAAAGATTTTATTTATTTATTTGACAGAGAGATCACAAGTAGGCAGAGAGGCAGGCGGAGAGAGCGGGGGAAGCCGAGAGGTGAGCCCGATGTGGGTTTCATTCCCAGGGCCCCGAGACTGTGACCTGAGCTGAAGGCATAGGCCTAACCCACTGAGCCACCCAGACGCCCCGAAAAATCACTTTCTTTACTACTTTTCAAGCCAACTCCAGTGAGTAAAATCATAAATTTTTCCAAGACCTGATTTCAGAGAATTTCCTGACCTCTTCCATATTAATCCATTGCTGGAGGTGCCTGCCATAAGGGCCTTGTTCTTTCTAGTCAACTTCAGTTAAACGTTCTTTTTAATGTCTGGTGAGGCACGTTCCTTTACTGCTCTTTCTATTTAATCTTCCTGTGTAATTTTCAAATATGTGATCTAAAACAAACAAACAAAAAAACCCCAAACTACTCTTCTACAGTTTTAAATAATAAGACAGATTAAAAATAAAAACCCAATGATGTTCTAATTAGTATGACATTAACTACAGAAAGTGGTATTAACATAAAACATTCCCATTCTGGGCCGTAGTGCGTGTCTCTACTTACTGATTCACATCATATTTTACGTTCTTTACACTTTTGAGGATTTAGTCACTTAGGACTTCTTTCTTTGTTGAATCTATTCCTAGATAACTTCAGAATTTTTTTATTACTGTGAAAGAGATTTCTTAACGTCTACTACTGCTTACTGCTAATATACAGAAAAGCTATCATTTATGAATATTTATCTTGAATTTAGCCACTTCAATGATTAGTAGTTCCATTTTAAAATATTTCTAGTTTTCTTGATATAAAATCACTTCTTGTTAAAATAATCTTATCTTTTTTAATAGTTAAGCAATTTACTCCTTTAGTTGTCTCATTTCATTTACTAGAACTTCCCCCAATTTTGAATACTAGTGAGACCGATTATCCACATCACACTCCTGATTACACAGCGATACCTTTAGGGTTTTTACTCCTTAATGTGCATGCTATTAGTTACTGTTGATTCTCCTCTATCATGCTTAAATAGCCTCCTTATTTTTTTTATAGATTATTTCTATAAACGTCTTTTAAGCAAAAATAAGTATATTACAGTATCTATTAATAAAACCATATGTTTTTGGTCCTTTGACAAAGATGTGATGAAATGTTTGGCTAGATTTCCTACCACAGGTGTAATATCCTTGCCTTCCTAGAAACAGTCATTATAGATCATGTTGTGACATTTTCTTAATTCACAGCTGGATTTCAAATTTTCAATATTTTATTTTGAAGGTTTTTTTCAAGCATGTTCTTGAATGAAATTGGTCTGCAAAGCTCTTGTGCACACAGAGAGAAAGAGAAGAGGAGCAGGGGTGGGGAGGGAGAGAGAGAGAAAGAGATTTTAAAAAAGAGAGGAGAGAAGAGCTTGAGAGAGTGCCATCTTTACCTGTTTCTGTTACCACAGTTATGTCAGCTTTTAAAATATATTTATTTGGTTTTCACGGTCTATGGTCTAAATAGTTTTATTAATAAAGGCATTAACTGTTCTTTAAAACTTAAAGAAACCTTAACTATAAAGTCATAGTGAAATTTCAATGATATATTTTAAGATTCTATTTTCTTCTATCATCTGCTCAGGTTTCTAAGTCTTCTTGGGTCAGATTTTTAGAAATCAGTGTTTGCAAGAATATAAGGGTATTTAGACTAAAATCTGTCTCCAAGTTTACATGTAACATTTTTACCTATTTCCCAAAATCAAGTATAACTATAGTTATATCCTTTTTGTGTTTTCTAATATTGCATAGTTTTGACTGTCCCTCATTTAGAATTGACAGAGGTTACTATTCTTTTCAAGAAACTAGCCTTTTGATCTTATTTATTCTTTTCTGTTGGTTTTTGGTTTATATTTGATTTTTTTCTTCTATGCTATTTATTTTTCTCTGATGTTCTAGTTTTGTGATTTTCCACATGATTCTAGACCACTTTTCTAAATAGAAATCATCTATGTATTTAATATGTATCCTGGGGTTTACAAACATGACTGGCACTTGAATAAATATTTGTGGAATGAATGAATGAATGAATGAATGAATGAATTTTATAGCATCAGCAAAACAAATCTTGATGGGGACTTTATGAGAAAAAAAAATTTCCATAAACATATTTTAAAGAAAGAGAATTTAGGGTACTTACCCTTTCCAGGGTGAATGTCCTAACTACATATTCAGCAAGTGGCTCCATTTCCACACAAGTTACTTTGAAGTCACCATAAACTTCAGTATCATCAGGCCAATACTTGTAGCATTTAACCTAAATGACACAAAGGGTATAGACATGGACTTGAATATACATGAACCAAAATGGTTAATTCCAGTGGAAACTCTTTAGGTTTTAATAAAAATATGGTTAAAAAAACTATATATGAGATGAAAGAATCTATTACACAATAAATAGAAAAACCTTGTATAGTCTCATTATAATATACAAGCCTGATGATGCAATTAGAATCTAGTATAAAATCAAAGTTTCTTTCATTACTCAATAAGAAATCAAATAATTTTCTCAGCCGAGGAGCACTCAGTTGAAATGCTCTGCATACCAATATTTAAAACAATATAGTGAGTGTTATTTTAAGTTTGTTAGGTTTGGCTACTCAACTTACACATGTTTTGTGAACAAGGAAAAAAAAATCTTTTTTCTCTTACCCGGCCAACCTCAACTAAATTTGTAACCATCACAATGCAGGCAGACTGTTCTTGCCAGATCATTCTCCAGAAATCATATACTGTTTCATGAACTGGGCCTTTGAAGAAATTAATTTGAATATTATGTTATCAGAGAAATTTTGTGGTTAGAAGAAATAAGTGGTAAGAAGTATACATAAGGCACAAATCACAGTAAACTAAATAACTCAAAAAATAATACTAAAGGTCTAATATAAAATGTCACTGAAATTACTTAAATTTAGTTTATATCTAAATTCACAGTATAGCGAAAACATAGGCAAATACAATTTTTTTTTCAAATTTATCTTCTATACTTCTCATGAAGAAGACATCACTAGATTCTAGGATATTTATACCTGTCACTAAATTAGTTTGATAGATCTTCAAATACATGTTAAAAATAGGAAACCTTATTCCACTATCAACCAAACAGCATGTATTACCAATTAAATATACCCAGATCATTTATAAAACAGTGCATGTTTAGGGGTTAATGAAGAAATATCCATACATATAAGCACACATGCCAACCTTCTATTCCCATCTCCAGACTAGAGAAGTGTCTGCTGGGTTATACTCTGCTCAGTGCCACAAACAAACCTAGAAAATTGTTCACCTTGGATGATCTTTGACTTTAAAGAGCTTATAATTCAACTCAGTTAATCCAAAGATATGTGAAAATACTCAGAAAATAATCTCTGTCAAAACAGCAAACAGAGCTTTTGCCCTGCCTCCCTCTTCTAAGAAATAAATAGATATATAGGTTTCTCTTCTGAAGGCCAGTGGTCAATCTAGAGATAACTAAAGGTGTTTTAGGAGGCTCTCATTCCCTGGGGTGCCACTATAACAAGATTCCTCTGCCTTTTTCTTATTATCTGCACACAATGAACTTGATGGAGTTCCCTTAAGCCCTTCATTTTGTCTCAGTCTTGACTTGAAAAAAAAATTGCTGGAAGACAGTCTAACATCTCATTATAACAGTATCACTCTTGGATAATACTGCATTCCAGGACCACAGACCTTGCTCCCCCCGCACCCAAAAAACGCCACTTATACAAGGTACACCTCTTTAGCTCTTATCAAGAGTAATTCCTGTGTCCAGCTCTATTGACTCGTGTGCTCTGGGACATCAGAATACCAAACCCAGACCACACATCAGCAGCTTCTCTTTTATTGTAATTAAAAAACAAAGCAAGCTTTAATTTATGTGTTTTACACAGACAAAACAATTTGTATTATAAAAATGAATAAAGAGTAGTCTCACTCAAATGATCTGATCTTTTTTTTTTCAGTTAAGTCAGATAAAATGGCAAAAAAACCTCAACCCCCATGCCCAAACCCAAATTGACCTCATATGGATGAATAAGCAAGTTTGGTTGCTCTAGAACATTTAGAAAGACCATGTTTTACCTTGAGTTGCAATATAGTGGCTTGGTCTCTGGTAACCCTAAAATAGGAGAGCAGATTGGTTATCATTTTACATCAGTATCAGAAATAAATGAATGAAGGCATAAAAAGATGAAGACAACCACCTGTTAAGATTAAGTTATAGTAAAAAGTCCAGAAATGAGCAGTGAACTCAGAGTTCACTTCTCAAACCTAGGTTATCTGAAAGGTAAACATAAAATAAAAATTAAATGTTTTAAGGGCTCAGATTAGAATATGTATTGCATAATTGAGTTTTGTTTGCTAGGGCTTAACCTCTTAGATATTGTTTGATTTTACTAAAATGTTTATGCCTTCATGTTAATCTTTAGTCATTAATTCCTGGCAAATTGTGTTCAAAAATATTATTCTCATCTTATCATCCAAAAGTACAACACACTGCATTACAAATGGACAACGACATATTAGAACCGTAAAAAAATAACAGAACATTCCAATGTTAGAGCTGGACAATGCATGTGTGCTTTTAGTCAAAGTCCTGCTGAGCTATTTTAGAGAATATTCCTGTATATAATATGTTCAGGAATCTGCCAAAACTATTTTGTGTGTGCTGATAATATTAGTTTACACACACATAATTACAGGTACACACATATATAGGGAAAGAAGAGTTTTAAATAAAATGGATCTCATCCTGAACAAAAATTTAGCACTTTTTTTTCTTTTTAGTGTGCTAAGAGCTTTAGATGGTTAAATATTTAATACTGTGTCAACAAAGAAATTATTTTCTCATAAGAAATAAGTTGTTAGTTGCTCTCAATCTATTTGAATTCTGGTATATCATGAGTAGCACAACTGTTAACAGTATCATAGGGTTAAGCTTTGGGTTTGTTTTGCATTTATCAAAGGACTTTAGCAAAAGCTTCGGGTACAATTTGTCCACATTTGGTGTGGGCAACTCGATGAGCATATTAATGCACATAAACTGAGATCTCCAATCTAAGACTTAATAGGCTAAGCATGATACTGATGCCAATTTGGAAGTTTTCTATTTCTTCTTACACCAAATAGTACAATTTTTCATGGAAAAATTTTTTCCAAGCTCTATAAGCATTTCATCTCCCGTTTTTCATGAAAAATTTACCAATTACAGAAGAGTCTTAAATGTAATAAACTAACAGGAAAGGGAACATTATGGAATTGTGAAGTAATCAGCCAAAATACACTGGGGTCTTAACAGAACGACTGGGTAACAACACAGTCTCATTTAGAACACAGTTTTACCATATGAACCAAAAAGTAGTATTATAACAAGGCTCCAGTGTACATGTCTTGGCAGAAAACCAAGGTTAAACTGAATAGGTAAGAACAAGTACAAATTTGTCACAAAACTGTTGGAATTTTTTATTCTAAAGAATGGACCATTAGCTTACTCTTTTGAGATGTCTGATAAATTTAAAATATTGAATGAGAGTCAAATGATGATCAAAATTTTTACCAATATACTGAGACTGTATGTAATAAAATTAATTAATTCAAAGCTATCAATTATGACAGTTCACAAAATAACTATAAAACATGAACTTAATAAATGTGACAGAGGTCACTGCCTATTTATTATGGAAACTGGACAAAGTCGGGGCCTAATTTTTATATGTTTTATAGAAATATAAATGTGTACATCATATACACTGCAATATTTGAAACTTCTACCTTTTGCCTTATAATTAGTGCAAGTCTTAAACTGATTAATCTCAGTACTCCTAGGACAGAATTATTTAAAAATAGCTGATGTTTTATGAGTGCTTTGTATGTGATAGGTATTGTGCTGAATGTTCCACATGCATTACTTTATTGATTTCTCATGACAGAATGATGAGGTTCATACTGTTGTTATCCCCACTGCAGAGAGAAGGAAACTGAGGCACAGAGAAGGGAAGCAACAGTCCCAAGAAGCAACAGTCCCAACCAGGAAATATAAAAAAAGAGCCTGTCTTTCTTACACATAATGTAGTATTATTACTTCCTTGACAATATTTTATTTTTGATTTGCTAATTACTTTCCATTAAATCAACAATTTGCATGTAGATATGCTCGTAACCAAAATGTAACACTGAAAACCTGTGACCAAAGCAGCTTTTTGGTTTGCATGATTCGATATATATGTGTGATATGTGTATTTTACAAATGCAATTTAGTAATGATTTTGCCTAATTAATTTTAATACTTTAACAAGCCAATACCACACACCACAAAATAGTCTTCCTACCCATTTTTAACATCAGAAGTCAAATGTAAAATGTAGAATTTCAGATACACTAATACACATCATACTATCCAGCTTCTCACATGTTTAGGGAAGGGGAAGAATAAAAGCCAGAAACAGAAATCAACAACAAAGAAAACTCGAGTACATCATAACTTGTCAAAAGCTAAAAATGGTCCTGTTTTTCTAAACATAGCAAAGGGAAGGAGGTAAAATAGATCTTCACACATGTAAAGGAGTTACAAAAAAATGAACATAGATATACCGTATGAGGCTAATTAGGTGAAGCATGCAGAGATAACTAGTATTAAGCATTAGTAAGAACTGTAATTAAGAGTAGTTATAGTAAAGATTTATAATAGGGTGCTGTTATTTACATATAGTGGTACTTACATCCCTGTACAGCCAAATCTACAGCCCAAACCAAAGTCAGGTGTGAAAGAAAGCACAACAACGTCAGTGAGTACTAGGACGTAGAACAAGGAAAAGTGTACAGTTTGTTCTTTATTTTAAAAAGCTAGCAATCACTTTATAGGCAATAACAAGCAAAAAGTTTCACGTGGATAAGCCAACAAATTGGGCTCATCGAACTATACAAATACTTACATCTATATAGTTGGCATTAATGTAATCTGAAGAAGGATCATCCTCGACAGGTTGCAGAATTACTCTGGAGTGGTCATCTACGGTTTTTAAACAATAAAATAAAGCTATTAAATTTCCCCTCTGTTCTGAAACAAGGACCTCAGTAGATAGTTAGAGTAATTCAGGGGTTGTTGATAGCTTCTCCATAATAGAGGGCTATTCAAATTTCCTTAAAGAAATACAAGAACTCTTTTTTTTTTATTGTGTTATGTTAGTCACCATAAACTACATAATTAGTTTTTGATGCAGTGTTCCAAGATTCATTATTTATGTACAACACCCAGTGCTCCATACAAGGGCTGTGATGAGTTCCCTACTTATTATAATATTCTGTTAATAAAGCTTCAATGACTAGCATCTTCATAGTTGGTAGGTTTTTAGGGAACATGGGAATGTCAGATGAATCATCATTGGATTTGTCTAAAGGACTGAACTTGTTGTAACTACTAATTCTGCTTCTTAGACCTGGTTTGAAATGGGTGGGATCCGTTCCTGCTGCTGTGTACAGAAAACGAGCCAGAGAACTAGAGAGTGAATTTTGAATCTCTGCTCTCGACTGCTTACTTCTTGAAAGTCAAGACTGAATTCTGATGTATTTGGAAGATATTTTAAAATAACTTAAATTGAGATTCGAATGGACCAAGTACATCACTAGCTAGTCACAAACTAAACTATGCAACTTTCCTTACCGCTCCTGTGGTTCCAAGGATAACCAATTTACTTATCCCACGCAAACACCCTGAAGACTTAATGAAGTCCCTAATGACAAGTAACACGGAGTGGCAGGAGTTCAGCCATGGGCTCCAAGGCAGAAATAAAGGCTATACTGAAAGAATAACACTCTCACCTTGAATGTATTCGGTAGAAGTGTTACAGCAATTTGTCACTGAAAAGACCTTTCTTTTTCATTATCCTGATATTCTCAGCTGTCAATAACATCCCCATGCATTTACATGCAAACATAACATCAAACAGCACGTTATCTCCACAGGCTGAAGAATCTGAGTCAATTTAATTAATGAAGATGACGACAACTTCAGAGTCACTGCCAACAGCCAATGCTGCTTTAATATTAAATAGATCACTTTACAAACAGATGTGCCACCCTTTGGGATTTTTCTTAAAGTTTAAAAGCATGTAAGGAGGACCTGCCACTATTATTTATCTTCCACACACAATATTTACACTCACCAAGAACTGTATGAGAACTTACATGCTATAATGTTTCCATATCGATTTTTTGCTCTATTTTGATCTTTTTTAGCTACATCCCAAGATGCAGACTGTCCTTCAAAGAAGCTCTGGGAAAAAGAAAAAATAAGAAGAAGACTGAATTTAACTCCTTTTCCTGGATCAGGTTTATCTGTTCTGAAGAACAAAATAATAAAAGCCACTCTTCTCCGGGAGGAAGAGAGTACTAGAGGAGTAAACAACTTCTCTTTTCAGATCTCAAAGCTTGTTTGTTGGACTCCTACTTGTTCATTTTGGATTGGACTGAGTTCAAAATGAGGACAAAAAGCAACTTTAGGGAAAAAAAAGGAGCTTGAAACGATTTCAAATTTAAGATTGCTGCAACTCTGAGAAATGGCAGTAGAGAAAGCATCAAAACGTCAAAACTACCTTTAATGAGTATCTTTCAAATGTTTTTCTCTTAGCATTTGTAACAGGAAAAAGAAAACCTGTTTTCCCCCATAATTATTCATTAAATCGTGTGCAGTACATCCCATTTCAGTTTCTTTGAAGACCATGAAAAGGACTGAGTCTCTACAACAAGGGACCATATGAAGATGAAAAAGAGTCACCATATCCAAGGATCTTGGAACAGATGAATTTGCTGATTGGTTTAATTACCATATACAGCAATTTAAAATATGGGTATAGATTTCTTTTTGCAGTAACACTTAAACTTTGCTCAACACAGGAAATGGGGTCTTCAAAGAATCAATGGTTTTTGAAGTGAGGTACACAGGAATACACACGAAATGCAGAAAAAAAACCGAGCTCTGGCAGAATCTTATAATTCCTTGCACTATTCTGTGGCCACAGCACAGTGCTTCTGGTGTGTCTCTAAAACCAGCTTTCAAAATTCACAGCTAATTTTATTTGCTCCCAAACGGAGGTATACAAGCCATCTGCAAAGAAAATACAGAGTTCAGAAGATTCTTCACGCAGTCAAACTCATTTTAGATGGTATTTCAAAGTCAAGTACTGCTTGGATTCTTTCACTTTAAATGTGTGTACACGGTAGTTTTGAATATGGTGGTCGAAGAGCTTCCTTCTATGCCTTAGGCCCACACTTCTCAGTAAATGCCAAGTGGCAAAGGAGATTTGTCCTTTTGGCTATGTTATGTTTATTGAGATGTTGAGTTTAAACCACTTCCTGGGCAGTATGACTTATATTTTGGATTTAGTAGGAAGGGGAAATCAAGTTGGAAGAATAATTTCCCACATCCTTCTTTTGGCTTCTTAAAATTGTCTAGATTTGCAATGCTCTGTTTTTCTTCCTGGTCACTTTCAACCAATAAGCCACAAAGAAAACTAAGAGTGACAAGCAGTACATTTAGAACACAAAGATCGACCCCAATTTTCAGCAGATGGGCAACAAGTAAAGAGGCAGAGAAGTAGCTCCTGCTTCCATCATTTAACTGGTTGAATCTGTAATGATACATTGGGGCTCAAAGGATCCTGTTAATGGATTTTTCCAGGGGTGAAATATAAGATCTAACATAGGGGTTTTTAAATAGCCCAGTAAAATTCTGGAATCCAACATTTAAGAATTCTTCAAGTGAATTTCGACCCAGAAAGTGCCCTCTCTTTCAATTCTGTCTGCCCCTTCTCCCTGCATACACATTTGAGGATATTCTCAGAGACCCAAGATTAGAGTCTAAAGAGTAGACTCCCCTCCTTGACAGTAAAGGGAGGAGGAAAAAGTCCAATTCTATTCTTATT
Organism: Mustela putorius furo; assembly: GCF_011764305.1. Lineage (NCBI taxonomy): Eukaryota > Metazoa > Chordata > Mammalia > Carnivora > Mustelidae > Mustela > Mustela putorius. The sequence goes on along the minus strand of NW_025422015.1, from coordinate 25,434,072 downwards.
AGAAATAAAATTTAACATAACAATGAAATTTTCACCTCATATTCCTCTTTGAACCCATAGCTGTCTGATGTCTTCATGAGATTAATGTGCTGCAGTAAGTCGGCAACCCTGATGGCTGGGTGCAGCTGTCCTGTCTGGTAAGGGGATTCTGTCCCCTCACATAGGTAGCGAGGCACATCTAGAAGACGACTGGACTCTGCTGTGGCACTGTGGTTCTCATCTGGTGGTTTTCAGATTCCAGAAGATTAAAAAAAAGACAAAGTTATCTTGTTTAATATATATCTATGCAAAGAAGATTGTAAGAACTTAAGATTTTTCTGATAACAGGAGGAAGAAAAAGAAATCTAGCACATGGTGAGTGCTGTGAAGTGTGTAAACCTGGCGATTCACAGACCTGTACCCCTGGGGATAAAAATATATTATATGTTTATGAAAAATTAAAAATTTAAAATTAAAAAAAAAAGAAATCTAGCATAGATCTAGGGCAGCTTCCCTATAAAGATAAAGCCCTTTACATCAGCTCAAGTTATGAAGTCAGAGTATATTATATTTATGTCAGTGAGATAACAGGTGCTGTGAGACGTAGACAGCTGATCCACTTTCAGAAAGTATAAGTGGAAGATTTTGCTGCGTTCTTCCTTTTTCTTGTATCTGCAGTCCCAGCAGCATAGAGTAGGGCCAGAAGATCAAGTTGTCAACTTGGAGAGGTGTTTTCATTGGTGGGTAAACTGAACAAACTCCTTCCCCACAGTATCCCAACCTTGCTCACAGACCCCATCTAGGCAACCCACCCCCACAGGGCTGCTCTCCGTGGCCTTGTGGGCCTACTCTGCTGCCTGGGGCCGCAGTCCAGACTGGGAAACATGGGCCTTCTCCAGAATCATCCCCTGGCCGCACTATGTCCACCAGTCAGGTTACACATGCGTTTATACTCAGTCTCTACGCTTTTGGGTTATTAGGATGGTTGTTGTTTTTATTGTGAATATATTTTGACTTTTGTGGTCACTGTGTGAAAGAAACTACAGTATGTCTCTGGGGCAAAAGGTGTAGGTTGTTCCTCTGGAATTCTTCCCTGACCCATCATGGCTGAGTCACATGGCTGCTTCGTTATGTTCCCATGGCCTCCTGTTCTATGTGTCCTTTCTTTTGCTCTATATTTTAGTCATTTGTCTCCTGATCTCTTTCTTTTCACTAAATTCTGAACATTTAAAGTGTAGAGTCATAGATGTCTTTTTGTTCCTAATGACCGGTGCAATGCAATCACTCAATAAATATGTCAGTGAATAAATTCGTTAAAAGAAGCTGAATCCCTCACCACCCACATTTAAGTGTAGGCCCCATCCCCATTGTGTTATTAGTTGAAAATGAAACTTTAAAGTCTCTTTATGTCATAAGGAAGAAATGAACAAGAACATTATACCTATGAAGAATAAATATTATTTTAATGACCACAGCACTAATTATTACAATGAGAAAAAGCATGCTTATATTTACCACATTTAAACTTACCACTTAAAAAAAAAAAACAAATGTTTTAAGGGGTATTACTTTGGAAAGCATTATACTGCCATATTCATTAACAGAAGAGAAAATACACTCTTAGGGGAACTTTTGTTTTTAATGATAATGCATACTGTAGAGAACGATATTTAATTAACAGTTAAACATATTTCAAGTGCTGGTACATTTGCCTGTTCTATCACCAACTCTACAAATAGGATATGGCAAAAAATGAATTGTTGTCCCCATGATAAACATTTTTTCTTCCTGGAGAAAGGGAAAAAAAAAAAAAAGAACCCCACAATCAGATTTGTGTGCGTCTGTAATTTAGTTTGATTGCATTTAGTTTATATTCCCTTATTAGGCTGAATGCTTTTTTCTTTTCCTTTTCTTTTGGTGGGGGGCATTTATTTCTAAAAATACCACATGGAATCCAAAAAAACCCCTGGTGGATTCTGTTGTGACCTAACCACCCCTCTATACACCAACATTTGTTAGCAAATATGATTTATGAATTTCCTTTACTTTCTATGAGACTACACTCAACTGATCTGTCTTTACTACAATATTACAATCAATACACTGACATAAAGGTTAACATGAAAATTAAACTAAAAAGCCACTGATTTGGGCACTGTCACAGAATATACAGCTTAAGATGAGAAGTAAAGAGGACATATAATGTTGCAGACACAAAATGCAATCACCCAAGCCAAACTAGGATAGCCCAGGCTCTGTGGAGTAGCCCCAGAGCTCATATCATATCTCCTGGTGCAGCAGAATATTTACAATTATAAAAGGCTCAGTGAGAAACAAAGAATTCACCCATATTCCAAATCTTACACGGTATGTGCAATATGAAATAGACAGTGTTTTCTGTTTTGCATTAAGCTTTAACACATAATACAAAGAGCAGTATTCATTAAAATAAGCACATATGAATTATTAATCTCAATACATTTCCACCTCATTATACCACCTAATAATATCGCTAGTAAGTGAGAGTACATGTTCTAATCATTATCTTATTACACATTTAAGAATAATAACTCCGTATACTCTTGATGGAAAGGTTTTCTAGAATTCTTTGCAATGCACTTACCAGTTATAGGGACTTTAACCCAATGAAGCAGTAAAACACAAAAAACACAAAAATATGAATCAATATGAAAAGTTTGAAGTGTTTTTAAAATCAGTACGTAGGTATTAATATTAAGCAATATTTGAAGTGATCTCAAAAATTGCTTCACAAATACAAAATCAAGTGAGTTAAAATAACTGTAAACACTATAATTCTAAAAATGATGAAAAATGCAAGAAATAATTTCTACAACTAATATGATTCATGAGATTTCGTTTTTAAAAATATTAAAAAAAAAAAAACACCAACCAGCTTGACTTTCAAAATGCAATAAAATGCATAACAATTGCGTCTATGGATAGATTTTATGACTTTTGTGTTAACTCTAGCCTTCCTTAAACTTAAATATCCCTTTTCACAGGGCAAATTCTTATAATAATCTTTTAAACATTATAGTTTGTAAAACTCACATACATTATTTCACTTTCTCTTTATAAAACTGTGAAAAAGTTTACAGATGGGAAAGCAAAGACATAAGGCAGTTTCATGGGTTCATACTGTGAGTCCCCAGGAGAACTGAGACTTGGACCAAATTCAACATTTTCTTAGAATATTACTGTAATGAAATTTTAACATTTAGGTAACTAACTTTTCCTCAGTGAGTTTTTAATATTTTAAGTGGATTTTACTTATTAATTTGATGGTGGCAGCATTCTGCTTAACAGAAGATGACATTTTCAGAGGCATTTGGTACCATCCCAATGATCATGATTCCTGGCTCCTCCTTACACGATTGGTCTACCCATTGGGATGAATTCCCCAGTTTACTTCCCTGCCATTATTGGTATGGACATCAAAAGGAGAGTTCAATCAGAGAAAGAGAACATTGACTTTCAGATTTTTTTCAGAATATATATTCTTTATATTATAAAATTGTAAGTTTAAAAATTATTTTAGTAAAAAAGAGGTGTGTTTCACTTAACTGAATTAGTTGAACTGTTTCCAAATACTTTAAAAATATGTTTAAATCTTGAATACATGGATAGTAAAAACATGCATAAAATGTAAGATAAAGTTTTATGTTTGCAAGAAATTTGAATTTTTATATTTAATGAGAGAATTGGTAACTTTTAGGTATATTTATCAGGCAATTTCCATATTTCTTTGGTAAAATCTTAAATAAAACACGGGGGTAAAACTAACACAGAGATTCTTAACATATATGCAAGCTGGTCATGAATCACTGGTATATAATTAGTCAAGGAATAGAGTACAAATTAAAATGAAACTCATCCCATTCTTAAATATACAGTTAAACATTAATTTTACATTTGAAAAGGCCTTATTCATTACAAGCAGTACCACTGGTCTAAGATGTTGTATAGTGGTAAAGCTTGGTTATTCTAGATATCTTGAAGGATAACACATCATGTAAGATGCATATAGAATGCAGACTCCACATCAATATTATAGTAACTTCACCTGCATTTATAAATTCTTAATAAAGACAAAACTAAAGCAAATGCTCCTTGGAAATGTGTTCTTTATAAGTTGCTATAAACTTAGGAGGATTGAGAAAAATCTTTCTATCAAGCAGAATTTTTTTTATATAAACTAAATCATTCAGGTAGCACTGGCCCCTGAGGGTGCAAGTGCACTTGCTTCATTCTGCTAACCTGCATATGCAAACGTTGGCCAGATATGAAGGGTCACTGTACTTTTGCTCCAAATCTAACAGAACCAAGACTTTAAAAATATGTTGCTTTAAATAAAGCATTTTACTGATTAGAAATCCACTAGCTCTGATTGGTTTGATGACAGTTGTTCTCTTTGATAAGATCATGACTTAGTTTTCAAAATCAAGCTGCTTCCTACACTGTAAATAATTACTATGTAGACAAAGCTTTAAGTCATGCAAGGATGTGTGATCCATGCAAGGAAGAATGATAAAGAATTAGGGCCTCACCTAACACAGCAGTCGGCACAAGTGGATCATTGGGCACTGCAGGAAAACAGAGCTCATGAAGGAATATATTGCCCTCAAGTTGTACTTTACATTTTTCCTTTAAATAGATTTATGTTTCTTAAGAAATATAACTACTCAACTTTGATTATTATAACTGGCAAAGGCAAAATTCTCTTTTTTAGCTTGGGTTATCTCAAAACACCAGGAAAGGTGCATCTATAATTAAAGTTCAGTTCTCCGTTCAATTTTAAAAGCCAGGAAGATTCAACTTGACATTATAAAGATTATGACATGGGGGCGGGGGAAGACCCATTTAAATCTCTCAAGTGCAAGGTACTTGGAGAAATAATTATCTCACATTCATTCCAAATACATTTTTTTTCAGCTAACTGTAACAAACAGAGTTTATCCTTTTTCCAAGTTTGTAAGCGGATATCTACAGTTGGTTACACTGCTGAATTCAAGCTTCCTAATAAAATATTAACATAGGCAATAGGTAGAAAAGTGTGGGGAACAAAAATGCTCTCAAATGTCTTTTGATTAATTACTAAAAAAAGTGGTTAGAGAGATGGTACATCTATATTTTCAGCAAAACTTATTTTCAACAAAACCAGTATTTTATATTTTTCTCTATCATATATATTATAGTGAAATAGGAGTGAAGTAAATAAAAAGACCCTATCATGATTAAAATTAAATTCCAAAATGACTCATACAGCATTACAGCTATTAATTTGGTGTTGATATATATCAAGGAAAATGATGCCAGTAATTACTGAAAATTTTCACCAAGCTGAACACTGCAGGAAAAAAACCCTTCCCTTTCTGAAAAGACATAAATACATACAACCAGGGCACCTGGGTGGCTCAGTGGGTTAAAGCCTCTGCCTTCGGCTCAAGTCATGATCCCAGGGTCCTGAGATAGAGCCCGCATCGGGCTCTCTGCTCAGCAGGGAGCCTGCTTCCTTTCCTCTCTCTCTGCCTGCCTCTCAGCCTACCTGTGATCTCTGTCTGTTGAATAAATAAATAAAATCTTAATAAATAAATAAATAAACACACACAACCTACAAATCCCTTATTTTCTCAACCTCCCCACTACGTATGTGTATAATCTGTATAGGAAATGATATTTCTTTTGTTTGCTTCTTTCCTTATATCCATATTTCAAACTGGAGTAGGCAAATCTCTGGAATTTGAGAATGCCTCTGTGTATACATGGCCAGGGATAAACATGATTTGTTTTCTTCATGTATTACTTGTACATGAGGATTTGAAGGAACAGGTAATTTCACTTAAAATTTAAGGACCAAAATAAACACAGTGCTATAGAACAGAATATAAAATTCATAGGAAATCTGAAGATAGACAGTAATATTGATTATGGGGCAATTATTCAAATCATCTGCCATGAAGGAGTACTTTAGCATCAATGTTTTAGAAGTCCTGCCTTTATAGATCAACATCAGGAATTTTTAATATAGATGAACAGATGGATGGATGGATTTTACCATTCCCTGCCAATCCCCCAGTTCAAATAAATTTTTGGATTTCACATCAGATACTTAAGAGCATGTTGTCTCTTCTTTCCCCTAGTTAACGTTTTATTACTGAAATTCTCCAGGACTCGTTGTAGAATAATAGAATAATTTTACCCATGCCATTAATTCCCAGAAAGAATTATGATGTTCAAGTTCTAAAGGAACTTCACCTTACACAAAAGAAGACTCAAACGGCAAAATAATTATAAATAAATTCTGAAGTGAGGTAATTTTATGTAGGCAATCAAGTATTTCAACTTAGAGCAATGACATATAATTTGGTATTAAGTAGTATATGGATATCATTTATGATATAGTAATAAAATTCATACAGTTTGCAGTTCAACGAAATCCAGTATCAAGACTGAAAACAAGTCCTCTTAAAAAATTCCATAATATTCCCTAACATGTTTCTCTTTCTGGCTGCTTTGTCCATTTCTGTCTTACTTTTTCTCACCATTCAAAATTAACATGTTGAATTCAAAGTGATTTAAAGGGCTTCAAAATCACTTATTAGGATTTTAATGAAGAACTTACATCTTGGACTGAAATTATGCTGGTCCATGAAGGTGATGGAAAGAGGGTCTTCTGCATGCAGCGTGCTCTGATCAGCATAACTTCTGTCCATAGCATTCACCATGTGAGTCATCTCCTGCCGGGTGTTCCCCATGGCGTCTTTGCGTTTTTTAGCAAGTTTGCTGCCAAGGCAAATACAGATGGGAAACCTTAGTGTGAGGCTTGAAGGAGAGTTGACACCAGCAGTAAGTAGTTCGAGAAAGCCCAAGGATAAGAATACATATAGATGTAGTTTGGAATCTCTAAGTTTCCTAATTTCAGGAATTAGGTTGGATATTCAAATGACACCTGCTGGTACCTATACAACTATTTGTCATACGGATATCTCAACATTCAAGTGGTCAAACGAAGCCTTTCATTTCTCTTATCATTAAAACAGCCTTAAATTATGACTATGCTTTATTAAAGCCATAAATAAATACTTTCTTAGTAAAAATGTTTAAGGAAAATTTAAGCTAAGGCTAAGTTTTGTTTTTCGGGTGATTAATTCTTTTGATCACCTTTTAGAAGTTCTTCTGGGGAATAACATGACTAGTTTTCCAAGTGTAATTTACTAGAGTTACCCAGTTAAGATGCACAAAAAAATCTCATTCTTCATTCTTTGTTTTATCATTCAGGAAAAATGTAACATGTGTAGCATTAACGCATTTAGCAGCATATTTATAACATTAATTCCCAACCTAATCTGGAGAATTGCATAATTTACCACTGCTAGATTTAATGCAAATACACAAATATATGGAAAAATTATATACTGTGTAAGAAAAGTATCCTGAGAAAGGTTGAAAAATACAATGTTGACACATTATACAAATGATCATAATCTTGAGTTATAGCCATGGTCAAATCCTAAAAATGTGTTTTAGAACCATGTGGCAGAGTCTTAACTGAAGAAATGCCTTATAAATGCAGCAGGTCAAGTAACTGAGGGGATTTAGAAATTAGTAGAGTGAGACGTTGGAACTACTCAAATATTGACATCTTTATCTAGGATGTGAAACATATTCTGGTTCTTTGTGAATGTTACACATAAAACATGCAATAAAAGACTATTAACTGTATATAAAACATTTATATCACATTAACAAAGCAATTTATATATAATATAAATAAAGGCATTCTAAAAGCCTGCAGTAGCCAGATTATGTTTATGGCAGCAGTTAATGTTGCCTTGGAATTATTCCTCAGTTGTCTGAAGAACGCCATCTCTCAGCTAGATCATTAACTAGGACATATTCTTCTGATTCTCATTAGAATCTATCCTAGAGTAAATATACTACAAATATTTTTTTTAAGGTTCATGTAATGGTTGTGTTTGTGTCCAAGGGCTTTTCCTTCATAAAATGAATGTGGCAATTTGAGACATAGTCTGGATTTTTCTTCCTGAGTACTATAGTACTTGGCCTCGGTGGGAGGTTCATACCCAACACACCCAATACATTGATTGATACAACAGATTTTGCACTTAAATAAAATAGTCAGAAACTAGGCTTTGGGATGCAAATGGCATTACTTTTTTAAAAGAAATAATAATAATGGTAATGACAATACTAATAACTGGACAACAATGACAAAAGTGTAACAAGAACTATCACCACCACCATCACTACCATGACCATTACCATCCTCATTTATTAGTAATATTTGCTGCATTCATTGAAAGAGTTAATATCTCTTTTTTCTAGGCTAAGGGGTAAAAACCCCACAAAAATCTTAAAGATTTCAGACAGGGAATACAGATGACTGCTGTTGTTAGTGCTAAGTCATTGTGTGGAAGGTGGGGATGGTGGAGAACTGGAAAGCCATTTAGGGGGCAACTAGGTCTAAGTGACTACTGGCATTTAATCCCAGTGTTGAACTTCTGATTTTAAAAATTATTTTTAAAGACAAGTCATGAATCTGAATATTTATGTTCAATTTCCTGATTTTTTTCAAGTCAATCTATTTCTTAAGACCATGTATGGGGCAAATTAAACAGCAGCAGGTCATATTTTAAGTTTACAGATTTTACTTTGCAAACTTACTCCTAGACCATCATATAAGGTATTTGTTCTTTGACCAACAATGTTCCTTTCCCTCTAATATCTGGTGCTCTTCGATTCTGTCTCACTGCATCAGAGGCTTCTCTGATCCGAATACAACCCGCCTCCAGTTAGGTTTCCCTGCTAGGTGGTTTTTTTTGTTTGTTTGTTTGTTTGTTTTTTAAAATAGCTAGGCATGGAGCCCAACACGGGGCTTGAACTCATGACCCTGAGATCAAGACCTGAGCTGAGATCAAGAGTTCGACGCTTAACTGAGTCACCCAGGTGCTCCCCTGCTAGGTATTTTTATAGCACCATGTTTTCTGCCTATGACATATATCAATGCATGGTTAATGGCAATGGTTAATGGTATCACTCTGTTTCCCCACTCTGTGTTCCATGGAGAGAAGATGATTACTCCTAGCACTTACAGCATATCTGGGACATAGCAGAAAGTCAATAAATGCTTTTTGAATGGATGAGTTAGGCTTGTTATGCTTCACACTTCTCAATTGTTAACTCAACTAATTCTCAGATCAACCCACTGAAAAAGGGATGAGGATTCTAACTGCATAGATGAGTTCACTGAGGCTCAGACAAGTTCAATAACTTGTACAAGGTTATTAATCTAATAAATAGGGAGGAATGACCTGGTTCTAGCCTAAACTATTACACTATATCCAGTTGCTGACACTTTTTAAAAATGCCACATTACAAGAACATAATATGAAGCATCTACTAGGCTCTAGGAATTAAACATTAGTTGTCATAAATTTGAGAAAATGCATGTGAACACAGCCAAATGTTTTGCCCCTTAAAAGTGTTAAAACAGTTAAAAAAAAAAGCACAATTTAAGAAATAACTCCTCGTCTTTGTTTCTTGGGCAAGAAGAATCATCCCTCAAAAAATTAGAGACTAAACTGGATAAAAATAACACAATTTGAAATATGGATTAAAAATAATGTTAAAATTTTGAGGATGGGCAGTTCAAAGCATTTAGAAAAGACAAGTTTAAAGTTTTAGGCTTTACTTTAAAACATATATAATTTATATGTACATTTTGTGATTAAGGAAAAATAAGAGGCAATTGTCAAATGTACAACAGATAAAGTTTTCATGGCAATGAAAGACTTTTCAGATTCACAAACCTTTGTTAGATGACAAATTATGGGGCGGGAGTAATTTAAACTTTGTTACTATTTGCCAGCCATGCATTATCAACTTGGTTTTTTATACCTTAACCCTCACAACAACCCTGTGAGGTAGGTTTTAATTCAGGTTATTGCAAAATAAAAATTAACAGTAGAGTTAAAGTGTTTTGGTCATGAGTGACCGTCACTATGACAATGCCAATGAATGTTAGCTCAAAGATCACAACTGGTTTTCTTTTAAATTTTATTTATTTATTTGCTTTTATTAAAAAAATCTCCAATTCAGGGTAGGTATATATGTTTAGATTAGATATGTTTAGATTTAGATTAGTTATGTTTAAGTAGCTTTAAAAATCACATATCTGTGACATTCTTTTGAACTATAATCATTAATGTTAACAGTCCTAAGTATTACAGTAACAGTACCATAACCTACTATATAGCCTAGAATAAAGAAATGTTACCCATCCACTAAGAAGCCAATCCCATTCTAACACTATAGGTACATCAATGGTTAATGATAAGCTTACTGACATTCTTATCAATACTTATTGATTCCTATGTTTGATGCTTTTTTCCCTCTCTGAGCAGTGTGTGTGAGTGTGTGTGTGTGTGTGTAGAAAATATATGTATATATGGTACACTTCAGGACAATTAGGCAATTCATTTTGCAACTACTTGAGTTTGACAGATGTGCAAATGAGTTTCATTATCTAAGCAGCCAACAGCATAAACTTCTGCAGGTGAATATATGGGTGGGCTATAAAGAGGAAAAGTGTTCCATAATTGTATGAAATGGTACAGTTAATTACCTTTGGCTTCATCAAACATGATTTAACAAGGATATTATGATTCATCACAATAAGCTAAAAGCACTGTTAGTTTACACCTGCTTGTTTCAGCAGATTATAAGCCAAGCATTTATGATATTTAAAATACTGGCAGATCTCTGTTATAGTCATTGAGACTCTTACCAAATTTTATTGTAAAGCTAGCTTAAATTTACCTCGTAAAATACTGTGGGATAAATGCCCCCAAACATACTTAATCACAACCCTTAAGTCTTAGAAGTTGGTGCATCAAAATTGATCAAGCAATGTCCAAGAATATTTTCTAATATCATTCTTTTGACTTGGATGAATACCCTGGCATCTTTGGTAAGAAACTGAAGATGACTAGAGAAATAGAAGGAACAATATTCTCTGTCCTTATTCAAACTAACGGTCCATACCTAAGTATAGGGTGAGCTAAGGGTTTGGAAGAGAAAAGGAAAAGAGAGGACACCTAGGTGTGTTTTACGTAGGATAAGAGGGTTCTTTTGGTCTTGGTTTTATAAAATCTTTGTCCTGCTTAAGTTATAATAAATTAACTCAGTTTTTCTTTTCTAAAAAAGTACTTTTTTGTTTCTGTGTCATTGCAACATTATCATATTATCTATTTGTTTTTAGAAGAGTTTATTTTATTTTATCTATTTGTTTTATCTATTTCTTCTTTAAACAAGAGCATACTGCTTGCCTAGATGGCCAGACCAAAGGTGTTCTGAAGTTATAATCCATCCTGGATTCCTGGAAATGTGGAGAAAGATATTATCACAGTTAGACCTGACCTGATTTGTAGTATGAGGTATCATGTTTATAAGATACAGGTTTGACTTAAGTAAATAAATGATGTTTTGGGCTGTAGTCTAAAGCTACTAGTGGAAAATTATAAATAAAATTAAAAGTAGCTGAACATACAGAAATACAATATCCCTTTTAAAAAAGATTAACAAAATAAGTTAATGGTTAACTTTATATTTTAGAGTCCAGAAAATATCACCAAAATCACAAACATTTTAAAGATTTTTTTGTTTCTGTTTTTTGAAAAGGGATACTGCATCTTTAACACATGTAAAGTTGTATATCACCCGTTTTCTACTTACAGGTAGTAGGAGTAAGAATAGTAGCTCCTCCTGGCAAGCAAATCACAGACAGTGGAAAAAGAGAAGCAATGGTGAATGAAAAGCGTGACTCTGTCACATTCAATAAAGCAGAAAAATGTGCGTTAAAAAATAAAATAAAATAAAATAAAGTAAAATAAAATAAAAGTCATGTTTTGTTTTGTTTGGTTTGGTTTGCATTTCAATTTGCTCATGCATTTGGTTAGATATATATATATATTTTTTTTTTGCCATGCAATTAGACAGATATGCAATAGAAAAATAAAATTTAAAGTACAAAATTTGGAAAACAGCATGCTGATATTTCTCTTGCTGCCAGAAAAATTAAAAAAATTAAATGGATTTTGTGTATTTCAACATGCAGTTAAGCATAATATTATCTATTACCATCAAAATGCCATGACAGATGGAACTGCTGTGTATAGAACTTGTACACTAAATTGACTATTTTTCTTCGAATACAAAACATAAATATCTATTAATATAGACTATATGCAGAGTGACAACTAAATTTCTAAACGAGTTGTTTTATCTTAATCGTACAGGGGTGCATACATATATTATGTGAATATACATATGCCCCATGCACTATATATACACGGAGATATGTCCACAGTAGATGTATGTGATCATAATATCATATACAAACATTTACTGCATTGAACATAATTTCAATTTATGTTGGGAATTAATAATGTATTCATGCTGCACATTTAAAATATAATACATAACCAATGAAAAAATGGCATACATTTGGAAATAATTCAACAGCGTTTAAATTAAAAAAAAAATGACATTGCGTTTTGAGAGATGCACTATCCCTTTTCTTAGCCTAAAAACTTACTTTATATATACCCTTAGCTGTAGAATTTTACTAAATTAAATTCCAAACCATATCTTTACACAAAACTCAAAAATACATAGAACTTTTTTCAACATGTCTATTATTCCTAGTGAGTCATAAAGTCTTGAGAAACTTAATTTCCCATAAAAATAAAGATCATAAGAGACTAAAATAGTTTGGTCTCATATTAGTTTTATTATAAATCTGTGTATTAAAAAGGAAACATTATATATTAAAATTGATTAAGCTTGATACTATGCAATATGTTGTTATAAAATCTGTGCCTTTGTGTATGTATAATAAAGATTAGTGATTAAATCATACATGATACATGTGAGACATACTATGTTGAATAAAAGTCATTACAAAGTTGATTAGATAAGGGATTCACATAATTTAGTTCTGATATTATATATTGGAGGGAAATATATCTAAATATGTAACTTTCTCTGTCTATAAAATTGCAACTCTTCCTAGTCAGGTTGTGGTGAGGAAGAGAAAGAAAGGCCCTGGTATACTTTCTATCAAAAGACAATCAATGTATAATTACGAAAAGTCAAACGTGAAGCATTTTAATAGAGAGGCCAACCATTTAAAATATGAACCAGAAAAAGAATTCATACATTATGTAATTTTAGACAGTTGCCAGAGCATTTTACCCACACAAAAATAATCATGCTTAGAGATTATTTTGGTTTACTTTAGGAAATTTATGTTTCACATTTTTTTTGTTGCTATTATTTCTGAAACAGAGGGCCATGGATAATGAAGGCTACTATAACATTTAAAAAAGTGTTGAATAAATAACAAATAAAACCAATAAGCTTAACCCAGTTCTAACTGAGTGAGGACATAATCAGAGGCCAACTTCATGCTCTCGTTTCCAATTTGAAGGGACTGGAATGGTTTTAATCGTGAAGCAAAGTTTAATTAACTCTCTATAAACAATTTAGTTAACTGCAAATATAAATTGAAACTAAATAGAGACATAAGATCTGAGAGATTACAATCAGCCATTTTATTGACCTTGATTGGCAAATTCATATTACTAAAATACTTAAACCTTCCTGTCTCAATTATGATGTATTCTCCAACCACAGAGGTAGACAACAGCAAAAAGAGAAAGCACTATTAGGGAAAGCACGTATGTAGCTAATTTAACACAAAACACTATAATGCATACCTAATGTTTCTAATGCAGATGTGTCTTCTCCAACATATATATCTCCAGGGGATAATTGTAAGGAGGCAATACATTAAAATAAACTCTGATGGATTGATTAAACATGTAGTATGAGTCTTATCTATACTGTTAATGACTTGAGTATAAAACAATCCTAACAGTATATGATTTAATATAATGTAAGCAACATCATTTAGTATTTGATATAATCAAAAATTTCAAACACATCTATACACAAAGCTATTTTAGGACTGTACTCTACATGTAAAGACTTGTTTAAAAGTCCTTCCAAACTGCAGTATAATCTAAAACATATGATAGGAACGATAGGAGGGTTGTATCAGTTTCTAAGATATGCCTTACAGATAATGACATTTTATAGAAAGAAAAAAATTCAAGTTCTAAAAACTGTATACTTTGAAATGTTTTTCAGCAGGAGTATACTTTGATCTCCTGAATAGAGTTTAGTTTAAATTCCAGTAGGTCTTAATATCTTCATAGAATTCCAGGAGATGGCGGTATTGGTTGATATTGTATAAAAGACTGATGTTCAAAAAAAAAAAGACTCTTCATATTAATGTGCTGAAATATCTAGCCAGCGAATATTTAATATACAATTGCACAAAATAATATTTAGATTCTTCTCATCTCTTACATGTAGCCAACATGTAGAAAAATAGAGAAAGAGTACAAACTAATTCACAGACCGTAATCCAAGAATCATAATAAATACTTTTGCCATTATTAGTAAATAACATTTCAAAATGTAAGAAATGAGTATCTCAAGTTTCTCTGCATCTGAGAAATTTAAATTCATACATTAATTTCAAAGTTAACTTGATGAAAAATATACCTTTATATCCAAAATCAAACTACAAGGAACTGATAGGAATTTATTTAAGAACCATGAGAAATAGACTCAGATGCTGGCAACATTGTCAAAATTCAATTCTTCTTGTTTGTTCTATTTCAAAAGAGCTCAGGGAAATAAAACAGTATTTGAAAACTACTGACATAAATGGTAGGTGAATGGGACAGAACAAAATCAGGTCTTACCTTTTTTTTACAATTAGTATGACAACTAGGAGGAGGAGGATGAACACCAGAATTCCAGCACTTATTCCTGCTATTTTCACCACTCTGTCTGTCTGCTTGGCTGGGTCTGGAATCACTTCTGGTTCTTCTGTTGCTGCTGCTAAATGAATTTAAAAAATAAGTTACTGAAAGCAGCTAATTATCACAAAAGTGGAAATTAGTTCCAGCCAAAAATTGCTATAAAAAGAGAACTTGTTTTATTTTATTTGAATAAAAAACCTGGATATATAAATACAAAAGCATGCTGAACTACAGCATAAGGAATTTAGGGTGGAGATAAGGGGAAATAAAGCCTTTTGAATAGGAATTTTATTATCACATAAAAATAAAACAAAACCTAGAAAAGACTATCAAAGGGAATGGTGAACTACTTTTCTCCAAATGTCTGTAAAAGTCAGACACAAGATTTTTAGCCTAGGACACGGAAAGAGATGGTGTCAGACTTAGGATTCATTTGTTTGCTGGCCCATTTAGCAAACACTTCCGAACTCAAGCACTTGGTGCTGTGCTTGGCCCTTCATGGTAGATGTCAATAGCTCTTGGCTGGGACACAAGAGGTTAGGTGAAATAACGCCTTGTCTAACTAGTGGAGGTGTCAGGTTTGATTTGATATAAATGATTTAAAGGAATAGTTGGTTTGGAGGAAAAGAAAAACAAATACATCAAGCAGCATTTCACATTCTCTTTAAAAATAAAACCCAGATGATAAACTTGGGAAATTGAAATTTGAAAAGATTAAGTTGTTCTATTTTTATTTTTAAAAATTTTTATTTCCCAAAAAACTTGTCCCTTCCTCCAATTTCTTTTTTATTTAAATTCTAGCTAGTTAACATATAGAGTAATACTGGTTTCAGGAGTAGAATTTAGTGGTTCATCACAACAAGTGCCCTCACCCTCCTTTTTTAAAGTAGCCTTCATGCCCAGCATGAGTCCAACACAGGCCTTGATCTCACAACTGTGAGATTAGGACCTGAGCTGAGACCAAGAGAAGGATGCTTAATCAACTGAGCCACCCAAGTGCCCCGTAACAAGTGCCCTCCTTAATACCCATCACCCATTTAGTTCCTCTTTTGCCCACCTCCCTCCAGCAACCCTGTTTATTCCCTATAGTTTAGAGGGTCTTACGGTTTGCCTCCCTCTCTTTTTCCACCTTTTCCCATATATGTTCATCTATTTTGTTTCTCAAATTCCACATGAGTGAAATCATATGGTATTTGTCCTTTTCTGACTTGTTTTGCTTAGCATAATACACTCTAGCTCCATTCACTTCATTACAAATGGCAAAACTTCATTCTTTTTGGTGGCTGAATAATATTCCATTGTATATATATGCACACACACTCATCTTCTTTATTCATTCATTATACCTCTAACTTTTCCCTCTTTCTCAAAGCAACTCCCATCCCCCAGATATATACACAATCAAAAGCATAAACCTTATTAGTCAATTTATAAGTTTCACTAACCTTCTGAAGCTATTTTCCTTTTACCTTATTAACCTTGAAAACTGGCAAGAAAAGTATTTTACGTTTTGCAATTACCAAAACTGAGGTTTAGAGACACAAGAATAGATTATAAATTGCTCAAGTATACTAACAAAACCTAACACATCTTCCATCTTCTAAAACAGCATTTCTCAATGTTTCCAGATCCATGGTCCCTCCTATTAAGAATGTGGGTGACAAGAGTATTACGGGTGACTCTCAGAATTAGGTACTTCGGGAAACTGCCTTAAAGCATCCACAACAGCATGAGATGGTGGCTGAGTGAACAAACAAACCCCTAAATTAACCTCATACCTTTCCAATAGATAATTTATAAATTCCTTTAAAAATGAGCTATTGTTCTATATTTTAGTTCTTTCTTTAGCATCTTTATCTTGGCTTCCAAACTCCCTCCCTGTGCTTTGATTCCAAGTTCTGTATATCTGCACATCTCAATATCTGTTCCACTTTCCTGAACAGCCACATTTTCTCCCCAAAAGAGATGGACACAAGATTAGTAATTTTTTAATTTTTCCAAGTATGAAATTAAAAATAACTAATATATCTAATATCAATATCATTTCATAAAATGGTAATTTAAAATAAAACCAGTAGGAAACATAGTTTGAGGAAAAGTGTTAGAGAAACAGTTTACTTTGTAAAACAATTCACTATATCTATCTTAATTTATCTGATTTCAATTGGAGAGGATAAAACCTCCCCATGGTTCCATATTTCATACCTGTTATTCTCAAGTAGGAAAAGCAAGCCTTCAGCTTGTTTCTTCTGGTAAGCAAGGGAGTTTTCCTTTCTGACATGACACTTTCCATATACTCAGGCTTCAGGAAATGTCCAATCTCATTAATTATGAATAGAGGTAGTGCAATGCTTACCACATTTCAAACTATACATTACGGTTCATTTCATCAAGGCATGTATTGAATATACTGCAGATCTCTTCTTTCCCAAGAATAATTTTAGAAATATAGTACATGTATGTGTATGAAAATAGGTGGAATATATCTCAAAGTTGGATATAAAGGTAAAGAGGATATATGCTGATTGTAATTCTCAAGTAGATTGGTTTAAATAGCTTCAAATAGGGAGACAGAATGATGCAGAATTCTCCAGGAGAAAACTTCAGTGCATACAACAAATCATCATTGTTCATTAATTAATGCTTATTCTGAAAAGGTTCTAGGTTATGCTTGCCTTTCAGAAGGTAATGATGATGGCTTTGTGATTTGACATATCTCACAGAATTAAATGTTTGTGAAACTCTTTGAAAGAGCAATTCTTGTTCAGTGAGGTTAGTATATATTTAATACACCATTTTAATTCAACAAATATAGTTATGAGCTACTTTTCTAAAGATATTATGCCATAAGGAGCATATATCTCCTAAAAATCTTCAAAACTGCTAAACCTACCAGAAAAATCTCAGAATATATGCAGATGCAAATACAAACTCTGATCCTGAAGTATTAACAGGCAGTCTTTTTTTTTTTTTTTGAAGATTTTTATTTATTTATTTGACAGACAGAGATCACAAGTAGGCAGAGAGGCAGGAGGAGAGAGAGAGGAGGAAGCAGGCTCCGTGCTGGGCAGACAGCCTGATGCAGGGCTCGATCCCAGGACCCTGTGATCATGACCTGAGCCGAAGGCAGAGGCTTTAAACCACTGAGCCACCCAGGTACCCCTTAACAGGCAGTCTTAATACTTGCTGGGTTTACAGTCAAAATGGCTAAAATTAGCAAGACAGGAAACAACAAATGTGGGTGAGGATGCAGAAAAAGGGGAACCCTCTTACACTGCTGTTGGGAATGCAAACTGGTGCAGCCACTCTGAAAAACAGTATGTAGGTTCTTCAAGAAGTTAAAAATAGAGCTACCCTATGACTCAGCAATTGCACTATTGGGTATTTACCCCAAAGATACAAATGTGATCTGAAGGGGCACTGTACCCCAATGTTTATAGCAGCATTGGCCACAACAGCCCAACTATGAAAAGAACCCAGCTGTCCATTGACAGATGAACGGATAAAGAAGACATTGCATGCATGTATACATATAATGAAATATTACTCAGCCATCAAAAAAATGAAATTTGCCATTTGCAATGATGTGGATAGAGCTAGAGGGTATTATGTCCCACTAGGTGGGACAGTCTGGTCTCAGTGAAATAAGTCAATCAGAGAGAGACAATTATATGATTTCCCTCATATGTGGAATTTAAGAAACAAAACAGGAGCATAGAGGAAAGGAGGGAAAAATAAAATATGATATAATCAGAGAGGGAGAAAAACCATAAGAGACTCTTAACTCTAGGAAACAAACAGGGTGGCTGGAGGGGTGGGAGGTGGGGGGATGCAGTAAGTGGGTGATGGGCATTAAGGAGGGTACATGATGTAATGAGCACTGGATATTACATACAATTGATGAATCACCTAACTCTACCTCTGAAACCAAAAATACACTTTATGTTAATCAACTGAATTTAAATAAAATTAAAAAGAAATACTAGCTGGGTTTAATAATTAAATAACAAAACTGATATAAAGATGATGGGTAAATAATTTCAAATTCAGAGATGGAAGAATTCTTATACGTCTAATTAAATAGATTTGCTGATGAGTTAATCTAAACATATTTTCAGAAACAAAAAGCCAAATATAAAAGTAAATTTCTGACTAAAGACACTGATAACCTTGCAAGCAAGTGTATTCTGGGTATAAAGTAATGAAACTTTTATAACCTATTATGTAAAACAATATTGCTATTTTAAAGTCATAGTCTATATGTCTTTGTTAAACACTGGACTTCAATTAATTTTTCCCAAACAGTTAAAGAAAAAAGCACCTAGTTCATTCATTTGGGTTAAGTAAGGGTGCCTGCCTGTCATGATTACAACTCTGGTGCAGAATTGCTCATCAGAGCTTCAACATCATTATTAAACTTGAGTATAGAAGACTAATCAAATTCTCCAGGAACATATGATTTAGTGTCTGTTTTCCCTTGATTGTGAATCCCCCTTAAAAATCTTTAGCTGTGACATTTACTATTACTATTGTTACCAGTATTTTTTATTAAATGTCCACATAAATTTATTACTTTAGAGACTTTAATCACACATATTTTTTTCTAAGTTCTTGGCCTACTAGAACCAAGGAACATAAATATCCTATTTAAAATCATTCAAGCTTAGAAGATTCATTAATGGAAATACAGAATAACCCCTAAGTGAGCATTTTCTATTTTCTTCAAGAGAGCAAAAAGCTATTATAGTGACTGAACCCTTGAGCCCAGTTTATAATTTATGCATATACACAAAGGCGATGTGGAACACCTCTTTCAGAAATGCTTTCCTTTGCCCTAAATCTTTACCTTTTTTATCTGTCAAAGATTATTTGAAAAGTCCCATTGTTCTGAAGCCAAAGGCAGCATAATTCTTTGGACAATGAGAAAGAACTAAAGGAGTATTTCCTTTTAATTGAGCAAATTTATGTGCTGCATTTTTTTTCCAAAATAGTTAAAGTGACCTCATAAATTGTGTCCTTCCTCCCACTATGTAAAAATAATTTACCTAAAAACTTCAGGTAAAAAATTTAGATTTAAAAATATATAAATACCACCAAAATATACAAATCTACCTAAATTTAAAAGCTGTGGTCATAAAAAACAGTCTTCCATTTTCATGATGTATTAGAGGCGGAAGCCTCTGAGTTCAATATATCAGGTGATCTCATAACAGCTTTAGAGACACCATTATCCTGTAAATTCCACAAATTTTCCAGGTATTTCATTAGTGCTTTCTTTCCTTCTCAGCTGTAATTCTGAAGATTGTTTACACTCACTTCTCACTCATTAATTTAAATGCTATAATCAAAGGGAGGAAGATGGCAGAAGAGTAAGGGACCTAAGTTTGTCTGGTCTTTGGAATTCAACTAGATAGTTACCAAATCACGCTGAATACCTGTGAACTCAACCAGAGATTTAAGAAAAGAATTGCTGCAATTCTACAAATGGAAAAGAGACTGCTTTTTGCAAGGTAGGAGGTGCAAAGAGGTGAATCCGAGGGAATATATCAGATGATAAAGTATAGAGGAGGGATCCTCCATTTCCCAGCCATTTGGAAGTGGTATAGCAGCAGAGCACAATATCGGAACTTTTAGAAGTTTGCTCCAGTAACGGATGTCCCTGCCTGAAAGGCACACAGGTGGCTAAGCAGGGGTGGAACACTAGATGGGACAGTCTGGTCTCAGGAACCCTGGGATCACAGGAAGACTGAGGTGCCTGAGTGTGGCAGAGTTCCCAGACATTGGAGTGGGGAAGCCAGCTGCAATCAGTGAGCCCTGGAGTGGACTTTCAACTTGGGATCGCCATAAATCATGAACCATGGCATGGTCAGGTGACCCCTCTCTTATTAGGGGCCCAGTAAGTGGCAGAACTGGGGTGAGCCCCCCTCCCTCCATGGGAAGGTCTGTGTGGGTGCCTGCTGCAGGAGTCTTTAGGGTTTGGAGACTCCAAATGGGGTCATGTGTCAGTGTCATGTGTCACCCAGCTCAGTCCCAGGCTGGGTAAGCATTGAGTGTGGACAGAGACAAAGGAGACAGAAGTGATTGACTGCTTTTCTGTGAGGGTGTACTAAGGAGTAGGGCCCTAAGCTTTTGGCTCTGGGACTGGAGATCAGATGCTGCCATTTTTATTCTCATGCTCTAAAGCAGTGCAGAAAGCTTTCAGGGAATAAAACCGATGTAGAGCAATACTGAGCAGATTACTTAGCCTGGTCCCTGGCAAGAGTAGTGTAGTTCCGCCTCAGACAAAGACACTTGAGAATCAGTGCAACAGGTTCCACCCCCAGAAGATCAGCAAGAACATCCAGCTAAGACCAAGTTTACCAATCACATAGAACTGCAAAACTCCAGTGCTAGGGGAAAACAGTATATAGAATTCATGTTTACTTTCCTCGTGGTTCTTTAGTCTTCCAGTTTACTTTTTTTTTCTTTTTTCCTTTTCAATTTATTATTTAATTAACTTTCAGAAGTCTTTTAAAATTTTCTTTCTTACAGTTACATTCTATCCTTACATTGTATTTAAATTTTATTTTTTATATGGAAGTTTTTCTTTCCTTATAATTTTGGGATCTGGTTTTCTAACAGACCAAAATACACCCAGGATCTAGTGTATTGCTCTGATCTGTTCAACTGTCTGATTATATTCTCTCTCTGTCTTTTATTTTATTTTATTTTATTTTCTGTTTCAGATCTCTTCTGATTAGTTTTCTATATATTCCTCTGGGGTCGTTGTTGCTATTTTAATATCTTGTGCTCTCCTTCATCTACTTTTCTCTGGACACAATGACAAGACAGAAAAACTCACCTCAGAAAAGAGAACAAGAGGCAGTACTGACTGTGAGGTACCGAATCAGTATGGATATAAATAAGATGTCAGAACTAGAGTTCAGAAAAATGATTATAAAGATACTAGTTAGACTTGAAAAAATTATAGAGTACAGTAGAGAATTTCTTTCTGGAGAAATAAAAGAACTAAAATCTAATCAGGTTGAAATCAAGAGGCTATTAATGAGATGCAATAAAAAATGGAGGCTCTAACTGCTGGGATAAATGAGGCAGTAGAGAGAATTAGTGATACAGAAGACAAAATGATGAAGAATGAAGAAGCTGAGAGAAAGATAAACTGCTGGATCATGAGGAGAGAATTTGTGAGATAAATGATACCATAAAGCAAAATAATATTAGAATAATTGGGATCTCAGAAGAGGAAAGAGAGAAAGAGGAAGAAGGTATATTTGAGAAAATTATAGTTGAGAACTTCCCCAATCTGGGGAAGGAACAGGCATTCAAGTCCAGCAGGCACAGAGAACCCCCTTAAAATCAATAAAAATAGGTCGATGCCTTAACATATAACTGTGAAGTTTATAAATTTCAGAGACACAGAGAAATTCCTGAAAGCAGCTTGGGACAAGAGATCGTTAAGTTACAAGTGTAGAAACTTTAGACTGGCATCAGACCCATCTACAGAGACTTGGCAGGCAAGAAAGAACTGGCAGGATATATTCAGGGTGCTAAATGAGAAAAATATACAGCCAAGAATACTTTATTCAGCAAGGCTGTCATTCAAAATAAAGGAGAGATAAAGAGCTTCCAGGACAAACAGAAACTAAAGGAATTCATGAACACTACACGAGACCAGCAAGAAATATTAAAGAGAATACGTGAAATGAAGGGAGAGCCCAAAAGTAACATAGACCAAGAAGGAACAGAGACAATATACAGCAACAAATATTTTGTGGGTAATACCATATCTTTCATGGTTACTCTGAATGTAAATGGGCTAAATGCCCCAATCAAAAGACACAGGGTATCAAAATGGATAAAAAGGGTGCCTGGGTGGCTCAGTGGGTTAAAGCCTCTGCCTTCGGCTCAGGTCATGATCCCAGGGCCTGAGATCGAGCCCCGCATCGGGTTCTCTGCTCAGCGGGGAGCCTGCTTCCCCCCACCCCACCTCTCTGCCTATTTGTTATCTCTGTATGTCAAATAAATAAATAAAAATAAAATCTTTTAAAAAATGGATTAAAAAAAGCAAGACCCATAGATATGCCATCTGCAAGAGACTCATTTTAGGTCCAAAGACAGCTCCAAATTGAAAGTGAGAGAGTGGAAAACAATTTATCATGCTAATGGACATCGAAAGAAGGCTGGGGTAGCAATCCTTAAATCACACATATTAGATTTTAAACCAAGGATTGTAATAAGAGATGAGGAAGCACACTATATCATAATTAAAGGGTCTCTCCAACAAGAAGATCTAACAATTGTAAATATTTGTGTTCCTAACATGGGAGCAGCCAATTACATAAATCAATTAATAACAAAATTAAACAAACACATTGATAAAAATAACATAATAGTAGGGGACTTTAACCACCCATTCACTGCAATGGACAGACCATTTAAGAAGATCAACAAGGAAATAAGGGTTTTGAAAGACACACTGAATCAGATGGACTTTACAGATATATTCAGAGCATTCTATCCTAAAGCAACAAAATACACATTCTTCTTGAGTGCACATAGAACATTCTCCAGAGCAGATCACATACTGGGTCACAAATCAAGTCTCAACTGGTACCAAAAGATTGGGATCATTCCCTGCATATTTTTCAGACCATAATGCTCTGAAGTTAGAACTCAATCACAAGAGGAAAATTGGAGAGAACCCAAATACATGGAGGGTAAGAGTATTCTACTGAAGAATGAGTGGGTCAACCATGAAATTAAAGAATTTTTAAAAATCATGGAATCAAAGGAAAATGAAAATACAACTGTCTGAAACCCTTGGGATGCAGGAAAGGTGGTCCTAAGAGGGTAGTATATAGTTAATATAAGTCTCTCCCAAGAAATAAGAAAGGTCTCAAATACACAACCTAATCTTACACCTAAAGGAGCTGGAGAAAGAACAGCAAATAAAGCTTAAACCTAGCAGGAGAGAATTAATGAAGACTAGAGCAGAAATCAATAAAATAGAAACCAAAAGAACAGCAGAACAGATCAACAAAAGTAGAAGACTATTTTTTGAAAGAATTAATAAGATCTATAAACCTCTGGCCAGACTTACCAAAAAGAAAAGAGAAAGGACCCAAATAAATAAAATCATGAGTGAAAGAGGGGAGATCACAACCAACACCAAGGAAATATGAACAATTATAACATAGTATGAGCAACTTTATGCCAACAAATTAGGCAATCTGGAAGAAAAGGGTGATTCCTTGAAACTTATAAATTACTAAAACTGAAACAGGAAGAAATATAAAACCTGAACATACCCATAACCAGCAAAGAAACTGAAGCAGAAATAAAAAATCTCCCAATAAAGAGTCCAGAGCCAGATAGTTTCCTACAGGAATTTTACCAAACATGTGAAGAAGAATTAATAGCTATTCTTCTGGAAGGAAAACCCCCAAACTTGTTCTATGAGGCCAGCATTACCTTGATTCCAAGACCAACAAAGATCCAACCAAAAAGGTGAATTGCATACCAATATCCCTGATGAACACAGACGCCATAATTCTCATCAAGATAATAGCCAATAGGATCCAACAGTATATTAAAAGGATTACCTACCCCAACCAAGTGGGATTTATTCCTGGGTAGTTCAACGTCCACAAATCAATCTATGTGATACACACTACATTAATAAAAGAAGGACAAAAAATATATGATCCTCACAATAGATGCAGAAAAAGCATGTGACCAAATACATCATCCTTTCTTGATTGAAACTCTTCACAATTTAGGGGTAGAGGGAACATACTAATATCATAAAAACCACCTATGAAAAGCCCACAGAGAATATCATTCTCAATGGGGGAAAACTGAGAGCTTTTCTCTTAATGTCAGGAACACAGATGGCAGGGATATCCATCCTCCCCACTGTTGTTCAACATTGTACTAGAAATCCTAGCCTCAGCAATCAGACAACAAAAAGAAATAAAAGGCTTGACTGAATTGGCAAAGAAGTCAAACTCTCACTCTTCACAGATGACATGATACCCTATGCGGAAAACCTGAAACACTCCATCCCCAAATTGTTAGAACTCGTACAGGAATTCAGCAATGTGGCAGGAAATAAAATCAATGCATAGAAATCAGTTGCATTTCTATAAAATAACTGTGAGATGGAAGAAAGAGAAATTAAGGAATCGATTCCACTTACAATTGTACCAAAAACCATAAGAGGGCTGCCTGGGTGGCTCAGTGGGTTAAGCCTCTGCCTTCAGCTCAGGTCATGATCTCAGGGTCCTGGGACCGAGTCCCGCATCAGGCTCTCTGCTAGGTAGGGAGCCTGCTTCCTCCTCTCTCTCTCTCTACTTGTGATCTTTCTCTGTCAAAAAAATAAAAATCTTTAAAAAAAAAAAAAAAGTAAGATATCTAGGAATAGACCTAATCAAAGAGGCAAAGGATCTGCACACTGAAAACTAAGAATATTCATGAAAGAAACAGAGGAAGACACAAAGAAATAGAAAAATGTTCCATGCTCATGGATTGGAAGAACAAATATCATTAAAATGTCCATGCTACCTAGAGCAATCTAAACATTCAATGCAATCCCTATCAATATACCATGAACTTTTTTCATAGAGCTAGAACCAATAATCCCAACATTTGTATGGAACCAGAAAAGACCTCAAATAGCCAAAAGAATGTTGAAAAGGAAAACCAAAGCTAGTAGCATCACAATTCCAGACTTCAAGCTCTATGACAAAGCTGTAATCACCAAGACAGTATGATACTGGCACAAAAACAGACACACCGATCAATGGAACAGAATAGAGAACCCAGAAATGGACCCTCAGCTCTATGGTCAACTAATCTTTGACAAAGCAGGAAAGAATATCCAATGGAAAAAAGACAGTCTCTTCAACAAATGGTGTTGGGAAAATTGGACAGCCACATGCTGAACAATGAAACTAGACCATTTCTTTATACTATACACAAAAATAGACTAAAAAAAGGATGAAAGATCAAAATGTGAGAGAGGAATCCATGAAAATTCTAGAGGAGAACACAGGCAGCAACCTCTTTGACCTTGGCTGCAGCAATTTTTTGCTAGACAAGTCTGCAAAGTCAAGGGAAGGGCAAAAATGAACTATGGGGACTTCATCAAAATAAAAAGCTTCTGCACAACAAAGGAAACAATAGGTTAAACCAAAAGACAAGTAAGAGAATGGGGGAAGGTATGCAGAAATGTCTTATCAGATAAAGGGCTAGAATCCACAATCTATAAAGAACTTATCAAATTCAACACCCTAGGAACAAATAATCCAATCAAGAAATAGGCAGAAGACATGAACAGACACTTCTCCAATGAACACATACAAATGTCCAACAGACACATGAAGAAATGCTCAACATAATTTGGCATCAATTGAACCCTCCTTCAGGATATAGCACAACTATCCTCACAGGTGTTCAAGCCAAAAACCTGAGCAAAATTCTTGAATATTTCTCTTATTTCCAGGATCAACACATCTTTATCAACCAAAGTGAGATGCTTTTGAAAGTAAAAGGGGATGCTACTAATAATTATGATAGGACAAAGGCAAAAAATGGAGTTGTCCTGGGTAAACAGGACAGATGACTGATTACTACACTTTTCTTTCTCATACAGTTAGAGTACTGCTATTTTCTAAATACCTCTTGTGCCTACTTTTCCTATCTCCACCGCTACTACCTTAAGTCAGGTCAACATCACATCTCATCCAATTTACAGAGCAGTCACCTATTAAGTCTCCCCAACTGCACTCTGCCTGTTCCACATTAGCACATGATGTAGCCCATAGTGCATCTGTGTCTTCAACTGTATCACGTCACTCCAATGATGAGAACCCGCCAGTGGCTTCCCACTCCTATAAAGATAAAGTCCATGAAAGCAGGAACCATGTTTGTTTTCCTTAGCATTGCATTTCTAGTAGGGTCTGGAAAGCCACAGCAGTACAAAGCACTGGTTGAGTAAGTAAAAGAACAACAGTAAGGCTGCTTATGGTATCTTATACTGACACACAGAAAATTGCTTATCTTCCTAAAAAACAAGGACAGATTTGATCGATATGCATAATCTTGCTTTGGATGCCAGCATAAGCTTCTGAATTGTTTCTAGAAATTTCTAACCCCTCTGCTAGCAACTATACATACACAAAGTTAACTGTTTCTACCATCTGACAACATCTACCACTAAACCAAAGCGCAGGGAAATTTCAGTCATGGGAAGTACAAGAAACTTGTATCAGAGTAAGGCCCTATTTTAACTCTCAGCTCCTTCTCTTACTTGTTGTGCAACAATGAGTAAGTTGGCATCTGTGAGTTAATATTTTACCTATAAAATAAAAATAACAGTAGCTATATCATACTAGCTTTTAAGAGTATCAAGTGACACCATGATGTGAAAAGTTCCTATAAAATGTGGAACACTGGTACTAATAGTAGTAACAGAGGTCCTGCCACCCTGAGTGGAGATGGCCCAGATGTCAGCCCATTGGGTCCATCACACACAAAAAATTAAAAATTATGAATAGGAGAACTGACAGGACTAGAAAACAGTTTTTAAAAATCTTAACAGTCTCCTGTATAAATAAATAATGGTGAGTTTTGTCAAGTACATGTTATTAATTAAACAGTCTGCCACAGTGGACTTCTCAGCCTTACAGGCATCTTGAAGCATGCATTATTTAACTCCATGATTCTTTGAAGTCCTGTTGCTTCATCATGTCATATGATCTTATGAAACCTGTCCAGTATCAGGGGGTTGGCAATAAAAAACAGGGTCTACTGGAGTTTTCTATAGGTGAAAAAT
The DNA here is from genome assembly GCF_011764305.1 of Mustela putorius furo. Lineage (NCBI taxonomy): Eukaryota > Metazoa > Chordata > Mammalia > Carnivora > Mustelidae > Mustela > Mustela putorius. The sequence continues at coordinate 25,406,322 of NW_025422015.1, read as the reverse complement.
GAAAACCGATATAGTATGTATTTTCTTTTAACCGTTAACTAAAATATGGTTTATTCTTGTTTAATTAAGGTGTAGGTATTACCTGAAAATTTCTGATGTGGAAAATAATAGTTCAGAAGTCTATGAAGCCTTTAAATAACTATGAACTAAAAGTACAGAATAACATTACAAAGATTTAAAATTCATTTCACACTGCTTACACATGACATCTTGTAGTCTTTAATTCTCTACCTTTTAAAAATTTTAAAACCACAGTTTAAGTTTTACATAAAATCCTGAAGAAATGATAGAAACTCTTTTTAAAAAAGTAATAAATTAAGTATCACGTTTTAGAAAGGTACTTGAAGGTTAAAAAACATGTTCAATATTTTTTGCTTCACAACAACTTAATGAAGGTCAAATATTTTACATGTGAATTTTTCATTAAGCTTTCCATTCAGTTAAATTTATTCAACTGGGTAAAGTAGAGCCTTAGTGTTTTCTCTTACTTCTTAAACATGGTTAAATCTATCTGCTAAGTTATGTCTGGAGTCTGTCCTTAATTCTCTTTCAGTGTGTTACACAGACCCAGCTGTCTTGCTTTTTCATGAAGCCTTTCTGCTCTCCTTAAAGGCCTCCTCAGATTTATCCTTTCTAATGCCACAAGAATGAGTTTTCTCAAATGCAAATGTGACTAAATGACTTTCTAAACTGCTTCCCATGGAAGAAGAAAGGCAGAAGTTCTTGGTACAACATAAATGAAGCCTTTAAGGCTCTAATCAACCTTTTCCATCTCATCTACTGACAACTCAAATTCTTTAGGCTATCACATACCCCCAATCAGACAAAAGCACCAGCCCTTCCCCAAATACTCCTCTATCTATTCCAGGGTTTGGCAAACTGTGGCCCCTGGGGTTGTATCCAGCAGATTTGGACTGCAACTATTATATGCTTGCAAATATTCAGCTTCACAAGATAATGTTAAATTATGATCCAATTATATACCCACCAGGTGTTTACATAAACTCAATTTAAATTACATCTTAAAAAAAAATTACATCTTAACACTTTGTATTACCACACTTCATGATTTTTGCCAATTTAGTGGTAGAGACTGACATCTCATAGGCATTTGATTATTGCAATTATCTTTTGAAAAAAAGAAATTATCTTTTGGGATACTTATTTAAAATATTTATACCTATTTCTTCTCTTTGCATGGTGCAAAACTTTGGCTCATATTTTTAGATTTAGTTTTCATCTTTTCTTATTAATGGAAAATATTTTGTGTATGGATAATATCTTTTGTCAGTTACGTGTTACACATACTTTCTATGGGGTGGTTTTCCTTTTACTTTATTTATGACAGCCTGATGAATAGCAGTTCTTAGTATTAATGAAGTCAAATATATCAATCATTTATTTGAATTCATAGAAACAATCTCTTTCTCTAAAAGTTTTAAAACTATGCACTTCCTACTTAATCCTGCATCCATCTGAAATTGCTTTCTGAATATGATATACACTAGGAAGACATTTCAGGTCTGGCCCTCCAATCCTTCACAAATAAGTATTCAGTTATCTGTGGACAATTTTTGAATTTATCCAGTCATCTACAATCCAGTTCTGTCCTATATTCTAATTACATAAATGCATGAATTCAGTTTCTGGATTTTCCATTATTTTGTAGGAGGCAATGATGACATGGTTTTAATTACCACAGCTTTATAATACGTTACATGATGGGCATGTTCCCAGGCCTTGTCCTCTTCTTAAGCATCTTGGCTAGTCTTTACACTTTGCTGCAGCTTCTTTGGATTAAAGTTCAGCTGATTAATTATCTTTACACTTCTGTCAAAAGTGCTCTGTAGTCCATCCAAAGAGTTTTTAAAATTCGAACAATTTGTGCTTTTGCTTTTTGCAAATTGTTCTTGGTTTAGTTACTCTTAATAGCTTATTGCTAAACTTTATGATTTGCACTTTGCCTCTCTGAGTGTTTTGTACACCACTCTTTTGTATTCTGAACAGGACAATCACAATTTCTGCGGTCCTTTGAGAATGTAGATCTGTTGTTTCTACTAACACTGACAGTGAATTACTTCCAGGAACGTTTGGTGACCTTTGGTTGTGAGTTAATGGCTTTATGTTAGTTTGTGGGAATCCTGCAGGCCTAAATTGATCATTCTTTCATCTACAAAAGAACCTGCATCACCTTCTGCCCAGTAACCATGAGGGACCATAGGAGTCAGACTACTTCTGCACTCCTCAAGAGTATCAGCTCTATATGAGAGTTCAGGCTAGGCAACCCTCTTATTACCAACCCAAGCACCTGTGTTTCAATAGCTTCAGCATCCCTTCAAGGACTACCAACCTCTCCTTGTGCTCTTGCTCACTGTTCTTACCTCCATGCATCTACTTTTTTGGGGTGGGGGACAGAAGCAGAATACTAAGTCCTTAGAAACCTCTCCTAGGTACTGTGAGGTTGGTAATGTACCTAAAGATGTGTCCTATCTAGGTAGGCTGTTCTGCAGACCCCTTCAGAGCACCTCACCTGCCAGATTTCCAAAATGGAAGTCAGACCATGGGATTTTATGTTTTTTCTTGAGAGCTTACTCAAGACCTTAATCCTTAACTATCCTCTCATCTCTAAAACAACAGTTAATTATTTGCCCATAACCCATATGTAAAATTGGATTGCAAATATTTTTTAATAGATCTAAAAAATATGCTAGATTAGAAGCTAATTGAGGGCAGATATAATTGTATTCATCTTTTATGTCCAGTGATTTACAGTGACCAGAGGTTTAGTTTAACGAATGAGTAACAAAAATATTCATTTGTCAAAGAGTACCACCTACATAAACGCTTGTATCATACAGCATAAAAGCATGTTTAAAGTTTTAACATTTTTGAAATAAATACATTAACGCTAAGGTTAAGTGAATTAATTTATGAAATCTATAATTATTCTTTAAAACAAACTGTTCTACATAGCAGAAATTGTTATGGAACTTCAATATCTGGAAAAGATAGTGATAAGGGACACTCTAATCAGGTGGCATTAAATATTTTTGTAATAACAAAACCACTGATCCGGGTTGGAGTTCCAGGTCTGCCACATATACTAGTTCGGGGGCCTTAAGTAAGCTACTTAACCACTGTGTTCCTTCATTTTCTTATTGGTACAATGGAAATGATAAAGATACATATCTTCTAGGCTGACAGAAAGTATAAACATGTTAAAATACATAAAATACTTGGGATAATACCTGGGTAATTAATAAGGCCTCAGTAAGTGTTAGGGTAAAAATAATCAAAGTTAGATAAAATCCTTTTTCTAAATCTAAATTTCCAAAAATGGGAGTCAGACCATGGGATTTTATGTTTTTTCTTGAGAGCTTACTCAAGACCTTAATCCTTATCTATCCTCTCATCTCTAAAACAACAGTTAATTATTTGTCCATAACCCATATGTAAAATTGGATTGCAAATATTTTTAAACCATAATTAGTATGAGTTCAAATAAATAGCTAATGGAGAGAAGTCTAATTTCTAAAAACACAGAGATATTACTGTTACCATTCATCATTTATCACATATTTGTTGAATACCTTGGGGGTAAAAAGATTGTACTAGACTAAAAACCAGAAAGAGGAACAAATGCTCCTCCTTCAGAGCATGTATAATCTAGAAGTGCAGCCAAGCACTTACATAATTGTACTTAGTAGCAGAATATGGCAAGTACCAAAGAGGTAAAGGTGGGACTCTGAGGGAGATGAAATCATATCTAGTTTGTTGATATCCTAAAACATTTCTTAGAATCGTTCAACATCAAAGTCCAACTTTTATTTTTTTATTTTTATTTTTAAAAGATTATATTTATTCAGTTGACAGAGAGAGAGAGACAACAAGAAAGGGTACACAAGCAGGGAGCGTGGGAGAGGGAGAAGCAGGCTTCCCACTGAGCAGGGAACCCAATGCTGGGCTCAATCCCAGGACCCTGGAATCATGACCTGAGGCAAAGGCAGACATTTAACGACTGAGCCACCCAGGTGCCCCAAAGCCCAACTTTAATTTTATTTTCCTTTTTTTTTTTTTTAAAGATTTTATTTGTTTATTTGTTACACACACACAGAGAGAAGGCGCACAGAAAGGGGGAGCAGCATACAGATGGAGAGGGAAAAGCAGGCTTCCCGATGAGCAAGGAGCCCAATGTGGACCCGATCCCAGGATTCTGGGATCACGACCTGGGCCGAAGGCAGAAATTTAACAGACTGAGCCACCCAGGTGCCCCCAAAGTCCAACTTTTAGATAAAAAAAAACTTCTTAGATAAAAAAAACTCAGAGGAAGTACACACCGTTTTCATGGTCATGGTATTAGTTATTGACACAATAAAAATATAGCCCATGCTTCCTGACCCCCATTTGGCACCTTCACTTGGGACCAATGTGGTTAGCCATCTAGTTAGGAAGATTTTTTTACCACTGTCTTCTCAGAGAACTATACCAGAGAGGTATCAACCTCAACCACTACTTAACAAAAAGAAACAAAGTTGGAGAGATAGAAATACAAATAAATTGATAGTTAGATCAAACCTTTCCTATAAATACCAGAGATGGGTATATAGATGGATGGATGCAATCTGGGAGTATTCTTAGAGAAAGTTATAAGGGCTTTTTAAAAAAATAAAATTATAAAATGTAAATTCCATGACCCATCTCAAATCCATGAAGAAAAGGCATGGGTTTCCTTCCTTTCACCAATAAATTATTTGTTGTTCCTGGCATGTTCTCTGTTCATTTCTAGGCTCTGATTAAACGTCACTGAACAAGACAGAGAATATCTCTACTCTCGTGCAGTTTGGATCCTTGTGTTGTGAAGCAGATAATACATAAGTAAACAAGCACCTGACAGTGAGAAGTCCATGCCAAAAATTAAAGTAGGGAATGAGATAGAGCATCACAGTGACCTTTTCAGGTTTGAAGGTGAGGGAAGACCTCTCCAAAAGAAACATGGAGGTGGATGATGTGGTTTTTATTGAGATGACGAAGGCTGTAGCCTATCAACAGCAAATACTTTGAGTGCCTATGTTGTAGGCATTAAAGTGAGTTCAGAGATTATGAAGATGTCTAGTTGATTAAAAAAAAATCTTTTTGAAAGTAATAAAGGAGATCAGAGAATAACAGTAGAGTAGTAAGGGCCCCTGACTGGTTCATTTGGTAGAGGAGGTGACTCTTGATCTTGGGCTTATGAGTTCAAGCCCCATATGGGGTCTAAAGATGACTTTAAATAAAAACACAATAGAGCAGTAAAAATTAACTTGAAGAAGTTAAAATAAAAAAAAAAGACAAATAACATAATGCCCTAACCCAGGCCCACATTTATACTGAAGGTACAGGAAAGGTAAACTATAAATGACGAGGAACTATATCTTCCATATAGTGATTAGTACATGCGGGACATCCAAGCAGGAATGACCTATTAAGACTAAAAGAGGTTGAGCTAAGGCTTACTGAAAAGTCAAAGGAGTACGTTAAAACTAATGATGCTGGATCACATATCCATATATGGGGTTTATAGCAAAGTAGTCTATGGAACAACCAAATTTGAATATTAAATTAAGATGTTTATAAAATGATAAATACAGGTATCTGGAGGGAGATGTTTGGTAAAAAAAAAAAAAAAAAAAAAAAAGGTTCATGATAATGTCAGTGATTTTTTTTTCTCCTATAAACTACAGGATCAGAAGAGTCTCTCCTTCAGGGAAAAATGTGGAATATTAAAATCCAGGCAGTGCATGTAATTAAAAGGCAAATAAATGCACTTGACATTTTTATTGGCATAGAACTCAGAATGCCAGATCTAGGCCAGTCATCCAAACATACCATTCAAAGTACAAACAAACAAAAAAAAATGCATTTGAATGTACTATAATTTGAAATATTAGAGAAAGAAATAGAAACCAAACAAAACCTTTAACAGCGCTCAAGTTAGAAGGATGTAGTGTGATCTAAAATAATAAGTATGACTTATCTTTTAACCTATTTATACTTTCCTTATTTGTAAAATGAAGGGTTAAGATTAGCTGCTTTTGGGGCTGCTTTTAGTTATGAATTCCACTTTCATTTTCAGTAGGTCATTTTCCACCAAGGCCTGGATAATTCATTAATCTGGCATATCTCAGGAGAACACACGCATGGTTTAAATCATATTAATAGAGGTTGCACTGCAATTTTCACAGGTGTTTATTTACTAAATTAAAGACTGCCTTAATATTGCACCGAGGAGCCAGATTAAAAAATGATTTTATTTGAGTTCCAGCTTTTCCAGGATAATTTAAAGTCTAAATTATTAATAAATGTTTTAGAATTTGAGATTGGGTTTTTAATCCTAAAAATATCTTTTGGACTTGGGTGAAGAGACAGGAACCACATTTTTAAATGGTTCTTGATAGTCTAAAATGATCTGAGTGTGGACTACATTTCAGGATTTTCTAATCAAAACATCTAGCAAACACTTACACCCAAGACTCTTTAACCCACTACATTTTGTCTACTTTTAGGTAATGAACTTTTTTTTTTTTTTTGAACAGCCAAAGCCCTTCCCTTGTCTAAGCAGGATCCTTTTGGTAGAGAAATTTCAATTTGTTCAGTAAAGCCTTCCCACTCCTTCAATCTCATTTGCCTCTTCTTATATTCCTATGCACTTATTGGTCCTATTTCTTCTCTGTGCTTGAAATCATGGCCTAAAAAAGGCAGGATGGAGTTTTCAGAAGAGCAAGGGTTTCTGAGGTCACCATTCACTGATTATATGGACTTGGGGAAGTTACATAACATCTTTGAATCTCAGTTTCTTTATCTATAAAATAATAATATTCTTCCATACCTATTCTAAGTATTAAATGAGATAATTAAATGAGATAATCTTAAAGAAAGCTCCTAACGGTTAGTTTACTGTATTTTCCCTATCTTTCTTCTTTGTGAGCACACACTAACACCTGCGCTCTCCAGTATGGCTAAGGATTCGGGAAATATCTGACCTCCAAATTCCTCACTTACATTAGCGTTTTAACCACCAACAATCTGCATGCCCCTCTTTGGGAAAGGATTTCACAGTATAAAGGGAAATAGGCTACTTAATCTTTTGCTCACTATTTCCCTGATGCCCATCAGTGGAGCCTTCAGCTCTCCCATACTCTGAACAGTATCTTTTCCTCCTTCATCCCTGTTTCATATTCTACTGCAACCAATTTTTAAATTGGGGGTTTTTGCCATCCCAACCTCTGGTCTCTTACTTTTCTTCCCTTAACATCTAATTCTCAGCAGCCTCCAAACAAGTGACTTCATTTTTCTTTGACCTTTGGTTTACTTACTTTTTCAGTTACCTTCAAATTCACTGAATGTACTGTTCATTTATTTCTCCCACGACTGCTTTGAATTCCTTTCTAAGCGCCTCACTCCCAATGAGTCCTGCTATTGTCAAGGACTTCTAGCTGATGAGAGACAGACAAACCTGTGTATGTTCTGAAGAGATCCCTGAGGATCTCTCAGATGCTATCCCCTATTTGTCCTACTGGATCACACAGCCTGGCTTCCAGTCCTTAGTATTCTCTAGAAGACTTACCTTTCTTGGATGATGATGATCAATCCTTTTCCATTGGCTTCTGTGTGAATTTGCTCTTTCTCATGGAATTCACTAAGCCTTAGATTTTATGAGTGTGCTTCTTTTCTCACTTCCCACACCCCATAGGTTTTCCTATTTGGGGAGTATACAAAGCCAAACTTTTTCAAAGAATATTTTGCTCTTTTACAAAGTTGACACATATACTTGGTAGATTAGGTGTGGATTCCTGTCTCAGCTTAGCTACTTGACATCACTGCATCAACGAACATGCTCTGACAGAGAAGAAAAACTTATAAAGTACTATCCTCTATACAATTTTCTGCATTAAAAATATTGAATTCCTCTTCTTTATAGTGAATGGAGTAGTGGGATCAGCAGAAGCAAGGAAAAAGGAGAGGCATGGCAAAGACTTTCAATCTGGAAAATCAAGTATAATTTGGGGAAAATATCTGTAAATATATTCATAAATTATTAATAATAATATCATGTGTTGGGGCACCATCACTGGATGGCTCAGTTAGTTGAACATCCAACTCTTGGTTTTGGCTCAGGTCATGATCTCATTCATCATGAGATCGAGCCTTGTGTCTGGCTCTGCGCTCAGTGGGGATTCTGCTTGGGTATTCTCTCCCTCTGCCCCTCCTCTGAGCACGTTCTCTCAAATAAATAAATAAATGTCTTTTAAAAAATGTCATGTGCACACATTAACAATTACTCCAAAATTCTTAGCTGAAGACTGATTTCTAACTACCTTGACAAAAAATAAGCTGAAGTTCCAAGTGAAGAATCAGGTGAAATCACAGGATCTTTTTCTTTTCTTTCTTTCTTTCTTTTTTTTTTTTTAAGTTTTTAAATTCCAATTAGTTAACATACAGTGTAATATTAGTTTCTGGTATACAATATAGTGATTCCACACTTCCTACAAGACTCGGCGCTCATCAAAGCAAATTCACTCCCTAATTCCCATCATCTATTTAACCTATGTCCCCCCACCTTTTTCAGCAACAAAGTAATTTCTTCACTTTTGCAACAAAATAATTCTTTCAATTTTGCAAGGATAAAGATTAGCCTTTAATTCTTTCATTTCCTTTTCTTAACTTTTTTCATTTCCTCTAGATTATTTTCACTGTGTTCCATCTCCTTTTCATATCGTATTGGATCTACGAGAGGTCACCAAACAATCTACTTGTGTCTGCAGGAAACAAGGCTCTCCAGTCATCTGCACATCCATGTTGCCTCTGTGGTTTCAAGCTGCATTTACAGGGGTGGGGGATGGACTGGCAAAATTCCACCCACTTCTATTTCATTAGAAGTAGACCCAAAGTCAGAGAAACTCAATCCAAGTAGGCACATGAAGGCTGGCCCTGTCTCCTTCTGATAGCGAAATAAATGGGCCTTGACAAGAGGGTGTGAATTCTCCTGTAAACAGGCAGGTCTCAGGTGATGCAAACAGAGCCCACTATTTTTTTCTGTTTGTTTAATTGTGGACATGTTTAACTACTGATGGGCTGTGGGAATGAGCAGGTTTCACTTAACAATGATGTCAAACCCATGTTGATGGAGACATATTCTATTCTGGGTTTCAACTATATTAAAAAGAAAAAAATATTCTTATCTTTGTAAGGTTTCCTTAAACCACAGAGGGATTTAATAAAGGGAACCAAGCACAAAACAATCTTCCCTGGAAAGGAAACCATACTGGAATTAGGTTCCTCTAGTCATGATATTATATCCCACCTCAATTTCACTCCTTACCCAACTCTAACCTACCCCACAGGCCTAAAGAAATGGAACAGCTGGCTGGGACCTAGGGCTCTAGTTTGTAACAAGAAATGATCCAAAGTGTAACACATTCTTTTGAGGGGACATTGGATGGTTTCTTGAAGGAGTGAGAGTCTGAAGACTCTCAGGTCGCTCTAAGAAAGAAGGAATGGGGAAGGAAGGAAGAAGTGATATCCTTAAAGAAAATCTCTTTTCTTGAGGTGTAAGAAGAGAAGGAGCCTCACTGGTGATAAAGGAACTATGATATATTCAGGTCAGCTAAATTCCGTAATGTTTGTTCCTTCTTCACATACATCTATAGTCTTCCTTCAGGACAGAACCCTGGATAACTAGGCTGTCATTAGAACCATTTGGTCTAGTGGAACAACATGGGATGGGTATGAGGCCAGGAAGGAATGGACCTGATGTCCTTCATTTTCTTGCATTTGGAAAACCATCTGGCTCTCAAAGTGGATCAGCAAGTCATGATCTTAGGAATCCTTTTGGTTCCCAGAAACATTCTTTAAGGAAAAAGACAAGGTAAATGGTTTCCTATTATATGTGTGCAATATAATAAATAAGTTCAGTATCAAGTTTTAAAAAGTGAAAACATTTCCTAGTATGTAAACTAAAACTACATTTCAACTAATCTATGCAAACTACTAGAATTAACAGGGAATTCTAGGCAACCCACCAGAGTAAAGACAAATATTTTTGGTTATTCTGCAGAGTTAAGTGAAGATAACCACTCTTGGACAGAACAGAGAGGGTGCCCAGCTTTATTAGTGTTCCAATTAATATTTGAGAGGAAGGGGGACAACATTTATCTGAGATCATGGTCCACACTCCCGAGAATTTGTGGGATCTAAGCATGGATGTGGAAACCAGTCCCCCTCTTTAGAGAGCACCTGACAACCTCAGATCTCTAGTACTCCTGCGTGTACTAACTTCTGACCTTGAACTCACGCTTTCCTAAAGTGAAACTTTATTTATCAAACTTATCTAGAAGATATATTCATGGTCTTAGCCCCAACAAATTTTCTCTGTTCTCCTTCAGCTGTAGGCCTGGTGTTGCCACTCTTCTCTTCCTGTTGTAGTTAATTTTGTGTTAATTATGACTGGGCTACAGGTCCCCCAATATATGCTTAAACATTATTTTGTGTGGGTCTGTGAGGATGTTTCCAGAGGAGGTTGGTGTCCCCAATGTAGGTGGACTTCCTCCCATCCCCTGAAGGCCTGATGAGAACAAAAACACAGAGGAAGGGAGAATAGGCTCTCTCTGCCTATTGAGCTGAGAGATGTTGGTAGGTCTTCTGCTGTCCTTGGACTGGGCATCAGTTCTCCTGGTTCATAGGCCTTTGGACTCAGACGAGAACTATACTTTTGGCTTCCTGAATCTCCAGTTTACAGACAATAGATGAGGAATTTCTTGGCCTTCATGACTATGCGAATCAATTTTGCACAACAAATCATGATAAATCTTCTCTCAGTTGTTTCTCTGGAGAATCCCAATATACTACCCTTATATTAACTCCACCACTGAATTGGCCCCCACGATGTGTATATGTTCTATATTTTGCAATGGTTTCCCATTAAAACTCTGCTGGAAAGTATTCTTTTCACAAATATGATAAAAACAAAGGAACAAACAGTTTTCATCTAGTCTATTTTAAAACAAAACTATTTGATCTCTTATTTTTACAAATAGAGAACATCTCTAGGGCAATCAAGTAATTCACAGATTTTAGTCTCTGTCCACCCATATTTTTCTATTCCAAATAGGCATTTAACCTACTCCTGAAGTTAAAAGCTACTTAAATATTTCCAGTCCTAACAGTAACTCAATCCTCTAAGCATAAAACATTTCAACCCATATGAACACACTAAAATAATTCCTAGCAAGCACTGTGTAAACATCTGGACAAATCTTATCCTATCACATCACCATGTACTTTAGCAATGGAAAGTCTATTCCAAGCACATGACCACAACTACTTGCATTGTAAAGGATCATAGTCTCAATAAAAGATTATGTTGCTACGGCGTCAGCAAACCATGATCTTATGAACCCTTTTGTTTGCCAGGAACATTTTTAATGGAAAAAAAATTAATGGTTCTCTATTATGCATTTGCATTTATAATAAATGTAAATTTAGTTAACAACTATGAAAATTTATTGACTAGCTTCTCAGTGTATAAAACCAGAACTACGTTTTAGCTAATCTGATAATTTCCAGAATTTGCCAGTAGACTCTGCAGCACTACCACTATTATTTTTGCAGCTCATTAATATATGCTGATAACATGAACAGGAGAGAATAATATGTAAACTGCATTATTTACCTTTTCAGCTAAGGTCACGTTTATTTATAGTACAATAAGTTTACCTTTGACATATGTGGAATAAATTCTATAAAGCTAAAGGAATTTGTCTGTCCTTTTAAATTAGATTATCTCCAGCTATTTTCAAATCCCCAGCAAATAGTGAAACAGAGTTTTGCATTCTGCATGTATGAACTTGGCTGATGACACAGATTTGCATAAGACATTCTTTCCCTATGAGGCCAAGTTTGGTTTTTCTTCATTAGTTTCTATGAATTCACATTCCAAAGTTTCTGATTCAGACAGACTGTTTTCTCCAACTTTTGTTATATCAAAGTTATTTAAACTGAACCTCAAAGGAGACAAGGCATTCGTATAAATCTTTTGCTAAGTTTTCTACCTTATAGAGGAAGAATACGTAAACTCAATTAAAAGAAGTCTACATTCAACGGTCTGTAGATGAGAAAACCCTGGTTCTATCCATGCTCCAGATACAATGCTGACTAAACAGCTATACCTCAGGGAAAAGGGCATAAAATAATATTCTATCCATATATTTGTTTCCAATTGCCATCTAACAAATTTACACAGACTTGGCAGCTTACAACAACATGCGTCTATGCTCATAGAGTTCTGGGGACTGTAAGTCCAAAGCAGGCTCATGGGGCCAAAACCAAGGCACTGGCAAGGCTACACTCTCTCCAGAGGATAGGTTTCTTCCTCTGCTTCTCTTGCTTACAATGTGCATGATTGGATTTAGGGCCCATCCGGTTAATCCAGGACAATATCACCAGATCAAGATCTTTAACTTCATCACATCTGCATATACATTTTCCTATGAGGCAACATTTACAGGTTCCAAGGATTAGGAACTGATATATTTGGGTAGCCCTTATTCATAAAACCTATTTGCTGGGGCACCTGGGTGGTTGAGTCGGTTAAGCATCTGCCTTCCATTCAGGTCACGATCCCAGAGTCCTGGGACTGAGGCCCATGTTGGGGTCCCTGCTTGGAGGGAAGCCTGCTTCTTCCTCTCAAGGTGTTCCCACTCTTGCTATGTCTCTCTCTGTCAAATAAATTTAAAACAAAACAAAACACCAAAAACCCAAATCAAAAAACAAACCAATTTATCTTCCCAGTGGGTCTTAATCAGCATTTTTCAAGATACATATATTATATAATCAAGAGAATCCCATAGGAGAGAGAACAAAGTGGGATTACCGGGAGGCAAGGAACAAGGAAAGACAAAGATTATCGTTGGCCATGTTGGACAGGTCTGCTTCTCTTTACTACCACAGTTGTTTCTGTTGTCAATGACCCGTCCTCATACTCCACAGACGCCTACACATGGCAGCTACAGCAGGCCCTGTGACTTGCTTCAATACTTCACTCTTCTATGTGTATTGTGTATATGCATTAAAGTCATCTTTCTTTAAATCAGGTAAGATAACACAGTCCAGGCATGACAGTTGTGGCTCAACAGCTGAAGGACTAACACTCGAAAGGGGATGACAATCATCCATGCACTCCAACCTTATTTTCACATAGTCCTTACTCTAATTACAGGAGTCCAATACCCCTATTCCATGTGCTTCTTCATATGTTCTAAGCTCATCTGCATATCCAGACTTTAATGGGTCTACTCTTTGGACCTACCCTCTTCTGCAAGTCTAATCTCTTTCATTCCTTCAATGTCTACCTCAGATCTAGTCCTTCCATAAAGCTTTCACCACTTGCCCTAGTAATAGATTATGCCTTCATATATCAGAATCTCATGGTTTTTTAAGACAGGTTTGATTATTCTTTGTTTTATTCTTAAATATGTGTATATTGTCTCCACTACACTATAAACTCCTTAAAGGCAAGAACTGTCTCATGCAGAATTGATGGTCTCGGCCATGATCCCCATCTGTATCCATCCACTTCCAGGGACAGAGGCTTCTAGATAGCTGAGACTCAGTTCAATTAATTAAGCTTGCTCTTTACTTTGGGCAAAGTATTTCTGACTATATGACTTGGCTTCCCTAGTGAAATTATAAAGCAGAGAGATTATCTCTTCTAATTCCTGGTTAAAAAAAAACTAGTTATGAGACACAGAATACATATTTATTTAAGGATGTGAATTCCTAAAGAGGAGCAAGCTCTAAACTTGAAATTGGTATTTTAAATAGCTACCCAGAATGAAAATTACCTTTTCAAAGAGGAGAAATAACAGTTAAAGTAGTACACCTTACAGTGTAGGCTTTAGTCTTTCAAATGACAGCATTTCTTTGGAAAAAAACAAAAACTATTTTAAAAAGTAGATTCAGATAATATGTGGAATTCAAATGGGAAGCCTTATTTTTATTTTAACAGATAACAGGTAAATATATTTTATCCGAGCCAAGAAGTATAGAATCATTATTTGTTAAGCAAATACTTAAGTGTTTTTCAAGCCAAGCACCGGGTACATTGGGGACGTATCGCCCAATAAGATGGAGAACCTGTTTGTAGCTTAGAGATGGAAAGAGATGAAAAAAAAAAAATTACAATGAACTGCGATAAATCCTCTGACATAAAAGAGAGGGCATTATGAGAACACATAGAGAAGACTCTAGTTGTGCTTGGAAATAAGAAAAGATAATTCTATTGAGGCCTAAAGGATGTGTGCCAGTGAGACAAAGATGTTGAATGAATAGATATTGCAGTCAGAGGGCTGAAACTCTGTAGAGAGGTCTGAGATAAGAGAAACAGGTTTGCAAGCCATTTTAAGTGTAGAATAATGTGATTGCAGCCATAGTGAAATCTTATGGTGAGAACATAAGAGGAGAAGGTCAGCTCCAAGACCTGAGTTGTAGTTCCAAATGAAGGAAAAAGGGTGAGTAAGTGTTTCAGACAGGTTCAAAGGTCTTTCTGCAACAAGCAATTAAAGACAGCTTCCAGTGGCTAACTAGTGAGGCTGACGCTGAAATCCAGGGTAAAACCAGATAGTGCAGGACTCTGCAGGCCAGATAGAAGACTTAAACTTTTACTTTAAGATAAATTGGAACTCAGAATAATAACTGAAAAAGAGTAACAATATTTTAGGCAAGTATAATCAGACTTGCATTTTTTTTTTTTTTAGATTTTTTATTTATTTATCGGGGTGGCGGTAGAGAGCGAGCACAGGCAGACAGAATGGCAGGCAGAGGCAGAGGGAGAAACAGGCTCCCTGCTGAGCAAGGAGCCTGATGTGGGACTCGATCCCAGGACGCTGGGATCATGACCTGAGCCGAAGGCAACTGCTTAACCAACTGAGCCACCCAGGCGTCCCCCAGACTTGCATTTTTAAATGCTCTCCCTGGCTCTCATTATGGAGAATCAATAAGAAGGAGGCAATGGTAGATGAGGGAGGAGAGGCTATAGGGATGGTACAGTGGTCCAGGTAAGAGAAGGTGTCTCACTCTTAACTAGCAGCAGCAAAAATGGGGGAGAAAAGTACGTTTAAGAAGTATAGGCAGTGGACTCAGTAGTACTTGATGACTAGTTGGCCAGAAGTTAAGAGAAAAATCAACAACAATCACTCCTGAATAGTTGAGCGATTCAGTGGACAGCAGTCATATAAACTGAGATAAGAACATTGGGATAGGAGATTTTAGGGGGGAAGCATCATATTATTTGTAAAGTTCTTGAGTCTGATGTGCCAGTGAGAAGAAAAAATTGCAGAGATAGGGCTATGACTGAGAGGAGATAGCTGAGATTAGAGAAAGAAGTTTGCAAGCCATCCTAGTACAGAACATGATGGCAGCTATGGTGGAATTTTATAGAGAGAATACAAGTAAGACAAGAAGAGGGACCATATTCAAACCCTGAGGAGTAAGAGCTAGCAAAACACACTAAGAAATTGTGGGTGGAAAAAAGAAAAACCCATGATAGTAGGTTACTACAGAGGAAGCCAAGTAAAGCAAAATTCTTGGTTTAGTCCTATTTTAAGTTTGGATAAACAGGGGAAGTATTTACCCAAAAGGCTATTTTTAATTGTTATTTTTAAGTCTGAGAACTAGAGGGCAAAGAACATGTTTATCTGGATGAAACAAGTTGCACAAAAGATTTAAGTTCTTTATTAAGTGAAAAAATAAATGTATTATTTTAAATCTCATGCATTCAACAAGTCACTAAGCATCATTTATCTGAAGTCTATAATCTACTTATAGATTCCAGCTAAGAACTGACATGGAGTATTTTCGGGGCCAAGGTGAAAAATCAGTGATAAATTATCAAAAATTTCCAAAAGTTTATGGTCCATGAAAATTTCACCTACCTATGTGCTTGCTTTTGTATTATTATAAAGATGAAAGACATTATGTCTATCTTGGATTTCTCTAAGACCTCTCCTAAATATCTGAGAATAAGTATACTGGTTTGTTTTTTTGTTGTTACACTTGCCAAAGGATCAGGTATGACACTGCTTTCCAGATCAGAAAGGCAGCAGAAAAAACCTGAGTCAGGAAAAATTGCTGTGTACTCTATGGAAAGTTACTCTGCTTTTTTGGGGGTCTATGTTTCTTATCCTTAAATGGGATAAATAATTCTTGCTCTGTAGATTATTGAATACATAAAGTGTCTGGGAGTGCTTGGCACAAAAAGGAGCTTAATACGTAGCATCAGCATCAGTATCAGGGAGTAAAAATTGCTAATATATATTTTGAAAAATATTACTGGCATTCCTTTTTGCACATGTACCAGGCAAATCTTTTTGTTGTTTTTAAAACAGAAAAAGGATCCAGTAGTAGATAAGGAAGTTATTACTCATTTTCTATAACTTTCATTTCCACTTGGGCTCAGGTCATGATCTCTGGGTCCTGGGATTGAGTCCTATATCAGGTTCTCTGCTCGGTGGGGAGCCTGCTTCCCCTCTCTCTTGTCTGTCTGTCTACTTGTGGTGTCTCTCTCTGTGTCAAATAAATAAATACAATCTTAAACAATCAAAAAACCCCCAAACTTTCATTTCCACTGCAACACATAGAACATATCCTCACACTGAAATTGTGGCTGATCCGACACTCTAAGCAGTGTCCCATTTCATTTACTCAGGTTGTATTTGTTAATTCATTTGATAAATATTTTTCAGCACCTCCAAGGTAGCTGCTACAGGCAGATTCAAGTCTGACCCAAGCCCTGCTCTCATGGGGCCTGCAAGGGGAAAATGGCATCAAGCAAATAATTAAAATTGAGCTCAATGCCACAAAGAAAAAATGTATTCCTCTTCTAGACTTAACTCATATTTCACAGGGCCCAGAGGGCTTGTGGATTCTTCTTGGACCTCACAGCTTCAACTCGTCCTTTACACCAGTCACCTGTCTGGTCCACGAATGTAAAATGGCTAACATAGACTTTCACTACAAGAGAAGAAAATCCCTATCACCATGTGATCACTGAAGCATTCTGACTTTTCCATCATCTCTTGGAATAATGAGTCTATCATTTCCTTTAAAAGCAGACTCTACTAGCATGTTTCCCATAGGATGGAAGTGTGTGTTCATTGAGCAAACAGGTAATTACTGCCTGGCTGTTCATTAGTTTATTCACCAAAGAAATATGTACGTTGGGCAATAATGTAAGTCAAGAGGGGTAGTTAGCATGTGATGATGAATAAGACAACAGCTACATTGAAAGAGTTCAAAAAGTCTTTCAGGAAATCGTGTGCTTAAAAGTCAAAGTGACCTTTAAAATTTTTTCCCTGCAACTTCCTCTCTTGAATGAATGACTATTTAAGAGCTTCATAAATGCCAAGTTCTTTTAATATATTAAGTTTTCAATTAACTTTCACAAGCACCTATGAGACTTGTAGGGCAGGTGTTTGTACCTTCTTTTATAGATGAGGGTGAGGATGCTGAGGCTGGTATTCCTTCTTTCCTCCCTACTGAAGCGTCTGACTCCAAGTCCCACTCATCTGGATCCACCTGCAGATTTCCTGCATGGTTTTCCTAAGACACAAGTACGATCCTACTACTGCCCTGCTTAATAGCCTACAAAACTTTCAGAGAGCATGAAAACGAGAATTTGAATTACATATAATATTTATATCAATGTTCACTCACTTAAAATGAACACACATAATAATATAGAAAAAACCTACAGATACAATTTGCAATCACAATCATGGAAAATATTTGTGCAGGCATTTGACATGAGAAAGGAAAAAGGTAACAGTTGTTTCTAGGATATTGGTCTAAAACACTTTTTTAATGTTACTACATTGTTTTAACAGTTTTTTTTTTTTTTTAAGATTTTATTTATTTATTTGACGGGCAGAGATCACAAGTAGGCAGAGAGGCAGGCAGAGAGAGAGGAGGGAAGCAGGATCCTCGCCGAGCAGAGAGCCCGATGCGGAGCTCGATCCCAGGACCCTGAGATCATGACCTGAGCCGAAGGCAGAGGTTTAACCCACTGAGCCACTCAGGTGCCCCTTAACAGTTTTTTAAAGCAAAACAGAGAAAATGAAACTGTAAAGCACTGTTGATAGTTGGTCCTCGCTCTGAAGCTAGAGTTCAATCTCGAGTCTTACTGTCTTTCTGTCCTTCTAGAACCCTGCATCAATATACCTCGTAGCCTCATTTCTCACCAATTTTTTACATATTCTTCCCCGAATATCCCATTAACTTGCATGTCTACACACATTTGCTCATGTTGTTCCCCATGTCTCTGATCCTTCCCACCAGCTGATCTCAAGTGTCATTTTATAGGGAATTCTGTTTTATGTCTTGGTACCCTGTATCACAGTTAATAGCTCATCTGTCAGGGTTCTCGCTCCTCAACTCCTTTAACGCATGAACTACATCTTATTCTTTTTTCTTTCTTTTCTTTTTTTTTTTTTTAAAGATTTTATTTATTTATTTGACAGAGATCACAAGTAGACAGAGAGGCAGGCAGGTGGAGGGGGGAAGCCGGCTCCCCACTGAGGTGAGAGCCTGATGTGGGGCCTGATCCCTGGACTCTGAGATCATGAGCTGAGCCAAAGGCAGAGACTTTAACCCACTGAGCCACCCAGGTGCCCTCCACCCCCCACCAGTTTTTATCTTCTCAATATGGCAGAGAGTAGGTATGCAACAAAATTTTGTTAATTATTCTTATACATTTAAAAAGTGAGAACATTTTTATTTGACATGATTTTTTCTTCTAAAAGGCATGATGACTTTCATTAATTTCAAAGCAGAAACATGGAATGAGCAAATTAGAAATTCCCCTTCAACCTCTATATAATTTTGAGTCTGGCCCAGAAAGTCTACCTCAAATTACGGACTATCCTGAGAAGTCACTCTAATAAAATGAACAATTAGAAAGAACCTTCATAACAGTTTACAGGGAGTTCAGTGATTAAAGCAATGCATATGATATTTTGTTAAGTAAAAAAAACACCGTTTCTTTCTTTCTTTCTTTCTTTCTTTTTTTAATATATGCTGTTTTGATGGCTTCTGATTCCAGGTTAGGATATTAAACGAATTCCACTTTGCCATTATCCTAACTCTGGTCCCCAGTTCTGCCACCATCCTAATTCTTCAGTGAGCTGAGAATTCAGATTCAAAGTAAGGTTGGAATTGTGCTGGACTACTTGTGAGCAGTTGGCCAATAGCAAGTCAAATTTCTTACCTTTCCTACTCTTCAAAATACTTGTTGAGTATCATGTTCTAGGTGTGCTGGAGACAAAGGGTGAAAGATAGAAGATGACGGAATCTATGCTCTCAAATACATCACTGTCTTAGTTTCACTTCCCTGGAAGCAGAGCCTGAGACCCGGATTCTGGTGCACATGATTTAAGGGAGGGCTCTCAGAAGAAAGGAGAGAGGGAAGAAGGGTAGGACTGGAAAAGGAAATGAAGTTAAGCATGTGATCTCAGCCAGAGTCTAACCTCAGTCTGATCCGATGGGGGATGAAGTGCTCCAGAATGGACCTCATCTTGAGCTGAGGGCTTTGTACCTCCATGTCAGTCATTGGCTTTAAGCTGACAGGTTTGGCAGGTGGGCACATGAGGCCCAGGGCAGAGCATTTTTTTTTTTTTTAAACTTATGAGCTATTGTGAAGAGTGGGAAGGAGCTGTGACTTGTCAGCAGCTAACATCCACAGAAACTGGGGAATAGATCTATAAGGTTGGTAAAAGATATCTGGCCAAAGCACCAAAAGTAATTAAATTCATACAAAAGCACAACCTTGGGGTGACAGTGTCACTGGCTCTTTAAGAAGAATATAAACCGGTAAGAAAAGAGACATTTTGAAGACACAGCTCATAAGATTTCTAACACAGCCAGCAGTGTTTCTAGCTCAACCAGAAGTTGCTCATATTTATCTATACTCCCTGACATTGTGTCTGATTCTTCCATTAGCTGACATTGTCACGTGCGACATAGATGTTTCTTAGTTCCTGTTCTCGCCTGTGCATCTTGACATTGCTTCCTCGGATTGGTTTAATCTCATCAAAGCCTTCATAAATGTGATTCAAACTGACAAAGGATGGTTTCTTCATTTCTACAGAATGGTCCCACATGACCAATCAGAGAGAAGCTGATTTATTCTCTCAAAAGTAACTCATTCTCTGCACAAAACAAGTGCATGCTGGGTTTGCTTTCTATTTCCCTACGTCAGAAATCAAGAAGAATTTCAAGCTGACGTGAAAAGACTTCTCCTCACAAGTCAAAAATGCCATTTGCTAAACTTCTCACACAGATACTATTGTGAAATATCTGAGGATAGCATGATTGGGCCACAACATTCCTTCCCCTTCCCCCCACCCCCACCAAATATTTTTTCTCTCAAACAAATATTGATTAGACACTCAGTCCAAAGAAATACAATAAGAGATATGGCAAATAAAGTGATGATGTAAAATAAAACTTCAAGTTTGGAAGAGATTTTAGATGGTATCACATCAGTGAAACTTTTTATTTAAAGTAGGCTCCATGCCCAGCCTGGGCCTTGAACTCACAGTCCCTGAGATCAAGAGACCCATGTTCTATTGACTGAGCCAGTCAGGCACTTTTAACAGCGGGAGAAATTAAGAAAAAAATATATTTTAAAATCTGATGCAGAAGCCCAAGATAGGAAATCAATGAGAGGGCAGACACAGTAACTGAAGCAGTGATAAGGAACCCAAGCCTCTAACTTTATCTTGCCCCACATCCGTAAAGCCCCCTTGTCCCACTGGAGTTGCACTCAGGAAACCCAGATGCTGACTGATGATCTGGCTATGGTCACACTGCTGGTTCAAAGGACCCCAGGTCATTTGATTCCACACCTGGTAGATTTTCTTTCATACCACAGCTAAAAATATGTTTCTTGCCCTCTTAATTAAACTTTGCACCTTGTCTGTAAAGAAAGTAAGTATACAAAATGATACACGTTGTGTGACATTAATGCTATATACATACTAAGGAGTAACTGTTGCCCATTCAGAGGGGGAATGGTTCAGGAGAGAACCACTCTCAAGAGAAGAACCACTCTCAAGAGAAATTGGGGAAGTGATCTCAAGGTCTGTAAAATTTCTGAATGTCCTCTGTAAGAACAGATTACGGCCATTACCTTTTACTTGGGGAGTGGGTGGCAAGCAGGTCATGAAAAAAGCGAAGTAACCAATACTTCAGTTCCCTTTTTAAAATTACCTATGCTCCTGTCCCCTAGTCACCCATTCCCTGAATGTTTCTATAATCAAATTGAGCTTTGCCTCCTTTTTTTCTCCCTCCATCTTTTCCTGTGTCTTTCAGTTTGTAAAATTTGAACTAAGGTAGCTCAAGAAACCCAAGACTTTAAAATGGCAAAGACAAATGGTATTTCCCATTTGTCTACTTTCTTTCCCTATAAGAAAAGGATCTGGCCATATGGTCTAGTAAACCTGTCTGAATCAACATCCTTCCTCACTCTCATGCGTGGCCTTTTCCTCTACCCTCAGTTAGTGTCAGGACTCACAGGTGTGACGACTTACTAACTGCACTTGTCTCGGGTTCTGCTAGACGACAGTCTAGCAGCAGTCACAAGAACAAGGACTTCCTGTGGAAGGCAGGTGTTATTTGAACAGTGCAATAGTTTCTGGTTCATTGCACCTGCTGTGATCTCTCAAAATCCTACCTCATTTTGACCTCTGACCTGTTCCTAATTTCCAGCTTCTGTGTAAAGCAAACTATGAAGGCTTTTCCTGGCTGCTGCCTTTTGCTCTCAGACTACACTTCAGCTCCGCCTCCAGCTTAATCTTCCTTCCAAGGCAAGGGTAGTTGGCTTCTGTCCCACACTACCCCCTGCTTCTAGACTCTGGGCTGTTTTTGTCAGCCTCCTTGTGGTTTTCCTCCTTCTGGCTTCTGGTTCTGTGTGAGGGGTCATGCTGCTTCCTTCCCATAAGCTTCCCCAATCATCTAATTCAGTTCAGTTAATAGGAGACTTGCTATTTTGCTAAAGGTCTGTAAAGACCGCAGCTGATAGCTTCATCAAGTCACACTTCTAGGAGACTGGGAGAGTAATTCTAAACTCTGATTATAATCCAAGAAATTTGCAACCAAACGTATGGGACATTCATAGTGTCTGACTTGCCTAGAAACTGACTGTAACTGGATTTTTTAAAAAATCCAATAAATATCAAACATGAACAATCAATTAAATTCTCAGGGTGAAACCATTCCCCACGTTAAGAGGATGAGTAGATGCAGTAATTCAGGTTTCCAAGGGTTGAAAGGTCCGGTGGATCTACACTTTGTTTTTGCTTTTAAAACACCAGTCCCATGAAGAAAGGAGTCAGTGGGTAATATCTGTGACAGACGGCAGTTCGGTTACTGAAAGGACAAGAGCAGCAGGAGGTTCGTCATGTGAAGAGCACACTCGGGACAGTATTGTCTGGACCTGGGACTGGATGTGATTCCCGGGGCGGGGGGTGTAAATATTCTTTAAAAGATTAATTTTGATAACCCCTGGGTATACCCTGTATTAGTTGTAAGCTATGTGGTCTTCCCAGGGAAAAGGCAGTAAAGTTTTTATGTCAGAACAATGAATGGGAATGTGGGTGAAGACAGTATGGGCTCTTGGGAAGGGAAGGGGCAGTATTGTGTGGAGACCTCAGAAAAAGAATGGGCACATTTTTAGTATTTCTAAATTGTTTCCAGTTGTTCGTATTCCTTGAGGAGTAGCTTGGAAAAGCAGTACTGTTTTTGGTATGTAAGGGTAACACTTGGGGCCTGGCCCAGATGCCAGAGCCATGCTCTTCATTTCAAAGTGGATTTTGCTGGGCACTGTCTGGAGATCCCGAGTACAGTGCACAGATAAATTTTGGTAGAAGGTAGTAGCAGTTGCTGAAGTCAGATTGAGAGTATGAAAATCTAGCTGACAAATCTCCTTCCAAGGAGTTTAGTGCTATGTTCAAACTTGATGAGATCACAGTTATCTTCCCAATGTTCACCTTGCCAGATTTCCTGAGGATTTCAAAAGAGCATATGTATGCCATTATTGCATGAAGATAAATTTTCATTTTACTGACACACAGATGTAAAAGTTAAGTGAAAAGGTGGATTTACATTTAATGAGAAATTATGTGTTATAAGGTAAACTTGGTGAGGAAAGGTCAATTTCCCCAGTTGGGAAGGGTTTTGTATACAATATTGTGTCTGATTAGGGTCCTATGACAGCCTATGAGGATCTGAAGGCCTTAGGGCTCACACACCTTCATATAAAAAGAAATGCTTGTGTAAACTTAGGACCAGCTCCTTGAATGAAGACCAGTCCTCCAGGACAAGCTATGTCCCGGTCAATAACTGTGTAGATGATAACTCGGCCATTAAGAAAATGATGTTATCTGTATTATGTTTTTTATATAAAGGGCAGTGCATTTTTAAAAAATCAGCAGAACGAACTATATGCATAGCTAAAGCAATTAGAGTCTGAATGTATCTTCTGATAGAGAAAAGCAGATAAAGCAGCTCAGTCAACTTCTTTCTGTTTTCAGAAATAATCTAACATCATAGAAAGCTAAAACCTACATTTAAATTGATAACTGAGGGGCGCCTGGGTGGCTCAGTGGGTTAAGCCGCTGCCTTCGGCTCAGGTCATGATCTCAGGGTCCTGGGATCGAGTCCCACATCGGGCTCTCTGCTCAGCAGGGAGCCTGCTTCCCTCTCTCTCTCTCTGCCTGCCTCTCCGACTACTTGTGATTTCTCTCTGTCAAATAAATAAATAAAATCTTTAAAAAAAATAAAAAAAAATAAATAAATTGATAACTGATATTTGATCAACAGCATTTCAACTAAAGTGCTTAATACAAGCTTCCCTTTGATAAAGGGAAAGAATCATTAAGATCTTCATCAAATAAATATATTTGCATGTTTAAATTCTCATACTTGCATGTTGAACAAACAGGTTGTATTCATTGACATATCTATCTGTTCATGTAGTCAGTACAAAATTATTAAACATCCAGAGCACTGTAAAGTCAATGAGTTGGTGGAGAGACAGACACAGAAGAAAAAAAAGGTTCTGAGTTCTGTGAAACCTGCCATCAACAATGTTTTACCACACTTTATTAAACTGTTACAGTTTTATATTTTCGAATTCCTCTTTGGAGAATGAAACAGTTGTGTCAGATGCTATTTTTGCTTTGTTTTTAATTTCAGTGAAAAAGACTGGGAAATCAGAAGATAAGCAAGATTTGCTGACAGAGAGTTGAGCTAGAGTATTTAAGTCTTTAATAAATACATGTGGATTAGCTGAGTGAAATGTTTACGTCAAAGTGGTACACCCCGAAAAACTTGTTGAAGAAGCCTTAGTTGAAGGAACATTGTGTTTCAGAGCTGTGTGAGCCCTGTGAGAAAGACACACCAGCAAAGAAAAAGATGCAAGAGGAAAAAGACAGATTTTGAAATGACTGAATGTTGTTTGTGTTGGTTGAAGAAAATTCAGGGGCTTCTCATTTTCTGCTGCTTAAAAAGCTATCCTCCCACTCAAAGGACATTATCGATTAAGAACAAATACTCTTTTTACAAAACATGACCAAATCCCTCAGTGAGTGGTTTTTGCCAACATCAGTCTCGATACATGATGGCAACATGGTAATGATATAAGGAAATCCAGATTTTCACTTTATAATTTGCCACTTAAAGATATACTTATGAAAATATGTCATGCCCAAGTGTGGCATGTCTGGGTTCTGTTTTAGGGACAAAAATCAATCAATCAATCAATCAATCTAAGATCTGTGGTCATAAAAGCTCCTCAGCAGGATTTTTCTTGGAGGAACCAAATAGAGACAAATGCCATAAATAAGCACTGATGTTGAAGATTAAGTTCTATGATGGTAGTTCTCAGTAGGGCAGATAGCAAAGGCATCTAGAAAATGCATAGGGAGATTCTGGTCTCCCAGTGATTAGAACTGAGAGAGTTCTGGGAGAGGTTGGGAGAGGGAGGCAAGGGAGTCTGAGTTAATAGTTTTTGCATTTGCAGAGTCTGAGAATTGCAGCAGTATTGCTTATATCTTCGTGTAGATGTGTCCAGTCATTTAGGTAAGGAGGTACACATTATTTGAAGATATTCCCCTTAGTTCTTTTTTTATTTTCCCTCAAGGTAGGAATTTTATTAATCATTTTAAATCATGTATGTTGGTAGACTGGGTGGATTTTATTTCACGATGGTGAAGGTCTTAGAAAATAGTTCTATGGTGGGACTGCCCAGGGTGCGGAATCTCTGTTCCACAAACATGCCTCGAAATGTGAACAGAAACAGGCACAGGCAACCGTGGCAAAGGGAGTCCGAGGGCTGTGGGAGAACGAACCCAACGAAACATCCGAGTTTTACAATTTCGATATTCTGTGGTGGTCACATCCTATTCCTGGGAGCAGCTGCATGTAGGAGATCTTTGGAGATGGTAAGAGGGCTGCTTGCAACATCATTACAGAGGGAGCACTAACTTAATGAGTAAGAAGTAATTACCACACACACACACAAAATATTTAAGATAAGTGACAGTTGTTATCACAGACAAAAGAGAAAAGTTTCTTCAATGCAAAATGTCATGACAAAGAAAGGAGGTGGAAAAGCTACGAGGGTCTGAGTGCCTCCAGGGCATAAACGTCTCTTCTGCATCTTGAGACTGTTTATCCCTCATGTACCACGTGACAAAGGCATAATAACATGTTGAAATATGTATGGGAAATAAAGAATGAACAAAATGGCAAAAAACAGATTCATCCCCCAATTATAGGAGATCCTTGAAAAGGAGTACCAATCATCCCTGATTTTTTTTTTTTTTCTTTTTTGGAAGTAAAAGTAAATGACCTCATTTCTTTCAGCCCTTCCTAAGTCATTCTTTTATTTGTGCTTGGAAGGGAGTCTTGTTCCCATTGCCACCACCTCCCCCACCCTTTTATTCTGGACTAATCAGATTTTTCTACCTTCTCTCAGTAAGCAGCCATCTTGTATATTTGATCACTAGAGCTATGTCTCTGTCACTGATAGATCCTCTTCGAGAGAACAAGAGACATTATAGACTAAGTCATTTAAGTCATTCCAGATAGGGACTGAATGAATTTGCATCCCCGGGGAAATCTGAAACTGGAGTCTCTTATCCAGAGGTCCCTCTACTTCCTGCAGAAAAGTTAATTTAGGTCATTTTCCGATACCCTGCATGACGAGCAACTGTTCGTGGGAATGGATCCAAATAAAAGCATGATTCAAATGTGAAGCAGGTCATTCCTCAGAGAGGGCTATCTCACTGCAGCTCCAGAGTTCTCAGCATCTCCTGGAACACCTGCCTATCAAGGTTGAAGAACGCGTATCTTCAAATTACACTTAGAAAATCAAAGAGGTTTTCTTATTCTTAGGATACTTAAATGTTAGGAAGTCTAGCATAATTAGGATTTTACTCTATTTTTTAATGGACTCTTTATTTAGATAAAGAAAAATAAAAAGCAGGTAGTTATATTTTAATTATCTACAGAATCATTTTAGCATCATTTTAGTCACACTTATCTAGTGATCATGACAACAGATTGTGCTAGGGAGATGAGCACACGTCACTGGTTATGTGGCCAATTCTAAAACTGAAATGCCTCTGAAACTAAAACAGAGGTAATCAGGAGTTTAGCAATGTGCAATATTCTATTTTTTCTGCAATCTATTACTTTAGATGGCTGTATATATCATGGTGAACTCTTTCTTCTTTAAGTTTTTACAATTGAGAGTAAAACTAAAATTTTTGCTTCACAAAGAACTTCCATGCGGTTTTAACACTGATTTCCAAAACCATATGTTCTTTATCAACAAACAGGATATATAGCTTAGATGTTTCCCAGCAATGTTTCCCAGACAGCATTATATTGAACACTGAAAAAAACTTCCATCAAAACATCTGGTAAACAGAAGTCGAACTGAACTTAAGTGGCAATGCATATTTTTCTAACTTTTTTTTTCCTATTTAGTTATATATCTTAAAAGATAGTTAACTCTTTTTTTTTTTTTTTCCAGGAGAAATTTAAAACACTAATGTACTTTATGTGTTCTTTATGATTGTTGCAGCACCCATCTTTTCATTCTGCAAGTGTGTGCATTTTTCAATTAACTACTTTAAAAGAAGTTCTCTTAGCAGTGAATTTGAAAACACTTTCCACACTTGCCTCTGGCTTTCTTAATGAATTCCAATTTATTCCTCTGGTTACTCACGCCATCTTCCATTTTGATCATTTTTTGGATACATCTTGTTTGTTTTTAAAGAATAAAAAGTACAGTTTTTATAACCTTGAAGGATGCTGCACTCAATCTGAGAAAGTCTGAAGAATTCTGAAACCAGAGACTGCTAGTTATTAATAAAAGTTATCGCCAACCAAAACGATTTAGAATCTGTAACAGCTCAGGAACTGGGATAGAAAGCTGTGCACTTAGACATTCCAAAACAAACTAAAGCACTTCCAGGCTTTTCCTTAAGCATCAGACTTCAATACAAGCAAGAGCTTGGAATGTTTGCTAATTTCTTTCATTCACTGAGTTGGAACAAAATGCCACCTATAAATTGAATAGTTAACTACATTTAAGTGATCGTCTCTTCATTCTTTATGGGAGAGTTTTAAAACACAAGGTGGTATCATTATGTAAATCATTTAAGAATAAAACATAATAGTAAAATCTTAAGCATATTTTTCCATTAGATAAGCAAAATCTTAAAAGACTGGTATCAATTAGTAGTGATAAGTGTTGGAGAGACAAGCATTCCACTATATGGCTTGAAATGCAAATTTGTATAATTCTTTTTGATTATAATTTGGCTGTAATTCTTTTAAAAGACATACACATCAATTGACTAGGAAACATTGCTTTTATAAATTTATCCTATAACAACGTAATAATCTTTGCTAAGATGTTTCTTCCATTACTGCATGTAATAGCAAGGAGCATGGACAGCCTTAAATGTCTACCAAAAGAGGAAAGATTAAACAGACATTCATATAATAGAATATCTATATTTTCTAACTTGAAAATATTTTCAAGACATTTTAAGTTAAAAAAAAAAAGAAAGGATTTCTTTTAGGATGACTGCAGTTTCAAAGACTGCAGTTTCAAAGATTTTAATCTATAGATAGAAATATAGATACACCTCCATCATCATAAATAAGTCTCAAAAGATCCTACCTTAGGTAAATGTATAAATTTTTTATAATATAGCATTAGATTAGTGATTTGTTTTATAAAACCTGAACCAAAAAGCCAACATAATTTTCACACAAGCTATCTTGTTTAATGGAGGTTATTAGCAAATTCTAAATTATAGCAGATCTGTAACATAGACTGTAAATATTCCCCCAAAATGAAAAAAGGGAAGCATCCTACTTCCAAGAATCCATCTTGGCAGAGTTAAGGAGTCTCCATGAGGAGGAGGATAGTTCGTGATTGAAGACATATGTGGCCAATGACTATTTTTGCCTCAAACTACTCTGCATAGTAACTGCATACAGGTGCCATGCCCTCCATCCCACAACTGTCTTTCTTGGAGCTCAGTATCTGGCTTAGAGCCTAACAGAGAATGAGCACACAATAAACACATTCTGAATGGATGACTAAATTTCCAATGTTTAGCAGCTGGTGAAATTATTAGGTTTAGGAAATTAAGCAATTGACAAAGATGTATTTAAGGGATGACTGTTGTTCACCACAATGATGTGAAATTTAAATTAGAAAAACAATCACACACCAATAAAGTTGCTGTTACCATTATCACTTCTGGAAATATGTGGCAGGAAAGCCTAACACACAGCCTGAATTACAGGAGGTGATGTCTCAACTACATATTCCTTGGGACCTTTGATTTTCTTTCTTCCTTATCTCTGTACAAACATTCTCTGATTCTAGTCTTTAGCACACTGTTAGACCACCAACAATGTTGGTCTAAATGTTGGTCAATGATGTTGACTTTAAACTATCTCCCATAGTGGCTAAAGTCGTCGTCAGAAAGACAACTGGCCAATACCAAGCAGCGTTTTGTAAAGGAGTCAACCCGAGATGACGGTTGTCAAAGTGAGCAAAGGAAAGTTTTACTAGTACAGTGAAGCCCTCCTCCAAAGCATAGCCCCGTTGGATTTTCATCTGGGAAATAACAGCAGCAAATAGACCAGGAAAGCTGGAGGTATACAAGCATGGCTGGTTTCCTCAAAAGCAAAGGCTGAGATTTTTAAGAGGCACAGATGCAAAGCCAGGTGTAGTAAATAACAGCAGCCAGTAATTAGAACATCGTCTTTCTGAATCTGCAATATGGAAGGCACAGCTGCATACACAAACAGCTATCAGGAAGAGGGGCATTGCTGTAAAAGGATGATTTGTGTGTACTTAAGGGTCAGTGATACTCCAACTGTGAACTACTACCAGGGATATACAAAATGTGGTGGATTGTCACTCCACCATCATATTTACAAACGGATGGATTTCTGCATTTCCTTAAAAAATGAAGTACAAATGACAATTTCTTTGCCACTAAATTCAGCAGAAGGTCTTGAATAAAAGAGGAAAAAATGCAAGAAGTGAACAAGATTCCAAATTCTGAAGCTCAGTCGAGATCTTTGTGAAAACAGGAAGTGATAGATCTAGAACTATTTAGATGTTTGGGTGATAGCATTCACTTTCTGTATTTAAAATAAAAACACACTAAGCTATGTATGTGTTCAAGTATGTGACTTTCTTACATCTCATTTTCACGAAACCTGAGAAATTTTTATTTCTAAAAGAAATTAGAATTTCTTCATAGTTTTTATAAGGGTAATGGGGGCTACATAATTTACTTGAAAAAACTGATCAGAGAAAAATACCAATCTAAAAGTTTAACACATAAATTCAAAAATATGTCATTTACTATCTTTTCC
The DNA here is from genome assembly GCF_011764305.1 of Mustela putorius furo. Classification (NCBI taxonomy): domain Eukaryota; kingdom Metazoa; phylum Chordata; class Mammalia; order Carnivora; family Mustelidae; genus Mustela; species Mustela putorius. The sequence continues at coordinate 25,376,316 of NW_025422015.1, read as the reverse complement.
TCCTATCAATCACACATAGTGGTCACTGCTTATTCAAGAAAGATCCAATTAACTTTCTACTCTAATGCCATTTATTAAATCAGAGAGATAATCTTTAAAGTAATCCACATTTCATTAAAAATTGAACAGAATGCATAATACGAGACTCTAAACTGAGAGAGGATAAAGAATACTTTGTCTACTATGGAACAAAAATCATAAACCAATGCTCTAAGCCACATTTGCTGAGTGTTAATAATAAGGCCAAACTGGATTTTAACCATTTTCCCCCCCTCCAATAGGATAATAATACAGAAAAAAAGAGAGGCAGAGTTCTTGTTACCATAATATTGCAATAAAGCTAATGTAATCCTTCTCATGTAGGGATTCACTCTAAAGACCTGTTTTTAATTGCTTAGAATTAAAAATACTTTCAGTTTTCTGTAATTTAGCATTTGCCTTCTTCAAAATCAAAGGATTAAAATAGGGGCTCTGTACCACCACTATGCAAAGACAGTAATAACATCTATCTATCTATCTATCTATCTATCCATCTCTGTATATATACACACACGTATACCTATATATATGTAACATGTGAGTGTCTCTGTTTCTCCATATATATGTACATATAACATGCGTGTTTTTATTTTTTTTTTTAATTTTATTTATTTTTTTGACAGAGAGAGAGCACAAGTAGGCAGAGCGGCAGGTGAGGGAGAGGGAGAATAAGGCTCCCACTGAGCAGGGAGCCCCATGCGGGGCTGGATCCCAGGACCCTGGGATCACGACCTGAGTGGAAGGCAGCCACTTAACCGAGTGAGCCACCCAGGTGTCCCAACATGTGTGTTTTTAGAAAGGCTGCACCTCACACAGCATGGAAAACTCCTCACCTACATATCCAAGTTCATTGTTTATAAATTTTGCTTCCCACACAACTATAGAACACAATTCAGCTAAATTTCTGCCACATAACAAGGATCCCCTTTGCTTCAGTTTCCAAAAGACTGTTCCTTATTTTCTTCTGAACCCTTGCTGGCAGAGATTTTAAATGTTCATATTGCTACTAACAGTCTGTTAAAGGCAACCTGGACGCTTTTCTACCATGCTCTTAAAATTTTTCCAAGCCTCTGCCCACTGCCCAATTCCAAAGTCTCATAGCACTTATAGGTGCTAAAATCTGCAATAGTAACCTTTTACAATGAAACAAATTACAACAGATTTATGGGTCAAAACAACACAAAATCATTATCTTATGTTTCTAGAGGTCAGAAGTCCTGCATGAGACTTGCAGGACTTAAATTAAGAAGGTGTTGGCAGGCCTGTTTTCCTCCTGGATGGGAGAGACAGTTTCTTGGTCTTTCCCATCTTCCCAAGGCTATTTGCATTCCTTGGCTCAGGGCCCCTTTCTTTTTCTGCAATGCACATAACTCCAATCCTTGCTTCTTTCCTCACATACCTGCTCTGAGTCTGACCCTCCCCCTCCCGTTTATAAGAACCCTCATGATGACACTGAGTCTAGCTACACAATCTAGACTAATTTCCCCATCTCAAGATCCTTAACTCAATATATCTGTAAAATTTCTTTTGCCATGTGAAGTAAGGTGGAGATCGGAACATGGATATCTTTAGGGTACCCAATATTGCGCCTACCACAGAGCTCCACACCAAGAATGACTATGATTACAAATCACTTATCTACTTAATACAATATGATTCTCTAGAAATGATATCAGGTTCTGTTTTGATTGGCAGCTTAAGAAAAGGGATCGTAGGGAGAGATAATCCTATCACCAGATGTTTTGCCATCTTTGCTCTGTCAGATAATGTTGTTTCTGACTCTTCCTCATAAATGTCTCTGAAATGTAAGGTGACTTACATGTAAGGTGACCTTACATAACTTACGTGAAGTCACGTAAGGTGACTTCATTCTTTTTAGTAACTGAAGCAATAGTCTAGAATTAAGGGCAATAATTAAGACTTTGCTGTTGATATTGTTTGAGTGAAACTCTAAATTATAAAATTCTCCCTGATAAACAATTAACATCCTCAATTTGATGCTATCTATACACTCCCAAATAAACCTCTCTGAATTCTTCTTAACCACATTAGAGAAATGATTATTATAATGGACTTCTGGCAATCCTATAGCCTTGGATTCATTGACATGAAGATGGGGACTGAACATATACTGATATTTAAGCTGGTGATCCTAGACAGGCAGTGTGGAATGAGTGTGCCATTTTGTAAAAAAAGTACAGGGGAGTGGTTTCTGTTCCTACACTTTCAATGATCTATTCTACTTTGGAAGTCAAATCATAAATGAAGTCAGTTTTCTCATCCATAAAATGAGGGCATGATTCAGATCAAGGATTTCAAACTTCTTAGTGTAAAATCATTTTGTAAAACAAATACTAAATGGAATATATCTTACTGATATAAGTTTGTAAGTTCAAATTCTTACCAATACCATTTCCAGTATTTATAAAACCAATCAGTAAAAGCAGAAGAATCACTCAGTGTTAAATTTGAAATTGGGGGTTATGAATGGTAGCTGCAGTATGTTAGGGACCTATTTATTTTCATGTTCTTTTGGTTGCACATAATCAATATCTGCATTTGCAAATGACACTACCACTTTAGTTACTCATTTTGCTATTTCAAGATATACTTAAAAACAGAGGCAGAGAGGAGAAGTTTTATTTTTACATCTTTTCAGAAATAAAGAAACTTAGCAGCATAACTTAAGGGAAGATATCAGGTAATATATTCTGCATATAGCAGATTTATGTATACAAGGGTTTTTTTTCTGTTTTAAAAGTAGTTTATTATAAATGTAGAGTAAATGCTCTTGAAGTCCATAAAGTGCTTGCAAAATAAACTAGGAAAATCTTTGTAGATTTTCCTACTAGATTTAGCACCTAAATGGTAAAAATGATAAAATAATAAATAAGTATAATAATTAGATAAGTAAAGTACAATTGCCTCAAGACAGAAATTAGAATTTACACTTGCTAGAAATTTCCCATCTGTAACCTTTCCTGTTTCTGAAAACTCCCCACTGCTTTAGTAGAATACTTGTGCAATACACATACTTACATTACACATACAATTTATATTGTATTTTTTCTATTCTTTAACTTTTCTCAGGCCATTATATGTGTCATGAATTGTACCATAAGCTTTTCAAAGTCAGGGACTTCCGTATTTTGCTCTTCTTCCATTTACAGTACTTAACAGACTTTCTGCCCAGTAGGGGGAGAGGGTAAAAATTTACTTTTTAAACTTATTTTCTTTCTTTTTTTTTATTATTTTAATTTTTAATTTTTTATAAACATATATTTTTATCCCCAGGGGTACAGGTCTGTGAATCACCAGGTTTACACACTTCACAGCACTCACCAAATCACATACCCTCCCCAATGTCCATAAAAAAAAAAAAGTAAAATTTAATATAAAAAATAATGAAGTCAATAACTGAGTTAAAACTTTCTCCATTTTGTCCATTCTAAGAATATACTATAGTTTGGCTGGAGAGAGAAGCAAGAGCTGACTGGAATACTAGCAGGGCAAGAATTTTATTCATATTAGTTTTTTCTGTAGAAGAACAAGAAGAAAATAAACACTTCAAAATTATTTCTAAATTATGCCAATAAAATAAACATGTAGTAGAAAAAAGAAATCCATATACCTTTAAGATATTAAAAAGTAAAACAATTCTGGACAATATTCATGTATTCATTCATTTATCCATGCATGCCTCCATCCATCCATTCCAAAGAGATTGACCATATTTATCTTAAATATCAGGCACAGATAAAACAAAATATAAACAGATTATCACCTCTAGCCTTGCAAACCTTACAGCCCATGCAGATGATTCTTCATTCTAAGAGATTTCTGAATAATAAACATTTTGGACAATTAGACTTTGAATCCATTATAGAAATATTACATTTTTATTCAACTCTAGTTTCTCAAAAACAAAACGATAGCTTCATTTCCCATACATGTTGAAAAATCCATTAGCTATTAATTTTTTAGGAACTTTTTATGAAAAAAACAAAAGAAGAATTTACAATGATAAGGCCTTTGACAAAGCACCAGGAAATACTGGTGCCTAACAGAGGTTAGTTCCAAGCCATGAACGACTGATTTAAGCTTTGTTAAAATTGTACTTGTTCTCTTAGTTGGTTTCTCTTAGATATGCTTTCATTTCTCTCAGGCTGTACTCTATTACTAATATATTTTTCTGTAATTTCTTCCCTTACAAATTCAAGAAAAATGCAACCCCAAATCAGATTAATTTCTAAAAGCTAGTACACAGATCTAATAGGTGGGAAGAATGAGGCATACTCATTCCCTTGCAGGAGAAAGGAGTTCAAGTGCCAGCAAGGGCATTTAGGCATTCAGAGGAAAAACAAAGTTATTCTCGAGGATTACAATTTTTCAGAAGAGTTGGCAGTTTTTTTGAAAACCCATTAGGTTCTTGGGACCAAGAAAAGCCATACCCCTGCCCAGAGTTTCTCTTCTTTCTTTTTCTTTTCTTTTTTTCTTTTTTTTTAAGGATTTTATTTATTTGCAGCAGGGAGTGAGAGTAAGGGAGAGAGAGCACAAGCAGGAAGAGGGGCAGAGGGAGAAGCAGACTCTTGGCCAAGCAGGGAGCCTGATGCGGGGCTTGATCCCCCGACCCTGGGATCATAACCCAAGCTGAAGGCAGATGCTTAACTGACTGAGCCACACAGTTGCCTTTGCCCTGAGTTTCTTAATGGCCAGACTAACTCCCATAGCTGACCTCAGTTTCTATCAGCTTAAAACAGGGGCACAAAAGAATATGACATCTCTTCCTGATGCTTTACCATTTTCTTCAACATGTAGCTGGCAAACAGAAAGCACAGTAGTACAATTAAAAAAAAAAAATTAAGTTTAGGATTTTGGCCCTGAAGCCAAATTAAATAATTGTTTCTGTATACCTCACTCTTGCTTTCAATCCACCCTCTACCTCAGGTGTGAGCTAAGAGATAAAGCACAGAAGTTCATTTTAAGAGCTGAGATTGAGTCCTACTCAAGTTCAAAGTCATCTGTGGTGAAATATGGTGGAAATGAATTCAGTCAAGTGGCTTCCACACACATGGCACAACCAACTGGAGCCTCTATGGTTTTCCTGCAACTTCTTGACAGACTAAGTTCCTTTTCTTCTCATGTTTGCTTTTTCTGAATGTCTAATCACTTAAAGAGGCTCTTTCATCCATCTGCACACTCAGAGAAAAGGGCACAAAGAACGATTTGACAAAAGCAGCAGGAGACAAAATTAAGGTTATGAAAATGCTTTAAAAATCCTACTTTTTATCCAGTAATTAGGGAATAGACAGCAAAAGAGAGGAGAAAGAACAAAGTAAATTAAAATATTAGCAGTGTTTGTATATTATAGTACATATTTTGAATAAAATCTTCCACACACACCTACTATTTCATGACAACTGAATTTTTCTTAATACTGGAAGCCATGTTTAAAATGTACACTAGCAATGAAGTCAAGATATTTCTGAGGGATCCGGGAAGGATGCATATCATCATTGTTTAAAACAAGTGGTATTCTGAGTTAATAATCATCTGACTTAGCCCATTCCCTGGACAGGTATATAGAAAATGAATTAAACGCACCTTACAGACATCCTTCATAATCACCCGTCAAATTTAGGTTTATCAAAATAAGGAATAACCTGATAATAAGTAAGTGGATTAATGCAAATATGCACGTCTTAGCTTTTGGAATTCCCTTTCTTCCACAGCTTCTGAAACTATCCAGGTTCCTTCTTTCTAGCTCTCTCAGAAGGCCAGTAAGGATGTGTTCCTGGTGTTCTAGACTGACACCTAAAAGGAATTCCTTATTTCTTTTTAAAAGATTTTATTTATTTATTTATTTATTTATTTATTTATTTGAGAGAGCGTGAGAGTATGTGACTGCCCACCCAGTTACCCAGGGAATTCCCTATTTTTTAAATGCCACTGGTAGTGATTAGATTATATGGGTTTTAGGTGCTTTCTTGCAATCACTGAATGAAATAATCGGTCCTTGACGTATCACATTGGATCCCAACCACTATTTTTAAAGATATTATTCCCAAAGTAAAATAAAAATCTAACATCAGCTCACACAGTATTTGCTGCAGGGGACAAATTACCCACAAGTAGTGATTTTCATTAAGACTTGCTTTTTCAAACATAACTATCTGGGGTTAAGGAGTTCTAGCAACGAGTAATTCAGAAGTTCAGAGCTGTTTGGGCTTGGAGTTGGCTTATTTCTTTTCCTTGACTTTCCCTTCTTTTTAACCCAGTTGGCTCTCAATTTTCTAAATATCACAACTTTACAAAACAATGCCCCAAGATAAGAAAGATGGGTTGAAGATTGCTCTTGGTTTTATAAATCAGGAAGGAGCCAATTTGTTAGAATACCTGACAGAAGACAGATCCTTAGATCTCCCTGATAAAAACTGAGTAACACACAAAACCCTAAAGCAATCACTGGCCAGGTGCATGGAATTTGTTTGGATCAGTGGTTCTCAAAGTGTGGGCCCTGCAGCATCAGCAGTAAACTTGTTAGAAATGCACATTCTTGGGCCCCTCCCCAGGCCTACTGATATAGAAGCTCTGGGGTTAAGGCCTAGCAATCTCCTTAACAAGCCCTCCAGATGATTCTACTAACGGTGAAGTTTGAGAACCGCTGATTTGGACCCATCAGATTCATCCCCTCAGTCTGAGCCTACCTTTCTTGAGCAGCCAAGGACACATTCTCCTCAAGGTCTTTGCAGGTGTTCCCTCTGCCTTGTGTGATCCTTCACCACATGGATTCCTCCCTAGCGTCCTTGACCTTACCAGGGAGTCTTTCTCTGATAACGGTATGTGAAATAGTTATGGCCTAGATATGTGCCCCAGCATTTCCCATCTCCTGTTTACTGCTTTATTTATCTCCAAAGAAGATATCACCCTCTGACATATCACACATTTATTTGTTTTGTCTGGTCTGTTTCCTCTACTGGAATTTAAGTTCTATGGAAGTAAGGTCTTTATTCTCTTTATTTCACTGCTTTATCCCCAGAGCCTAGAACATTGTGTGGTAAATTATAGGCATTCAATAAATATTTGCTAAATGAATGATTAGAATACTGATATCCAAATGAAATTGGAAGAAGTCAAAGAATGGCTAATGAGTAGACAACAGTCCGCCACAGCAAACTACTTATAAATGGAGATGTGGAATAACATCCATTTGTGAAGTACTTTTTGAAAATTATTTGAGTAAATTTTGCTATAATTTATATAATATTTGCACAAATCGGTGTTTAAATATAACCACAGAGGCATTACTTTTCTTAACTTCCTTAAGAGAAGAATAGTTATTGCACTATAAATTATTTATGACAACAAAGCACAAGATCTTAGCTACTAATTTGCAAATAAATGTGTATATGTATATATGGATTTAGAGCACTGTTATAAATTACATGTAAAAGGGCAGAGAGCAAACTATCATTAAACAACCTAAAGCACTCTTTTCAGTGGAGGTTAGAGAGACTTGCACACTGAGTATGTGAAGCTGCATGGCATGCCCACCTCACTGCACAAGCGAGTTCCCAGTGCTGTCCCTCCTCTTTGAGGTACCACAAAAACCTTTCCTGAAACTTACTCTCCTTTTTCTTTTCCAAGATACTTTTGATTAAAGTCCTTTTCATAGGTCTGCAACAATTTTAGTTTGGGATATGCTATTTTATAAATGGAACGACTTTCATGTTTCTCATGATAATTGAGATCAGCCCTTCCACTTCATTCCCGACACATAAACTTCTCAATGACTTCTTACCCACACACAAGTCAGAAGGCAGCACCACTGTTCTCAACTGCAATGAACACAACTTCCAGAACACTTCTTCTTTCGCCCCATAACATTTTCATATCACTCTTCCTTTCGGACATTATAGCCTTGATTATTTACTTCAAACTTTTTTTTTTCAATAATCAAGCCAAAGTCTGTATAGTCATTATGGCCATCATGAGGAATGAGTTCCAGTAAGGCAGGAAACAATATACACTGGAAATTTTTTTGAACAATTCTCACATGTCAAAAAATTTTCAAAATCATCATGCTACTCTACTGTGTATGCTAATTGTTCTTGGCTTTTATATTCTCTCACATTCCCACAAGAATTTTCAGTGCCTTAAATTAGCACAGTAGCCTACTTTTAAAGTAGGCTCCAGACTCAGTGTGGGGCTTAAACACACAATCCTGAGGATCAAGAGTCACCTGTTCTACTGACTGAGCCAGCCAGGTACCCTTACACATGTTTCAAGTATATAGTTTAATGGGTTTTTACCTTTGTGTTTTCTTATGACATATTCAACAATTTCCTTGGCCAAAAGTTTCCTTCATGCCTCTTCCTCAGTCAATATGGTTATGCCATTTTGACTATTAAGTCTGTCTTCAAAATGTTCTGTGAGAAACTTTTTCATTTTCATAGCAAAAAATTTATTCCAAAGCTGAGTAATACTTGTATGGTGTTAGTTCAAAATGTAATCAGGCAATAAATTGACTTTAAACTAAAAAGTGTGGTTTTTCATAAATGGAAAAATACTAAACGTTCAGACAAGGAATTAAATTAAAAACCCACTTTTTGCCAAGTAATCTCTATCACAAAAATTCAGTTTTGTTTTTATATATATTTATTTCATAACTACATAACACAAATTACAGTAGTTCCCCCCTTATCCAGCTTTGTTTTTCATGATGTCTGTTACCCATGGTCAGCTGTAGTCCAGAAACATGATCTACATCCTTACTTACTGTCAGAAGGTCAGTAGTAGCTTACTATCATTCACCTGAATTCATCTCATCAAGTAGGCTTTGTTAAGCCACATCATCACAAGAATAAGAAGAGTGAGTACAGTAAAGTGAGATATTTTGAGAAAAAGAGGGGTCACAGTCACATGACTTTTATTACAGTATATTGTTATAATTATCCTATTTTACTATGATATTGTTAGCAATCTCTTATGGTGCTTGTTTTATAAATTAAACTTTATTATAAATATGCATGGATGGAAAAAACTGTAGTGTATATATAGGGTTTGATATTATCTGTGGTTTCAAGCATCCACTGGGGTCTTGGAATGTATCTTCCACAGATGAGGGCAGAATACAGTATGTCCTTCTGAGGTAAGGTACACAATGATTGTAATAATTATGATGATGATAAAATGGCAATTAAATTTTATACTAGGCATGATTGAATATATATATATATATTCATATATATAAACTATTTCTATACTCAAAATAATTTGTAAAAGGATACTCTAATATTCTTATTTTGAGGATGATAAATAATTTTTTTTTAAAGATTTTATTTATTTATCAGAGAGAGAGAGGGAGAGAGTGAGCACAGGCAGACAGAATGGCAGGCAGAGGCAGAGGGAGAAGCAGGCTCCCTGCTAAGCAAGGAGCCCGAGGTGGGACTCAATCCCAGGACGCTGGGATCATTACCTGAGCCGAAGGCAGCTGCTTAACCAACTGAGCCACCTAGGCGTCCCGAAGATGATAAATAATTTGCCAAGAGTAAAGAACAGTAAGGAGCAAAGTCAGGATTTGAACCTAGACAGTCCAGGGCTAGAGTCCTTTTCTCTTACCCATTAAGCCACACTGTCAACCTGAGACTCAGAAGAATAGCAGGGATAGATTACCAGACAAAGCAGAAAATACCATAAATGAACTCTTTCTTGCTACCTCTTGGTTTCTGGCAAGTACTGTATGCCACATGGTAAGTTCAATTTCCATAATCTCACCTCTCCTACAGTCTAAATATCATGTGATATTTGTCATTATAATTTTATATGTATTGAGATAGGGACAAAATGACATTTAAACAGCTTGTGTAAATGCAAATAATTCAATAACAAAATATGAAAATTTAAAATTTTAGAATCATTTATAGCTTTCCTTTCTCAGCTATAGAAATGTAAAATGACCATATCTAAAGACCTTGTTGGAGGATAATGCGAGACCATTCTGTATTTCTGACTCTATTTTAAATCTGGAAAAGCATAGGTGATATATATCTAAAAGTCTTCTGCCATTGCCTTCTAAAATTTGAACCCTAATTTTCTGATCTACAAGCTAAGTTTTTAAAATAAAATAAATGCCTGTACATTATATATATCTGTATATATTCTCTTCCCCTTCATTAAATATTGCCTAATTTTTAAAATTATGGGGAGACTTAGTATTTGAGTTTTTTTAAAAAAGGCATTTTTTTTCTATTAAGCTTTTTTATTACTTCTCATGAGTCAAGGGAAAAGTCTTTCTTTATTGCTTTTACAAATCACGAGTAAAACACAAATGCTTAATTGAGCAGATTGGTGATTAAATGGAGAAAAATGATGAAAGGAAAGATGCCAGCACAAACAGAATATGGTCATTCATTTCTACCCCAAATGAATCAACTACTGCTCATGAATGTGGGTTTAATACTAATTTTGGCAGAAACCACCCAGAGCACCAACCCTGTGCGGAGTCCCACGTCTGCATGGGGATAGCTTTTTCCTGTTTCTTTTGACAGAATACACTAAACAGCCCTCTCTCTCATTGGTACAAAGAACTCTTCAATGAAGGATTATAAACATAGTGAACGCAGGAGACTTTCTCATACCTGAACTCCAAATACCCATTCAAAGATGGAAATGTTTCCCCCTAAAGAAACGAGGCAACTAAGCTGTAATATGCAACATCAGCAAGATTACCCTGGTTGTCAGCCATCACAGATCTAATTCCTTGGCATGAGCTGGATTAAAACCATTTTCTTAAGTTAAAAAAAAAGCAAAATAGTTTCAACTGAATTGCATGACTCAGGAAGACAAGGATCGGTCTCCACATCTCTGCTCTTACACATGCAAGTACTAGCTCAGCTCCTATTAATGTCTGAGTGTTTACCACAGAAAGTAACAAAGGTTTTTAAAAAAAAAACAACTTGCTATTTTGAGCTGATATTGCTGAGCTTTTCCTAATATATTGGTTGATCAGCGGCATAAGACCTTTCAGACACTAAATGGCAGAAATGAGCCCTTCTAAGGTTTTCTAAATCCTTCCTATCCTCATAACAGGATTCCTCCAGTCAAGGACCAGAGGATGGAAAGTAGCACCCATAAGGTGCTAGAGACACCCAAGTGAGTCAGATAACTGGCGGTGTACCTGGGTACCTGGGCCTACTACAAACACTCTGCAAAAGAAGTGTCACATTTAATTAGCCCTGAGGGGGAACAAAGCTCTTTCATTTTAAAACGCGGGCGAATGGAATCTCAAGAGGAAAAAAAAAGGCAAACCTCTTACCTTTTGTAGCAATTCGTACACACTGGGTTTTAGTTTCCTGATGGAGTGAAATATGAAAGAGAACAGTCAGTGTATAGACAATGTTTCCTATTTCATAATCCCAGGTTATAAATTAGGCTTAAGAAGAGCAGAATTGCAATATCAAGGAAATTTTTTATTTTTGAAGTGTATCCTCAGAGAGATCTTTAAAAAATCTGAAGTAAGAACTTTTAAAATGGTTTCAGTATTCTCTAAAAATTCAGGTGTCCTGTTTTTATCTTGTAATCAAACAGGCTATCCTGTCTGGGACATGTAGTAAAAGCACTGTCTTTGTATTTACCGTACTTTTTAAACAATTAGAAAGAAATATGTGTTTGCAAAGCAAATACAAATTGGACCCAGACACCAGCTTCATTTTCACAACACAGCTGTAGTCTCAGACCAAAGCTGAACATCCCATACCCTCACCTGGATCCCGGCATGACTACTGAGCTCAAGGACAACAGTTAGAAAGATCATCCAAAAGTTGCATCACGGCTGCAGTATGAGTTATCTGTTCTTTTTTCCCTTTTTAATTTCGCTGTTAAGGGTTATTATGGGTTAAAAAGATTTCTCATTGGGACTATTTTCCTACTCTTGCTAGACAGATGGAGTTGAGGAAGGCAAAGTTGAAATGAGAAAGGACAAAGATTATTTCAGGTTCTGTTTTGTTTTGTTTTGTTTTTCTTTTCTTTCTTTTTTTTTTGGTAATGGGGTGATGTGGCACTATGTGGTGAAGTGCACTTCTAGGCCCGCACCACACACCTCCAGGACTTCGTTCCTTCAGTTCATATCTTTGAACATACCAGAGGCTGGAAAAGATGGTAAAACCAGTGAACAAAACACAGACTATTTGTTTTTAGGAGGTATTTGTAACTCCATTTTGAGTAGTTCTATATATTGACAAGCCAAGAGTTTATAATTTTCTCTTAATTATACAAAACAAAGCACTGAGGGGGAATTAGTAGTTAAAAATAAAACTTTGCATTCTATTACTTAATTGTGTCTTGAGGCCTTTACAGTCCACTCCAGGAGATTGTTTCACATTCCTACAAAGGCCCAAAGGGATTCTGATCCTAAAAGCAACTGCTGTTAATTCTGTCAGGATTTCCAGTCTCTGCTGGTAGGAACCACATTCATCTTCAAAGTATTTGCCAAGATAACCGTGAGATATATTGTTGCTACTCTGTACTTCGATTAAACCACATGTAGATATACTAACACTTAGAAGAGAACATTCATATCAAGGCTCTTAAAGAGTACCAGAGAAAATCCTTTATAAGTAACATTCATTAACACTCCCCTTATACTACAGACCCAGGAATGAAAGTTAATTGAGAATCACTCACATCTCTAAAGATGAATACCCAAATGCAGAACTGTTTTCTGCCACCATGCTACTCTATACTCAGAATAGAACAATAACTTCCATGGTCTTCTCTCTTTTAAGCAGCTCAGTTGTACCAGTTATGTGCAATGATGGGCATGTGGGAGGCAGGCAGCCAACTTGCCTCAAAAGATTCCCACTTACGTAAAAATAAACTAGAGAAGAGATAAGAATAACGTTTTCAACCATGGGCAGCCCGTCGCTTTGAAGTACATCCTAGAAGATGTCATTGTATTTTTCTTTGCCATATACTGGCAAAGAAATGTGGGTAAGCAGAAAGATAGAGCTTTCATTAGAAAGCAGCCATTCAATACCTTAAATTCTCACGACTCCTTCAGAAAATCCAATTGGATTGTGTCTTTTAACTCAACTATTCCAAGGTATAATATGACTGTTGCAATTGGCTATCACCTATTTCACAATATCTCCCAGGAACCCACCTCAGGGACTCAATTACTCAAACCCAGAAATTTCCTATACAGCTATAAGTACACAAAAATGCCAGTCTTCTGTTGGGTTTTAAATTGTAGGAGTTTTCTATTCTTGACATTTTTTTTTTCCTTATCCCTCTCTGAAAAAAAATATTAAATAAGTTTTAGGAAAGAAAATCTTTCAAAGAGAACCAGCACGAGGCGTGAAAGGCCAGGTTATTTCCCCCCAAATGGAACCACCGGTAGTTTCTATCTTCCTGTTGTGTATTCCTCTTCAATATTCATTTGGGATCAGTGGCAGTGTTCAAAAACAACTGTGTCCAAAATGGGAAAAGGAGGGGCAACTGGGGAAATGGAAAACAGACTTCTCTAATGGCACAGCACCCGGCCATCTCCAGGCAGTCTTCTGTTTAGGTTCTGGCAGATATACCACAGGCATCCTATTACTTTGTAATCAGAGGATTGTTACTTGTTATTTACTATTTGGCTTGTACCCTCTGAAAAGTTTATAAGGGTTTATTAGCCTGCTGTGGAACACGCATTCTGTTTATCCTGCAGTAAATTTAATCTTCTGAAGTGTGCCACCACCGAGCAAAGGAGACAGAACAATGCCCAGTATTTACTGGGGCTGGAGTCCCAGCAGCAGAACACCCACCTTTTCAAATCCTTTTGCTCACTATTGTTCTGGTGGGCTTTCCTGAAGCAGGCTGCAGGGGAAGCAGTTACTAGGAAACAGGAATCCCATGCCACGGAGCGCGCTTGGCGCCTCCACCTGACAGTCCGCCCCAAACTGTACACACTGTTGAGAACAGGAACAACACCCCCTACACATGGGTGTGTTTTTTCCCCTCCGTCTTTCTTTCTTTTTTTTTTTCTTCTCCCCCTGACACATGCTACTGGGTATTTATAAAATTCAACTGCAGTTTTTCCTCAGAGCAGTGAAAAAGCAAATTTTGAAGGAAGCTCACCTTCTCCACACTGCTCATTGCCTGGAAATAGATGTTGTATCCTTTGCGTGGAGCCAAAGGAGGGTTCCAAAAGCCCTGATAGGTCCGATTGTCACCCACTGTGAATGGGGCGGGTTCCGGAAGATTCCCTGGGGGCAGTTCTGCAGCGAAGTAGTATGGCGCACCCCCGCTCAGGGCGTTCTGGTATGTAACGGGGACCTGGTAGCATTCCATTGCTCCAGCTTCTCTCTTTGTTCGGTGTGGGTGCAACTCCTCCACAACAATCTGATAAGCACTTTTTTGGAAAAAGGAAAAAAAAAAGCACACATTTAGAGATTCTATATACTAAGATTTCTCAAAAAAAAGAAAGTGGTATTTAATACTAACATGCAACATTTCAATCTTTAAAGTCCATTTAACCCATTGCATGCTTTTTTCCCCAGCTATCCTGCACTAAAATAGAATCCTGTGGGGATTCTCCTTCCCTGCAACTCAACGTAGATATGAAGAAACTGGAAAAAAAAGTAAGAAAAATCACTGCAGAATTCTACCCATTTTTTAATGTTGACAAATGAGCCCTCTTCTTAGGAGATTTGACATTAACGAGAGACATGTAACAGATTAAGTTCTTTGATATTTTTAAATATTTAAAATTAGCATTTTCCTTTGAGATCATGGTCCGGAAGGCCTTGCTCTGAGGCCCAACAGAACGAGTGCCTCAGGGTGGGGCTCGAGTACCCATGTGGGGTTGTCATCACATTAGAGACAGAATGTGGTGACAGGCTTCTCCCCTTCTTGACCTTGCCACGGCATCAACACTGGCTCAGAGCTATGCAGATCGAAAGCGCGAGTGGCATGCAGCAACACGGGCACAGATGGACAGAAATCTGTCCTCGCCACTGAAATAGACTGCTTCCTTCTTCTAGCGTTGTTAATAATAAAATGTTACAAATTGTAGAAACAGATGGCATTTGCCCTATTAAAGCTCGAACCTAAACCTTCTAATACCTTTCTTAAAATTCTCAAAACTTCTCCACAATAGCTATTATTTTACAGAGAAAAGTAAAGAAAAAATAACGGAACTTTAAAATAAAGGTCTGCCTAATCACTAATGGGTTTTTTTTACATCAATTGCTGAAACTGGTATATTAATATTATTCTTTCCTTGTAGTATGTTCTTCGGGCAAATTTTTCTTAAGTAATATACACCTGAGAAAGTTGGCATTATTCATATATTTTATATGTTTTTAATGAATTTAAAATCCCTGAAAATTAAGAAAGAATGCATTGTCGTTGCTTATGTAAATTGAATACAAATAAGCCGTATGGAGGGTTGTCTCTAGGCAAATGTGCTCATTCTATTTAGGGACAACAGTCACTGAATGACTCTCCAGAAGGGATAGAATCTTTTCTTAATGAACTTCTATAAAGAGAAAGAAGAGGGAGAGAGACAGAGAGAGTAGA
This sequence comes from Mustela putorius furo, assembly GCF_011764305.1. Taxonomy (NCBI): domain Eukaryota; kingdom Metazoa; phylum Chordata; class Mammalia; order Carnivora; family Mustelidae; genus Mustela; species Mustela putorius. The sequence goes on along the minus strand of NW_025422015.1, from coordinate 25,360,713 downwards.
GAGACAGACGGACATACCAAAAGAGAGACAGAGAGAGAAAAACTGAATTTGCATTTATGATAATTAAAAATAAAATTTTATATTGGTTTAGAATCTGGTCTAAAATTCTAACTTAGCATAAACTCTTTTATACCCACAAACAGAAAACCTTCAGAGGTTAAAAGAAATAAGTTTTATAAAGTTTTTCTTTTCTTCTCTAATATTTCAAGTTCCCATTTTCCATTAAAATATTGCTAAGAACTTGGTGGTTTGCTATCTGTTGCCTTTCCTGTAGAAATAGAACAGAAATTGTATTAATGTCAGAAATCTTGCTTTGGGCAAGCAACTAAGGCAGAAGGCTTTGTTATCTGAAATCATGTCTAGTCCACTGTTCTCTGTACTTTGGATGAGTTGGGTCCCGAAGCTCCTAGGAATACTACTGACAGGATACAGGCTCTCTGAGGGGTCCAAGGAACAGACACCTGCCAATTTTAAAATGAAATAGGAGCGCATGGGTAGCTTAGTTGGTTGGGCCTCCGACTCCTGGGTTGTGAGATTGATCCCCATATCAGGCTCCACACTGGGTAAGGAGTCTGCTTGAAGATTCCCTCCCTTTGCCCCTCCCTCTGCTCATGCTTTCTCCCACCCTCTTTCTCTAGCTTGCTAAAAATAAATAAATAAATCTTAAAAAATAAAATAGAATACAGGAAATCCATAAGCATAGCTGTTGCAGAGAAAGAGGAGTCACAATTGACATATGCTGTGTTAAGCAAACGTAATCTTTTTTTTTCTGTTTATTTTCAACTTAGAATCTATATTTGTATATTACACAACTGCATATCCTGTGGATACATATTCTTCAATAGACAGACGTACATATGCACACTCCCCAAGCAAGCCTAACATCGTATTCTTGCCCTACTGGGCAATAATGATAATTGCTCATGCTTGTTAATCATTTCACCTAATCCCTAAAAATAAATTTCTCATCCATTATCCCATATCTCTAGAAAAATCCAGAAAATCTAGTAAATAGTCTTAACTAATTCTGTCACATAGTTGACAAAGGTTGTACATTCCAAATTAAAGAATTTCATCTAAGACAGCTCGTCTCTCCGCATCTATTAGGACCAAAGCAAACTGATGATGCTGGAGAGGATTAAAAGAAGAAACAGTGCAATCTAGTCTTGGGGAAAGAGCTCACTGAATTTGAGATGAAACCCCAAACTAAAAATGATAAAATTCATTTTTTTAAAAGAAATTTTCTTCCCTTCATTGATTAATCTGTGTGAGCAGGCTGTTGTCCAGCCACATACTTCCACTTTTTTTTTTTTTTACATACTTCCACTTTTTTAAAAAGTCTGTTTTCACCTTCTACTTTCTTATTTATCAATAAAAATTAACTAAAAGACAGAAAATAAGGAATGAGAAATCAAATTAGAAGTGATTTGACTGATTACATGAAATGGGCCAATGCTTTTCCATCCTTGTGGTTGTCTAATTACTGAACGGTATTTAACTCTAGCTGGATCTAAATATTGTTTGAGCTTAGTACTTTAGCAATTTAAAATATCCCAATGCCACCTAAATAGCTGCATTCACTCTGCCCATATTTTGTATTTAATTAAAGTTTTAAAATATTTCTTTTTTTAAAAAAGATTTTATTTATTTATTTTTCAGAGAGAGAGACAGAGAGAGCACAAACAGGCAGAGTGGCAGGCAGAGGCAGAGAGAGAAGCAAGCTCCCTACTGAGAAAGAAGCCTGATGTGGGACTGGATCCCAGAACCGGGATCACGACCTGAGCCGAAGGCAGCAGCTTAATGGACTGAGCCACCCAGGCATCCCTAAAATATTTCTATGATTAAGTTAAAATCAATATACTGGCATCATGAATCTTCACTTGATGCTGAAAATATGGTTTCTTTATGTTAAAAAACTAAAAATGATTTCACTTTATTATACTTTAATTTGATTAGACATTGGTATATAGTTTTTTGGGATGCCAAATGATGACTTCTCATCATACAATTTTCCTTCAGTCGTAAGACTAAAAAAAATAAGGGGATTTTGCCATTAGCTCAAAAAGTGATTAAATGATACATGTAGTAGACAGCCTGCTTGGTTTCATGTTTAAAATTGTTGAAGCTGAAATCAAAATTACCTACAACTGCCTAATATATATTTTTTAACCCGTTAGTAAATAAAACCTCTGAGAATCTGGTCTTAGTTTTAGGTTGTGCAACTTCTTAGTGATAGCAAATAATGAATTATACAATTGTATACTCTCATTTCATATCTAAAATGTCTCCTTAAATCTTTAGGAGAAATTTCCTATCTCCAGTGTTTTGCTATTTTTCTTATGAGTAGACTTCCTGAGATCGCACAGCCACCATTGCTCATATGGACCTAATGCAAACATTTTCAGGATCCACAGAGTAAAGGCTTAAATATATTGGTGACCATCATACTCCCTGTGCTTCATCTCTTAACTCCTTAAACACACAAGCCATTTCCCTCAGGGCTTCCTTATTTCCGTAAGAAGAAGGATCAGTTTCTGAATCAACAAAGCTCAAAATCCTGACATTAACTTTAATAAATTTTATTTTAACCATGTTCTACCTCCCTTGTAATATGCCATTTCTTTTCATTCCCACTGCTTCCACCATTAGGGGGATATTTACAACTTTACGTCCATATTTACTAAAACTAAACTTTACATTTAGTTTTCTTGTCCTCATTTTTTTTCTTCATGTTCTCCGGGGACCCACCCATCCATCCATCCGTCCGTCCGTCCGTCCATCCATCCATCCAATCATCCATTCATCCAAACTTCTATCCATCCATTTACCCATCCACCCATCACACCATCGATCCAGTCTCTAAATGCCATGAACTGTTCATGAAGAATGCAAAAGAACCATTTTTCAAAATGCTCATACTTTCCTAAACCACCACTTTGAGTATTAACCACTCTTCTCTAACTTTTTACTTTGTCAAAACTATGTGGAGCCCTCCTACTGGCAAAAATCTATACTTTTTGCACTAGGGTTAATATCTTACCACATCTCTTACCTTATCCCTCCACCCTTTGTCTCACTACCTCCTGTTGTATATTCTTCATTTCAAACTTGAATGACCATTGTTACTAAACATACCGAACATCCTGTTGAAGAGATTCTAGCTTTTCTACTTCTGCTATAAAACCTTCTCTGATTAGTTCATTTAGTGTTACTCTGTCTTCTAAAGCCAGTGGAGGTTATTCTAAAGGTGGAGGTAGGTATCAGGGATGAAACTGGAGTATAAGTTAGAGTCAATTGGGATGCTTTTTCAATTTAGTCCTCAATCCACCCACAAATTATAATGATACAGATGCACTGAGGAGACCATCAGAGGTATTTCTCAGGAATTGTGGGTTTGAAAAAGGCCTCAAACCACTGTCTTATAATATTTATTGTGCTTATCACTGACATGCTACATTAAAAATACTACCTGGTATTTAGCTAAAGATAGTGGCTATCCTATTTTCCAGTCAAGTGCTTATTTATTCATTCATCAGATGTCTATTCAGTGCCATTCTATGCTAACCTTAAAGTGCTGAGGTTAAGGCAATGAACACAGTAATAAAAGTCTCTGCTCTCATGAAGTTTACATTCTAGTAGGAAATACAAATAAATGAATTTAAAAAAAACACACAGTATGTCAAGATAAGCACTCTAAAGAAAACTAAAGCAGGATAAGGGAAATAAGGAATAACAGGATTGAACATGTCTATTTAATATTACCACCCATCAAAAAATGAAATCTTACCATTGCAATGACATGGATGCAACAACTACAGGGTATTCTGCTAAGAGAATGAAATAAGTCAATCAGAGAAAGACAATTATCATATGATTTCACTCATAGGTAGAATTTAAGAAACAACACAGATGAACATAGGGAAAGGCTGGGAAAAATAAAAGAAGATGATATCAGATAGGGAGAAAAACTATAAGAGACTCTGAACCATAGAAAACACACTGAGGGTTGCTGGAGGGGAGGGGGCGAAGGATAGGGTAACTGGGCGATGGGCATAAAGAGGCCAAGGGATGTCATGAGCACTGCGTGTTATACACAACTGATGAATCACTAAACTCTGCCTCGAAACCAGTAATACACTATATGTTACTTAATTGATTTTAAATAAAATTTTTAAAAAAGGGCTGGAGAGAATATTTAATAGAAAGTCAAGACTCTTCTCATTTTCTGTTAGTAAAAAACATCTACCTACTGCGGTTCTGTAGAATAAATTAAGAGATTTTACTTGGACCATATAGCTTGTATATAAGGATAAAAAGAAGGCAAAATCAGCCAAAAAGATGATTTCTGTCTTAGTTTAAATTTCAAAGCATTTTTATCTGGAATTCAAGTAAGTTCGATGTCATAGCAGCAGTTAAAAATATCAGGTGCAACTATCTGATCTCTTCAAATTCCTGAGATGAAAAAGGATATTCTGCAAATGGAAGAGGGTGGTAGTTCTAATGTTTCAGGTTGTGTATCTGTGAACTGACCGGGGGTGGGGGGCAACTCTAACATACAGTGCTTGAACTCCAACTGATACAGATACAGATATAAATGTTCATCTGTATTTCTGTTAAACTATCACTGGGCATCAGACAATTTCTTGACTTAATACAACTGTAGAAGAAATAGTGGTTTTTTAAAAAGTTTCTATTTAAATTAAAGTTAGTTAACATACAGTGTAATATTAGTTTCTGGTGTACAATATGGTGATTCAACACTTCCATACAGTCCCTGGTGCTCATCACAAGTGTCCTCCTTAAGCTTTATCACCCATTTCACCCATCTCCCTGCCCTCCTCTCTGGCGACCATCAGTTTGTTTTCTATGGTTAAGAGTCTGTTTCTCAGTTTGTCTCTCTTTTTATTCCCTTTGTTCATTTGTTTTGTCACTTAAATTCCACATATGAGTGAAATCATATGGTATTTGACATTCTCTGACTGACTTAATTTTTATAAAATATTTTATTTATTTGAGAGAGAGAGAGAACACAAACTCTGCAGTGAGGGGCAGAGGGAAAAGCAGGCACCCCCCCCCCCCCCCCCGAATAGAAGCCTGGACTTGATCCCAGGATTCTGAGATCATGACCTGAGCCAAAGGCAGATGCATAACCAACTGAGCCACACAGGTGCCCCATCTGACTAACTCATTTTGCTTAGCATAATATTCTCTAGCTTCATCCATGCTGTTGCAAATGGCAAGGTTTCATTTGCTTTTATGGCTGAGTAATATTCTGTGTGTGTGTGGTGTATATACATACATACATATCACATCTTCTTCATCCATTCACTAGCCAATAGACAGTTGGGTTGTTTCCATAATTTGACCATTATAGATAATGCTGCTATAAAAATCAGGGTGTATGTATCCCTTTGAATTAGTATTTTTGTATTCATTGGGTAAATACTTAGTAGTGCAATTGCTGGGTTGTAGGGTAGTTCTATTTTTAACTTTTTGAGCAAACTCCATACTGTTTTCCAGAGTGGCTGCAAAGAAATGGTGGTTTTGACTGCATTTCACGACTATCTACTAATTACCTAACTAAGAATACACTGAAAAATTGGGTTCTACCTATAAAATAAACATTTAGTCACCCTAGAACACGTAGCTTCCTGGCAGTTTAAAATAGATAAAGCTTATATTTGGAAAATGCTGCAGTTAAATACACATTTATTTGTTACATCTTATAATAAACTGAGTTCACCGTTGAGGGGCTCTCCCCTGTATTTTTGCAATATGCTGCTGCTGTGTTCATTATTTGAAAACACAGCTACATCGGGTCAATCTTTTAATAAGTGGGACATTCTACACACTATAATTTATAATTATATCTACTCAGGCTAGAATTTGAATCCATCTATGAAAAATGGAAAATGTTTTTTAAAAAGGGGAAAATAAATTATGTATTCTAGGGAACTGGTTCTAAATGTGGGTGATATTCATGCTGAACCATACTAATGACTGTCGAGTGATGCCAGTTTTAGACAGATCTTAAAAAGTCGGTAAGGAGAGTCAAAGGTCTAGGTAAGTCAGACAGCAACTTTCAGCCTTTAGAATAATTATATATTCAAAAATTAATTTTGTCAAAAAAACCCTCACACTTGCCAGAATTGTACTGCGCATGTTTATATTAGCGTGTAGTCATGTTAAGACCAGTCTTAAAGGAGAGCCGAAGAATACAGTGGTCAGTGATACTGAGAGATGCATTTTTTGCTCTGTGTACATCATGATGCCTTAGAATGAAATACAAAAAATATATAACAGGGCGCCTGGGTGGCTCAGTTGATTAAGCAACTGCCTTTGGCTCAGGTCACAGTCCCAGAGTCCCGGGATCGAGTCCCGCATCAGGCTCCCAGCTCCATGGGGAGTCTGCTTCTCCCTCTGACTTTCTCGCCTCTCATGCTCTCTCTCACTGTCTCTCTCTCAAATAAATAAATAAAAATCTTAAATATATATATATATATATATAAATATATATATAAAACATATATTATAATTTCTAATATCCAAAGAACTCATTCCAAAGAGAGCATGCCTTCTTTTTGGTTTTAGACAGCAATCCAATACAACAAATAAAAATATTTGTAATTACTTAATAACCTCAAAAAAAAAAAAACCCAAAAAACCCTTGAATTGTTAGAAGACTTTTTGCTTTGGTACCACTTCTCAAAAATTGCTACCATTTCTCACCTTAAGTCTCCATTCCCTTCAGTTTCTCATTGAGCTTTATCTCTCCTACTTGTGTAAAACTTCGTGAAAGAGTCACAACCTCGTGCATTTCCACTGCTTCTGTCTTAATGTGGCCCAACAGCACCTTGTGTTGGGACTGGTTTCATTCTGGTTTACTCCCAATTCATTCTCTACATTTCTGTCAGAGTGATCTTTCCAGGAACATAAAATTGCTCATAATAGTCTCCGCTTTCAGTCGCTCTGTGGCCACCTTCAGTTGTTGGACGGGCACTAAACAGCCTCTCCCTCTGGCCCTTGCTTATTTCTCCAACCTCTCTTCTCCCACATGCCCTCCCCTCTCAATGATCTGAGCTGCCTGCAGTTCTGGAGTGCACCACGCTGTCACATATCCAACCATTCGCTTTGCAATTATTGGGGAGGATTATTGTGTCTTCTCTTCTCAGCAACCACCTCCTTCTTTTCAAAGTGACCCTTGGCTGAGCTAATTCTTACGTCTCCTTCAAAACTCAGCTCTAGTACCACCTTTTCTAACTGCTGTCATTTCACTTCTCATACTGCATTGTTGTCATTCATTGATTTCTGAGTCTGCAATTAACAGTTGAGGGCACATATTAAACCACCTTATGTGGATTTCTGTTCCAAGTATCCAGTTCGGTCCCTGGTGCATATTGAATGTCACTGGAATCAATACATTTATAGTAACTATTGGGAACTTTGGCTTTCTTGATAACACTATTGAACTCAACGTACAGACTCTCTGTAACAAGGTGCTACGATAAAGAGGCTTTAGGAACTGGAGTTTGTTTGACATTAGGAAGACCAGAGCAGAATGATTTAGGTATTTCCACTGGCCTTGGGACAAATGGATCTTACGGTGCAGTCTGGCAGAGGCTACTAATATGGTGCAGTAGGATCTCAGGAGGTTTAACTAGGTGGTAAATAGGTTTAGCTTTTATTGGGAGGAGAGAAGACGGGCCGCATACCGAGTGGAATGGCAGCAAGCATTAGCAGATAAGAGATTCTAATACGCTGACATAAATATGAATCTGGCTGAAAAATAAAATAGCTTCAAGAATCTGAAGAAGTGGGGCGCCTGGGTGGCTCAGTGGGTTAAGCCGCTGCCTTCGGCTCAGGTCATGATCTCAGGGTCCTGGGATCGAGTCCCGCATGGGGCTCTCTGCTTGGCAGGGAGCCTGCTTCCTCCTCTCTCTCTCTGCTTGCCTCTCCAACTACTTGTGATTTCTCTCTGTCAAATAAATAAATAAAATCTTTAAAAAAAAAAAAAAAAGAATCTGAAGAAGTGATGGGAAACAAATCAAAGACTGGAAGCATCAGACATAAATAACAGTGCCATGAAAACTGATTACTTTAATTTGGGTCCTTATTTTCAAAGAAGTTAGAGCACTGGACAAGATAAGCCTCAAGATAAGGCTCCAGTTAATGGTAGCAATATCAAAGGAAGGAATGTGATCAGAGGAAAGGAGACAGGACTATGTCCTGGGAAGATTCAAAAAATAAAGGAAGCAGGGCTCATCTGAGGCCACATTGGTCAACAAGACAAGTCTAGTCCTGCTACCTGGTCCCCATCTACGGGTACTCCCAGATAGCTGAGCAAGTCATTGTAAAATACAGATGGACAAGATGGGATTAGAATATTAGTTGGAAGGCAGATTTTTTTTTCCCTGTTAGTAACATTCTTTTATACTAGCTGTTTATACATAATTTAATTATTTCTTCCTATAGTATTCCTGGTTGTAAATTAATTTTTGAACCCTAATCTCCTACTATGTAAAATTTGGGAGTTCTCAGCCATGGGAATCAATTCCAGGGAAGGTGCAATGTCTTCCCAACAAATACAAAGAAGTACATTTCTTTTTTTTTTTTTTAGCAATTTTTTTTTTTAATTTTATTTATTTATTTGACAGAGAGAAATCACAAGTAGATGGAGAGGCAGGCAGAGAGAGAGAGAGAGAGAGAGAAGCAGGCTCCCTGCTGAGCAGAGAGCCCGATGCGGGACTCGATCCCAGGACCCTGAGATCATGACCTGAGCCAAAGGCAGCGGCTTAACCCACTGAGCCACCCAGGCGCCCAAGAAGTACATTTCTGTGTCGTAGAAAGAGGATACAGAATTACTATTTTTAAAAAAGATTTATTTATTTGTTTATTTGACAGAGAGAGAGAGCGCACAAGTAGGCAGAGGAACAGGCAGAGAGAGATGGAGAAGCTCCATCTTCTGGATGTACTCAGAATCTCTGAGTACGGAGCCTGATGTGGGGCTCGATCTCGGGGCCCTGGGGTCATGACTTGAGCCGAAGTCAGATGCTTAACTGAGCCACCTAGGGACCCCAAGGATATAGGATTGTTAAGGATGATTTTTGTATAAAAATCTAGTTAAGACTATATGAATTTTTGGAAATTATAAATTTTCTAATAAGAAAATGTAAAGGAAGTAAAAGAAAGATTTTTGATTTCAAAACATGTTACTGATAACACATTCATTAATTCAACAAAGTTCCTCAACACCAATTATGAGCAAAGGATTTACAAGGCTACAGACTTCTTTGATTGTCCATGACAAATCTGGGCACAGGCTATGTTCTGTTGTGATCATTTTGTCTTTAATTTACAAAATTTAGCACAGTGCTAGGCATGTGATACATAGTTAATGTCTGTGTAATAAAATGATTAAATGAATAAAGAGCTAGTGAAAGTTACGTTATGCAGCATTCTACATTGTGTATGCAATTTACACTAAGTAAAGCTGAATTCACTCTAATATCTAAGTCTTACATGAGAAATACAAGTACCTGGTAGCTCATTCAAATAGCAGTAGCAGAACTCACACCTAGTAAGTAAATTTTATCACACGTAGGAACATGTGAATGACCCTGATTACTTGTCAATAGAAAAAGATGCTGAATGGAGGCATTTTCTCTTTCTCCTCTGGATCAGCAATCAGACTCACTCACAGATCACTGATTCATGAATAGCACTATATATGTACTTTTCATTTTCAAGGAGCCCGTGCTTCATAAGTGTTTATATTACAAGTGTATTCAGTTGTCTCTCTTGTTCTCCAGCATGGTTTTCCCAAGATTTTAAGTCAGACAGAACAAATAGGAGTTTTCTTTATGGACTCAGGTTCTTTTAATAATTTTTTTATTATCAATTTTTTTAAATGGGAAAAGGTCTTCCTTTCCTATGATATAGGACTGTTTGAATGGTTCAAAAATTCTCAGAGGGTTAAAAGTATTTATTTTATACACAGAACAAAGATTAATTTTCTCAGTGAACGTGTAAACAACTTGAGATGAATTAATTCTGAAATATCTGCCCTGATTTCTGTGCCTCGATTTACTTCTCAAGGGAAGTATAAAAATAAAAGTATCCTCCAAATCTACAAGCTTCACGTGGACACTTGCTTAAGTTTTGGACATTTATCTAATTACAAATGTGAAAAATTAAAATCATTGGAATAATTCAAATCACTTCTAGAAAACAACATGGCTCATATTTTCTAGAAAACAACATGGCTCATAATCTGCAAGATGAGGGTAATATGGGAGATTTTAATATTGAAAGGAAATAGCAAATTGAATTTTAATATTTACTATGGAATTCCTGAGAAGCAACAATTTAGGAATTAAAAGGTAAGCTGCATTCATTATAACTAATCTCCTTCTATTTCCTCAAAGCTTCCTATTTTTCAAGCATTCATAAATTATTATAAAGATTTAATGCATTGGATAGGAGTTATTTTCCCCTTTTATTTCTGACAAATACCTTCAAAGCTCATATCCCATGGATATCGACAGAGAAGTGGCATGAAATGGAACTAGAGAAAAATAAAAATCAAAGAGCAATGCTCTTAAATCAGAGTACAGAGAATGGTTCAGATCATGAATAATCTCAAAAACCCCTTCAAACCTCACTCTTAAAAGTCTATCTTCAGGCTTTGTCCAAATGAAAAATAAAACCAAAACAAAACCAAAATAAAGCCTTTCTGACAGCTATCTTCAACTGAACATCTCTTAGAAATGAACCACTATATCGACTGTTAAGCAACTGTGAGAAGACATCTCTCCTACTGCTATTTTTCCCTATTACTAGTACTTTCCACCTCTTACCTGATTGGTGCCCCTTTGGCCTGTGCAGGTCTCAACAATACAGTTATTGTAGTGGCCGTTTCATTGAGAGAGGCATCAACTCCTTCATAGTCAGGTAAAGTTGGAGCTGGTAAGTGATTAATGAGAGAAGAAAAAAGTTTCTGTCAAGTAACAATTATATCACAGTTCAGGATGAATGAATGATCTGGAATGGGGGAAACCAATTTCATGTTAATTTTCTAAAATGTACTTCTGTCTGTAGAATAACATTATTAATGGATGTTAACACTGGGAATGTAAAGCAGCAGAAAATATGAAGCCACGATTTTTTGTTGAAATTCAAATTGTCATCTGGCAACTTGGACACACACACACGCTAAACATTTTTTGAAGGTGCTTTGGCTTCTGGTTTCCTCAGACCCTGAAACCAGCATAGACAGGATGGGAGGTGAATAGCGTTGACTCTGGGGAGTCCTGGTTATGGATATGCACAGGGAGAAGTGGAGGCAGAGAGGGTAGGAAGTGAGCCCGAGGCTCCGTAGTGAGGCAGTGCTGGGTACCATGTAAAGGTTGTAGAATATGTTAGGTCCTGCTGCTGTTCCCTGCACCTCCCCCGCCCCCCACCCTTTGGAAATAAAAATTAAAATTAAAGCGGAGACTCCAGTTTTAATTTGAAATGTAATCACAGCTGCAGATATTTTTGACATCGGGGCCTATCAACTTATTTTTACAGATGTGAACTTTTCTAATACTGATTTGTAAACATTCCCTATGTTATTTACCTTAAACCTTTATCAGAGCTGTTAAAAAATCCCATTTGTTACTTGTTTTTAAATTTTGTTTCTATTGAGGCAGAAAAATATTTAATTATATAGGATTTTATTGATAATTTCCTATTTCTTCTATTGCTTTTATATGAGAAGGTCCTTCTGCAACAAAGTTATGATAATTACCCCTTTTTTTTCCACTTTGTAAGAAAAATGCTTAACTCTTTAATTGGCTCTTGCACAAAGTTAAGAAAAATAACTAGAAACGTATTGAGGAAGTGTGGTAAAGGGGAATGGGAACTGTAGTATTTATTTCTCATCAACTAGTACATAAGTTGCCAGATTCCTAAAAAATAGAAACTTATAAATTTTCAAATATTTGATAATGGTTGCAGTCAGGGGGAGGACTCCCTAATCTTGAATTGGGTGCAAAAGTAACCTCAAATGGCTTTTGGTTATTTCCATGTAGAAAGATCTTTCAGGGAGGACATAACCAGTGAAATGTGTCTATTATCAGAGAAACTGGGAACAGATGGCATCTAATATAAATTTCAAAGTATTTCATTCACTCATTGGACATTTATTGAATATATACAATGTGTCAAATTTTTGTAAGTGTTGTGAGTATAAAGACAAAGCATGGTCTCTGGCATTTAGAGAATTAAAAGTAGAGATTCACATTTTATCAAGAGTGAAAAAATGTTTTCTTTTTAAATATTTATTTATTTATCTGAGAAAGAGAGAGACACAAACAGACAGACAGAGAGTACAGGCAGTGGGGAGGAGTAGGGGGAGAGGGAAAAGCAGACTCTACGCTGAGTAGGGAGCCCAATCCCAGGAATCTGAGATCATAACCCAAGCAGAAGGCAAACGCCCAACCGAAAGACCCTCCAGTTGCCAAGAGTGAGAATCTTAAACAAACAACAAAAAAAATTATAGTCAAATTTTAGGTGACTTAAAGAGGAGTCCGTTCATTTGCTAAAACAGTGGTTCTCAAACTAGTGAGATCAGAAGCCCATGAAGGCTTCTTAAACCCCAGATTGCTGTCTTTCCCCCTTGCGCTTCTAATTCATTAGGCCCAGCAAGGAGTCTGATACTGTGCATTTTTAGAAAATTTTCAGGTGATGTTGACGCTTTTGGAGTGTGAACCACACTTAGGTGAACCACTAGTCTAAACCAGGGCTGAGAGTAAGAAAAATGGAACAGAGAAAACTTCAGGGTTTAGACAATGCTTGAGCTGAATATTAAAAGAACAGTAAAAATGCATGAGGACAGGAATGTCTCAAATAAAGTGCAGGAGATGGGAAACAATATTTGAAGACATGATCCCATGAAAGGGGACTTTGTGTTATGACAGCTACAAGCCATCTGCTAGGCTTGGAACTTTGGGTTCATGGATAGGAGTGGTAGATGGAGGGAACTATAAAATTAAGGGGCACAAATGCTAATTATGCATGCATGTTTGGGCTTTATCCTACTAAATACAACATATTAGACTGAAAAAATTTAGGAAATAAATATATGTTGTACAAAGATTGATAGAAAAATAAGTCTGAAGGCAAGGATAGTGCTTGGAAAGATTATTTCAATGATCTGTTTAAAATATGGTCCAGATGGAAAGGAAGAAACAGTGACACCCGAAAGAGATAAATTATCTGAAGAGTTATTTAGGAAGTTGAATTGACAAATATTAAGTATGTAAAATATGTATATACATGTAGATTATATATATAATATGTGTATTAAAACACACACACATACTATGCCTCCAATAACTTGATTTCACTTTTATTTAAATTGTTTTCAAAATGCTGAGGGATATAATTTCTGTACTTGAGGGATAAATAAAAATAAATTACCTTAAAATTTCAAGTGATGCTGAGAACCACACTAACCATAAATTTTACTAGCCTTAGCTTGATTACTACATGTTCTGAGGGTACAGTGATTGCAATCAAGCTTTTGAAGTTCAAATCAAGTACCCATGTATATAGGTTGATTCAAGTAAAACTGCAGTTAAATAATTCAAAGAAAATGTTAGATGGGTGTTCTGGTCTTTAATTATACATTCTTTATTCAATAAAAAACACCATTTCTAAACCATTATAAAATACGGTTCTTGACAATGCCCATTGTTCAATGTTCTCAGTTTTACAAGTTCATGTAATTTTGTAACTGTCTCTACTGAAGGATCTTATTCAAATACAGCACTACGGCTTATTCTAGAGGGCGGGAAACATATTTCACTGTACAATGCTATCACCAGGTCATATTTTTTAGTGATTCAATAAGTATTTTAAATGGGTGATTTAGAATTATTCCATTAGGAAGTGAACTGGCATTTTTAATATACCGCTATTTTCTAACATCATGGATGATATTTTAAAATCCTTTTCTTTTTTTTTTAAAGAATAAGATAAATAGCTCATATTGGAATAGCTAATATTTTCATGATAAAAATTTTAAGGCTTTATATTCAAAATGTTTCCAAATAGAAATATTACATTTATAAATATATATTTATGTTAATAATCTTAAATAACTAAGATAAAACATTACATAAGCTAGAGTAGAATTAGGGCATATGACAATGCTAATTATTAGCCAAATTTAATCAGGTTTAACTGATGACTTGACTGAAGGAATCGTATCTATAAATAACCTAGTCAATTACAAACTGAAATTGTGAGCATAAAATAATGTGAAATTTAACTATATTTGTTTATCAGCTTAAGTTCTCTTGTACCTTACCATTCTGAAATTTAGATGAATTTATGTGAGATTTCTAAGAGAAAGAATTACTCATGTTGATTAAAAATATCAGAACGCCAGGGAAAATAGAAAAGAGAGACAAAATGTGTATGTGGCACTCCAACAGTGGATCAAAGATCTGTCATCATTCTTTTGATAAAATCTGCTTCCAATAGTTCTGATACCATAATAATTATCAACTCCTCAAAGGCATAATCAGTCTGTTCACATTCATAATGAACTTTTAATACTTCTAATTAAGATACAATGACATTTTCAAAAGGACCCCTATCAATTAAAAGTGACTGAGATGTTTTTGGGTTTGGACATACAACCAATTGTTATGTGTATTCACATAATTCTTTGTTTCAAATTTTTATTTAAATTCTAGTTTGTGAACTTACAGTGTCATACTGGTTTCAGGAGTAGTATTTACATAATTCTTTAACGAACTTCAATCAGGAATAGCTAGCTATATTAAAGATTTAATAAATGAGATGACTATTTTGAGTACATATTCTCCAGGACACATTATTACAAACCAATCCTGTTTGCACTTTATTCTTTTGCATACCTGAGATGTTTGTGGTCACATTGATGGCTGTGGCTGGCCCAAAGCCTTTGACCGTGCTGGCTCTTATCAAGAACTGGTAGGTGGTTCCAGGATGCAGATGCATAAAGACATGGTGTGTGCTGTTCCACAAATTTGATACAGTCTGGGGAGGTCCAGCCACTGGGACTGCAGGATCAAATGATCTTATGCTGCTGTAGCTGACCTGTTTTAAAGAAATATATTTGCTATTATACATCCAATATAAGTCATGATATAATCTAAATAAACCTCCTTTAAATAAGGGAGTTTTCAAGGGTATCTCTGTGGAGTGAATCACATTTTTCTTAAACTTCATTTCCTTCTTATTTGGATATGGTTATTTCACAGTCATTCTATATCTAATGTCTGTCCATCTATCCATCCAACCATTCATCCAGCCAGCCAGCCATAGATATACCTAGAGGTAATATATCTGACTGACCAATATGCATCTATTTTCTTTCATCAAAAGATATACTTTTTTAGAATATTATGGTTACACACACATCCACAATCTTACGGTCATATATGTTAATGTACAGGAAACACAGAAAGTGTTCAACAAATGTTTGCTGTGAGTCATATCATCCCACACTTTGAGTTACATAACAGATTTCATGTAAATAGCACTGTTGCTATAAATAGCACATATTTATAAATAGCACATAAATATAAATATAAATTGCCCTGTGCTATAGCAGTGCCATAGCACTATAGCAAGTGTGCTAATGCAGTCACAGTTTATAAGACTGCCCTAGTGATTCCCATTCCCATGCTGTACTCTATAGCCACTAGAAATTTAAACATTTTATGCTCTAAACAACACTGCCTATACAGGAACAGAACTACACATTTGTGCAATTATAATGATCTTTTTTTTCTTTTAGCTTCTCCTCTTTAAGAACAAGATAATGATTTATAATCAAAATTGAGATGAAGTTCTGGAATAGTCAGGTTTATAATATATTTTGCTGTTTTGGTAGGAATCCTTTATTCTGAAACAATTGATATTCAATGGCTTCCCCTGATTACAGCATAAAATATGAGTATATTACTTTAATAAAAATTCATTCTTTATAACCATCAGTAAGTCTCTTCAAAAAGGCCTATCCTGTTTCCCTGAAACAACTACAAAAACATACATTTACTTGAAGAATTAGAAAATTCTGGGTGCCATCCAGTATTTCAGTTTTGAAACTCAATTTTGGGATCAAGGAATTTGTAACGTAAAAACAGCACAGTACTAAAAATGACTTTGATCCCCTAAGCCTCACTTACTTATTTTTCATTATTTCTCTTTTTCCTTTTACTTTCCCTTCAACATATATTTCAATTAACTTCCTTATTCTCCAAATACCTCATATTGAGTGATGACCCCATTTGGATCCAGAGGTTCTTTCCAGTTCAAGAAGATCTTATTTTCAAAGGATGTTCCTTGAAGAGAATTGACCGGTACAGGGCCAGGCACTACAAATATATACAGTTTGGTTTACAACGATCCTTACATCAGAAACAGAAACACAGTATTTACTGTGTTATATAAGCCAAATTAAAAATAAAAAATAGTATCCTTAAAAAGAAAATAAGCTATGTGACCAGTTTTTTGATTTTAACAAACAGGAATTTAAAGTAATCTATAAGCTTCTAATGCAGACAACGTACAACTCCAAAGTTATTTTTATTCAAAAGAATATTCTATCACCTTAGGGAGCTGAATAAATTGTATAGTCTGGTTTTCTCTGTTGTATACCTCTAATAACATGAAGATCTCATTTGTAATTTGTTTCAAGAACAGAGCCATAGTCCCTGAAAGATATTCTGAAGATTATGATAAGCCCCTAAAGTGTCTCCATAAACAAATTTCATTAAATAATGAATTATAATAATAATTAATACTCCTCGGACTCAAAAGCCAAATCATAGAGTACTGAATTGAAATGCCCAGTAATAGTCAATCTGACTCTATTGCTACTCTTATTAAATTTCTATAATGTGAAAAAGACAACACTGATTATTACAACTTAAAAAAAACCTTTAAGACGAATAGGTTCAAATATTATTGCTTCAGTCTTTTAAATGAAATTCCCTTTTGTAAAGCTAAGGATCAAACCATTTTACAGCATCAGACTTGTCCAGAACTCAACAATCAGCATAACTAGTTCTGAAGTGTCCGCAGGTATGACAAGAGTTGAGAAACCTTCTTACCATTCCTTATTTGCAAATGTCATATAACTGACAATACCCAGTGGCAGCAATGAACAATGTGTCAGTTTCTATTGACAAAATATAAAACATCAGTGGGCGCCTGGGTGGCTCAGTGGGTTGAGCCGCTGCCTTCGGCTCAGGTCATGATCTCAGGGTCTTGGGATCGAGTCCCGCATCAGGCTCTTTGCTCAGCAGGGAGCCTGCTTCCTCCTCTCTCTTTCTCTGCCTGCCTCTCTGTCTACTTGTGATCTCTCTCTGTCAAATAAATAAATAAAATCTTTAAAAAAAAAAAAAAAAAAAAAAAAAAAAAAAAAAAAAAATATAAAACATCAGATGCTTTTGCTCTTTGTTTTTATGTACTTTGTCTAAATATATAGTTGCTACTTATTCACAAAAATATCCAGTTTCTTGTTCTGATAATGTTTAAATATATATCCTGCTCATCTTTGCTTAAAATATGTGGTTTCTTTTGAAATATTGACCCAATATTGGGCAAATACTGTTTCTAATTAATATTTTTCCTTAATCTAACGTTTCAGTGAACTTCACACATGGCATTATCTAGAAATATAGTTGCAGAGTATACAGCAATTTTGTAAGGATTGAAGTAAATTAAAAATCACTGGATCAAAGGAAATGCACTGCATCGTAGCTAGCAGCATCAAGAAATTCTGAATGATACGTCAAAACAGGAAGATTTATTTCAGACCACAAGGAGACAATGAATGATGCTATGACCTCTGGGACAACCAATGTAATTTGGAACATTAATAATAAATTCATAAAGAGAAAAACCATAAAGGAAAGAAACCCATAAACAGAAAAGATGTCAGCACTAAACTTCAGAAGATAATTACATGCGTCTGTCTGCTGAGGGTTTAGGGAGCACTTAACCAAAGGCATCCAATTCCTGCAAGTCCCCGGTCCCCTGTATTGGCAGAGCCTAGACAGTTGATCAAGGCAAAGAGGCCATCACAGCCCATGTGTGTACTCCGGGACACTTACGGAAGCTGCCATGGGCCTTTTTTGGTAACTAACAAGGGTGATAGGTGTTATGTCATTTGAGCAGAGTGAAAACAAGCTTATGATTGTAATTAAGGAAAAATATTTCTTCACCTTTCCATAACTTTCATAGATGGTGGCTGCTGAAGGAAGGAGAAGGCAAGACCCCAATTAGTGAGAAAATGTTTATTTGATGGTATTGTAATTATTATCTGTGTTCATTAACCACAATTTGGCCAACAAATATATAAAGTGGGGTGGATGTATTTCAAATTGTTTACAAATAAAGATAGTTATAAATTTTGCATAATTCTGTACCAGAAGAGGGGCAGAATTAAAGAATATCTTTCCTAGAATTTATGTATTTCTCTGCTCTTCTTCTTCTTCTTTTTAAAAGATTTGATTTATTTGACAGAGAGAGTGATCACAAGTAGGCAGAGAGGCAGGCAGAGAGAGAGTGGGAAGCAGACTCCCTGCCGATCAGTGAGCCAGACATGGAGCTTGATTCTAGGATACTGAGATCATGACCTAAGCTGAAGGCAGAGGCTTAACCCACTGAGCCACACAGGTGCCACTCCCTTTTTTTTTTTCTTTTTTTTAAAGTTAGCTCTACACCCAGCATGGAGCCCATGGGGCGTGAACTCATGACCCTGATGTCAAGACCCAGAGATCAAGACCTGAGTTGAGATCAAGAGTTGAACACTTCACCTACTGAAGCACCCAGGCGCCCCTCCCTACTCTTCTTACATATATTCTACTTTGTCAATAAAATTCACTTAAAGTACCTACAGGTCATTATTTGTAAATGGGAAAAGTTTGTGGAAAAATTATGGCCAAGATAGAACCATGCTATGGATCTTGCACTAGGACTAGTACAGTGGACAAGAGAAAGAAGTACACTTAGGTGAACGACAAAACACACACATAAACAGGTGGGGCGGGGAGTGGGCACAGATTAATTATATTTAATAATTCTCCAACTGTGAAGGAGGACAATATCTATACATAATGTCTCTATATACTTTTGATTTGTGTAAATATAACATGAAGTTACTAAGACCATCATCATGGCCATCTTCGTATTGCAGGGAATGTCACTTCACATTTCCACATCAACAACTTTTAATGGAAGCAGAATGCTGATTTTCATTCCCCTGCCTGTGATTTATTTGAGAGCTGTTTCAGCTATTTTGTGTGTGTGTGTGTGTGTGTGTGTGTATAGGAAAGTCCTTTAAAATATAACTCTCAAAAGGGAAGAGAGGAAAAATGAAATGTGGGTGGGGCAAGATTATATTAAATAAGCACTATAGACTTTAAAATATCATAAATGTACATTTAAAAATACCTCTGTATTAGCAAAAAATGTCCCCAAACCAGGGTTTTCTGCTGAGCTAACTTCATAATATTGATTTTTGTAAATGCTAGGATAAAAAATGAAAACAAAATCACATATGAAAAATTCTACCCATGCATTAAAAAATGTATGCAATAAATTAAATATAAATTCTACCTTAGGGTTCTGGTGGGAAATCATTTTAGCTTTGCTCTCATGATTTATGGATGTCCCTAGAATTCTTTTCATGAAATTATATTCTTTTATTAGATGGTTGATAATTTATTCTTTTTCTATGTATATAGGGCAGCAATAATTTAGTAAGACTGACTTAATTAGATCATCATAACCCATCGATCTTTGCAACAATAGATTATGATTTAGATATTCTGTCCCTCCTCTCAGGAACATTGGGTCATATCAAGTATTCTTTGTAGAAACTGGAGCTCGTGTGAGCAGATCTTAAGACTGAGTTACTTGGAGATATACAAAGTTTGTCCTGCAGTCATTTAGTTTTTTTACATAAAACAAAGGAGAAGAAAAAAAATTCTTACAGTAGAAAGAATTACTTTGTGACCATGCTATGAAGTAACATGAAACTCAGTATCATTACAGCCAGTAAAAAAGTTCTTCAAAACATACCTTAAAATAAAACTAGAATAAGAAACAATATTGAAATTATGTATCATTAATTTGATTTTATAAAACTGTTTTTATATAAAATAGCACAGTCATGAAGTTGATGGATTTAGGACATAATTTAAGATTTCAAAGCAATTTGCTTCCTGATTATTAATCTAGTTGTAGGTGCACACAAAAATACATTTAAAAATTTAATGAAATATGAAAAAGTTCCATGAGCCTGGCTGCATTCTTTGGTTTCTGGGAAAGAAAGGCAAACTAAAAGCCATACCAAAGTATACCACCAAAATGAATTATATCATTAGAGAGTGATTGGCAGAAAAAGCACAAATGTAACTGAGTCTAAAATGATCAATTAAGGGGTGCCTGGGTGGCTTAGTTGGTTAAGCGTCTGCCCCAGCTCAGCTCATGATCCCAGGGTCCTGGGATGGAGCACATTGGGCTCCCTGCTCTGTGGGAAGCCTGCTTCTCCCTCTCCTACTCCCCCTGCTTGTGTTCCCTCTCTCGCTTCGTCTCTGTCAAATAAATAAATAAAATCTTTTTAAAAATTTAAAAAATAAAATGATTAAGAAATCAACTTTTTAAAATTTTAAGGGCAGGTAATAAAGTACATTCTTAATACTAAAAACATGGCTTAAAAAGGTCTAGAGTAATACAGACATTTTAGTATTTATCCCACTTTATGAACTGAAATAGAGAGTTTTCAGAGCTTTTCAATCTTAGACTTTCCATTTCTACCATCCATCTATGAAACAATTAGGCTAATTATTCTTTCATATATAATAATGTGTTGGGCTATGTTCTGTGTATGTGTGGGGGTTTATGAGTGCTCTAATAAGAGCAAGTTTTGTTGTTTGAAATGTTATTAAGGCTTAGATTAGGTGCAAATGCAAACATGATAGTTGAGGTAATCATGTTTGGTTACCTTATACATGACAAAATGCATTTATCATAAATAAGTCTTAGGTTTATTCTTTGAAAATTTTAGAAATATGAAAATAACTCTATACATAATTTTAGGACAATATTGTTTTCTTCAAAATCTGAGCTAAATGAGGCTGAAAAGCTCTCACTTCCTTTTATAACAACAAAAATAATAGAACAAACCTGGGTCATTTCTACTTTCCAAAGTGAGAGAGCTTGAAGTGATATGGAAAAACTTCTAGAAACTGTAGTATATTGACCTATCTTTTTTTTTTTTATTTTTATTGACCTATCTTAAGGCAGTCTCATACTTGATAGTCATCCAAATTTGTATCTGTGCCTAAAGTTCAGAACTTGAGGGTAACTGAAAACACCTGGGTATGAAATACATCCTGTTTTCCAAAATCCAAACAAAAATGTGGCCCTAATGACAGGCTATTCAAGGAGAAATTCAGAAGGGGATGGAACCCGAGAGATCAGCTTACTTAAGCTTTCCATATAGAGATGAGAAATGGAAATCTAGAGGAGTAAACAAACAGATTGGGTAAGGTGACAGAATTATTGGTGCCAGGACCGAAAACTCAGGATTCTTGACTCCCAGAGTTCAGCTTTGCCTCCATTCACTAAATAGGTCATGTTTTGTTTTTTTCCCTTCATGCTTCCTTTCATAATGGTAAATTTTGAAAACAAAATGTCTAATATCAAAATAATACATTATTGTTATTATCATAGTATCATCATTTGTACAACTTTTGGGTACAGGGCACATTTCTATTCAATCAAGAAATGTACTTATTCACACTAATGACAAACTATAATGCTAGAGCAGGTTTGGGTAAATTATAATATTAATATAAATGTTTGTTCCTATTAATAATTCTGAAGTGACACATATAGACATTGGACATTATATAATTAAATTCCTTGGGTGGTAATAAAATGGATAAAAGATGACAGCTTGATGATATCTGAAAAGGGCCTTTCTTGAGACTTAAATATATGATTTTCAACCTTCTTTTATACTTAAACTTACATGAAACCATCTAAAAATGAGTGGAAAGGCAAACAATGCTGTTTTCAAATGTTAAGGAAAATGAAAGTTGCATTATTGGTTTGTAAAATGTAAAAAACTAAATTTTAACCAAGTGCATTTTACCAATAGGTAAATGATGTAATGCCATGAATAGTGAGAATTATTTTTATATATTTGATAGGAAAAACTTTAAGCTTTAGTGTAGTTGTTATTTCTCTAACATATAAAAATAGAAAACAGTAGAGGTAAATTTCATCCAGTGTTTGATGCTACTCTGAAGAACATTAAGCTTTTTAGTTAAAGGCAAACACTTTTCAAAGTTAACCTCATTAAGAGTATTTAGCAGATTTCGGAATCCAATTCAATTTTGGTGACTCTAGAGAAAATAGTAAGCAATGACATAATCTGATTATATGATTCCCCCTTTTTAAAATAACGAAATATGAACATACCATCTTCATCAGTTTGAATAATCGTCTCTTCACTCTCCTTCCTGCCTTCTGGATTGGTTAGGATCATCTTGAGGCTGACATTTGTATAAGGTGGCAGATGGTTCACAACATGCTGAGGAGCTTTGGGGTCCATGTCCAAACAGTCTGCCTTGCTCTCGTTGTGACCACGGAAGTAATGGTAGCAGATAGTGACATTAAAAGTGTGGCAACGAGTAATGTTATAACCCAAAGATTCCCAGTCCACAGCGATGCGTCTTGCCTGTATCTCAGCAATCTTTAACGTCTTTGGAGTTCGCATAGGTTCTGAAAAATAAATCAAAGATGCAGATGGCTGTCAACTTCACAATGAATAATCTAGGTAAAATCAAACACTGAGCATGACATAGCAGATGTACACCTAGGAAAACGCAGAAATCATCTTTTATTCTCATTTTATTTACTCATCATCTTATTTCTGAAGGTTTTGGTCAGGGGCTATGATTTACTAATGGGAAAAGAAATGGAAAATGTTAACAATTCAGAGTACTCAGGAACATGGCGGAAAGACAAAACCCTGAAAATGTGGCCATAATGCTTTTATAGTTGTTGTTGTTACCGCCCAATTCCCCATCTCTCTTTTCTCTTGTCGTTACTGAGCAAGTCAATTAGCTAATACATCATAATGGATAAGAGTCAACACGTTCTGCTCTATGATTTGTCATGTCACCAGTTATGGTGTATACTAATTAGTCTAATTGTAATACTAAACTACCATTTACCAAAAAGTGGCACAGTTATTAATTAAGATTTATTATTTCAGTAATGATGTTGTTCATCAAAGCAGAAAAATATCTGAGAAAAATTATTTGCAAGAACACATGTGGATATTTGCATTGTCATCGATCCTTCTTGATCTCTTTCTGTCTTTTTCTAGGAAACACTCACGTCTGACAGTCCACTCACTGTCACCCAAACCAAACTGGGAGGTGAATTTCCATTCAACTGGAAAATGCTGGCAGAACTAAACATTCTGAAGACTGGAGTCCATCCATCACCGCTTCCCAAGTGTATTCTTTCCTCATGCAAGACTAACTTTAATCGTCTAACTTAATCAAAATAATTACTCTATGAAAGTCATGGCCATGGCAAAGTCTACACAGTAAACAAACCAAAACACAGCTAAGCTTTCATACTCTGATTGAACAAAGAGATTAAAATCAAGGCCTAGGTCAAAGCCATGTTGGAACCTCCCTTAACTCACTAAGAACAGTCAATGCCCTTGCTAACTGGGAGTCAGTCGACAAAAAAGAAGGAAAATAAATAATACAAAAAACCCAATTTGAGTGTTTTTATAAATTTTCATTTTTGAGACTAAAATCTCAGTTCTGTAAAAATCATCAGCATGGCACACAGATGGCAAGCCCAAACGGGGATTCTAGTTCAATGCATTATATGTGCCGTCTGAAATACACTCTGGTGCCCATTTAAAACCTCAAAACTACAAAAATACATACATATACATACAAATTAATCCATGGTAGAATCCAATGCTTGGGTTTTAAATGCTCTGTGCCAGCCTTCTGATTATTCACAGTATCCAATCCCCCTATTTTATCACTTTTGTTTTATGTGGTTTACATTAAGCATTATAAGTAGGTTGGAAGAAAGATGTGGCCTTCTAATCATTAAAAAAAACAAAACAAAACAAAAACCAAAAAAACCCCCTTTATATGTCTAGCTCTATGCTCACATTTCCCCACCAGGCATGGGAGTGAGGTCATGACACAAACTTCAGTCTACAGTTTAGTGAAAACACATTCTTTGGCACCACTGACCACCAAGATGACGGGCAGTTATAGGTAGCATCATCTTAAATTCCCAGATAAACTAATTTTACTGCCTAACAGCAGCAACCTGATAGAATTTAGAGGTCAAGTTCAGGTTAGGCCATCCATTGTGACAAAAGTCTAGAATAAGAAAGTAAGATTGGGGCACCTGGGTGGCTCAGTGGGTTAAGCCTCTGTCTTCGGCTCAGGTCATGATCTCAGGGTCCTGGGATGGAGCCCCACATTGGGCTCTCTGCTCAGCAGGGAGCCTCTCTTGCTTCCCCCTCTCTCGCTGCCTGCCTCTCTGCCTACTTGTGATATTTCTCTCTCTTTCTCTCTCCCTCTCTCTCTCTGTCAAATAAATAAATAAATAAATAAAAATCTTTAAAAAAGAAAAAAAAAAGAAAGTAAGATTTCTCCCTAAAATACTTGGAGTATATGAATAAAAATTTCCCATAAAATGATGAGCACAAACACCAATAAATATTTACTTCTCTGTTTTAGTTTTAGTTTTTTTTTTTTTTTAAATATCTAGTATTTAGGTACTTGAAAACACCGTATTTTAAATTTGAAATTTACCCCTTTTATAAATTTCTCTTTCCTTTTTTTAAATTTCTCTATTTCCAAATGATCACTCTCTTTCATCCATCTTTTCATTTTATCCTACTATTCAATTTATACTTACCTGCATTCTAACACAATTTTAAAAGCATAAGAAAAGCATAAAAAAGTGAAGAAGATACAAATAAATGGAAAGATATTCTATGCTCATGAATTAGAAGAATCAATATTGTTAAAATGTCCATACTACCCAAGGCAATCTACAGATGAAATGCAACATCTACCAAATTTCAGGTGTGGATTCCTGGGTGACTCAGTTCGTTAAGCATCTGACTCTTGGTTTTGGCTTAGGTCATGATCTCAGGGTCATGAGATCAATTCCTTCATCTGCTGGAGATTCTTTCTCTCTTTCTCCCTCTGTCCCTCCCCACTTCTCTCTCTCACATACTCTCTCTATATAAATGAATCTTTTAAAAAAATATTCCAAGGCAGGGGCACCTGGGTGGCTCAATGGGTTGAGGCCTCTGCCTTCGGCTCAGGTCATGATCCCAGGGTCCTAGGATCGAGCCCCGCATCGAGCTCTCTGCTCAGCAGAGAGCCTGCTTTCCTCTGCCTGTTTCTCTGCCTACTTGTGATCTCTGTCAAATAAATAAATAAAAATCTTAAAAAAAAATTCCAAGTCATTTTTGAAAGAAATAGAACAAACAATCCTAATATTTGTGTGGAATCATTAAAGACCCTGAACAGTCAAAGCAATCTTCAGAATGAAGAACCAAGGCTAGAGGCATCACACTCCCTGATTTCAAATTACATTACAAAGCTACAGTTATTAAAACAGTATTATATTGACACAAAAACAGACACATAGATCAGTGGAACAGAGGGAATTATTTACAACAAAGGAGCCAAGATTATACAATGGGGGAGAGAACAGTCTCTTTAATAAAAGGTGTTGGGAAAGCTGGACAGCCACACAAAAAGAATGAAACTAGACCACTATTTTCAACTATATACAAAAATTAACTCAAAATATATTAGACTTCAATGTAAGACCTGAAACCATAAAACTCCTAGAAGAAAACATAGGCAGTAAACGCCTTGATACAGGTCTTGGTGATGGTTTTTTGAATCTGACACAAAAGAAGTAAAAGCAAGATAAACAAGAAACAGAGAAAGATAAACAAAAAACAGAGAGTGGAACTGTATCATACTAAACAAAATACTTCTACATAGCAAAGGAAATCTTCAACAATACAAAAAGACAACCTACTCAATGTTAGGAAATATATATACCTCATATATCTGATAAGGGGCTAATAACCAAAATATATAAAGAACTCATACAACTTAATAGCAAAAAGCAAAACAAACAAACAAACCAAAACCAAAAAAAAAAAAAAACTAATTAAAAAATGGGCAGCAGATCTGAATACACATTTGTCCAAAGATGACATATAGATTGCCAATGAATACATGAAAAGATGTTCAACATCATTAATCACTAGGGAAATGTACACAAAAACAAAAACAGAAACAAAACAAGCCCAAAACCAAGTGTTGGCAAAGATGTGGAGAAAAGACAGCCCTTGAGCACTATTGTTGGGAATGTAAACTGATGTGATCACTATAGAAAACGGAATGGAGGTTTCTCACAAAACTAAAAAATAGAATTACTCTATGATTCAGCATTTCTACTTTTGGGTATTTATACAAATAAAATAAAACACTAACTTGGAAGATATATGTAACCCTATATTTACTGCACATTATTTATAAAAGCAAGATATGGAAACAAAGTGTGCATGTGTCTGTACATTTAAAAACAGTGAAATATTATTCAGCCATAATAATAATGAAATCTTGCCATTTGTGGTAGCATGAATGGGCCTCAAGGGTATCATGCTAAGTGAAATGCCAGGCAGAAAAAGACAAATACCATACGATTTCTCTTATATGGGGAATCTAAACAATAAAAAAAATAGAAAAGAAAGAAAAATGAATGAAGTTCATAGATGCAGAGAATAGACTGATGTTTGCTACAAGTAGGAGTATGGGAGAAGAAGGGATTATAAATTTATAAAAAAAAAAGTAAATTAAAAAAATGTAACTGTGTTAGAAATTATGACATTACTTCATTGAAGAAAGTGGGGGGAAATTACTTAAGTAAATTAGGAAATGAGTAGAGACAATGAGACAAGAAACCAACAAACAAACCAAAAACAGCTGATATTCCTAGTAATAATCTAAAGTTTACAGATGACTTTAGGGGGCAGTCATCATAGTGATACCATGTTTCTGAACAGCAAATGTAGAGGTCTGTTCAAAGAAAACGAAAACCTGTCAGAAAACCTGTCACGCCTGTCACAATGGCTAAAATCAAAATCACAAGAAACAACCCAGGTTGGTGTGAGGATGCAGAGAAAAAGGAAACATCTTGCGCTGTTGGTGGGAATGCAAACTGGTGCATCCACTGTGGAAAACAGTATGGAGGGTCCTCAAAAGATTAAAAATAGAACTACCCTACAATGCATCAATTGCACCACTAGGTATTTACCCAAAGATTACAAAAATACTAATTTGAAGTAATACATGCAACCTGATGTTTACAGCAGCACCTACAATAGCCAAATTATGGAAACAGCCCACACCCCATCAACTGCTGAGTGGATAAAGAAGATGTACGGAATTGATCATTATTAAGAAATAATGAAATCTGGGTAGTTCAGTGGATTAAGCATCTGCTTTTAGCTCAAGTCTTGATCCCAGGATCCTGGGACTGAGTCCCACATCAGGCTCCCTGATCGGTGGGAAGTCTGCTCCTCTCTCTCCGCCTGCTGCTCCCCCTGTTTTGTGGGATCTCTCTCTCTCTTTGACAAATAAATAAATAAAATATATTTTTAAAATACACTGGAGTTAATGTTAAAAAGGGAAATAATAAAATCTTGCCATTTGCAGTCAAATGCTCTACCCCTGAGCTATACCCCCAAATCTTGCCATTTGCAACAAGAGGGATAGAGGTAGGGAGTATAATGCTAAGCAAAATAAGTCAGAGAAAGACAAATATCATATGATCTCACTCATATGGGAAATTTAAGAAACAAATGAGCAAAAGGAAAAATAAAAAAAAGAGACACAAACCAGGAAACAGACTCTTAACCACAGAGAACAAATTGATGATTACCAGAAGAAAGGTGGGTCAGGGGATGGGGGAAATAGAGGATAGGGATTAAAGAGTACACTTATCATGATTAAAAAAAAGAAAAAACTAGAAAAAATAATAAATTAAAAAATAAAGTAGACATGTGAACATGAAAAAAGTAGAAATGAAAAGTAGTAAGGAAAAAGGAAACTATTTAACACTTTCTGGACTGAGAGCCTTAAGAAGTAAATCTTAAATCTTCTTGTTATATTACTGACTATACATTTCAACATTTTCTCCTAAGCTAACCATAAAATAATCAGAGAATTAATTTTCCTATTTATAGATCTAAATAAATTATAGAAATAAGAAGAAATGTTCTTCTATCTTTTTATATCAAATTTCCTTTTGCATTCTGGCTTCCTCTATAAAACCCCTTTATAGAGCACTGAAAACAGGGAATGTATGTGCTATTTAATTCTGCTGTAGTTGAATTGCTATTGGAACTGCTTGAAGGAGTTCTGAATAGCCCTAGAGCTAAGGCAAAGTATGCACAAACTTGACATTTCTTTAGGTCTGGAAGAATAAGTCCAGATGCAAATGTATCCACATGGAGGGACTCAATGTCAAAAGCAGAAGCTACTTGGCAAGAGAAAAAAAAGCAAAAATGAACTATTAGGACTTCATCAAGATAAAATGCTTCTGCACAGCAAAGAAAATAATCGACAAACTAAAACGCAGTGTATCGAATAGTAGAAGATAGTTTCAAATGACATATCTGATAAAGGGTCAGTATCCATAATCTACAAAGAACTCATCAAACTCTATACCAAAAAAACCCCAAATAATCAAGTTAAGAAATGCCAGAAGACATGAATAGATATTTTTCCAAAGAAGAATGTCCAAGTGGCTAACAGACACATGAAAAGAGGTTCAACATCACTCGACATCAGGGAAACATGAATCAAAACCACAATGAGACACCATCTCACACTAGTCAGAATGGCTAAAACTAACAAGTCAGGAAACAATAGATGTTGGCAAGGATGTGGAGAAGGAGAACCCTCTTGCACTGTTGGTGGGAATGCAAACTGGTGCACTCTGGAAAACAGTGTGGAGGTTCTTCAAAAAGTTAAAACTAGAACTACCTTTTGATCCAGTAATTGCACTATTAGGTATTTACCCAAAGGATACAAAAATAGAGATTTGAAGGGAAGCCTGTACCCCAATATTTATAGCAGCATTATAAACGATAGCCAAATTATGGAAAGAGCCCAAATGTCCATTGACTGATGAGTGGATAAAGATGTGTGTGTGGGTGTGTGTGTGTATGTATACATGTTTATATGGATCTACAATGGAATATTACTTGGCCATAAAAAATAATGAAATCTTAGCATATCATGCCAAGCAAAGTAAGTCAGTCAGAGAAAGACAAATTCTATATGATTCTACTCATATGTGGAATTTAAGATACAAAAAAAGATGAACAAATAGGAAGGGGGAGGGAAGAGACGGAAACAAACCAAAAGAGACTCTTAAAGACAGACAATAAACTGAGGGTTGATGGGGGGAAAGGGTTACATGGGTGATAGGTATTAAATAAGGTACTTGTTATGATGAGCACTGGGTGTTGTATGTTAGTGATGAACCACTAAATTCTACTCCTGAAATCAGTATTACACTATATACTAACTAGAATTTAAATTAAAAGTTGAAGAAAGAAAAAAAAACCAGCAGAAGCAACTCACTACACTTTACTTTCTTAATCTCATATTCAATAAATAAATACATAGATAGATAAATGCTCACAGCTTATACACTGGAGAAAAAACAGCTCTACATCCTCAATTCTTTGAGGATATTTAGTATTTATATGAATTGGCACAAATTCTATCTATTATGTAGTACGTAAAAAAATACCAAGGGTTCAAATCTAACAGTCAGCATTTTGTTTTGGTGTATTAAGTGCTGCTCACTTTGACCCTCATATAAGTCAAATTTTTAAAATTCTCATTTAAAATTAGGGGAGGGTAGCTTTATAAACCTATACATTTGTGAATAAACCACTACCATAATTTCAGTAGTATTTTATTAATTGGTATACAAAAACTAAAAGAGTTGTGGAAAGAAATAGTTTTCCAAGAGGCAGAGATTCACTCTACTAGGCCAATATAGTGTTTTTAAATCTGTATTTTTTTCACAGTTGCTTAATAAGTGCTGCAAACTGCACTGTTATTACTAAAATAGTGACTTTAAACATAATTTTACTTTGACCTAGTGTAATATTCAGAAACACACATTAAACAAAGTAAACACACACAGAGAACACAAAACAATTATTTTGAGCTCTATGGCATCTGTAATAACTCAGAGGACATCTCTGTCTAATTACATTTTCTCATAATTGGCATGTGCCTTTTATTCCCCAGTTTTTATTGAGATGGGACTTTTTCAGCTACACACACACATATTTGTGCATGTACATTTATATACATATACTGTACATACGATGGGCATTCTGCTATACCATTCCTCCTATTTCTACTAGGTCTGAAGGGGGGTGCTGACTACATACAGATGAATTTTTATATTAGAGTATAAATAACAGAGACTCAAGACTGTTCTACAACTATGACATTAATTCAGAGAAAATTCTACAAAGAATTCAACAATAAAATTATCTTAAGTCTTCACCATGATCCATTAGTCTTGTGCCTTAGCAATAACTTCTTTTTATTTCTGAGATATGAATACATGAAATTTTTCATTTTCTAAATTGAAATAAATAGTCATAGAATAACCTGAGGTAGAAGGATATATCTGAAAACTCACCATATTATATATAAGCTGGGTACAAGTGCTGTTTTGAGGACTAAATAATTGAAAGAAATGGCCTAGCATGGTGAATGGCACATAGGGGCATCACAGGAAATACCACCTATAACAACAACATAAGTAACCACAATGATGAAAAAACAATGGAGTTCGCATTCATTATTGCCGTCAAGCATTCTGAAATTTATCAAATGTTCTTTCTTCCCAATTTTTTACTTTCCATTTTTAAATCTGTATTAGGTATTCCCATACACGTGATTTTATAAAACAGTTCTCTTTCCTTCTCTCTCTTTTACATTTCTAGTAAAAGAAATTCGGGACAGAAACAAGAAATTGAAGAAAGTTGTGGAGCAAAATTTTGGCAGAAACTTGGGAAGAAATATAGTAATGGAGTAACCTTCATGCAGCAAAGGATATTAAAATATTTTGTATAAGTCATTTACCTGTTATGAAATAAAAACAGATTGCCTCTTACATAAAGTTGATGATATTAGGTACTGTGGAGCATGTTAAAGTGAAAGAAACAGTAATGGGCCTCAAGGAGCTCACCGTGTATTTAGCAAAGATGTTAGCTAAGAAAAAAAGATAAAGAATTAAAACAGTATGATATAAATGGTATATGAATAGAATAAAATACTACAGGAATTCAAAAGGGAGAAAGAACTTCCTTCTGTCAAATGGAGGAGACATCTGGCAGCATTAGATTTCTATGGATAAGACAAGATGATCCATAGACATAGTTTGGGTAAATAATACAAAAGGAAAGGGAAACAAAATGCAAATCCTGTTTGGTTGCTGAACAAGTTATCTAGTAGGTGACTATGTAGGAAAAACTGATTGGGAAAAGATGGGGAATATGTTGGATGGCATGGTAAGAGATTACACTTGATCGAAAAGGTTATGGAGATGGGGTGCCTGGGTGGCTCAGTGGGTTAAAGCTTCTGCCTTCAGCTTGGATCATGATCCCAAGGTACTGGGATCCAGCCCTGCATGGGGCTCCCTGCTGGGCGGGTAGCCTGCTTCCCCCCCACCCCTCCGCCGCCTATCTGCCTACTTGTGATCTGTCAAATATATAAATAAAGTCTTTAAAAGGAAATAAAATAAAAGGCTACGGAGAGTCACTGAGTGGCAGAAAATTGATATAATGAATTAATTTCTTCAGAAAACTTAATTTGGAGGTCATATCAAGTGCAGGACTGGTAGAGAAATCCAAAGATTGCAGTGTGTTAGGGGAGACTAAAGGGCTAAGAAGTAGTGTGACTTCAGCAGGGATAGAGGTAACTTTGGGTTGGAAATTGGTGAGCCATGAACAGTTCAAAGTTAAGTTGGTAAAAAAAAAAAAGAAAAACAAAAAGAAGTCAAACTCTCTAGATCATTCTACTTTTTGAAATCTGTGTTCAGTATATACACTAATCCAACTCTTTACCCTAAGTCATCAGTCAGGGCGCGAGCAGACTGGGTGAAATCTGTGACATAAGGACTGAGGACACCAGCAGTGGAATTAAAAGGTTGGTTGGTGGGCGCCTGGGTGGCTCAGTGGGTTAAAGCCTCTGCCTTCAGCTCAGGTCATGATCCCAGGGTTCTGGGATAGAGTCCCATATCGGGCTCTCCGCTCAGCGGGGAGCCTGCTTCCTCCTCTCTCTCTGCCTGCCTCTCTGCCTACTTGTGATCTCTGTCTGTCAAATAAATAAATAAAATCTTAAAAAAAAAAAAAAAGGTTGGTTGGTTTGTTTATGAGAGAATGCATGAACATGTGGGGGGAGGGGCAGAGAGGGAGGGAGAAAGAGAGGGTATCTTAAGCAGGCTCCATGCCCAGCACAGAGCCCAACACAGGCTCGATCTCACGACCTTACAATCATGACCTGAGCCAAAAAAAATCAAGAGTCAGAAGCTTAATTGACTGAGCCACCTAGGTGCCCCTGGAATTAAAAGGGTTATAAGGTAAGGCCATTTGTGATATACTTGGAAAACAGGGTTGGGGGAGTTTACATTAAGAAGCAGGTAAAGAAATTGGAACTTCAAGCAAAATCTACTCCTTTCCCATTCTATTCTTTAGCTGATGAATCTCAACTCCTTTTATTAACTGCCCTGTGGACAAATATGCAACCACATTGGCATCGAGTCCTCTTCCATTCATTCATTTCCAATAAATCCTAGGAAGATATGAGAAATGTCAGTTTTATTAGATTTTCTTTGTTTTCCCTGCCAAATGTTCATCAGCCAATTTTACTAACTTTTCCCATTCCTTTTTCCCTCATATTGCTCACCTACTTCTTAGTTGTTACAGTGAAAGTGGCCACATAAAATCAAGACAGGGCAGAAAATTCACATATCAAATCTATAGCCAGGATTATACAATTAGCAAGTAAACAAAAAAGTTCACATATCATTGCCCTTACTTAAATTCTAAACAGATCAAGCCTGGGCTTTATGTCTGTAACAATTTTTGTGTCAAATATTTAACCCAACTTGATAGGATAATATGAAGAATTCCTTAATAATTCTCTAAAGGTTAAGAAAAACAAAGGCAATGAACAGAAAGAACATGTTGACTTTGAGTCACCTCTCAACAGCAAGATGATTTAATAAGTGGTTCTAGATAATAGATAAAAGGGAATTCAATTTTTTTTTGGTACTTGCTAAACAACACGTGACATGACAGGTCAATATCCATGTCCTTTTGTAGTGATAATCTCTAGTTATTCTGAAAGAGTTGTGAAAACAGAAGCTTTAGCAGCTACAAGAGAATCAAGAGCAAAGATCATCTTTCCCTAGAATCAGTTTTTAATGATAAAACTTATTATCCAGCTGTCAGTCAGAGAAAAATAGAAGATGTCCCAAAGCTCATGCCAAGGGGAAAAAAAAAAAAAAAAAAGATCTTGTCAAAGATGTACACAAACTAAGAACATTAAAGCGTAACAGGGAGCTTCCGTGCTCCTGGCTGCCTTTCCATCAGAAATCCTCGAAGCTGACTGCAAAGCACAATTTTCATTCCATTTATCAACACACAAAAAAAGTGAATTTCCTGACTGCCAGGGAAAATATTTATTAGTGTAAAGTAAAAAAAATAATTGAGATGAAATTTCTGAACAAAGGTGAACGAAAAGAAAATAAAAAGGAAGAAAACACTGGCATACCTTGGGGGAGGAAAAACTTAAGGACTTTGGAAGAGACTGTCTTTACTTTTCCCTACTGATGCTTTATATTTTTATTCTTTACCTTGTGCTAAGGATTGAGGATAATCAAGGTTTTGCATTGCACATCTTTTCAATCTCACAGCATCATTAGTCTTGCCAAAAAGATTTCATCTCTGCTCCCATGGGTCAAATCGAGTTAATGATAAGTTGGCGAGATGACTTGATTAGTACGGTAACATGAGGGAGCCTCAGGTCCAGGAATAATCACAAACCAACTGTCAGCTCTTCTGGCTTTCTGGCTGTGTTGTTAAAATGACAAGCTTGGACTCAGGGGAAATAGAATGACAGGGTGTATGGCTCACTCAGCCCTCCTGCAGAGTCACAGAAATATTTACCCAGCACCATTAGAATAGTACTAAGCACATCATCAAATTAAACCAAAACATGTCATTTTCACTGCTTTCGAGAGTCTGACTGAAGTTTATTAGATAATTCTAATAGCCTTAACATTTGCATGTTCTCTAAAATAATATTAAGGAAAGCATCTGATTTTTAGAGAATAGGAATACCAAACTGACTAAGAAAAAAGACAAAGATAATTTTTTTTCCAATAGATAAATCTTATGGAATGTCTTATCATGAACCCTTG
Organism: Mustela putorius furo; assembly: GCF_011764305.1. Taxonomy (NCBI): domain Eukaryota; kingdom Metazoa; phylum Chordata; class Mammalia; order Carnivora; family Mustelidae; genus Mustela; species Mustela putorius. Next base: position 25,326,048 of record NW_025422015.1, on the reverse strand, counting down.
TTCCAGAACAGGAGCAGTTGAAAATTTGGGGATTCTTTAATGCTTTTTTTCTCTTAAATGTTTATGTGATAATATTAGACTGTATTGGAAGAAATGAAATTACCATCAACGAATCCACTTCATTTCATCTCTGATATTGGATATTCTACTTATGTGTTATAAACTAAATAAAATTAAAAAAAAAGTCTCAATAGATACCTGCCTATACTTGAGTAAAGCACAAAGTAGAAAAAAGAAAAGGCATTTTCTTAATTTATGGAAGAAAAAAAGAAAAATCAACTCCTACTTTAAAAACAACTTTATCTTTCACAAAAATATTTAGCAATAGCATTAATCAAACACAAGAGGTAGAGTGATTTTTATATAACCCTAAAAAAACACAATATGGAAATATAATATGTAGTGTAAAAAATAAAATGGCTTTAGAGAGTTGTATATAGTGATGGCAAAACTCTGAAGATGATTTTCAATGCCCTTTTTTATACCTAAAAGGAGATAAACGACATAGTCCTTAGGTTGTCCGAAAACATGAGGTAAGTATTTTGTATACCAAGCCTGCTGGCTGGCCCATGGTATGTGCTTGGAAATTTTATTTTCTGAACAGTAAAGCAAATCATTTTAATATATTTTTAATGTTAAAAACCTAAGGAAAATAAAACCTAAGAACTCAATTCTGTGTAGTAGTTACAATGCAGGTTCCAATTCTTAACTTCTTGTAGTCACACTATTTGCCCCTGTGACTTTGCTGCCACTGAGGAAGTGGGGTCTCTCTCTCTCCACCCTTTGGTTTGGGGCTTGCCTTACGACTCGCTTTGGGCACAGAACGAGGCGAATGTGATGGCAGGGGGGTTCTCAGCCTGTATCTCAAAAAGTCCTGTGAGTTCCTGTTGGTTCTTAACCTCCACCATCACTTTTAGAATAAGAGATACAGGTAGAGCAGAGAGCCTCATTGCCCTAGCTGTAGTCCAGAGGCTGGTCTAGATCAGCCAACAGCCATTTAACCAGCAGATCAGCAAGACAGCTGTCAGCAGCCGTCAGAAGCTCCCAGCCTTCCATGCCAGTGTGTAAGCAGCACAGGCTTGCTCTGTGCCACTGATGAGACTCTGTGGTTAGCTGAGGTTCAGCATTTGGCTGTAATTTCTATTCCTTTTCTTTCCACTTGGTAAATCACCTTAATACTTGTGTGAAGATTATGTCCATGATCTCTCCACTGAACAGTACTTTACAAATTTTATTGCTCCACAATGGGTTGTGCTGAGCCACTACAAGCTTATTTAGTATTCCTTTTGTAAGTGCTTGCCATATGCAGATAGTACGGTATATAATATAGGTTTCAAAAATTACTTTAAATGAATTTGTTTTTGTCTTCATTTGTTGTATGCACTTTGAGGATAGGTTCATTTGTTCACTATGCTCCCACAGATACTCATATATAGAATGTTGGACCAATAATTCTGAGTGAGACACACCAGTACTTTATTCTAAGCCATTATAACTGAGCCAGTCAACTTCTGGTTCCCTACTCCATCATCATGATGTAAAATTTATTAAAATTGCTTAGTTTTTCATATCTATATGACTTTGTAGGTACATATAAATGTGAATCTGTAATATATTTTAATTTTTGTTCTTCTGAATGGATAGGTCTGACAGGAAAAAAAAAATGCATTGACATGTATATTTTTATCCCAACATTTCTGACACTGCTCCGATGCAGAAATAGTACGTTTTCCTCAATTACATAATTCCATTGTAAACATCTTACATCTGTCCTTGAATGTGTCATTCAATTCAAACTAGAAACCTTACTATGAAGAATATTAGTTAGTGAAGTGTTAAGAGGGTCCATTTTAACAACAATGACATTATAATGATTTGCCAAGTATGTATGGACCATTTTGCTCTTTACAAAGACCATGATTTTTACTGTGTCAACTTGGGTCCTTCTTTCATTCCTTCTGCAAACATAGTCAATAGACTAATTTGCTTTTGATCCCAATTCTGAAGAAGAGAAAACTTCTAAATTATATGTAAAAAGCGACAGTACACAAATTTCCAAAGTGATAATGGCTATTGACACACTTTAACACATCATTTGATTTTAAAATTCAAGTGTCTGGTAACATGCTTGCTTCAGGGGAATAGAAAGACAGATAAGGACTGCAGGGGTGATGATTATTTGTCCATTTCCTTTTCTGAAGCCACCATTTATCCCATGCTTTCATGCATGATTAACAGCTTGCAGATCCTTCACTTGTAATCAATAGTTGTGAAGTTTTATATTAAGTGCAGAGATTAGACAGCCTTGATTATAAATTTTATCGATTTGTACAGCTTAGCTGCAGAAATCCCTGTACATTTTTCAGAGATTAAATTAAAAGGAGATATATGGCCTACACACACTAGAAATGCCAGTGCGATTATAAGGTGTGACCTCTTTATACTCATTCCTCTAGATGAATAAAACCTACCTAGTGCACTAAAACATGAATCAGCATGTCAATGAGCATCAAGCTGAGATAGTAAACACAGTGAAAATGTGACAAAAAGAATTACAAAACTGCAAAGAAACCTGCCTAACACTATAATTAATATAGGAGACTTGCAAGAATTAATTGCTTCAGCTCATTTGTAAATTAGAAAATTGACAGAGATAAGAAAAATGAATTCCTTAACTTCTACCTGGAAAATCTGAGACTGTATTAAAACCGAAGATTTATGATCTCTTAAGATAAAGGAACCAGGGCAATTTTTTTTTTAATTACTAGAAAAACAAATATGGTCATTTTAAAGATTGTGAATAATCTAACAACTGTAAAATTCATAACCAGGTCAGCTTTATGAATATTTCCACCTTTAAAACTTTTAAAGCACTGTTTATTTTATGTCCATTATTTTAAAGTCTGAAAATGTCCAGGAAAAAACTAATAAACATCTTTACACTCCACAAATACGGGGGGGGGGGAGCTAATATTTTCCAACTTCAAAACCTAATTTTACTTTTTTAATGTTCTATTATAGATTTTCTATTATGTCCTATTATAGCCTTCTTCTCTTGTGAAATATCTTTTATTATACTAATTGATTTTGTCCCCGGATCTGCATTAAGTCCCATATATGATGACATAGAAGGCAGGAATATGTTATAGGTGATTCATCTTGACATGCATTCTGAAGCACTCATTTCCTTACCTTTGGAAACTTATTCAACAATTAGGCTTAGAGCTTGGACTGAGCCTTGAGCCAGTCTATAGGGTTAGACAAATATTCTAGTGTGTTTTATATTGGCCTTAAAAAAAAAAGAAATCCCCTTAAATCGTCTAAGTAAAAAAGCACCCTATTTATCATTAAATACTTTATGCAAAATATTCGATGAAGAGGTTTTCTGTTAAAAGTTACTAACATTTTCAAATGATTTCACAGAACAACACAAAATGGTGACAACATATGGAAATGAAGACCAAGAACATTGCTTTCCTTTGTTCCTAATAACTAGTACTAGTAAGGCTACATTTTAAAGTATTATGTAGAAGCTCCTAATTTCTAGATAGTCACAGAAGAAACAGTAAAAGTACAAAAGTACTAAGAAATTATTTTGTTTGTTCTTAGTAGCCTTGAAAACTTTGGTTCCTCTACAAAAATCTTAACAATATTATTGACTCTTCTGATCCTCACTTAGCCCCTAATCAGTAACCCGATCTATTTATTGCACCATTTCATAAGATCTATGGCATTTCTCTGTCCCTCTCTTTAATCCAGGGCCTAATCCTCTCTCACCTAAACTACTGGAAATTCTTGCTACTCCCAACACTCCCCAGTGCTTTCTTCACCCAGACCTTCCAAAACGCAGTTCTGATTACATAACTTGGTTATTCAAAACACTGTGGAAAATTTCCTAGGTTAAACAAATAAGTTAAACAAACAAACAATACCTCCTAGAAACCAAGGATCTCCAAATACAATTTTATCTCATATACTTCTCCCAATGCCCTATACTCCAGCCAGTCTACTCAACTGATACTAAAGCTAATGTGAACTGCCCAACATACATACGATTGTTCATTTCATTCCATCTACTTACAGTATCTTCCTCCTGTAGATCTCCCTATGGAATCTTGAATGCCCTGTTAAAAATACACTATTTTCCCAGTGCAAGCCTGCCCCAGGATACCTTACAAAGTAATAAGTGATCTTTAATTCTCAAAGGCTTTATCTGTACTTCTATTAAGGCATTTAATGCATAATATCTTCCAATCAGTGTGTTCAGGACTCCTGTATTAACAGGTAAACTTGAAACCAGAAACTATGCCCTATATAGACAGACATAAGCAGAACATGTAAAATGGGCCTTGAGGAAATAGTGCTAAATAAATACATGTTTAAATAATCAGAAACTATGTTTTAAATATTTTTAAAACAAAGCATAAACTACAATGCCAATTTTCACTAGAACAACTAACTTTAACAATTATTTAGCGAGTAAATACCTATGAGCCAGACCAATTCTGTAGGATATAAAAATATGTAAGATATGATCTCTTTCCTTGCAAAACTCACAGTGAGGTGAAAGAACAGGCACACATACAGGTAAATTGCACCTTAATGTGGTAAAATTAAAGCATACTGGACCAAAGAGGTTAGTGAAATTTTATTGATGACAGGAACAGTAAGTTGTTTCACTGTAAGAATAACAGTCAAGCTCTTTTGTGAAGGCTGAGGGGGTGTTTTCATTGCGGAGGGAGTGAATATGAAGAACCTCCATAAAGAATAAGTTTGCAGGGAATCTTCACTGCATGATGGACAGCAAAGGAACATTTCCACTCCTAGTATATCACTGTACTTCTCTATCACTGTATTATTCGTTCTTACCAGGAGGAGCAAAGCCTGTATGGTGAAGGCAAACACTTCTGGATAAACTTCCAAAAGTGTTGGTAAACACTTCTAGGTAAACTCCTGGGACCCAGCAGTCCAGGGAAACAACCAGCACCCACCCACCCCCACAAGCATCCCCTCTTCCCTAATCAGGCCCACCTTAGAGAAACCTATGGCTTCATTATAATACCTTTACACTGTGGTTTTGATCCCCACCTTGTGGGAGATGGCTGCCATGACAGTTCCAACAAGAACCAAACTGGGCCCCAAACTCCCCCTACCCACAGGTAGAAGGCTTCCCTTAGATGACTGGAGGCAAACTCCCTCAGAGCCCCACAACCTGTGCAAACAGAAAAAAACAAGACAGCTTTGACCCCAGCACAGCCACTTCGCCAGACCTGCCCACTTCCCACTTTCCCATTACACTTTCCTTTCCACCACCAAATGCTTGCTTGCTTAAGAGCTTGGCTCTGAATTTTTCTTGGCCCAACTCAGGAACTGAAGCCAGAAAACAGGACCCACTCCTAACAACCCTACGCCCAACCTCAGGTCTTGTGGCCTCAGACCCACTATTCTCTGTCTAATCTACTCTTTGGACTCTATTCAAATAAGCCAAGCACATTGTTGCCTCTTGCAGGGGCTTTACACTTCCTCTTCTCTGGGTCTACAACGTTCTTCTCCAGAATAGCCACTTGTGTCACTCGCAGCTTTACTTAAATGTCACCTTCTTCGTGAACTTTTCCTTAACCATCTTTTTAAAAATCCAAGATCCACCAATGCTTCATTTATCTCCCTACACTTACTGCCATCTAATATCATTAATAATTTATGTTTTTAATCTTTATTATTTCCAAGCTCCCCATACTAAAATGCCTGTTACAAAATCACTATTCAATAAATATTTGGGTTGATGAATGAATGAATGGATGAACATATAAATTAAATGGATTTAATGCAGTCAGTAAGTTCCTGGAACATAACAAATGAGCTATAAATTTTTGCTGATTGAAGGTTACTTTAATAACAGAAAAGCCACCATTAAAATTCTATGTCTGAATTTAGTTGTAAAGTGAAATTTAAACTACTGACCATATGTATTCTCTGGAAATAGCATTAACATATTTAATGCTTAAGAAGCGAAGTAACTATTTCAATTTGAATAACAAAAATGTCAAATTACTGGGAGAAATCAACTGACAGGAGGGGGAAAGGTTATTGCAGAAACTTTGAAAAACCCAAGGTGGAAAATCTTTGACAGAAGGAAGTGTACACTTAATGTTGGAAATTTGACAAGTGCTTAACAAATTTTATCTATCAAGAATATTGGGCTAGTATAATGATATTCATTTTGAACCCCTTTTATTGTTTTCTGATCTTTTAAGTATTTTTTCTTATTTTCCCAACTAGAGAGCAAGTTTCTCCAGGGCAAGCAACATAGTTATTACTTCACTTATTTCTTATTCAGGGCTAAGCATAGAGTAAGAAAGCAATGAATATATTAACTTCAAACAATTTTACCCTAAAGGAGTTGTTATGAAATCTAAGGACTTTGAACATTAAAAAACAAAATAATCCTCATCAAGACAGAGGAAAAAAAATATTCTTGAAGCCAATGGATGTTATTTTTCAAAGCACAGGAAGAATAAACTTTTGGTATCTTAGATGATTTGATATTCCAACTTAAAATTCAGATGTTCTCTCTGAGTTTAATTTATAAACAATTTATTGTATTTTAGGTTACACTATAGAACAGATGGTATCATTAAAAGCATATTAAACATCTTTTTCACTCACATGGAGACCTAAAGAATTAGTTCTTTAATTAGAACCTGCATCTGTACTGTTTATGTGGATTTACTGTCACTCATGCTCTGTGATTCCTGTGGTCAAGAACCTTTGGGCACTGCTTTTATTTATAGTAGCCTGTTTCATTGGTTTAGAACAAGTTTCACAGGAATATTGCCTAGCCTCTATGCTTCTACACATGTTCTATTAACTAAGTTACTAAATGTAGCCACAATAGGAGAGTCAAGACTTCTATTTGTGAGCCCATGTATGAGTACATAATACATTAAAGGGCATGAGCTATGGACTGAGACTTCCAGATACCCTTTTGTTTATTTTTTTAAGATTTTATTTATTTATTTGATTAAGAAAGAGACAGCTCACAAGCAGGGGGAGCGGCAGGCAGAGGGAGAAGAAGGAACAGGCTCTCTGCTGAGCAGGGAGCCTAACGAGGGGCTTGATCCCAGGACCCCAGGATCATGAGCTTAAGGCAGATACTTAACCGACCGATTCACCCAGGTTCCATGACTTCCAGTTACTTAAGTGTAAGTTACTTAACATCCACCTGCATTATTCCTAGCTCAGTGAAAAGGGAAAGATGGTATCTTCCTCAAAGTACTGTGGTAAGGATTAAATAAGATGCTACACGTGAAGTGCTTAGAAAAATACTTGGCACATTGTATGAATGGAATGTGGCTTTTAGTTTTATTATAATTCTGTATTAGGGGTCTAATAACATTATCACTTACAAGAATAAAATCCTGAAGGTGGGGGTGCCTGAGTGGTGCAGTCAGTTAAGCGCCTGACTCTTGGTTTCGGCTCAGATCATGATCTCAAGGTTGTGAGATCAAGCCCCACGTCAGCTCCAAGCTCAGTATGGAGTTTGCTTGAGTTTCTCTCTCCCTCTCCCTCTACCTCCCCCCAGTTCCACCTCCACTCTCTAATTAACTAAATCTTTAAAAAAAAAAAAATCCTTAAGCTTTCTGGGAAAAGATTGTTTTTTATTTATCTTCCAAACTGGATTACATGTTACCTGTGGCTATTTAACTCATCTTCTACCCCCCATATAGAAAATAAAAGCATTCATTTATAATTTCCAAAATGCAGAGTTAAATAATTTTTGAAAAAAAAAAAGTATGTTTCTGAATTACTTTCCCTGTTTTCAGGTCCTTGAAGAAAATGTGTGTAAAGCACTAGGGAAAACATCTAACCTGAAATAAAAACAGTTCCCAAATCTAACAGAAACCTAACAAATAGAAAAGTTTAAAAAGAATAGATAATGCTGCTAAACATAAAGTTTTCCTGTTAAACTGAATCCCTTGAGCCCACCCAGTCGTTTTCATATGTGAATGCAAACTCTTTTTCTCTGCAAGTGAAGTCTTCAATATATCATTAAACACTAGTACTGAAAATTTCAAAAATTCTGGTTTTGAATGTAAAGGGTTTTGTTGCTTATTTATCTTCCACATGAATGGTTGCTCAAGGACATTTCCAGCAACCAAATGTCATGATCAAACTGTAGCCATTTATAATATTCTAATTTACTCTAATGCTTTCTTGGAACATTCTGGTATGACTTTTAAAATGTAAAAAGAGTATCTGGTAAGCACAAACCATCTGAGCAATTAGTAAAAGGTACCTTACTATGAACTCTTCAAAACTGGGTTTAATTTAAAGAAATAGCCAAGTAATTAGTTTTTGATTTTTCTGAAATTGTAATGATTTTTCTTGAATGAGGACTGTATATCCAGTCATGTACTAATAAATTCTCATAAATAAACTAAATTTAAAAATTCAAATATTATACTTCCACAATTAAGGTTACTTATACACTTATACTTCACTAGCACATGGGATTTTTGCTTGCTTGTTTTTTTAAAAAAATACGTAGTAAGTGGAAGGCCTTAAAAAAAAATCATTAAAATGTACTCAGCAACTGAGGTATAGTTGTTTCATCTCATTTCTCTTTCTTCTATATGCTCTGAGGATGCATTTTTGTACGTATTTTCTAAAGTATAACTCATTTGTCCAGTTCATCAAGGAATGAAGTACATCAGAAATACATGTTTTAAAGATATTTTGTTACATTTTACTTTATTATTATAATCATTTAGGGAATTATAATTATTTAAGGAATCCTTTTTCAAAAATATCATTTGTACTTTCCTGACACCTTAAAAACAGTCTATTGAAAATATTAACTAAAACAATGATTCAAGCTCATCATCATGGCTGTGGCTTTTAATCTTACTCGCCCGGTAAAATACTGTCTAATTCAAATGCTTTTTAGACTCTTAGAATGCATTCTCTCTTCCAAGGGGACTGTGCATTTCACAAAGATAAAAATCATGCCATTCTTTTCATTCATCACGGATTTAAGCACAATGTCACATAGTAAATGCTCACTTAAAACTCACCTACCAATTGAAGAATTACTTCACTAGTTTTCACTAAATGAACATATTAAATCTGTTTCCTTTAAAGACAATCATCTCATCTTTCTGATGTTCCTTGGGTGAGCAGAAGCATGTATTAGGTCCTCTAGCCCAAAGGAGTACAATGCACAAAGTGATAGGGGAATAAATGGTATTTATTCTATTGATGTCTTTAAAAACTAGTTATGTCCAAGTTTTTTTCTTTTTTGTTATGTCCAAGTTTTAAAAAAAACCCAATGATGTTTATAACTAACTATAAACAAATTATAAATCATCAGTTATTTTATCAAAACCTGATAAAAAGGGGAAGTGTTCATCGTATGTCATTTTACACGCATCACAGCTCCTTTAAAAATATAATGGGGGGGGGGCGCCTGGGTGGCTCAGTGGGTTAAAGCCTCTGCCTTCGGCTCAGGCCATGATCCCTGGGTCCTGGGATGGAGCCCTGCATCTGGCTCTCTGCTCAGCGGGGAGCCTGCTTCCCTTCCTCTCTCTCTGCCTGCCTCTCTGCCTACTTGTGATCTCTGTCTGTCAAATAAATAAATAAAATCTTAAAAAAAAAAAAATATATATATATATATATAAAATGAGGGGCGCCTGGGTGGCTCAGCGGGTTAAAGACTCTGCCTTCAGCTCAGGTCATGATCCCAGGGTCCTGGGATCAAGCCCTGCGTTGGGCTCTCTGCCTGGCAGGGAGTCTGCTTCCCCCTCTCTCTCTGCCTGCTTCTCTGCCTACTTGTGATCTCTGTCTGTCAAATAAATAAATAAAATCTTAAAGAAAAAAAAATGAAAATATCTGTGTTAAATAATAATACCAAGACATTTTGGAAAAGCAGGACTGTCAAGCTTCTCCAATGGGAAGCCTGATTCCCTCACTGCAGCTCCTTATCATGGGGTAAAGACTCACATTGAGAGACATAATTGAGATGACATGGCATGCTGAGCGAGAGAGCAGCCCCCTGTTCATGGACGCATGCCAAGGACCCTGCAGCAAGAGGCCTCTACTTTTCTCTTTGACACAATTGCATTTCTTTTCATTTGTCAACCATCTCATCATTGCAATTTTCTTTTCATTTCACACAGATCTGAAAGTGATCTCAACTGCTTCATTATGTCACCAGGTCATGCCAAAACCAAACCAAAGCCCTTGATATCAGCAAAAACATACTTCACTCAGAATTAGTTGTTCCAAGCACATTGTTAAGAGCCCAAAGTGTTTTAGTGCCAATACCAGACTGTTTAAAAATTATACTACTTTTATTGCTTCCTCTATATGATGCTAAAATAACATGCTCATCTAATCATTTTAGTGAATAAAAATTAGCCCAAACAATTAAATATCATCGGTAAAAACCCAGTAAAATAACAAAAGAAGCAAACCAAAATTTTTAACTTATTGATGTGATTACACAGTGGGGAAAAAGACATAGAAGCATTTAAGTATTCAATCTATGTGTGCTATGGAAAAATACTATTTTATAGAATGCTCAGAGCAACTCTAAAAGACAGGTATTTCCCACCCCCTCCCATAATTTTATAAAACATGAAACTGGAATAGGAGGAGATTGTGTAACTTTTTGATGGTTTGGCTAGAATTCAATCAAATTTTGGCAACTCGAAAACAACACTCAGTTTCTAACGGTGTACAGAATTTGTATTAAGAAATCTGGAAAATAGAAGTAGTGATGCATATCTATAGATATCTATATAATGTTTTCCACAGAAGAAGATTAAAATTTAGTAGTAAATTTTTAATGTAAAATACCGACTACATTCCCTTAGTTATCTGTAATTTATACTACTGTTATTATAGCTCTTTAAATAGCATCAGAGTAGGGACTCTGGGTGGCTCAGTTGGTTAAGCATCAGACTTTAGCTCAGGTCATAATATCTCAGGGTCCTGGGATCAAGCCCCACATCAGGGAGTCAGCTTCTCCCTCTCCCTCCCCCTTCCCCCCGTTCATCCCCTCCCTTTCACCCTCCCTTTCTTTTCTCTCAAATAAATAAAATCTTAAAAATAAATACCATCAGAGGAGCTAAATGAAAATGAACAGCCATATCAACCTTCTAAATGAGCCCCATCCGTCCCATCTTTGCCTCTTTCCACATGTTTCAGAAGTTTAAAATCTAAGATTATGATTTTCAGTGAACCCACTCACATTCTTGATAACTGCCACATTATTAATGGCAAACACTTGCCATAAAGACTGTGTTGGTCCAGTTCTATCATCTAACTTATTTTCAATCCATGTGCATTATTATTCACAGATGTTAAATTTGTTTTTAAATTTGTACATTATTTTGCTCTATGGACAACAATAAAAATGTATCAGTGTCTCAGAATTGGTTCATAAAAGCCTAAACCAGTAATGAACACATCCAGGTCCTTAATATATAGAATGACCTAAGAGTCAAGTGTCAAAATATCATGGGAATCTCTCCGTGGTCAGACAAGCAGTGATATAAAAGGACACAAGCACAAAAAAGTGAAGCACAACTTGAGAACCTAATTTTCTTATATTGGTGACCCATTCATATCTAGGTCTCACGGTCCTGTCTGTGATAAATCACTCTTAAATAGTGGCTTACATCTATTAATACATTTTCATCATTTTCAAACAAGCTCAGTAACCTTTGTAGTAAACCAAACAAGTTCTTACTTTACAGAATGAGAGCAAATAATGTTTCCCCTCATAAAATTAATAACTTTAATCACCAAAGAGGAAGAAAGGCCAAAAGCAGATTTCAAATTCATGATATTCTGAGAGGCATATAAAGCCACTGAGAAAATTAATGATAAATATTATGGACTCAAAAAAATCAGGAAAGCTATTGACAAAATGTCCGCATCAATGAACATCATTAGACGTCATTTAATGACAACGTGGGGGCCCCATATGCTGTCTCTTGTAAGCAGAAGCTGACATTCCATTTAACAGTTGAACACACCACTGATGTACAGAGGATGAACTCTTGATGAATGAGTGGAATAAACCTGAGGGCACAATGCTCCATAAATTCTGGTACCAGTCATCCCCCAAAACCCATGCTACATACAGATGAAGAAACAAGGCAGTGAATTCAACACAGATAGAACACAGCTATTTAATGTGGAGGGGAATGCTGGCACTTCGAAATGAGTTAAATAAAACGTCAATGTCAATATAGATATTTGATTCTTGAAGAACAGGCAAGAGTCAAGCATAATGCTACCTGATTCTGACTCAGTATATAGAGGGAAATAATAAAATAACGAGTATAATTGCATTCTATTTTCCATGTATTGAGTGAAAAAGTGGGCAGTGAATACAAGACTGCCTTTGCCATACTCAGGTATATGCTGATTAGGGAGGCAATAGAAGCTCACATAGGTTTTCAAAATGAAGAATGCAATAAACACATTTCTTTCTGACACTAATCATGCTATTAAAGAGCATTTCAATGATTTCGAGTGGCATGCCCAAATATCCCGATTTCAGCAATATATTCAATTTATTTAATAGTCTAAAACTATTGCATCAGGGCTAAAAATCACCATGTTTCATTCTAAGGATCAGAAAGATTTCTTAGAATGACTGAACAGAGGTACAAATAATACAATCACAAGCAAGTTTAATCTAATTCAACACATATCTGTTTTTTGTATTTGTAGATGAAGAGATTGGTTTCCTATTGGTAGGCATATTTAAAAATACTTGCAATACTGCAATGAAATATAAAAACATAATTTGTAGTGCTGAAAACAAGGGGGGAAAAGTCCATTAAGATCAATTTATTATTATGTCCTAAGTTAAAAGATTTAACTTTCCAGCTTCTGAGTAGGATATGCTTACCAAATGAGAATCTGATAGTTCGCTAAAAGTACTTTCCAAAAAAAAAAAAAAAGAAACCGATACTCATCACTCCTCGTTCCACATTAGATCCAAACATTCAGATCTGACAGTCACCAAACACTTGCTAGAGATCTTTCCCATTAACCTATAAGTTATTACTTACTAAGAGGAAATAAGGAAAAAAGAAAATACACAATATATCTAGAACTTAAGAATGAAGACATTTCCAAGAACATTTGTCTTTAAATCTACAAACAAGTATTAATAAAAATTGCAATTAGTGACTTTTTTCACATATGAAACAAATACCATTTTCAGTTTAAGGTAAAGTTTTACTTTAATTAAAAATTTTCCTATACCTATGTTTTCCAAGTTGCATTAAATGCCCTATGTCATCTGTAGATGCCAAAGTATGAGTAACACTGATCTACTGGGTAAAGTTCAAATTTTTTAGAGAAGTACATAATGCACTCATTGATCTAGGCTCCTCTTACTTCTTCATGTCTCTGGATTACCTATCTACCTATAGTTCTCCATACCCACATGAGCATTTCTTGCTTCACAATTCTGTTTTTGCTGTTTCTCCTGATGTAATATCCTGCCCTCTCTGATGGCGCTTCCCCATTCAACCATTTCATCTGGCTAATTCCTCCAGCTATCCTCCAATATCACTTAGCTCAATACTATCACTTTGACTTTTTATTTTTATATTAGCTCAGATGCTCTCCAAGAATCCTTCCCTGATGCACATATAAAAGCACAAATTCTTTTATAATGCCTTTTGATACTAAATTTAAATTACTATTATATATGCTTATCTTTACTACTGGGATGTGAGCACCTTTGTTTTGGGGTTTTGTTTTGTTTTTAATTCCCAGAATCCAGCGCAATATCTAACACATGGTAGGTGTGTCTACAAAAGGCTTAGATTAAATGAATGCTCAAGTCTACCTGTGGGATTGGAGGAGAGGGTACTGGTAAAGGTATTATGGTCATAACACATTTCTTCTTGAAGTTGCTGCTCTCACTATCCATGTTGGAACATGGTAAAGTGAATTCTGATGAGTCATACAGCTAGTTACGAGAGTTACAGATTTGCTTGACAAAGAAATTATTTTGAAACTGATTCTAGCTAAATATTCAAAACTTTTAATACAGAATGCTTAATTTGTATTTTATTTTATAATTTCGTAGTTTTTTTAATGAACACCTAATTAGTGGGGCACAGGTCTGTGAATCATCAGGCTTACTCATTTCACAGCACTCACCACAGCACATACCCTCCCCAATGTCCATCACCCAGCCACCCTATCTTATTTTAATGACACCAAACCCTTGCTTTCTGCATTTTGTTTGGATTACATGGAATAGAAAGTTAAGGAAGAAAATGGAGTTAAACATGCAAAAACAACTGCATTCAGGATTGTATATATGATACAGTGTTCTGTATATATTCTAACTCTTTTAGATGAAAACACAGCACATGGAAAAACAAGGTACTGAAAAATTAGTACTTTTTACAGTTAATATGAGATCTTGGCATTTAATTTTATGATGGGGAGAATACATTTTAGTAAGTTACAATGAATTTTTGACTTAGCAAAGGGAGGCCATTTGTTTATAAAAATTGTGGTACACTAGAAGCATGTGACAGAGCCAACATAAAAATAAATGTATCAAGGTTCAGAGCTCTGGGAGAGTTCTAGACAGGTTATCTGGGCTGGCAATTCCCTTGCCTTGGCAAGATCATTTTCAAAACACGGCCGACAAATGCATCTGAGTACTTTAAAAAAAAAATGCCTCTAGGGGAAGAGGAGTCATAATCTCCCTTAATAATTCAGTAAGCCTGTTTTAAACATGGCACCTAAATATAGTTTAGCACATAGAGTTCAGAGGCCATATTCCTTTGCTTTCAGCTTAGTAATGATAAGAATAGCCTAATTCACTGGGTAAATATAGTTTGAATTTTGACAGGCAACTCAAAATCATGTCAGTATCTGAAATCATCATCTTTTCCCCCCATCTCCCTTCCCAAACTGGATCCTCTTCCCATACTCACCTGCTCATTTGATCAAAGCCAACAGTTACCCTGAATAAACTGGTTTTCCCCCTCTTCCATACACTTACACCAAGACCCAAATCTTACTACCTGTTGTTACTCCAAAATTTATCCCGTTCTCCTTACTCCTAGGTTTCACTTAGAACAATAAAATAGCCTCCTAACTAACCTCCTTACTTCCAGTTCTCTATGCTTTCCCTTGTTCCAGAACAAATCTCTTGTTATAACTATCAGACAAAGAGGGACACAAAACATATCTGTGGTGTTTTTCCAATTAATAATACCTGGATACAATACACACAAGAACACCCAGATAAGAGAAAAACATTCAGTAAGAATTACAAAGTGTTGTTATTAACTGTGTGTGTGTGTGTGTGTGTGTGTGTGTACACATAATAACGGATACACCCACACATATATAAATACACACATACATAAGCCTATTATCCTTAATAGCATAATGTATATACCCGAATGACATAATATATTATTTAATTAAAATTGTGATGAATGTTACAAAGGAAAGCTAAAAGGAATTCTGACAACATACAACAGGGAGTTTTGATTGGTCATAAAGCATGGAGGAAGGCTCTCACACAGGATGCAGAGGAGTTCAGCAGTTGGGTGTTGGGGCGTGACTCCGGGCAGGCACTGAGTGTGGAGGCTGAGAGACAGAGCACAGGGCAGCACAGAGGAGCCACAGAAATAAAGGCAGGTTAGGGGGCACCTGGGTGGCTCAGTGGGTTAACGCCTCTGCCTTCAGCTCAGGTCATGATCTTGGGGTCCTGGGATCGAGCCCCACATCAGGCTCTCTGCTAGGCGGGAGCCTGCTTCCTCCTCTTCTCTCTCTCTGTGCCTGCCTCTTTGCCTACTTGTGATCTCTCTCTCTCTGTCAAATAAATAAAATAAAATTTAAAAATCTTAAAAAAAAATAAAGGCAGGTGAGGTGGGAATAAGGAATTAGGAGTATAGAGTTCTGATATCAAGGTTTGTGAAAAGGCTGGTGCCCACATCAAGCTGTGCCATGATGTAAAAACATCATAGTCTTTGCATCTTTCTGCATTCACCCATCTGTTATACATGTCTCTTAAATTTGTGGTTGAAAAAAATTAAACAAAAATGCTGTTCCCCAGAGTGATATTCCTAGAGTGTAATCCTCACGTCATTCCTGTTCCCCAGCACATTCAGGACCAAGTCAAACAGCTCCAAAAGCACACCATGTGCTCTTCCGTATGAACAAGTTTGGCTGTTGACTGCTCCTCTCACCACACCCCACAATCATGCTGGGCTCCAGCCAACCTGAACTGCTCAGTGTCCAGCGCAATCACTGACTCTTTGTGTCTTTGGGCCAAACACACTTGCCCCCAGGATCCCCAGGCTCACACACGTAGGACGATCAGAACCAAGGTCTAAGCTCCTACAGCAAGTCCTCTAGGCAACACATCTATGCTCACACATAAAATTAGGATTCCCTACCCTGCCTCTGTTTTCACACATGGGAAAGCAGAAGTGTAAACAGCCACAAGAAAAATAATTTTATCAAAGAACATGGATTATAAAAATGAACTTTGGAAGCACCTGGTATATAACAGAAGTCATTTAGGAAAATTAAAAAAGAGTGAAGAGAGAAATTTCATACTACAGTTTTATGGAAGCATTTTTCTATAAATAAAATGGGACTAATAATAACCTATCTTACAAAAGCTCTCAAGCGTGATATGATTATTACGTGGAACAATATATATATGAAAAGGATCTGAAAACTATGTCTAAAAGAGTATTTTATTATTAGTTTTGAGTTTCTTTGGTCATGAAAAGGTCATGCTACAAATACATATTCATATATTAGTAACTTTGTATCTAAGGGAAAATCAAGAGTTTGCTCCCCAGTCATCTTTCAAACAGAGAATACAACACTATCAAAGAAGAATAGGTAAGATGTGGCATAACGAAAGAGGAACAAATCCAAAGCCTGAATTACAAATAATTAAATTATTCTTTCTAAGACTGAAAAGGACATCCACAGTCCACTCCATGGACTAGCATAACTAGCATGAGACATATGATGCAGTAGATAAGAGCAGGGTCTCTGGATCTGGATGGCACGTTCCCATCTGGACCCAGGACTAGATGTGCCATCATGGAAAAGTTACAAGCCTTTCCAAGCTTTTGCTCACGCATCTGTAAACTGCTGGTAGAAAGAGGATCTTGTGTAGTGCAACGTAAGAAGAAATAAAGTTGTTACTAAAATCTAGTTTCAAATTTCAAATTTAGAACACGAAACTTTTAAGTATAAATTAATTTAATTATTAAGTATAAATGTCCATTAAAAAACAGCAAAACTATTTTGCTGAACAATTTTATTCGGATTTCAGAATTATGGATGACAGCATTCATGATCCCCTCAAGTTTTTCCAGGAATAGACAGTTTTGTAAAATACAGTTTGGAAACCAATTTTCTATACTCAGCTTTGTGTGATAGTAACTTACCGTAATCATCAATATATATTCAATAACAACAAGCGAAACAAATTGATTAGATAACAGTGTTGAAAAGAGTGTAACATTTTTTGTTGTGCTGACTTTCAAGCTTTAGGAGGAAGAATCTCAAATTAATAAGTTTAACCATATTAGCTACAGTAATAGGTATTTCCCAAAGAGGACATTTTATAATCTACTATATTTACATTCTGCAGCATTCTGTATTTTCAATCTCCAGGCTAATATACTTTTATCCATTAAGATCTACATAGCTTTTTTTTTAATGTAGTCTACTTTTCACGATATAAGTATTCAGATTGTTCTAAATGTTCTTGTATTTTCATAATTAAGCTATTTATTTGTGATTGAGTAAATGTGATTCAAGAGCCAGAAAATGCACAAGTACCAAGGGGTTGCCTTAGTGCAGAATGTAGAAGTAATGCAGGCATTATCTAAAGATTTTCCGATTACAACATTTATAGGCAAACAGCAATGATAATAATAAAGAACAGTCTTAGTGACCTATGATTCAAAATACCTCCACTTATTCTTCTAGTCATCAGATTTTCCCGTAAAGGGATCTTTGACTCTAGATGCACCCGATGACAATAAATCTGGGTTTGGGTAACCATGGACTTGCACTATAGCATGTGCTTGTTCTGCAAATCCCATGAACTAGTTGGTGTCAGCTCTCCAGTCCCAAATCTGAAAGTACAAGAAATAAGTAGTTCTGCTCTACATACAATTTTGGTGTGTATCTATATATTATTTTCCTTA
Source organism: Mustela putorius furo (assembly GCF_011764305.1). Classification (NCBI taxonomy): domain Eukaryota; kingdom Metazoa; phylum Chordata; class Mammalia; order Carnivora; family Mustelidae; genus Mustela; species Mustela putorius. Next base: position 25,307,806 of record NW_025422015.1, on the reverse strand, counting down.
AATACGGATACTACTTTTGATGAATATAGGACACAGAATTAAGAAAAGCAAGAAGAAAGCTGAATTACACATTGTTTCTTCTCTTATGTTAATAATGAAGCTTGAAACATTTTCCCTGGTAACATGCAACTATAGGACAGCCAGAAGTTTGAGCTTGACTGCTTCGATATATTATTTTTAAATAATGACCAATGAATTTTAAAAATCTACATTTTCTTTTAGCTGTGTTCTTAATCTTTCCCTGTTTTTACTATGAAAAATAAAATGATGACATTAGCAAAACTCTATCTCATCTTCTAAATCATTAATAGATTTAATATCATCAATACTAACATTGATCTTGAGGGCACCCCCTATTAACCTCTTTCCACTTGAGAAATCAGCCCTTTCTTTCTGGGCGAGCTTTCATCCATTGTAGTTTTAACTCTGAAAAGGAAATTTTCCTGTTAATCCTTGGCCATCAGCTTTCTTTAGCTTTGTTTTGTAAAGAGCTTCACCAAAAGTTCTGAACCACACTAGCATTTCTCTTCCCCATACATAAATTTTGCCAATCCACTTCATTTATTGGATTTCACTCAGGTAAAGGTCTATTGAGTCTTGAACAGAACAGTCAGAAACATTATTTAAATACTCTAATAGAACAAATCAGCTGCTTTGAAAAAGCCAGGCGAACAAATTAAAGTGACATGAGTAAATTTAAATTTCACCCATCTGCTAGACTAATGCATAATCCATTAATTAAATGAACTCTACTATGAGTAAAACATACTTTTATGGGCTTGAGTTTCTTCACTAATAAAAATGTATTTTAAAAAACTTTAGCATGAACATAGAATGAAACAAAAAATAAACTGACATGCCAGGGATCTGTTTAAAGTTGTACTTTTTGATCAGAATTCCTTTAATTTTCAAAGATCAAAATACATTATGTTTTAGATGACACTTCCTTAAGTATCAATTATATTCTCCAATTGAAGAATACAAAGTCTCCTAGAATATAAAAGGTTTTGCATATTTAACTCCTTGCTAAAAAATATTGAACAAACTTTCCTAGTTATACTGAAAAAAATTGGAACTATATAATAGAGGCTTGAAAATATTTTCTCAAAGGATTTATTTCTAATAGTGCTGCTGGCTTTAGCAGTTATTTTTAGGAATAGGCTAAAGCAGCCTGAAGAAAATAATAGTTAGAAAAGTAAATTTACTCAATGACCAGATTGACTTCATCCCAAAAGAAAAAAAAACTTCAGTTTTACAAAGGTTTCTCAATCATGATTTCCCCCCTATTTCCATATTAATTTCACAACACTAGAATGCGCTTAAGTGTAATGGAAAATAAGTAACACAATGATTATGAGAAAAGCTTCTAATATATTTGTTAGATATTCCCCATTTTTCAGTTGAACTAATGGATGTATTTTAAAAATCAATGAATGGCAGCGTGTATAAGCAAGAGCTCTGAGCCGGGCACTTACTTAAGTGCTTATATGTCATTCCCTTTAATTCTAACATCAACAAGAGATGTTCTTATTGCTATTTCTCGATTAGAAATAAAGTTAATAAATCCTATGTCCAATGCCACGGTAATGCAGAAAGAAGTCTATACTGTAATCCAAAGACATCTGAAAAAAATGTTATCTGAACTAAATGTTCTTAACTAATTTACTAGAGACTTCTTAGTTTTATAACATTTAACTAATTTACTAGAGACTTCTCAGTCTTATAGTATTTTGTTCTCATTATACAATTTTAGCTTTAATGCTATTTTCAAGGATGATGCTATTTGTTTTTTTAACAAACCAATTCTTGGTTTTTTTGTTATGCAAATCACTTCTCATAGATGTGGATAAAAATTGAAATTGTATTCCCAATAATGATCTTGGTATTTTGCTCTTAATATTAAGAAATATTTGAAGATATTATTCTTAAGTCTTCTATCCAGAAATGCAACATTCTTCTTTTTCAATGAGTCCCAACTCAGAACCTTTTTAGCTGTTTCCACTCTAAAACAAAGGTGTCATTGAACATAGATCTTTATGTCAATTTTAGATTATTTGTTTTGAATACAGTAATTCCACTATTTGAAATCAAAAAGATACTGGCTACACATTGCCATGTGGGTGGAATGACCATTTTTTGTAAAATTTTTTATTTTTTATAAACATATATTTTTATCCCCAGGGGTACAGGTCTGTGAATCGCCAGGTTTACACACTTCACAGCACTCACCAAAGCACATCCCTTCCCAATGTCCATAACCCCACGCCCCTTCTCCCAACCCCCCTCCGCCCAGCAACCCTCAGTTTGTTTTGTGAGATTAAGAGTGGAATGACAATTTTTTAATGCTAATGTATTACTACAACCTAGAAACCAAGTAAGTGAAGGTGTATGCTAATGATTGTATTTTATATATGTAATGCTTGCAGTAAAGTTTGCTTAATAAGACTGGCTTTCACCATGATCAAGGCAGGAAAGTATAATATTCTTAACTTCACAAGAAAAAATGAAAATTAAAAGCATCAAGTTTGTTGATGAATATTTTAGAGAATGGAAGTCAAACTTGCTTTTCAGCTTAAATTAAAAAAATTAATACTTAAAAAATTAATACTTGATTTTAACTGTTATCAGAGGGAATATAATGCTAAAGGAAAATTATGACATATTTTAATAAAATAACATTTATATTATTAAAAGATCAAGATTTTCAGTATAAGAGAAAAATTATACAGCATAATAAATATGTCCCCCATAACCATCTGTCGCTGTATGTTAGCTGGACAAATTAACGACTTTAAAAGGATGTTACCAAAAATATATTTTATGGTAATCAACTCATTGAAGGAATATCTCCCCCTAATTTGTAGGGGGGAAACTCCATTCCCTTTTTCCTCTGCAGAATTAGAACATAAAAAGTGTAGTAAAACATAGAACAGGTTTTTATCAATCAATCAAAAACATTTATCAAGGGGCGCCTGGGTGGCTCAGTGGGTTGGGTCTCTACCTTCAGCTCCAGTCATGATCTCAGGGTTCTGGGATCCAGCCTCTTTGCTCTTTGCTCAGCAGGGAGCCTACTTTCCCCTCTCTATCTGCCTGCCTCTCTGCCTACTTGTGATCTCTGTCAAATACATAAATAAATCTTAAAAATATTATCTAGTAATAAATATTACTCAAGTAATAAATATTAAAGATAACTACTTTATCCAACAACAAATAAAATACCTGAGAAGAGTCATACTTATGTTCAAAGATTTTACAAAATGATTATAAAACTATTACTTTGTAAAACAATAAAAACAGTAACGAAGAAGCCACCACTTCAAACAAATAAAGGAAAGTAACAGAAATAAGCATGAAATTATGGTGCTGAGTATAGCTCACATTCAGAGAGTAAGAGTTGACTAGAGGTAGAAGGGAATGGAGGCAATTTCCCAGTTTTAATCAGACAACATCAATACAGTGGGGAATAGATTCATCTGATATTTCCCTGGGCTCACCAGCTGCAAGTGATTGAAAATGTTAAGTGGAAGCTCCAAATATTTATTCTTCACAAAACAAAAATAAAAGTGGTAATTCTTGAATGACCTAATTTGTGCATGTGTGTGTTTTTCTCGGTTTTCAAATATTTCTGGTCAAAATGATTACAACATAACGACATTAAAAATTATATTTGCATTCTAGCATAATACTCTTCAGCATATAAAGAAACATATACAAACTAATCTATACAGAAGCTTTTTTTTATTATTTAAAAACAGCATTAAAATGCTACTTTGCACATGAAACTCAGGTAATTTTTAAAAACTCAAAGAAATACTTTGTAACAGCTGCTTCCTTCTCCCTAAACGATTGCCTTTTGGACTTTGTACCTTCCAAATGTCGAGAGTATTTTAAATGTCTCTTAATGTTCAGAGCTTTTTTTTCCCCACCCCAGCAATCAACGTTAAGATTATACCACACCTGCTCTCCTGTTCAAGTTTCACTTTTTTGAACTTAGCACTAGACTCTAAGAACTGAATTTAGCTTTCTGATTCATATCTAAAAAAATGAGCCAGTAGGATTTTTACTAATTTGTGGCCATCAGTCATTTAACGGGGCCTCTCTAGTGTTCAGAGATGTCTCATTCCGTGATAGAAGGGCAGTTAACACCTGTAAGGTAATTATATCTACCAAATGCTGTTGGCCAGAAATCTGAATATATAATTGTTCTAGCCATCTGTTAATTGTTCTATTTGAATCACTTATTTCATCTTATACATTTACTTGGCATCTACAGGCTTTTGCTAGCCTTTCGAAATACTACATTTGTTTGTGGTTTATAAGTCCATCATTTAGATGGGACTTTTAACTCTTTGGGAGAAGATGCAAATTAAATGGATAAAAAGCATGTGTGTGCATGTGTGGAGTGGGGAAGAAGAAAATGATACTGGTGAGAGGGAAGACCAAATAAGAAAGTAAACCCTTTTCAGAGGGTAGTAGAAAATGAACAGTGATTTCAGGGTCCTGAGTTCTAGGCCCAGGTCAGACTCCTTGCTCAGCGGGGAGCCTGCTTCTCCCCTGCCTGTCATTCCCCCTGCTTGTGCTTGCGCTCTGTCTCCGCCTCTCTCTCTCTCTTGCTTTCTCTGTGTTAAATGAATAAAATCTTTAAAGAAATTCATTAAGAAAATGAATAGAGAAGGTAAGAGTTGATGGGATGATAGCTGGATAACTGAGATGCAATTCTACTTGACATCCTAGAAATTAAAGAAAAAGCATTACTGATCTCTGTCACAGGAAGCCCCCAGCTAAAGGGATTGATAAATTTTCTCACATCAAGCAGCTGAAAAAACATTCGGTGCCCCCCTCTCCCACCCCCCAAGGATCTAAGCCTTAAAGTGGAATCCTCAGGTTGCCTGGAGTGATTCAGAACTCTACAAATGTTTGATATACATTTTATTTGCAGTATTTTAGCATAATAAATACTATTAACAGGAGTCTGAAATTCACTAGCTTTGTGATTTTAGGCAAGTTTCTTCACAGTACCTCAATTTTAGCATCTATAGATCAAGGAAAACTAAACAGGAAGGCTAAGAGAGAGAATATAGGTGAACACTCACATGGGTACACAGCATATAGGGAGAGCTCAGTAATGATGACCTCTCATGGGGCACCTGGGAGACATGCGGCTCAGGTCATGATCTTATAGGTCCTGAGATGGAGCCCAGCCTCAGACTCCACGCTCAGTGGAGTCTACCCCATCCTTCTCCCTTACACCTGCTCTCTCTCAAATAATCTTTACAGAAATAATGATTACCTATTATTATTATAATCATCACTAAGACAATTCTAACACTTGGTAGACAACTAGTATGTTCATTTTTACTGCAGATTAATTTTTCTACAGGCTTCTTTAGACATCCAAGTGTCTGAGTACCTTAAGCAGATGGAAAGGCTAAGTGCGCTGAACAGTGGCCCCCAAAACAGATATCACTCTCTGGAACGTCTGAATGGGGCCTCATGTGCAACTAAACTCTGTGAAGAGGTCATTAAGGAGAGAATTTCTGCATGAGATCAGCTTGGATTAGGGTGGGCCCTGAATTGAATGGTGAGCATCCTTATGAGACAGAAGAGGAGAAAACAGAGACACCCAGGAGTGAAAGCCATGTGCACACGACACAGAGATCACAGCTACGCATCTAGAAGTCAAAAAGCTCCAACGAAAGCCAGAAGTAGAAACTGGAAAAGGCAAGGAAGGATTCTGTCCCAGAACCTTCTGAGATGGACGTGGCCCAGCTGACACCTTGAGTTAAGGCTTCTGGCCTCCAGAACTGTGAGAGAAACTTTCTGCTGTTTGGTCACCCAGTTTGTGGTTATTTGTTAAGCCAGCCTTAGGGCATTAACACACATGACTAAGAAGCAGTTTGTTTGCACAAGGCTTTTTAAAGTCAGCCCTGAATGTTCACCCCAGTAACACTGCACAAGCAAGATCATTGTTCTTTTTTTAATACATGATATATTTTAGACTAGTTATGGATTTAAGAAGATGTCCAAATATAGCACAGATTAGCCATATATTCCATACCCAATCTCTGTTATTATTAACATCTCCACTGATATGGTACATTTGCCAATTAAAGAACTAATATTGATACGTTATTAACAACTAAGCTTCTTACTTTATTCTGACTGAATTACATTCACTTGGCTTTTATCTAAGGACATTTTTCTGGTCCAGGCTCCCATCCAGGAGATCATGTGACACTTAATCAACATGCCTTCTTTAGCTCAAGTCTGTGATAGTTCCTTAGCCTTTCCTAGTTTTTGATGACCTTGACAGTTTTGACAAGCACTGGTCAGATATTTTGAAGGATGTCCCTTTACTGGAGTTTGTCTGATGTTTTACTCAGGATTAGATTGGATCTGTGGGTTTGGGACAAGAGACCAGAGGGATGAAGTACCATTTTTATCACATTTCGTATCAAGGGTACAGAATATCAGTGTGACTTGTCACTATTGACGTTGACATTGATCACTGGCTGAAGTGTTTATCGAGGCTTTCCATGGCAGTGCTACTCTTTTTCCCACCACTTTGCAAACTATCAGCTCTGGGAGGAAGTCACGGTGGAAAGCTCAATCTTGAGGACAAGAGAAATCATGCTCCATCTCTGTGAAGGTAGTTATTACCTACATAAATTATTTGGCATTATTCTACATGGGGGAGGTAATCTATTCTTCCTCATTTACTTATTCAACCACTTATAACATTATAGAGTCATTTTTTTGTTTATTTTTAATACTCAGGTTGTAAATCCAAAGCTAAGCTACTTTGTTTTCCTGAAATTGTTCCTGTTTTGGAACTTATTAGGACCTATCTCAGTTGCCTCCTGTCCCTTTGACAAATTCCCCTCTCCCTCCCCACTCACTGTGGGTTTTCTTTTTCTTTTCTTCTTTTTTAAAAGCATTTCCTTATTTTCTGACACTGTATGATGATCCAGGCTCATCTTGTCTTTTTTCCTGACTCAGTCCTAGAATCAGCCATTTCTTCAAGAAGCCCTGTTTCCTGATACTGAAAACCAGTACTGGGTGGTTGGAGGTATGCTCGTGATTACCAGGGCGGCATTGCTCCTATACCCTCTCAACTGACAACCTGTGTACATGCTATTTCTTTTTTTTTTCTTTTTTCAATAGTATTTTTATAAAATCTATTACATACATATATGTCCATATATTTATTTATTTATTTGTTTGTTTTGGGCGGGGGGGCATGAAAAAGGGGGAGGCAGAGAGAGAATCTCTGGTAGACTCTCCATGGAATGCAGAGCAGGACACAGGTTTGGTCTCACAACCCTGAGATCATCACCTGAGCCCATATCAAGAGTCTGGTGCCTAACTTACTGAGCTGTCCAGATGTCCCCCCACCTTTTTCTTCCTTCCTTCCTTTCCTTTTTTTTTTGACCTTACAGCACGAGCTAGGACTTTTAGTATTATAGTGAATAGGAGGGGTGACAAAGGACATCCTTCCTCGTTCCCAATCTTAAGGCAAAGATACTACTTTCATATATGTTCAGTGCATTCAGTTAAATTTCAAGCTAAGCTGAGGTGCATACCTTTGGCTCATGTTCTTGCTGTGGCGAGTTTTTTCCCCTTATTATTACCATCTCACATATTATATGATTGGCTTATTTACTATGTTATTGCCCCAAAAGGCAGGGATCTTTGTTTTGTGCACTGTTGTGTGCCAAACACCTTGAACATCTTCCTGGCACATATCAGGGTGCAATTAATACTTGGTAGAATGAACTGGGTATGTTCTTGGGTTGTTGTGGGTACTGCTTATTTAAGTTTTAGTATTAAAACATTTCACATGAATCGAAATAACTACTACTAGAAAATTCCTAAATAAACTTGATGATGGAAGAGTCAAGGTTGTAAAGATCAATAATAAATAACAAATCATATTTGGACAATGGGATTTTTCAACCCGTGTAGACAATATTGACAACAGTATAAAAGCAATATAGCCCAAATTATCACTCAGAGCCAAAGGTTCATCTATAATATGAAAATTTTATGAGTGCTTCTTGTCATCTATGTTCACTATTTACAACAATAACAAGTACTTGAGACCTCAGTTTGTAGAATGTTATGAAAATCTGCAAAATTATTTCATGGAGGAATACAACTGACGCATGACCATGAGACAAAACCAAGCTCTAAGTCTGTGTTACCCATATTCTGTGATGTGATATTATTAAAAACAAACAAAATTTATGTCTGACATTAAATATGCACTTAATTTCCATAACAATGGTGATAACAATAGCTACGATTTGTTGATTACTTACTGAATTCATTTCTAGGGATGCTGTAACAAATTACCACAAACCAGTGTCTTAAAAGAACGGAGAGGGACACTTTCACAGTTACAAGTCTGAAACCAAGATGCCGGGAGAGTTGGTTCCTATGAAACACTCTGACGGCTGCAAAGGATCCTTGGTGTTCTTTCACTGGCTCATGTCAGCATGACTCCAATCTCTTCATCTGTTTTCACATGGCCTTCCTTCCTGTATGCCTGTCCTCTTCTTCTGAGGACATTAGTGACTAGATCGAGGATTCACTCTAACTCAGCATGGCCCCATCTTAATTTATATCCTAATCACACCTGCAAAGACCTTATTTCTAAAGATTTTATTTATTTGACACAGAGAAAGAGAGAGCGAGAGAGGGAACACAAGCAGGGGGAATGGGAGAGGGAGAAGAAGTCTTCTCACTGAGCAGGGAGCCCGATGTGGGGCTGGACCCTAGGACTCCGGGATCATGAACTGAGCTGAAGTCAGTGGCTTAACCAACTGAGCCACCCAGCCGCCCCCAACCTTATTTCTAAATAAAATCACAGTCACTGTTACTGGGGATAAGGATCTGAATCTCTCTCAGAGGGGATACAATTCAACACTTTATACCTATTATCTGCCAAGAACTAGGCTAAGTATTGAACAGATGTCAGTTCTCCTAATGCTCAAAACTATTATTATGAAATAGTACTAAGGTTATGAATAAAACAAGGGTTATCATATTATCTCATTAGGGACCTGAGATACAGAGAGGTCTAGTCAGTTTCCCAAGGCCAGTGAAGCCTCCTAAGAGAATGTTCTGCTGATAGCAGGAGAAACCAGAGTGACAGCTTCTACAGAAGTCAGGGCCTCACTGTGTTCAGGTGGCTGTGGCCTGCTGTACCTGCCAAGTGCATGCAGTCCAGTAAGTGCAGCATCTTTCCAAACACTGTGAGATAATGGCCTACAACTTGTACTTCATATTCGCATACAGTCTTTGCAATACGGCAGTGACTTTTACAATGTCTTCCTGCAAACCAAAGCGTTTTCGTCAGTCCAAAGGTGGACTATTGGAAATGAAAAGAATAATTCCTGCTTTATTTTTGCTGAAGAGACATAAAGATCTCAATTAGAACATAGACGCAGGGCTTTGGCTGGTTTTTGACTAGGATTTTATTTAGCGGAACAAGATCACTTTCTTGAAGCAAGGCCAAAATGTTACCTGCAGGGAATGTGTCTTTGGTGAAATTAAAAGTTGTAGCTAGACTCAACATGCAAAGTAAGGTAAATATGATGTTGCTAACTCATACTAAATGTCTGATTGAGCAGAACATTGACATAATTGAGATGATTTTTAAATGGTACCTTGTAACACTTTGCTTTACCTCACCCAAACTGAACTCTTTGCTAGTGAGCACTGAGAGCAGCAGATAAATTCTCTTAGTAATTCAGGACTAAAACAGTTTCCAGTGATTCTTCTTTTAAGCTTCCAGATCAGCTTTATAACAGATTATCCTGGAATTGCAAAATAAACTATTAAAATACATTTTTTCCTAATTACATGAATTTTCTACATGAATCCAGATTTTCCTGACACTATGAAACCAAAACAAAACACAAAAATCAACTGGATGTTGAGGTTAACAAGATAGCAGCTGCCATCCAAAACCAATAAAGTTCAATTTTTTAATCAAAATACTCTTGGCTTATAAGTAAAGTTCATAAATTTTTGAAATAAATATATATTTATAGCTGTATTTGTTGGGCTTTCATATTGATTTCATTTTTTAAAAATGGCTCTCAGTGTGGAATCACTTACATACTCTATGAGGACCAAAATCCCTGGTTTCTATAGATAGCCAAAAAGATGGTGGTTCTTCATCTTTTCATCGTCAAATTTAGATACTCTCACCCCATCCTCCAGCCATACCGGTTATGCGTATGCCAAAGTGCATGCTGCCAAAGGCACTCCTATCTTTCAAGTTCAGCTGAAAAATCTCCTTCAATGGACACAGAGCCAGCCATCACCTCCTTTCTTGGGGCTCCCATAGTATTATCCCAAGCAAATATCATTTCAAAACCTCACGGCAAACTCTGTAAAAGCAATATCTGCATGTTACTGTGCTTCTCAAACAATGGTCTGTGTGTGTCCACAGGAGACAGGAGAAAACTCACTTTAATTATGGCCAGCCTACCCTGGATTCCAAAGATTTAGGGAAGATGTCCTGTTAACATGCCAGAAGAAAGAATGAAAAATTCACATGAATTTTTAAGAAATAGCAAAAAATTCCAAAGGAATTTTCCTGTTGGAAATTAAAAAGTCAGCCTATACCTCAACACTCTCAGAGGCAGTCCCTCCTCTAATGCTGAAGATCTTTTATGGGAAAGTGTGACAGTGAGGTCACTTGTGTATCTTCACAAGCTAATATAAGGCACCATGTTTGTGGAATGAGTGATAAATGGGAGCCTAATAAGCCACTGACATAAACCAATACTTCAATGTACCACAGCAGGAGTTCTTTCTATTAAAGCTGTTACCAGCACCCATTTCTGAAAAGTGAGGCTAAAGGGGGCCTATTGATTTCATCAGGAAATATTCCTAGTAATTGCATTTACAACTTATTGGACTCATGATTTGTACAGCAAGAGATCTTGGCTTAGTATATGGGTCTTCTTCCTTGCTTTGAAAATCATACAATTTGTCACAACTTGATTTATCTTTTATCTGTTTAACTTGGATCATGACTTTGCCTACACTTGTTTCTTTTCATTCTGATTATTCCACACAAGCTCAATGTCTCTGCAATGATTTTTCCACACATCTCAGAGCAAGCATCTCTCCATTGCTTTTAAGGTAAAATGACCAATACTGATCATGTGTGGCATATTTTCAGTAATAAACTTGCTTACAGGAAAAATTAAAAAAATATTTCTTCCCTTATTGCACTAGAATCTATTGTTTTCTTTTTTTTTTTTTAAAGATTTTTATTTATTTATTTATTTGAGAGAGAGAGTGAGAGAGAGAGAGAGAGAGAGAGAGCATGAGAGGGGAGAAGGTCAGAGGGAGAAGCAGACTCCCCATGGAGCTGGGAGCCCGATGCGGAACTCGATCCCGGGACTCCGGGATCATGACCTGAGCTGAAGGCAGTCGCTTAACCAACTGAGCCACCCAGGCACCCCGAATCTATTGTTTTCATGTAACACTGCTAGTTACTTGCTTTCTTTTGATCACCAATTAACTTTGATCACCAGAAATTAAATATTTGCTGAAATTAACTTGGTGCTCTCAGATTCTTTCCTCCTTTTTGTTACATTCATGCAAGAGGCAGTTTCACAGTATCTTAACAGAGAAATTACTCAATAAATGTTTGCTATATTGAACTGAAGGGAATAAGAAATGCCATCACTTTTCTGAGATACTGGAGGCAAGGCAAAAGTGAGGTGATCTATCACTGCTAACAAAAACAATACATGCACATAAATGTAAAAACATAATGGCATAGTCAACCCATTTGCAAGTTGAACATCATTACGTCCAACACAATCTCAAACTAATAGTATTTAGAAAAAAATTAAGGTAGTGCATTTTATTAGGCAGATCCCTACTCCCATTTCATACACACTTTATTGTCATTTCATGACGAGATGTGTCATCATGTCAGTTGAGAACATTAATCTTGCTTAGACTCAAAAGAGAAAAAAAATGCCATCCAAGGAAAGCAATGAAGCATTTCCCTGTATCTTTTATGTTTAAAGGCTTTCTGAGTGTCATCAGATAATGTCACATTCAGACAATCATCTTGCCAGTTCTGAAGGTACAGCTCTGCTCCTGTTGCTGGGCAAGAAGTTTTTAAGAATACAGTAGGAATTATAACATGGTATGTAACAGGGTTCTAACATGGTTTAAATTAAAGAACATTTTAGAAGACAATACTGCAGAAATTAAATAACTGCTTAAGTCAAAAGATTAAGGCATCTTAATATGGAATAAAATGTATTCTAGGTATTCAGCTTATAATTTTTCTATCAATTATTTTCTCACATAGCTAGAATACCAAATCTGTTTCTGCAAATAACACATTTCTTCTAAAGATGTGCTCTCAGTAATAAATTCTGCAATGTACTTACTGATGTGCTTTTCTTCAAAGAAAGTTTAGTTCCACTTTGCTGTCAGGACACATATGAATGTTGTAATATACACCCAGTGTCCATTCTCAGTGAGTGGTACCATCAACTAATGAATTGTAAGTTGGAAACCTCAGAGCATGGCTCCCCTTACCTCCATATTCTTCCCTCAAGTCCTATAAATTTTTCCTTCTGTGACTTTTAAATCTAAGTCATTCTCTTACACAAATGTTGATCTAGGATAGTGAGAGAAAAATAGGTATGATGGGGCAAAAAGGTTTTATTTAAAAAACGATGGGTTAAACAAATCGAGGTTATTTAACATATGACTTATTGAGCACTGAACGTGTTTACTGTCAATTTAACACTCCGTACCACATTTCAAAAATTCATTCAGCAAAGACATTTAATATTTGGGAACTATCTGAACAAATAATGAACTATTTCTTCAAAAACAAAAGGCTTGCTGTGGTTTAGAAAGTATATAAAACTGGAAACAGTTCACCTCAAATTTAGATCCCTAAAATTCTAGAAACAGACACATTAACAAATGCACGAGATACAAAACATCCAAACAAATGAATAATTGAATTTTATTTTAAAGAACTCGCTTTGAAAGCAAAAGGTTGTGGGGTCAGCTTCTCCACTCCAGAATTACATAATTTGCTGTTGCATGAACGAGCAATTGTTGTCTTCTGTCTTATAATTTCCATCCATTTCACATCCTCAGGGGACTGGAAATGCCTACTCTCTGCTCCTCTTCACAAACACCTTGTGCCCTAATTTTTTTTTCCTTTCCTCCATTTTAAGAAGAGAGAATTGAGGGGAAGGTGGTACATGGAAAAGAAAAATCAATTCCCTAAGAAGCAGTAAAAAGCGTAACTGAAATAATACACTACAAATTGTGCAGGGACGGAGCTTTGAGCATTCAATTCATGCCGGGGCTTTCTTTCAAAGTCACAGAAAGATAAAGCAAGCAATTGTGATTTTGGAAATCTTCCAAATCTCAGCTGTGCATTGCTTGAAAAACTACTTCTGTGGTGACAAAACATGGGTGATCAGGTGGGAGCTGAGCAAAGGACACATGACCTAATAAAAATCTATGGGGAGCCATGTTGGAAGAGAGACCACCACTAGGAAAGCTGTAGTCTGCATCTGCTTGTGGGGGGATGACAGGTGTGCAGTAGGACACAGGTAGTCTTTAACTACTGTTCAATGTAAAATTAGCTCCTGTCTGTTCTCAGGCATCTCAGCATCTCAGTATAGAACAGATATCCAACTTTCACTGCAGTTTTGGCTGAAAAATCATCCAGGGCCCCACCAGCCAGAAGTGAAATTAGGACACCTGCAGGATAAATGCCCTCCTTCAAGTCAAGTGGAGTCGTGTAATAGTGCTTTTATTTCCCCTTAAGAAGACTGGGTTTTAAAAGGGATATCCCTAATCTACCATCTCCTAGTTTATGAGAAAACATGATTAACTCTTCAAGGATTAGTTTTCTCACCCTATTTATATAAGATTGTTAAGTCAGAGGTAACAAATGCTGTGATAATGTAACTCGAAAGTTGCCAACTGCCAACAATTAGTGTTTTTATCTGAGCTCTGATTTCTGCCCTAAATAAAACTACTACACTGGTTAATAATTTGTATATAAAATATTTAAATAATTATTGCCACTGATGTACACAAATTATGTCTCCAAAGGTCAAATACCTTTTCCAGGCAAATCATTATGAAGCACTGTATTGCAAAAACAAAACAAAACAAAACAAAACAACCAAAAGCAAAAACCAAAACAAAACCAAAACCTACATCTGTAATCAAAGTAGCAAAATGAAATGTATACTAAACATATCATATGAAAGGTCAAGTATAGAAATAGTGACAGCTGTGCATTTTTAGAACTAGAACTAATGTCATCAGCTACAGTTGCTTCCTCTGATTCTCTCTTGTTCTAATTAAGGCCCACTCCAGAGAACAGTACCAATATCAAGCTTTATCACAAGTCTTTCCTGAATCACACAGATGGCACCACCATTATATGGACACAGGGTAAGAGTCATTAGTTAAATATATGGCATACATGAAGTCAGAAAATGACAAATGCTGGCGAGGATGTGGAGAAAGGGGAACCCCCCTACACTGTTGGTGGGAATGTAAGCTGCTGCAACCACTCTGGAAAACAGCATGGAGGTTCCTCAAAAAGTTGAAAATAGCACTACCCTATGACCCAGTAATTGCACTACTGGGTATTTACCCTAAAGATACAAATGCAGTGATGCAAAGGGGCACGTGCACCCAAATGTTTATAGCAGCAATGTCCACAATAGCCAAACTATGGAAAGAACCTAGATGTCCATCAACAGATGAATGGATAAAGAAGAAGTGGTATATATACACAAAGGAATACTATGCAGCCATCAAAAGAAATGAAATCTTGCCATTTGCAATGATGTGGATGGAACTAGAGGGTATTATGCTTAGTGAAATGAGTCACTCGGAGAAAGACAACTATCATATGATCTCCCTGATATGAGGAAGTGGAGATGCAACATGGGGGCTTTGAGGGGTAGGAAAAGAATAAATGAAACAAGATGGGATGGGGAGGGAGACAGACCATAAGAGACTCTTAATCTCACAAAACAAACTGAGGGTTGCCAGGGGAGGGGGGTTGGGGAGAGAGTGGTGGGGTTATGGACATTGGGGAGGGTATGTGCTATGTTGAGTGCTGTGAAGTGTGTAAACCTGGCGATTCACAGACCTGTACCCCTGGGGCTAATAATACATTATACGTTTATAAAAAATTCTAAAATTTTTTTAAAAAATCAAAATAAAACAGAAAAAATATATATATGGCATACATGACTCCTTGTTTAGTGTATGAACATCACATTCATTCTATCTTCCACCAGAATCTTCCTACCACACACAATCTGAGATCTACCTATGTTACCTGCTGATCCAATAGCCTTTTTCTCATGTAATTTTGTGAAGTTTGATGCCACATAAACCAGGGAATGGCATGACTTTCCCATCAGCCAGATTTGAACACCTGGGTAAGCATCTTCCACTCTAGTAAGAGAGCAACTCACCACAGAGAGACACTCAAAAGCTACTAAGATTTTCACATTTACTCACATTATCTCATCAGGTAGAAAAGGAAGTGAAACTGATATGTTTCATTTATTTAAAAAGAGCTATTTAAAATCAAATATTAAAAAATTAACATTTAGAGCTTAGGCAGATAATTGGTGAATTAGTGTGATTTCCTTTGCTCTATATAATACATTTACTATGGAAAATATGAGTAGAATGATGTGATTTACAGGAAATTATACTGACAATAAATCTCTCAGGTCACTTCTACTTTAAACTTTATATTGTTCTGATACCTAATGTAAACATCAGAAACAGAACATTCTTGTGCATGAAACAGATAGTAAGATAAACCTGAAAACATTAGGAGCCTTGATGTTTCTCACTCTTAAGGACAAAATTTTAAAAATAAAACATGCAGACAATTTTTTTTTTTCATTCTGAAACATCCATGCAAGGTGATTACATTTAACTTAAGTGTATCTATCCCACAATTGGTGAGCAAATTTACATCTGAGATAACAATGTTAAACTTCTTTGAAGGATAAAAAAGACAAGAGTTTATATTTTGAGGGAATGCATTTCACAATGTAAAAATTCATACTGGATATCTTAATTGGTATGCTGTTAAACAGGAAAGCCATAAGTAAGTACAAAATAATAATATTTTCATAGCTATCTGTATGGAATAATGACTAAAGAGAAACTGTCCAGGTAAAATTATAATATATGTGATGTACGGATTCTCAAATACTTATACAAACCCCATGTCCTTTATTACGCAGAATGGTCCCAATGTCAAACATTCTAGCTTTTTCTACCTATAAATCATTAGAATTGTATAAAATTCCAAATATTTTAAGATTTGAACACTGCTGTTTGTAATCAAATTGGCAAAACAATTTTGGCAAACTACAAGTTGTAATATTTTTACATTAATATGGTTCCAATAATAGTATATTTGCCATACCTATCAACAAAATTATTCACCCATAATTAACAGAAAAAACTGTATATGTGGTGATGCATGTTTCTATTTCCACACCTAAATGCTTCTATATGATGCCAAAACAAACATACATGCCTATTTATAGCTTCTCTGAGGCATGCCTGGCCTTAGAAATTACTCCTGAGTTCTAACTGTTCCTAGTCTCAAAGGCTTTATTTTTTTAAATTCTACTAACAATACAAATATGATATTTAAAGTGTTTGTGTGTAATTCTGGCAACACTATGCTCTATTCATGCACTGTAAGTGTTGTATTCTTAATGAATTAAATTTTAGGAAACCGACATATAGTCCCCCAAGTTAGTTAATTTTAGATGTCAATTTGGTTAGAGCATGAAGCCTTACTACCTGGCAAACAACAGTCTAGATGTTGCTATGAGGAAATTTTTTAGATGTGATTAGCCTTTAATCAGTAAACTCAGTGAGGCAGATTACCCTTTATAATGTAGGTGGGCCTCATCCAATCAGCTGAAGGCCTTAAGAGAAAAGACTGAGCTCCTCCAGAAAGAAGAGAATTCTGCCTCCAGACCGCCTGGAGCTCTAACCTCTTGGTTTGGCAAGCCATTGTGCCAGGATCCACATTTCACTTTTGGCTGAGGCTCTCCCAGGTAGAAGCAGTTGCTCTGTCTCACCAACTTTTTGCTGCTTGTACAACAAAAAAAACTCTGCTGATTATCAGCTTATTAACACAGCCATGTGAATGCTGGAGTCTCCCAGAACTGCTTTCTGTGCTGTTGAGATTCAGCCTAGAAGTAAGTCTGAACAACGGTGATGTCCACCTGCCCATTGCGACTCCTTAATACACTTGAAAAGTGGACACTTTCGGTTAAGTTGCACTGGGGACTACACCACCCACTTTCTTTTAGGAGCAAAGCCTTCTTAGCTAGCTTTGCATCTATGATACCCCTGTGATTTCTGAGTCTGCAGTGCTGCTAATTTTGAACCCTATTGTTTTGTAACAGTGCAATTAAGCATATGAGATGTGCCCTGGGTTTGCCCCTCAGTGTGAAAATCATGTAAAAAGGCTGACTCTTGGGGCACCTGGGTGGCTCAGTGGGTTAAAGCCTCTGCCTTCAGCTCAGGTCATGATCCCAGGGTCCTGGGATCGAGCCCTGCATTGGGCTCTCTGCTCAGCAGGGAGCCTGCTTCCTCCTCTCTCTCTCTGCCTGCCTCTCTGCCTACTTGTGATCTCTCTCTGTCAAATAAATAAATAAAATCTTTAAAAAAAAAAAAAAGAGGCTGACCCTTGTTCTTAAGTGCTCCAAAAGAATAGTATCTGGGCAAGTTTTAAGAGATCATCAGGTACATGAATAAATAAGGTATTATGGGCTGAACTGTAGCCTCTTATCTCCCCCCCAAATCCATATGTTGAAGCTCTGACTCCCAGTACTTTAGAATGTGATTACATTTGGAGACAGGGTCTTTAAAACAGTGACTACACTGAAATGAGATCCTGGTTGTCCTTATAAGACGAGGACATTTACACACAAATGCCGGGGATAGGAGTGCAGAGGAAAGACCACACCCCATGAGGACACAGTGAGAAGGCTGCCATCTGCAAGCCAAGGACAGAGCACTCAGGAGAAACCAAGCCTGCCTGACAGCTTGATCTTTGAACCTCTCATTTTCAAGAACTGTGGAAAGGTAAGTTTTTGCTACAAAAGCCACCCAGTTTCTGGTATTCTGCTATGGCTTACCCGACAAGCAAATACCTAGGGTGTCAGAAAATGAGGAAAAGTACATCTGAGAAAGGGATTTCAGACAAGGCTTAAAGCTCTTCCTGCGCCACACAGTCTACCTATCGAATGCACATCACAACCAAGTTCCTGAGACCTGGAATCCAAACATGCAAGGGAAGACCCCAACCACTGAATAGCAATGGCAACTTCAAGCTCCCCCCTTTTTTCATAAAAGTTGCATAAAGGTATATTTCCTAAAATCCTGCTTTGTAAAAATGCCTTTTTGAAGCATGCGCATCTGAATACTAATTTGATCTGCTGGAAAATTCTCAGCTCACTAGTCCTCCTCAAAACAATATAGATGCTGTTGCATTTTCTTCAGGTATTTATTGTTGCCTAGTAATTCTGCCATATGTTTATGAAAAATAAAAAAGCCCCATGCTACTTCTTTCTGTATGTGTATTTTTGGTCAAGTCCAGAGCTAGATGGAATTTGGGTGATAGCTTACAAACAATGCATTCTTTGCTCTTTGTGCCCCGTGCTGCCATGCACCCTTCTGGCATAGCTGAATCCCTTCTGCAATGGACAACTGGATGGCTGGGTGATGTGCACGGTTCCTACCCAAGCTTCAGAATCTAGCAGACTACAGTCAAAAGTGCCTCAGTCCTGAGGTAGATAGATCTTCTTCTCCTCCCACTGTCCAGTAATCTAATGTTCAGAACAGATGGAATACATGACCAACTAGAAGCTCCTGCATAAACTGCCACGTGGCCTTTTCCTCTCTCCTTTGCTTTCTAGTGTCTTACTTGTGAGAACTTTGCTCTGTAGGGTGCAAAATGTAACCACAGATTCTCTCCATACTATTCCTCATTTACTCTTTCAGTTAATTTCTTAGATGGATTTTAAAACTGAGCAAGGTATTTGAAGATGGCATTTTACTTGAGAAAGCAAAACTTCTACAATAGATGAGTGGTTGCCTTATTTTCCACTTTGAAGAAACTTTTGATTTTAGTCCAGTTTCAATACACCTTTTATGTCTTGCTTCAGGGTGAGCTCACTTAGCTCTATTTCCAGAAGCACAGCACAGGTGACCCAACAATTGTGTTTTATTTTTTATTTTTTTATTTTTGATTTAAGTATAGTTGACATATAGTATTATATTAGTGTCAGGGGTACAACACAGGGATTCCACAGTTCTATACATTAGTCAGTGGTCACGATGATAAGTATAGTTACCATCTGTCACCATACAAAGTTGTTAAAATATTACTGACTATATTCCCTATGCTGTATGTTTCATATCTGTGACTTATTTTATAACTGGAAGTTTGTACCACTTAATCCCTTCACTTATTTCGCATACCCCCCTCCCATTTCCCCTCTGGCAACCACTAGTTTGTTCTCTACATTTATAAGTCTGTTTTTCTTTGCTCGTTGTTTGTTCATTTGTTTTTCAGACTGCACGTTTAAGTAAAAAACCCACCAACTGCATTTTAAAACCCAGTTCCAACAGTACAGATATTTATATATGTGTGACCAAACAAGTAGAATAAAATAATAAATAAAATCTTGGTGGTGGGTACATAGTTGTTCACGACAAGGTGATTTCAGTTGCTATATTCTTGAACTTTTACATAACTAAATACAGGGAAAAATCCAGATTCCTTCTAAATTCTGGCAGTAAGTTGAACATCAGTCTATGTTTTCCATATCATGAATTGTCATTTTTTTTTCTGGGCCTTTGTAGCTAATTTGGTGGCAAGTTTAGGGTTATGATGTCTAGGGCTGCTAGCCAAGCACCATTTAAAATAGAAATCTTAGTATCGCTTAACAGTAACAAATACTTATTTACTGAATCCAAACAGCATCCAGGATATTCTTTTTGAAGCAAAGAGAGGTTCACAATCTAATGAAGAAGAGCCAAAGCAATTATATTAAGTGTTCCCACAAGCTAAATAATACAGTAATGCAAAATTTAGTAATCACATGAAATTTTCCAAGCACTGAATACAAAGATTATATATTTCCTATGAATCATTAAAAAAAAAAATACCAAGTATGAATCAAGAGAAATAAATGAGGATTATCCCATAAAACTGGTGTCTCCCATTTCAGGTATTTTCTTGTCCATTTAAAATATAAACATCTGTCACATAGTCCTTAAGAAGCTGGTATTTCATTTTCACAATATGTAACTATAAAAATAGGGGCTTATTACTATCAAGGGCAGATATGTATCTGGATCTGTGCCAAACTGCTTTTCTTTAAAAGAGCTAGTGTATAAGTCAGTCCAAAATAAAAATAGTAATTATCTACATGTTCTCTTATTTATGTATTAAGACACTATAAAATACATACTGAATTTGTCCCGTCACTGTAAATACCAAACACTTGACAGAATAATTTTATCTTGCCTAATAGAGACTGTTTTGGGGTTAACGCTAGATGAATGTAAAATAGTTATGCAAATCATATAATTAAATTACATGTCTCACTTCTTTTCCTGATTCTTACCTGCCTTTCACTACGGAAGAACAGGTACACAATCTGGGTTACAGATTTTTGAACAGTGATCAATAAAGATGGGGAAACCTCATGAAATCTCACTTACTTACATGAGATTTCCATAATTTTCTTTCCTATTCAAAATGGTCTGATGTTTCTGTTACATTCTAGAAATGATTGTACCACTGACTTTCCAAAACTTCTTAAATTCTCCTATCACCTTGATTGTTTTGGAAAACACTAGTTGAATTCTTCCCACCTCTCCTTCTTTGATTAAGTTAACTCATCATTTTTCTTTACTACTTTTCATTTGTTAATTGATTTCATTTTTATACAGAAAGAATGATTTTTCCACTCATTATTTAGGTGTTCAGGGAACTACACATCCTGTCTTTGGAGGATCAGCAATCCTAAACCTTTCAGATCTTCTGTTTAGTTTTCAGACGTAATGGGAGATAAAGGGTCTTATACTGGGAAACTTAATGGACACATTCTATAATCACTTGAGTGCTTTCTCTGCAGACAGCACTCCTCACTGCAGCAGGGATGTGAAAAATACAAAAGAAATGACAAGGCTTCCATTTTCCCAAGAGACTACAACCAAAAAGGATGAGTGATAGGCAACTGAGAAACACACACAGGGCTATCTATCAGTGCCAAGTTCAGAGAGAGGGAGAGTAACATGAACCGGAGCAGCCTGAGGAAACAGTGTGAGCTAGTCTTGTGGGCAAGGCATGGTGAGTGGTGAAGACAATGTATCTCCTGGGAGTTTAGTCTCTGGTCAGTGACCAATGGAAGGTAAAAGGAGAAAGTGAACAGTCGTAGTACTAAGAATCTTAAACACTAGTTAAAGAATTTGGATGTGCTGCACAAAGGGTTAAGCCTTCATAGGTTTTAAGCAAGGGAATCAATTATAGGTAACCCTCTTCTTTTTGTGCTTCACTTTTATTCAGATTTGCAGATGACATGTTTTTTGTTTTTTGTTGTTATCGTTTGTCTTTTTACAAATTGAAGGTTTGTGGAAACCCTGTGTTGACTGGTCTATTGGTGCCATTTTTCCAACAGCATTTATCTACTTCATGTCTCTGTGTCACATTCTGGTAATTCTAACCAAATTTCTAAGTTTCTCTTTATTGTATTTGTTATGGGGATCTGTGATCAGTGATCTGGGATGTTACTACTCTGATTGTCATCATGAACTGCACCCACGTAAGACAAAGAACTTAATAAATGTTGTACATTTGGACTGTTCCACCCTCTGGCCAGCTGTTCCCCATCTCACTTCTTCTTCTGACCTCGCTATTTCCTGAAACACAACAATAATGAAATTAGGCCAAACGCCCTACACAGGATTCAGGTGTAGGTTTCTAAGGGCTCTAAGGGTTCAGGTGAAAGGAGAAGTTACATGTCTCACTTTAAATCAAAAGCTAATATGATTAAGCTTGGTGAGGAAGGCCCATCAAAAGCTGAGATCGGCCAAAAGCTCGCCTCCCGAGAAACAGCTTAACTGCAGATATGGAGAAAGTCTGAGTGGGCTGGACAGGAGATCCTTGACATTCTCTTAAACCATAATAGTCCCTTAAGCTGAAGCCTAATCCAGAGCAAGGCTGTAACTTTCTTCAATTCCATGAAGGCTGAGAGAGATAAGAAAGCTGCAGAAAAAATTTAAAGCTAGCAGAGGCTGGTTCATGAGGTTTAAAGAAAGAAACTGTCTCCATGACATACTTAAAAGAGCAAGCTATACAGAAGATCTCGATTTGATCATTAATGAAGATGGCTACATTAAAGAACCAATTTCCAATGTAGATGAAATAACCTTATATTGGAAGAAGATGCCATCTAAGACCTTCATAGCTGGATAAATGTCAATGCCTGGCTTCAAAGCTCCAAAGGACAGGCTGACTCTCTTGTTAGGGGCTAACGCAGCTGGCGAGTTTAACGTGAACCAGTGTTTATTTACCATTCCAAAATCGCTAGGGCCCTTAAGGAGTTATGCTAAATCTACTCTGCGCTCTATAAATGGAACACCGAAGCCTGGATGACAGCACATCTGCTTATAACATGACTTACTGAATATTTCAGGCCCATTTTTAAGACCTACTGCTCAGGGGGTGCCTGGGTGGCTCAGTCAGTTAAGCCTCTGCCTTTGGCTCAGGTCATGGTCTCAGGGTCCTGGGATCAAGCCCTGCATCAGGCTCTCTGCTCAGCAGGAAGCCTGTTTCTCCCTCTGCCTCTGACTGCCTCTCTGCCTACATGTGATCTCTCTCTCTCTCTGTCAAATAAATAAATAAAATATTTTTTTTAAAAATCTACTGCTCAGAAAAAGATTCCTTTCAAAATATTACTGTTCATGGACAATGCACTTGGCCACCCAAGAGCTCTGATGGACACATACAACGAAATTAATGTTATTTTCATGCCTGCTAACACAACAGTGATTCTGCAGCCCATGGATCAAGGAGTCATTTCAACTTTCAAGTCTTATTACTTCAGAAATACATTCGTAGGGCTATAGCTGCCATAGATAATGATTCCTCTGATGGGTCTAGAAAAGTATGTTGAAAACCTTCTGAAAAGCACTCACCACTCTAGATGCCATAAAGAACATTCATGATCCATGGGAAGAGGTCAAAAGGTCAACATGAACAGGAGTTTGGAAGAAGCTGATTCCACCCCTCATGCATGACCCTCGGGGGTTCACAACTTCAGTGGAGGAAGAAACTGCAGATATGGTCGGAACAGCAAGAGAACTAGAACTAGAAATGGAGCCCAAAGATGTGACTGAATTGAGGCAGGCTCATGATCAAATCTGAACAGATGAGGAGTTGCTTCTTATGGATGTTTTTTGTGATGGGATCTACCCTGGGTGAAGAGGCTGTAAAGATAGCTGAAATGACAACAAAGGACTCAGAGTACCACACAAACTTAGTTGATAAAGCAGTGGCAGGGTTGGAGAGGACGGACTCCAATTTTGAAAGAAGTTCTATTGGAAACTTGCATGCCAAAGAGAAATCATTTGTGAAAAGAAGAATGAAGTAGCAAACTTCACTTATTTTAAGAAACAGGCACAGCCACCCCAGTGTGTAGCAACCACCACTCTGATCATTAAGCAGCCATCGAGGCAAAAACCTCCACCCGCAAAAGATGATGATTCACTGCAAGTTCAGGTGCTGGTTAGCCCTTTTCAGCAATACAGTACTTTTAAATTAAGGTATGTACATTTTGAAGTCATAATGCTATTGCACACTTAATGGACTATAAAATAGTGTAAACATAACTTTTATATGCCCTGGGAAACAAAAAAATTCATTTGACTCATTTTATTGTGCTATTCCCTTTATCGAAGTGGTCTGGAACCAAACACACAGTATCCGTGAGGTATGCCTTTTATGTTAAAAGCGGTATAAGGAAAAGGTAAATCTGTTGGTACACAGAATAAATTTCATTTTTGAGGAAGGCCTGGAAAAAGGTTGTCTTGGAAGCAGCTGCAGTGGTCTGTGTGAGAAGCAGTGAGAGCCCAAATAGCTTTACAGTCATCTCAGACATCTTAAGAATAAAATGTCATGAAAAGACACGTGTCTAACAACTAAAATGTAGAATTTCAAGAAACTATAAATAAAGAACTCCTATCTTCTTTTTGTTCTCAAAGTTCTCCTATTCAGATCAGAGTTATGAAAACAGACTTTTTATGCTAATGAAGAAATATGCAACTTTGAGGAAGGCCTTTTCAAATAATTAGGGTTCCTTCTAATCATTAAGTTAATGCAGTCAATAAATCTCTCTCCTTCTATTCTCTCCCTCTTCCTTTCTAAGACTAATCCTAATATACAAACATACCTAAAGCCCAGTCTCCCTTCACTGACAGTTCCTGATGAGCAATCTGGACTCTAGAATCAACATCCAGGGGCTCTGGGTAAACTCCGGGGGTACAGAAGAGTTGATGAGAGGGGACCCCAAATTCAACTGACGTCACATACCATGTTTGGTTTGCATTTTGTACTTTGGACACAATAGTTTTGCTTCTGTTTCTCCAGGAACAATTTTTTTTCTTTGTTTTACCCAAACAAACTGGCACTGAGCAATTAAAAATAAAACTGAGAGAACAGAAGCAGGATGAACAAATGCTGTGAACAGCCATAGGTTCCTTAGACACTGTCATCTCAGCATTCCCTTCTCTGCAGTGGAGAAAGACATTTCCTTGCTTCCTGTTTAAAAGACTACTGTACCCTTGGCTTCCATGCAGATGCCCATGTTGCTTCCTCACTCTTTCATGCTGACATTATGTAGAATTCATCATTTACCTGGCAATGTAGAAGTAAATGAGTAATGTTTATGAGTAATGAGTAAAGTAAATGAGTAATGATGGCTAAATGTATCATTCATACCACTTTGAAGATAAAACCCTAAACGTGAGGTTTCATTTACAGTCGATGGACACAATGAGGAGACTATATTATAATCCTATGGGAATGAGACAGAATTTGGAAAAGGAGGCATTTGAAATTGGTAAATTGAGAAATGTATAACAATTGTTTTTTCCCTTTAATTTCAAATATTATCTTCAAAATAGGTAACTCAAAGTACAGTTAACAGTAGTCAAATATCTCACAGTAAATGTCAAGAGCTGCCTAAGATCTCTCTCCTTTACCAGTCTCATCTTCAGCCTGGATTACTGCTATGGTGTCCTTTGGTTCTATAAGTACAACAAAACTGATTTGGATATTGACTAGAGTCATATGCACGTGTTTTTTCTGTAATTTGTGGGGAAAATGATCTTTTCAAGAAGGAGTAAGGTGATTATTTGAGCTCCTGAATACACTCCCAGCATTATTATGGCTATAATTTAGGATGTCCATCTATAGGCAAATATTTTCAGGGTAATAGACTAGATCCAAATGAAGTAGGTTGCTAAATGCAGTTGGACTTTTGGGTTTAATTCCTTCATTGGTTTTTGCAATTTAATATACTTTTAAATTCATACAAAAACCCAGTTTCCACTTAATGAAATAGTCTTATATTGACAGAAGTGATCTATATCCCTTAAATATGAAGATTAGTTATCTAAAGAGGAGCACAGCATTTTGCTTTGACTGGTCAGTAGATGACTCCATTCAGAAGCGGGTATCAAAAAAAAACTGTTTCCAAGGCTTTAAGCCTGTCTCATGACTTCTCTTGTTTTCTAGAAAAGCCTACTGACTTGCACTTTTACACTCAGTGCATTTTGATTATTTATTAAATGCATCTTGGTTTCTTGATTGGTGAGAAAAAATTAAGCTCATGAAGGCTTGATGCCTATTAAAATTAAAGTACAAAAAGGAAGATCTAGATTATTTTATCTTGTGTGGTATTTCATTAAATCTCACTTAAAACTGTTATACCATAAGTCAAACTTTGAAAATGTGTAACTAACATTTTATCCTGTTAGTTCTGGTAATTCAAGTTTCTTTATAACTCAAGGGAAAAATCGTGACAAAGAAAATTAAAATTTCCATACAAATTATTGACTAATATCATATTTCCAAAGATAAAATAATATTCTTCTACATATATCAAGGAAGGGTTATATATTAAAAACAGAGATACACCCTTATTTATATCTTTGACTATTACCATAAAATTTACAAAAAAACATATTGAATAACAGATTTTCTGAACAAAAGGAATGTAAGAAGATGATTTTAGAATGATGATTTTAGTCACAAATATTACCTTAAAAAGAAAAAGAAAAGCAAAACAATACAAATCTCAACTAAATCCCTAAGTACTCCAACAGCTAAATCAGTATCAGAGATACAACAGGTCTAAGGGCAAATTTGAGGTACAGCCTCTGACTACCTTTTAAAAAGCTTTCCTATATTCTCAAGCAGAGTTTTGAGTGGCTAGAATATATTAATTCCATTTTGGCTACAAAAGCATTTTATATTTATTTGTTTTGATTATAAAATTGTTGCATATTATCTTGGCCTTGGTTCTCTGATACGCTGCCCTTTTCTTAATGTACTGGTATGAGTTTTAATAATCTGTTTAATTCTCACTTTCACACAGATACTGGAAGAAAAACATTTAAATGGTTTTCCAACTTTACCTTCAATTTTGTAAGTCTTGTTAGTTTTTCAACACATATGGTACAATACATTGCACCATCTAAAATAAGATACATTTTTTCTTCCAAGCATCAAATTCTAATAATCATTAATCAGCTCAAAAATGCATTAACCTCAAAAATGCATTAACCTCAAAATACTTCAAAAATTCATTAACATACATGTGTGCATACAGGTATATATCACTATGTGTATTTACACATTTAAGTACATGTATATATAAATGTCTATGTGCATATGCATATAAAGACCACACAGATATAATACAAACATTATAAATGACAATCCATGAGCTTGCTTTCTATTCGTTAGTCATCACCCCCGAACCAGAGAGCAGACGGAGCTCAGAACATGGGCTCAACAAGCAACACAAATTCATTCAATTTTACTTTAAAATTCAAATTGAGAAGCCTGCAGAGAGGCTGATAAGCTGTCTAGTAGAGTATAAAGTCGACCACAGGCCTTAAGATCTTACACAGGTGGATTATGTGTAATGAAGTAAAAGGAATAAATGTCATCTAAGGTGAACAAATCCATCACAAGTCTCACCCAGGCAAGTCAAACACTGGAAGTGCTCTGGAAATTATGAACACAACATTCCATGGGATGTTACAAATATAAATACCACAAAGTATATGTATTGCTTTCACAGATATGTGTCTTCCAAATGCAAATATACTTCTTCTTAAAGAGATAATAATATAGAGAAAAATTTGGAACTTTTTTCATAGAGAAGTGGACTCAGGAAAATTAGAATGTGTAAATAAAAAGAAAATACCACTAAATCTTAGCCATAACAACAATAAAGCCTACATTTAAAAAGGTGTGAATGCTTTTCTATTCACACAACACCTCATCTAAGTATCCTGATATCATACATATACATGCATTTTTCACACACAGGAAGGTTTTGGCAGTATCATAGACAGGAGAGGCTATATTTTAAGCCACAGCAAAAGAGGGGCAATTCGGTACACTGCTTCTTAATATAATTTTATATTATTGTAGCATAACTATTCAAGTTATTTGTGGTTTCTGAGCTAAAATATTGACTTCTCAAATGCTTTTCAAAACTTATCTACTTTAAAGGAACTGGAAAATTCTGTATTTTTTTTTTTTTAAACCTGATTGGTCCTATTGGTCCTGAAATTTATTACACTGTTCTCTTTTTCTCCCATAATGCAGATCCCTTCACTCTAAGTGCCTCCTCTCCATTTCCCAGACATAAAGGAGCTAAAGGAAACAGCAAGAGATTGGCATGGAACTACATGAGAACAGACACAAATATTATTTACTTCAGCTCTTTACTCTCTTTCCTTCCTTCCTGTACTCTGATTTATCACCAAACACAGAACACGGTTTACTTCTCACAGAAATCGAAGGGAACAATACATTCACTTAATAAAATCATTTGATGAAAACCTGATTAATTATTTGATTTGAAACATTAAATGTCATTAGTACATGTAATACTTTTAATGGTGACTGACGTCTCCTAAAGCATGAAAGTGTAATGTTATGTTGTTCTATGTCATTCTAAAAAGGAGACTCTCCATTAGTATTTCAGCCTATAACCACAACTGGTGACTTCTTTACCTGATCATTACCAATTATTTTGCTTTCAAAGGACCGATATGACCATCCTTCTTATTGATTCATTCTTCTCACCCTTCAGGTCCTGGTCTCCAAGGCTCCCATTCCTGGAACATCTAGTCCACTGACCCAACCACCTGCTCATTGCCCATCTTCCTCTTATGACCTCTCTTCCCTCCTTATCTGGCTTAGATTCTTAGAGCATTATTATAATCACATCCTTTCATAAGCTCTCAACTCTTTTGTTCCTCTTAATACTTTCCCAGAGAAGTCCTATTCTCAGCTTATTCAGCACTTGTAATGAAGTAGCTGAAAGTTGCCAAAGGGAAAAAGAAAAAGCATAACCATGATGACTGGCTTCATATTTGATTTTTAACCATAGACCTGAGGTGGGTTGTCAGCACAACCTGGCTACTATACCATTTCTTGACCTAGTCACTCTCCTAGAGGACCATTTCACATTTTCCCTATCCTCACTCTCACTCTTAGCTTAGCTCTTTTTCACTCAGAAGAGAACCTCTTCATCGTTCAGCAGCTAAGTGACCCAACGTCCTCCTTCTCCTAACTCACACCACTGGTTCTGCTTCTCAAATTTTGTGTGCTGAAGGACCAGCACCAGGCCTTGTACCCCAGTCTAGTCTGTACCTATATTTTTGTAAAATGCAATAAAACAAATTATCAATAATGAAATAAAACGTAAAGGCATGCACCATCTATCAAATACAAGACTTAACACATACAGGGGCAGCTGGGTGGCTCAGTGGGTTAAACCTTTGCCTTCGTCTCGAGTCATGATCTCAGGGTCCTGGGATCGAGCCCCACATCGGGCTCTCTGCTCAGCAGGGAGCCTGCTTCCCTCTCTCTCTCTGCCTGCCTCTGCCTACCTGTGATCTGTCTCTCTCTGTCAAGTGAATGAATGAAATCTTAAAAAAAAAAAAAAAGAAAAAAGATTTCACACATATTTTATAACATCAAATTTCTATGAAACCTTCCTCTCAAGTTCTGTCTTATCTTGTTGCAAGTCAATAAGAAATATCTTGCTATGGGCACCAGGCCAGTGTTCACATTGTGAATAATGCCACCCATTTCAGACCCAGCTCTGGTTGTTTGCTGGGATATTCTTTCCTCAGAGAGCAACAGTCTTGCTCGCTATCTTACCCACCTCAGCTATCATATCACTACTTTAAAGAGAAATTCCCTGACCATCATAGGTTACCTGTCAAAATAAAACTTTGCCATCACTTCCCATCCCCTCCCATTATTTTTCCTCCAGCTTCTATAATTTACTTCACATTCTTACATAATTATTTTTTTAATTGTTTGTTCTCCCAAGATGAGTTCAATACCATAAAGTCAGTAACTATCTTTGTATTGAGTTCCCAGCATTTTAATTCTACCTGGCACATAGTAGGTCTTCAATGGTATTAAATGAATGCATGAATTTCACCAAATACATAATCAAAGATAACCTGAATGGTATTATCAGAGGTATCTGGATCATGGTGAAAAGTTTCTATGGTTTTGTAAATACTTACTTGCAACTAACTTCTTGACAATGTACTCTGAAATTAGGGGTTGAGGGAAAGCAGAGATCAGCTCTCTCTCTCAGGAAAGGCAGTACTATAGTGGTAGGGATTAAATTTTAGCTGTTAGATGAGCTGCTTAAAATAAATTCTACTTCACAAAAGCCACCTAAGAACTAGGGTTTACAATGTTAGGATGCTTGGGGGAAAATCAACGGTACTGAGCTTTCATACAAAAGAAGAACCTAATGAAATGAAGGCATGAACAATTAAAACACCCTGTTTTATAAGAAAAGGAGAAGTGAATTCATTAGATTAGTACTCTTTTACTTATGAAGGGACCTGAGTCTATTTGACTTTAATTCAAAGCTGATTTGAATGTGTACTCATTACATTAGACAACAAGTATGTTGATGTAAAATTTAGAATATTAAGAAAAAGTAAAAGGGAAAATCACATTTCTTATTCTTGAGGTAAACAAGCAAGAATAGAAGTATTATATATGGAGGAATTTAAAATAAAAAGAGTATCCTTATTTTTTAATAAATGTTAAACATCAATTCTTTCAGATTATATTTGCATTATAAAAATTTTACATTAGATATAATGTATATTCTATTAATTTACAGTATAGATATTTTACAGTTAACATATTAAAGAAAATTTCCTATTAAAAAAGAATTGTAACTAGCTTGTTGAAAGTTAATTTTTACCAAATTAGCATAATAATTGACATTCATTATTTTATGTTCCCAGAACTCCACGCCTGTGTCTTTAGGAACAGCAACTATCCTCTGGGAAATTCTCCTACTTCCCTCTGTTTGATTCGATGGGTGCTCACAGACCCAGCCTTAGCCACAGCTGGGGCAGGTATGGCACGTGACTCTCCACATATGGTTGCTGGGGGAAGAGTGGTCCTTGATCTAGGCCAGGCAAATCAGGGCCCTTCCAGGGGATGTGGAGTTAGAAGATCACTCCTTCTTTTTTTTCTAAGATGGGAGACAGTAAGCTACTGAGGTTGAAGCTTGACTACAAAAAGGTATATGAGTATGGCAGACTTCCCAGGTATCAGAGTGCGGAAGCCAAATACAAGAGGTACCTTTTTGGGGTGAGGAAAATGTTCTGTATGTTGATTATGGTAATGATTTGTGTAAGTCATATGACTATATACTTAAAAAGACAAACTAGTCTATATAAATTATACCACAATTAACCTGATTTAAAAAAGTTAAAAAACCCTTTGTACTGCTTTACAAAAATCTGTTTTTGTTGTTGTGTCTTATCATACTGTTTTAATATATACACCAATTTGGTAAAACTGTATTTTCCTACATTCTGATATGTAAATATGATATAAGAGGCCATGACAAGGTATTAAAATTAATACTTTAATATCAATTCTGTGGAGCAGTGTGTAGTACTCAATAATTTTATATCTCATTTGCAATAATCTATAAGCATCATATAATTGTTTCAATTAGAAACATGTTTTAATACAAATGAATAGCTTGAAAAAACAGGCACTAGAGAACTAAAATGGGGACATTTTTCCTATTCCAATCTAATTAGCTCATTCTTCTACTTCACTTTGCTCTCCTGTTATCTTCTGAGGTACTGCTTTGTATAAAAAGTTTATTACTTCCATTTTTAACTATTTGGTTAAGTAGTAAATATATTCTTACTTATCAAATACAAAAATGTATATGGTATAGAACATGAAATTTATACACGGTTCATGTGCACAGATAAAGAAAACAATTATGAATAAAAATAATTCTTAGAAATGCTTAAACATTTTACTCCAGTCATAATCTGCTTAAAGCTAAGTCACTAGATTTTTCTCTATCGTTCTTGTATTTAAAATTACAAGAAGCCATCTTTTTGGCACTAAAAAAAAAAAAAAAAAACCCACCCTAATTCTTTTTCCAGGATGGTCCTTCAGACATTAATTATTCAAACAAGTTCAATAATGCCACTCTTCCAGCAGAGAAACATCATCTAAATATCTACGAATTTTGCAGCGTTCTAAGACTATACAGCTGATGAAGACATAATATCATTAGGAATAAGCACCACACTTTGAAAAGAAAATGGATGTTATAAGTAAAGATCAATAGTTTTCAATACTCATACAGAGAAATCTTCATTGGCTCTTCATTGAGGGCCAAACAGAGTAATGCAGTTGTGTTTTTAAAACTCTCTTATTCAAATAAATGTATAGATGCCCTGGCTTAACAACAGTTCATATGAAAACAACGTTAAGATAAAAAACCAAACAAACAATAAAACCTGAGAAGTGACAAAGTGCTCTGCATAGGAAACTATTTAATAGACCAAAAACCACTAATATTTATAGTTTATAGTCATCTCTCCTCCTTCTATCCATTAAAGAAAAGGTTTTTCTTCCTGCTCAATTTCTTCCATCTCAGGGCCCTTAAAATGTACAGAATCTTCTTTGTTGTGGAGAAGTTTAAAAGGACGATTTATATAATAATGTGATGGAGAGAAATAACAAAGGACATGCAAGAATTCAAGTTGACTGGTACACTGAGCCAGAAAATGGTTGCCAACAATTACAATGTAATCTTAGTGTTAAGAAAAAGGGAGGAGAAAAATCTGTTACCTGCAGCATTGGCTGAACCACTGCAAGAAGAGTTCAGGTCTCTGTATCATATTTTAAGATGATAAACTTGTTTGAGTGATGAACTCCCCTGCAAGGTCATCATGGAAGATTTAGTTTTGTTATCTAGTGCTAGAAGTGTGAAAGAGAATTTTCCTTAAGTAGGTAGATGCTGTCTGAGAATAAAAAGGGTTGTTTTATGAGGTAGAAAACCCAGATTATTGGAATTAAAAAATACACATTCAAACATTTCACTAGAATATATTATGTAAAAGGCTAATATGTAAGCCAGTATGGAATTAGAGTAAGTCATAATAGCAAAAAAATTCTTCTCTTAAAGAATTTTTACTCCACTGCATGCCTTTGAACATGGCCGTGTGAAGTTGTGAAGCCTGGGCCAAGACAACTCTGGGATCGCTAATAGGAAAATTACATGAGTTGGAGAAGTTGAGCTGCTATATCAACCACACCCGCAACAGCCTACCTCTGGCTTTCCTGTGTGCAAGTACTCTCATCGAAAGATGTACATAGCACACTCAAATCATCCAACACCAGACCTGATGTTGAAATTATGTTACGATCCTTGAAAAGAGAGGCAAGATGGCGGAGGAGTAGCAGAATGATATGACATCAGGTCCCAGGAGTTCAGCTAGATAGTTATCAAACCATTCCGAACACCTACAAACTTAACGGGAGATAGAAGAGAAGAGCAGCAATTCTAGGAACAGAAAAATGACCACTTTCTGAAAGGTAGGACGTGAGGAAAAGTGAATCCGAAGCCATGGGAAGATAGACTGCAAGGGGAGGGGCTGGTTCCAGGCAAGCGGTGGAGCAGCAGAGCACAAAATCAAAACTTGTAAAAGTCTACTCCACTGAGGGACATCACTCCAGAGGTTAGGTGGGGGTGGAACCCTTGCAGAAACAGTGCAGTCTTAGGTCTCATGGGGTCACAGAAAGATTGGGGGTATATGAGTATGGCAGACTTCCCAGGTATCAGAGTGCGGAAGCCAAATACAGAGACAGAGCCAAGGAGCGAGCTTTCAGATCAGGGATACCTTAAGCCATGATCCAAGGTACAGTCAGACCACTGTTCTTTGAGCAGAGATCCCACAAGTGGCAAATCTGGGGAAACTCACCCTCCTCCTCTGGGAGGAGCAGCGCGACAGGAATCTGCTGGGTTTGGAGACTCCAAACAGAACTGTGCACGAGAGACAGAAATGCTTGGTCACAGGCCGGGTGAGTATACAGCACAGCCAGACACCAGGGAGACAGGAGTGATTGCTTATCTCGAGGGTGCACTAAAAAGTGGGGCCCTTAGTTCTTGAGTTCTTGGCTCCTCCAGGATGGAGTTTGGGAGGCCACCATTTTCATTCCTGTCCTTCAGAGCTCTACAGAAAGCCATCAGTGAACAAAAGCTTCTGAGAGCAAACCTGAGCAGATTACTTAGCCTGGACCCTGGCAAGTGTAGTGCAACACTGCCTCAGACAAAGAGACTTGACATTCACTACAACAGGCCCCTCCCCCAGGAGATCCATAAGAACATCCAGCCAAGACCAGGCTCACTGATCAAGGAGAACAGTGGAGTGCCAGAGCTAGGGGAAAGCAACCCACAGAATTCATGGCTTTTTCCCCATAATCCTTTAGTCTTGCAAAGCTAAATTTTTAAAACTTTTTTTCTGTTTTTTTTTTTAACTTTTCCTCTTTTAACAGTTTTTAGTTAATCTTAACAATACCTTTCTTTAAAAAATCATTTTAAACCTTCATTATTATAGTTATATTTTATCCCTTCATTGTATTTAACACTATTTTTTGTATATGTATAGGTTTTTTTATTTTCCAAAAAAATTTTAGGATACAATTTCTTCTAATAGATCAAAATATACCCTAAATCTAACACAGGGCTTTGTTCTAGTCTCCAGCATGAGCACATTCTCCTCTCTCTCTCTTTCTCCCTTTTTTTCTTCCTTTTTCCAAACAACTTATCTTATCGATTCCTTTTAGAATTTTTTTTAAATTTTCATCTTTTCCATTTTCCAAACAACTTAGCTTATCGATTCCTCTTTTAAAACTTTTTTTTTTTAAATTTTCATCTTTACAGTCATATTCTATCCCTTCATCGTGTTT
Source organism: Mustela putorius furo (assembly GCF_011764305.1). Classification (NCBI taxonomy): domain Eukaryota; kingdom Metazoa; phylum Chordata; class Mammalia; order Carnivora; family Mustelidae; genus Mustela; species Mustela putorius. The sequence continues at coordinate 25,273,125 of NW_025422015.1, read as the reverse complement.
ACCCTTATTTTGGTATATATATATAAGTTTTTCTTTCCTTAAAATTTTGGGAGATAGTTTCTTCTAAGAGACCAAAATACACCCAAAAGCAAGTGGGTGGCACTGTTCTATTCACTAGTCTAAAATATATATAAATATAAATATAAATAAATATATATATATATATATATATATATATATATTTCTTTTTTTCCCCCTTTTCTTCTCCACCTGCTTTTGGGTCCCTTCTGATTTGGTTAGTGTACATTTTTCTGGGGTGTTTCCCACCCTTTTAGTATTTTATTCTCTTGTTCATATATTCTTATCTGGATAAAATTACAAGGCAGAAAAACTCACCACAAAAAAAACAAGATGCAGTACCTAAGGCTAGGGACCTAATCAGTACAGACATTGGTAATGTGTCAGAACTAGAGTTCAGAATGACGATTCTCAAGGTGCTAGCTGGGCTTGAAAAAGGCATGGAAGATATTAGAGAAATCCTTTCTGGAGAAATAAAATCCAAAAGCAGCTTCAGACAAGAAGTCTGCAACGTACAATGCTAGAAATATTAGATTGGCAGCAGACTTATCCATGGAGACCTGGCAGGTCGGAAAGGTCTGGCATCATATATTCAGAGCACTAAATAAGAAAAATATGTGGCCAAGAATACTATATCCAGCTAGACTATCATTGAATATAGAAGGAGAGATAAAAAGCTTCCAGGACAAACAAAAAGTGAAAGAATTTGCAAACACCAAACCAGCCCTATAGGAAATATTGAAAGGGGTTCTCGAAGCAAAAAGAGAGCCTAAAAGTAACAAACCAGAAAGAAACAGAGACAATATACAGTAACAGTCTCCTTACAGGCAATACAATGGCATTAAATTAATATCTTTCAATAGTTACCCTGAATGTAAATGAGCTAAATGCCCCAATCAAAAGACACAGGATATCAGAATGGATAAAAAAACAAAACCCATCAATATGCTGTCTACAAGAAACTTATTTTAGACCCAAAGACACCTCCAGAATTAAAGTGAGGAGGTGGAAAACAATTTACCATGCTAATGGACATCAAAAGAAAGCTGGGGAGACAAACCTAATAGCAGATCAATTAAATTTTAAGCCAAAGATTATAATAAGAGATGAGGAAGGACACTATCAGACTCAAAGGGTCTGTCCAACAAGAAGATTTAAACAATTTTAAATATCTATGCCCCTAACATGGGAGCAGCCAACTATATAAACCAACTAATAACAGAATCAAAGAAACACATCGACAATAATACAATAATAATAGGGGACTTTAACACCCTCCTCACTGAAATGGACAGACCATCCAAGCAAAGATCAACAAGGAAATAAAGGCCTTAAATGATACACTGGACCAGATGGACATCACAGATCTATACAGGACATTCCATCCCAAAGCAACAGAATACACATTCCTCTCTAGTGCACATGGAAAATTCTCCAGAATAGATCACATACTGGGTCACAAATCAGGTCTCAACCAGTAGCAAAAGACTGGGATTATTCCCTGCATATTTTCAGACCACCATGTTCTGAAGCTCGAACTCAATCACAAGAGGAAAAGTGGAAAAAATCCAAATATGGAGGCTAAAGAGCATCCTACTAAAGAATGAATGGGTCGGGCGCCTGGGTGGCTCAGTGGGTTAAGCCGCTGCCTTCGGCTCAGGTCATGATCTCAGGGTCCTGGGATCGAGTCCCGCATCAGGCTTTCTGCTCAGCAGGGAGCCTGCTTCCTCCTCTCTCTCTGCCTGCCTCTCTGCCTACTTGTGATCTCTCTCTGTCAAATAAATAAATAAAATCTTAAAAAAAAAATGAATGAATGGGTCAACCAGGCAATTAAGAACTCAAAAAATTCATGGAAACAAATGAAAATGAAAATACAACTGTTCAAAATCTATGGGACACAAAAAGGCAGTCCTGAGAGGAAGTATATGGTGATACAAGACTTTCTCAAAAAACAAGAAAGGTCTCAATTACACAGCCTAACCCTACACCTCAAGGAGCTGGAGAAAGAACAGTAAGGAAAGCCTAAATCCAGCAGGAGAAGAAAAATCATAAATATCAGAGCAGAAATCAATGAAATAGAAACCAAAAGAACAGCAGAACAAATCAACCAAACTAGGAGCTGGTTCTTTGAAAGAATTGCTAAGATTGATAAACCCCCAGCTAGACTTAATAAAATCATGAATGAAAGAGGAAAGATTACAATCAACACCAAACAAATACAAACAATTATAAGAACGTATTATGAGCAACTATATTCTAGCAAATTTGAAAATGTGGAAGAAATGGATTTATTCCTGGAGATATATAAACTGAATCAGGAAGAAAGAGAAAACCTGAACAGACCCATAACTAGTAAGGACATTGAACCAGTCATCAAAAATCTCCCAACAAACAAGAAGAGCCCAGGGCCAAGCATCTTCCCAGGAGAATTCTACCAAACATTTGAAGAAGAATTAATACCTATTCTCCTGAAAATGTTCCAAAACATAGAAATGGAAGGAATACTTCCAAACTCATTTTATGAGGCCAGGATTACTTTGATCCCAAAACCAGAAAAAGACCCTACCAAAAAGGAGAATTAAAGACCAATATCCTTAAAGAAGACAGATGAAAAAATTCTCACCAAAATACTAGCCAATAGGACTCAACAGTATATTAAAAGGATTATTCATCAGGACCAAGTGGGATTTATTCCTGGGCTGCAAGGTTGGTTCAACATCCACAAATCACTGCGATACAATACATTAATGAAAGAAAGAACAAGAACCATATGATACTCTCGATAGATGCTAAAAAAGCATTTGACAAGGTACAGCATCTTTTCTTGATCAAAACCCATCCAAGTGCAGGGATAGAGGGTACATACCTCAATATCATCAAAGCCACCAATGAAAAACCCACAGCGAATATCATTCTCAATGGGGAACAGCTTAGAGTTTTTCCTAGGTCAGGAACACAGAAGGGAAGTCCACTATCAACACTGTTATTCAACATAGTACTAGAAGCCTGAGCCTCAGCAATCAGACAACAAATAAACAAATAACAAGGCATCTGAATCAGCCAAGAAGAAGTCAAACTCTCATTCTTTGCAGACGATATGATCCTTTATGTGGAAAACCCATAAGACTCCACTCCAAAAGTGCTAGAACTCATACAGGAATTCAGTAAGGTGTCAGGATATACAATCAATGCACATAAATCAGGTGCATTTCTATACACCAACTGCAAGACAGAAGAAAGAGAAATTAAGGAGTCGATCCCATTTATAATTGCACACAAAACCATAGGAAACCTAGGAATAAACCAAACCAAAGAGGCAAAGAATCTCTACTCAGAAAACTATAAAGTATTCAAGGAAGACACAAAGAAATGGAAAAACGTTCCATGCTCATGGATTGGAAGAACAAATATTGTGAAAATGTGTATGCTACCTAAAGCAATCTACACATTTAATGCAGTCCTCATCAAAATACCATCCATTTTTTTCAAATAAATAGAACAAATAATCCTAAAATTTATATGGAAACAGAAAAGACCTCGAATAGTCAGAGGAATGTTGAAAAAGAAAGGCAAAGTTGGTGGCATCACAATTCCACACTTCAAGCTCTATTACAAACCTATCATCATCAAGACAATATGGTACTGGCACAAAGACAGACACATAGATCAAAGGAACAGAATAGAGCACCCAGAAATAGACCCTCAATTCTATGGTCAACTAATCTTCGATGAAGCAGGAAAGAATGTCCAGTGGAAAAAAGACAGTCTCTTCAACAAATGGTGTTAGGAAAATTGGACAGCCACATGCAGGAGAATGAAACTGGACCATTTCCTTACACCACACACCACAATACACTCAAAATGGATGAAAGACTTCAATGTGAGATAGGAATCCATCAAAATCCTTAAGAACAACACAGGCAGCAACCTCTTTGACCTCAGCTACAGCAGCTTCTTCCTAGAAACTTCGCTAAAAGCAAGGGAAGCAAGGGCAAAAATGAACTATCGGGACTTCATCAAGATCAAAAGCTTTAGCAAATCAAAGGAAATAGTCAACAAAGTCAAAAGACAACTGACAGAATGGGAGAAGATATTCGCAAATGATGTATCACATAAAGGGCTCGTACCCCAAATCTATAAAGAACTTATTGAATTCAACACCCAAAGAGCAAATAATCCAATCCAATAATCCAATCAAGAAATCCAATCAAGAAATAATCCAATCAAGAAATCCAATCAAGGATATGAACAGACATTTCTGCAAAGAAGACATTCAGATGGCCAACAGACACGTGAAGAAGTGTTCCACACTGCTCGGCATCAGGGAAATACAAATAAAAACCACAATGAAATACCAAACTCATGCCAGTTAAGAATGGCTAAAATTAACAAGTCAGGAAATGACAGATGTTTGCAAGGATGCAGAGAAAGGGGAACCCTCCCACTCTTGGTGGGAATGCAAGCTGGTGTAGCCACTCTGCAAAACAGCATAGGGTTTCCTCAAAAAGTTGAAAATAGAGCTACCCTATGACCCATCAACCGCACTACTGGGCATTTACCTTAAAGATACAAATGTTGTGATCTGAAAGCGCATGTGCACCCGAATGTTTATAGCAGCAATGTCCACAACAGCCAAACTATGGAAAGAACCTAGATATCCATCAACAGATGAATGGATAAAGAAGATGTGATACACACACACACACACACACACACACATTGTGTGTGTATACACCCACAAACACACACACTCACACACAATGGAATACTATGCAGCCATCAAAAAATGAAATCCTGCCATTTGCAACAACATGGATGGAACTAGAGGGTATTATTCTGAGCGAAATAAGTCAATCAGAGAAAGATAATTATCATATGATCTCCCTGATATGAGGAATTTGAGAGGCAGAGTGGGAGGGGTAAGGAAGGAAACAATGAAACAAGATGGGAACAGGAGGAAGACAAACCCTAAGAGACTCTTACTCTCACAAAACAAACTGAGGGTTGCAGGGGGGAAAAGGGGTATGGATTTTGTACATTGGGGACATTGTGTGATATGGTGACTGTTGTGAAGTGTGGAAGCCTGATGATTCACAGACCTGTACCCCTGGGGCAAATAATACATTATATGTTAATAAAAATAATTTTAAGAAAAAGAATTTCTGCTCAAGCAATGATGTGGCAAGTACCAGTGATTCCTGTGTTGAGTAACTTTAGAAGGTAATCCTCCCTTTATAGGGAGAAAATACAAATGTTCCTCTATAATCCTTCCAACTCAAATGGTGAATGCTGACCATTAGCACTGACTTATCTATTCTTGAAGAGACATGATATTTTTAATAGGTTACTGATATATTATTAGCATTTCTTCAAGGTACCAATTAGAGCAGAAACCAAGAACTGGCAAATTGTGCAACGGGAATGTATCAGTCTTCACTTTTTTATCTTTGTAATTTTTCCAAAATATTTTAATATTATGAAAAAAATGTTTTAAAGTTCTGCTTTAAAATATTTCTAGCTACACTGATTTACTTAGCAAGAACAATCACTAGTGTGTCGGAAATTTATTTGCATGTTAATTAACTTTGGGGGAATGAGATCTGGTTTACTCTAAGATTATATAATATCTTTCCAGGAAAAGAACAAAGCCAAAGTTTGGGGGAATGACAGAATTTAATTACCTGTTTCCATGATTTCAAGGGGAATTCATGTACCATATCGTACATAAATGGTTGATGCATTTTAATCAAAAGGAACCATGAACTGAATCAGCCTGCTTGATACCACAGCATAGGCAGTCACTGATTATCATTTAAAATCTTTATGACTTCAGATAGCTAATGAAAAATTAACATTGATGATAATAATAGTAATTGCAGTAAAATAATCATATTAAATGTGAAACGTGCTACAAATTAGATTTGTCTGACTTAGGAATAATATTTTAATGTTTGAATACCTGTCATGTTGCAGTAGCAATGTAGTGTTGCCCACATGCAGTGGATAGTTTAGAATCTGACGGTATAGGATCCAATCTCAATCTAGTATTCACTGGGTGATACTTATCTAAGTTCGAGAACGTTTTATCTTCAATATCTTCATTTACTTTAAATGAGGTTAACAATACATATATAATAGGGCAGTTGTAAGAATTAAAACAGATAAGGTGTGCAAAGTACTTGGTAAAGAACCCAGCACTTGTGTGAAGTGTGTAAACCTGGTGATTCATAGACCTGTACCCCTGGGGATAAAAATATATGTTTATAAAAAATAAAAAATTAAAAAAAAAAAGAACCCAGTACTTGATAAAGTCTCTGTAAATGGAGGCAAAGTTTCAATAAATGGAAGCTTTATATAATGTTCTTAGTATAATTTTCTATATTGAGACATTAAAGCCCATTCCTCTCATCACTTCTCTCTCTCTCCACCTTTCAGCCCCAAGTAAATCAGCTTTGGATTTTTGTGCAAATAAATGATAGGCAAGAGAGGAAATAATCATTGCCAAACTGAGATCCCCTTCAGCTACTTGCAGACCTTGACTACATGGAATGGTATTCTGAACATTATCACATGCCAGGAATTCATAAGAATTCTGAGATCTTCCTCAGTAACCCTACATGATTTTTATCATTCCCAGGGGTCAAAGAAACAGAATGCTTGCTCCAGGGCTGGAAGGAGGGTGTAGTCTTAAGACATTCATTAGTACCAATTTGGGTTACAGAGGATGCCAAGAAGGTCAGTGGATTTGGCCGTGATTTCTTGCTACAATCAATATTAACAGCAAGCCAACAAGTAAAACCCCCAGGGGTTGGGGTAAGGATGAGGTAACAGATCTATAATTACTATAAGGGGCTGAGTGTTGCTTTTTTAAGCTTTTAATATCATATAAAATCACTTCTGATTTTACTCCCTTTGACTTTCACAAATAAAAACAAGGCAATGGGCCAAATAAATTGAGCGTTTAAAAAAATTAAACAACTAGATGTGAGAGAGGAGCTACATAACTCTTCCATTGTTTGTGAAGCAAATAATCAAAACAACTAAACTGGTATCTGCCCTATATTCTAGGTTCACTGAACTCTGAACTCTGAAGAGTCTGTACTTTGCACTCACCATTCTTTCTCGCAGGAGTATGTCACCCCTTCCCTCTCTTGCCTGCCTTTTTGCTGATCTTTCCAGAGGCATTACACATGCCACTCCTTCTGTTCAGCCTTCCCTGCTTTCCTGCAACTTTCAAACAGTGACTGCTATCAGTGCTCTCAAAATGTGCTCTCATCACATTACATAAACATCTGTTTATCTATCCCTTCCTTCCTTGATCTCACATTTTTATTAAGGAGTCATAGACTTATAAATATATAAATATGGGAGGAGGGAAGTGCTAAGCTTGAAAACAAATTCAAGGTCACAGCGTAACTGAGTCTAGGTGATCTAGGAGAATTTAGTTAAACTTCCAGTGTTTATTTTGAATCACTCTGGGAGGACAACATCGACTTTCAGGTTTGTATTGAGGGATTAGACGTGAGGTAAGTCAGGTGATTAGCATAATATTTGGGAAAGAGAAGTATGCATTTAAATGTCAGCTATTATTATAATTAGTCAATAACTCAAATGTGGAATATCATGTAATAGCGTTTTGGTTGGAACAAAAGAAAATACTAACGGAATTCAAGGTAAAAAAGTAATTTTGACTGAGATACCAGAAGTGTGAAGCCTGTCATTTAGGAATTCAATAAATGTTTGTTAAATTGACGTGAATTTCCAGATCTCTTAAAAGCCAAATTGGAAGTTAATGGATAGACAGAACTTCGAAAAGCCAAAATAGAAAGAAAAATATTTTTCCCAATTGTATGGATTTCAGCTTTACTCCAGTCCATTTGTCAGGTATTCCGAACAGTCACAACTCAAGAAAGTCCTATATGCTTGATATACTATATCATTTAACAGATTAATACAACTATATAAAAATAATTAGGCAAAGGAGGGAAGGGTGGAGAGAGAACTCATTAAGATATTCTTAAAGAAAGATAGTCTTTCATTCTAACCTGTAGTTTTAGGCATTTCCTTAGCACATTATATTGTCTATCAGATACATAAAGAAAATACAAATAATAAAAGAACCCAGACAGAGATCAACACCTATCTAATGAGATGATCCCCACCAGATGGTATAGGAAAGACAATAAATTCTTCACAGATGAAATCCTAAATCAAATCTTGAACAGTACACACACACCTATGTGGCAAGTGACATGCATATCCTATAAACCTATGTTTATTGTATTTTACATAAAAACTTCTCTAGGGAGGGTGGTATCTAAGAGGAATGAGTTACAGTTGTCTATTAGAAAGTTGTTACTTCTAAAATTTCTAAAAGAAGTTTTAATGGAGTGGTCAAAGAAACAGAATAATAGATGATGAATGAGTGAGTAAAAGCTATACAGACAAAAAGTAGAGTATAAAAAGGAAATTCTTTTGAGACTTCTATTAGTGAAGAAAGAAAAGGACAGAGCACTGTGAGGAAAAGTTGGGGTCAAAATAAAAGATTTTTTTTTCTTTGATAAAAAGATTTAAGAATATGAGTATTTGTAGGCTATTTTGAAGAAGTGGTGTAATGGGCAGAGAAAACTAGCTAAGCTGAAATATTTGAAGGAAAATGTCTCTGGAAAGATATAAGTAGCTAAGATTAAGTGGACTCTGGAAGGGGTTATCACACCTGGAAAGCAGAGAGGATACACTAGCCACAGGGTCGGGAGGAAGGGAGGAAATAAATTCTGAAAAACGTTATACTGAAGAGAGAGAAGAAAGAATAATCAGAGTTGAGAGCAGACAGCTTTATTTTTTCCCATTAGAATCAAAGGTAAGATTTTCAACTAAGAGTTAAGAGAGAGGGTGGGTGTTTAAAAGAAATCTGTTTAAAAATACAGATGAACGAAAGTGCTGATGGTAGACTGGGCTTGTACTAAAGTCAGTCCATATAGGGACTTCTGGTCACATGGTATCAGGAAGGGGGATCCTGCAGCTTATTGAAGGCTGAGGCCTGGCAAGGTAGCCAGAGGGTACAGTAGAAAATAGTCAAGTAACAGAACCTGATGCAGGGGAGATGGGCAAGATAGGAGAAACCATTGAATTGGGGTTTATGATGAGAATAGAAAAAATTAGAATCTGAGTCGTGGAGAGAAAGAGCTTGAGGCAGTAAGTTGAGATATCAAAGGGTCTAGGAATACATGGATGGATGCATTTAAAAACAGATACTCTAAGAAATGAGCTGTCTGTTTTGGCTGACAGTTTAGTCACCAAAGATGGTGGTAGAGGAAAAAGGGAAAAGCATGACCTTGGTGGCAAAATGGTGACTGGAAATGAAAAAGTTTGCCTAGAGAGTTGCAGAATGCTAGAGAGTAGCCTTTCTATGTTGTGATTCACAAAGTGGGAGCAACTCGGGAAGAGAGAAAGGTGACAGAATTCTCAATATGCACTACTTCAACCAGAGGGAGCACTAGTGACCTACCTGGGTCCGGTAGGAGATCGGAACCCACAATCCTAATATACCAATTGCTCTTTTGTAAAATTAAATAATCCAAGTCAACTACCTTCCAACTTTCTAATTTAAGTTGATTAATGAGAAAAAATACAAATAATTGGTATGTATTACATGTGAAATCACAATCAAAAGATCAGAGACAAGAGAGAAACAGGCAAAGGAGGAAAATAGCAGGAGGGTGAACACTGTGTGATTAAAAGAGACAATTTTCTCAGTAAGGTATATAGAACAATGTGCAGCAGCCCCTAGGACATAGTTGAGAAAGCTATTAATATATAGTATAAGAAAAATAAGTAAATCCATTTAATCATGTTCATCTTTATCTAGCTTGTGGGTTTTCCATTATTAGTTAGAGTGTATTATGTATTTGCTATCAGAAGAAAGAAAATGTTCTTTGCAGAATGTGATTTAGATTCCTGGGGTATAAAAAGGTGACTGGGGCGCCTGGGTGGCTCAGTGGTTAAGCCGCTGCCTTCGGCTCAGGTCATGATCTCAGGGTCCTGGGATCGAGTCCCGCATCGGGCTCTCTGCTCAGCAGGGAGCCTGCTTCCTCCTCTCTCTCTCTCTCTGCCTGCCTCTCTGCCTACTTGTGATTTCTCTCTGTCAAATAAATAAATAAAATCTTTAAAAAAAAAAAAGGTGACTGGACCATTCAAACTACAATTAGCATGACATTTTATTTATTTATCACAGTTCCATAGATTGAAATCCATCTTTCAGGTTACAATGAATATAAGTAAATATGCTCTCCCCCTTTAAGAATCAGTTGGCTTAGGAAGAATTTAAGATAAACGTATTATTACATTGCTGGTCTGTCAGACAATGACGTTTTAGACACAATGCCTGCTAAATGAAAAATATAAAATTCAGCAAAGGCCTTGTTAATCACTTCATTGGATGGAAATTTATTCATTCAATATTCCCATGAAAAAAATGACCCTTTTCCTCTGAAATATTAAAATAGCTAAAAAAGGGATTATGACAACTTGTATAAAGGTGTGGTTAGGGCTTCCATTTATCAAAGTAAGCCTCACTCTCCACGGTCCCAAGAAAAAAGTGAAACTCCATAAATACTATCAATAATGATGATGGAAGATTAGGGATTCAGAGGCATGTATTCTTTAGCTAAGAATTGATTTATGACTGGATCAGGCTATGAGTATGATGAAAAATTCCGTAAGGAGAGAGAAAGCTGAGTCAGGGTTATCAGCTAAGACTTAACAGATAGGTCATGATTATGTATAATTTAGTGATCTAATTTGCATGTCACTTTTACAGGCATTTGTTAATAATCAATATATTATTAATTAATAACAGATATTATATATGGACAAAAGAGACAATTCAATTCATAATAAATGATTGCTAAATCATTAATATTTATGTCATGGAGATTATAGTATTAGAATAGCAATAGCAAAAATTAGTGAAAAAAGGAAAAATTAATTGAAATTCATTTTTATTGATAATGATCATTAACATTTCTAAAAGATCACTTATAACCAAAAATGATATAGAAGACATTAATAATATAATGACAAAGAAAACTGAATAATGACAAAATGCCACTTTTTAAAGGAGAAGAATCCACATATCCATGCAAAAAAAATCATTTACTTGGTTAATGAATAAAGATTTAATAAGCTCTGAACAGGCATAAATCCTACTACCTCATTTTCTGATCATAATAAAATACAAACAATTAAAACCAACTGTAGATTTGAAATAAATAAATGATTCATCTAAGGAATTACTTCATCAAAGATCAAATAAACATGCAACTAGAGATAATATCAAAAATAATGAAAATGATAACCCAATCCCAGCTCTTACAAATCCTCAAAATTTGTTACTTGGGTAGTGGTACAAGAGGAAAATGCAATTTGATGCACAAAGTTATATTTCATTTTTATATTTGTCATGGAAATGTGAAGTATATGGAAAAGTAGAGAGAAAAATATAACAAACCCTCATGGTACCTAGTTTTAATTATTAGTTGAGGTGTTCAAATCTGGATCTAAATAATGTCCATTTGGTTAATACATCTTTCAAGTCCATTTTAATATAGAAGTCCTCTCTTTCATATCAATCCTTAGATCGATAACTAAGGATTGATAACTAAGATTAGATCATTTATTCTATAGACTTTCCTATGTTCTAGATTTTTCTGCTTATAGATGCTTAGTATTATTTACACATATCTCAGTGCCCAGAATTTCCTATAAACCGGTAGTTAGCTATAGCAGCTGGATCAGATTTGGGCTTGAATTTTTTGGCATGAATATTTCATAGGTGCTGTGTACTTCTATCAGAGGCAAAAAATGTTCAATGGCTGCTCTTTATGTGATATTAATAGTCATTGATGACCATCAAGTAGAGCCATTCTTTCATTGAGTTTTGCAAAGTGGAAATATTATAATTCTCATTTCTTCTTTATTCCTTAGGTTGGAATAATCCTTTAAAGAGAGCTGTCTATCTTCAGCAAGATACCCTGAATTATAGCTAACACAGGAAAGGCAGGTCAAATGTTTGATGTGTTCCCTACATTTACAAATTCTCAGAGTAATGTGTTGGTTTCCTAATATCACCCAAAGATTATTAATGTCAATTTTTAAGTATTGTTATGAACTTAAAACTTTTAACATATTTCATACAATTTAATCTATTACAGTTCTTTCCTTCCTTTCTTTTTTTCCCCATTCCCTTCTTATATTATTCTTTCCTTCCTTCCTTTTAGTTTTTTCTCAGAATATCCTAATTTTGGCAAGTGGAAGCAATTTCAAGCTCTGTCACTGTGACACAACCTAGCAACCTTTCACAGCCTCCTTAGTTTCTGGTGTTAGGAGACGTTTTGGGCTCCATCTGTGTATTTCCTTCTCCAGATGCAGGTATCCGTCATTTCTTGAAAGGATAAATTAAAAAGTGCAATTCCAGGAATGTATTACTACAAACTATATGATTATTAAAAACCAGTCCTCAGTGCTGAGAGAGAGATGAATAAGCACAATTCAGTTGTCAGTCGGTCAGTCTATATACCTTTAGATGCAAATACCAGGTTTAACTATAAGTTCTATACCCATGTAGCAATTATTGTAAAGTTTTAATTTTTATAGTTTTGATTATGGTTTTTTCTCATGATTTACTGTGAGTGTGCTGTGCTTGGTCATCTTAAATATTTTGCTATAATCTGTCACAAAGTTCTAATTCCTAGTATAAGCTAATGCTTTATAAATTGTACCTGAAATTTAAAAAAAAAAGATGTATAATTTCGAGAAACCCAAACTAAACAGAAGGTATATATAAGGTTCAATAATATTTATTAATATGGACAACAGGGGGGAGGAGTCAAGATGGCGGAGAAGTAGCAGGCCGAGACTACTTCAGCTAGCCGGAGATCAGCTAGATAGCTTATCTAAAGATTGCAAACACCTGAAAATCCATCGGCAGATCGAAGAGAAGAAAAACAGCAATTCTGGAAACAGAAAACAACCACTTTCTGAAAGGTAGGACCCGCGGAGAAGTGAATCCAAAGCGACGGGAAGATAGACCCCGGGGGGAGGGGCCGGCTCCCGGCAAGCGGCGGAGCAACCGCGCACAAAATCAGGACTTTTAAAAGTCTGTTCCGCTGAGGGACATCGCTCCAGAGGCTACCCGGGGCAAAGCCCACACGGGGTCAGCGTGGCCTCAGGTCCCGCAGGGTCACAGAAGGATCGGGGGTGTCTGAGTGTCGCAGAGCTTGCAGGTATTGGAATGGGAAAGCCGGCTACAGAGACAGACCTGACAGTAAGCTCGCAGCTCGGGGTGACCTTGAACCGGTCGCAGGCTCGGTGAGCTCGGAGCGCGGCCGGAGGTCAGGCAGACGGGAGTAACTGGGTGCGGTTCTTTGAGCGCGCACTGAGGAGTGCGGCCCTGGGCTCTCGGCTCCTCCAAGCTGGAGACCAGGAGGCCGCCATTTGTATTCCTGTCCTCCGAACCCTACAGAAAGCGCTTAGGGAACAAAAGCTCCTGAAAGCAAACCCAAGCGGATTACTCACCCCGGCCCCGGGTAAGGGCGGTGCAATTCCGCCTGGGGCAAAGACACTTGAGAATCACTACAACAGGCCCCTCCCCCAGAAGATCAACAAGAAATTCAGCCGAGACCAAGTTCACCTACCAAAGAGTGCGGTTTCAATACCAAGGAGAGCAGCAGAATTCTAGAGGAGGAGAAAGCAAAGCACGGAACTCATGGCTTTTGCCCTGTGATTTTTTTTAGTCTTGCGGTTAATTTAATTTTTTTCTTTTTCATTTTTTGTTTTTTTTTCTTGCCTTCGGGTAAAATTTTTTTTAACTGTTACCTTTTTCTTTTTTAACGATTTTTTACTAGTTTATCTAATACATATATTTTTTCTTTTTTATATTTTTCTTAGGTGTTTTCTTTTTTTTTAAATTCTTTTCTTTTTTTTTTCTTTCTTTTTTCTTTTCTTTTTTTTTTTTTCTTTTTTTTCTTTCTTCCTTTTTGAACCTCTTTTTATCCCCTTTCTCCCCCCTCACGATTTGGGATCTCTTCTAATTTGGTTAAAGCATATTTTCCTGGGGTTGTTGCCACCCTTTTAGTATTTTACTTGCCCCCTCATATACTCTTCTCTGGACAAAATGACAAGACGGAAAAATTCAACACAAAAAAAAGAACAAGAGGCAGTACTGAAGGTTAGGGACCTAATCAATACAGACATTGGTAATATGTCAGATCTAGAGTTCAGAATGACAATTCTCAAGGTTCTAGCCGGGCTCAAAAAAGGCATGGAAGATATTAGAGAAACCCTCTCGGGAGATATAAAAGCCCTTTCTGAAGAAATAAAGGAACTAAAATCTAACCAAGTTGAAATTAAAAAAGCTATTAATGAGCTACAATCAAAAATGGAGGCTCTCACTGCTAGGATAAATGAGGCAGAAGAAAGAATTAGTGATATAGAAGACCAAATGACAGAGAATAAAGAAGCTGAGCAAAAGAGGGACAAACAGATACTGGACCACGAGGGGAGAATTCGAGAGATAAGTGACACCATAAGACGAAACAACATTAGAATAATTGGGATTCCAGAAGAAGAAGAAAGAGAGAGGGGAGCAGAAGGTATACTAGAGAGAATTATTGGGGAGAATTTCCCCAATATGGCAAAGGGAACGAGCATCAAAATTCAGGAGGTTCAGAGAACACCCCTCAAAATCAATAAGAATAGGCCCACACCCCGTCACCTATTAGTAAAATTTACAAGTCTCAGTGACAAAGAGAAAATCCTGAAAGCAGCCCGGGAAAAGAAGTCTGTAACATACAATGGTAAAAATATTAGATTGGCAGCTGACTTATCCACAGAGACCTGGCAGGCCAGAAAGAGCTGGCATGATATTTTCAGAGCACTAAATGAGAAAAACATGCAGCCCAGAATACTATATCCAGCTAGGCTATCATTGAAAATAGAAGGAGAGATTAAAAGCTTTCAGGACAAACAACAACTGAAAGAATTTGCAAACACCAAACCAGCTCTACAGGAAATCTTGAAAGGGGTCCTCTAAGCAAAGAGAGAGCCTACAAGTGGTAGATCAGAAAGGAACAGAGACCATATACAGTAACAGTTACCTTACAGGCAAAACAATGGCACTAAATTCATATCTCTCAATAGTTACCCTGAATGTTAATGGGCTAAATGCCCCTGTCAAAAGACACAGGGTATCAGAATGGATAAAAAAACAAAACCCATCTATATGTTGCCTCCAAGAAACTCATTTTAAGCCCGAAGACACATCCAGATTTAAAGTGAGGGGGTGGAAAAGAATTTACCATGCTAATGGACATCAGAAGAAAGCAGGAGTGGCAATCCTTATATCAGATCAATTAGATTTTAAGTCAAAGAGTATAATAAGAGATGAGGAAGGACACTATATCATATTCAAAGGGTCTGTCCAACAAAAAGATTTAACAATTTTAAATATCTATGCCCCCAACGTGGGAGCAGCCAACTATATAAACCAATTAATAACAAAATCAAAGAAACACATCAACAACAATACAATAATAGTAGGGGACTTTAACACTCCCCTCACTGAAATGGACAGATCATCCAAGCAAAAGATCAGCAAGGAAATAAAGGCCTTAAACGACACACTGGACCAGATGGACATCACAGATATATTCAGAACCTTTCATCCCAAAGCAACAGAATACACATTCTTCTCTAGTGCACATGGAACATTCTCCAGAATAGATCACATCCTCGGTCCTAAATCAGGACTCAACCGGTATCAAAAGATTGGGATCATTCCCTGCATATTTTCAGACCACAATGCTCTAAAGCTAGAACTCAACCACAAAAGGAAGTTTGAAAAGAACCAAAATACATGGAGACTAAACAGCATCCTTCTAAAGAATGAATGGGTCAACCGGGAAATTAAAGAAGAATTGAAAAAAATCATGGAAACAAATGATAATGAAAATACAACGGTTCAAAATCTGTGGGACACAACAAAGGCAGTCCTGAGAGGAAAATATATAGCGGTACAAACCTTTCTCAAGAAACAAGAAAGGTCTCAGGTACACAATCGAACCCTACACCTAAAGGAGCTGGAGAAAGAACAAGAAAGAAACCCTAAGCCTAGCAGGAGAAGAGAAATCATAAAGATCAGAGCAGAAATCAATGAAATAGAAACCAAAAAAACAATAGAACAAATCAACGAAAGTAGGAGCTGGTTCTTTGAAAGAATTAATAAAATTGATAAACCCCTGGCCAGACTTATCAAAAAGACAGCAAGACAGAAGAAAGGGAAATTAAGGAGTCAATCCCATTTACAATTGCACCCAAAACCATAAGATACATAGGAATAAACCTAACCAAAGAGACACAGAATCTATACTCAGAAAACTATAAAGTACTCATGAAAGAAATTGAGGAAGACACAAAGAAATGGAAAAATGTTCCATGCTCCTGGATTGGAAGAATAAATATTGTGAAAATGTCTATGCTACCTAAAGCAATCTACACATTTAATGCAATTCCTATCAAAGTACCATCCATCTTTTTCAAAGAAATGGAACAAATAATTCTAAAATTTATATGGAACCAGAAAAGATCTCGAATAGCTAAAGGGATATTGAAAAAGAAAGCCAACGTTGGTGGCATCACAATCCCGGACTTCAAGCTCTATTACAAAGCTGTCATCATCAAGACAGCATGGTACTGGCACAAAAACAGACCCATAGATCAATGGAACAGAATAGAGAGCCCAGAAATAGACTCTCAACTCTATGGTCAACTAATCTTCGACAAAGCAGGAAAGAATGTCCAATGGAAAAAAGACAGCCTCTTCAATAAATGGTGCTGGGAAAATTGGACAGCCACATGCAGAAAAATGAAATTGGACCATTTCCTTACACCACACACAAAAATAGACTCAAAATGGATGAAGGACCTCAATGTGCGAAAGGAATCCATCAAAATCCTTGAGGAGAACACAGGCAGCAACCTCTTCGACCTCAGCTGCAGCAACATCTTCCTAGGAACAACGCCAAAGGCAAGGGAAGCAAGGGCAAAAATGGAACTACTGGGATTTCATCAAGATCAAAAGCTTTTGCACAGCAAAGGAAACAGTTCACAAAATCAAAAGACAACTGACAGAATGGGAGAAGATATTTGCAAACGACATATCAGATAAAGGACTAGTGTCCAGAATCTATAAAGAACTTAGCAAACTCAACACCCAAAGAACAAATAATCCAATCAAGAAATGGGCAGAGGACATGAGCAGACATTTCTGCAAAGAAGACATCCAGATGGCCAACAGACACATGAAAAAGTGCTCCATATCACTCGGCATCAGGGAAATACAAATCAAAACCACAATGCGATATCACCTCACACCAGTCAGAATGGCTAAAATCAACAAGTCAGGAAATGACAGATGCTGGCGAGGATGCGGAGAAAGGGGAACCCTCCTACACTGTTGGTGGGAATGCAAGCTGGTGCAACCTCTCTGGAAAACAGCATGGAGGTTCCTCAAAATGTTGAAAATAGAACTGCCCTATGACCCAGCAATTGCACTATTGGGCATTTACCCTAAAGATACAAACGTAGTGATCCAAAGGGGCACGTATACTCGAATGTTTATAGCAGCAATGTCCACAATAGCCAAACTATGGAAAGAACCTAGATGTCCATCAACAGATGAATGGATCAAGAAGATGTGGTATATATACACAATGGAATACTATGCAGCCATCAAAAGAAATGAAATCTTGCCATTTGCGACAACATGGATGGAACTAGAGAGTATCATGCTTAGCGAAATAAGTCAAGCAGAGAAAGACAACTATCATATGATCTCCCTGATATGAGGAAGTGGTGATGCTACATGGGGGCTTAAGTGGGTACGAGAAGAATAAATGAAAGAAGATGGGATTGGGAGGGAGACAAACCATAAGTGACTCTTAATCTCACAAAACAAACTGAGGGTTTTTGGTGGGAGGGGGTTTGGGAGAAGGGGGTGGGATTATGGACATTGGGGAGGGTATGTGTTTTGGTGAGTGCTGTGAAGTGTGTAAACCTGGTGATTCACAGACCTGTACCCCTGGGGATAAAAATATATGTTTATAAAAAATAAAAAATTATATTAAAAAAAAAAGAAAGAAAAAAAAATATGGACAACAAAACTTAATGTCCATTAGCAACAAAAATTAAATACAACATAAAGCAGGGTTTTTAAAAAATTTTTATTTATTTATTTGATATAGATAGAGAGATCACAAGTAGACAGAGAGGCCAGCAGAGAAAGAGGGGAAGCAGGCTCCCTGCTGAGCAGAGAGCCAGATGCGGGCTCGATCCCAGGTCCCTGAGACCATGATCTGAGCCGAAGGCAGAGGCTTAACCTACTCAGACACCCCAGCGCCCTAACATAAAGTAGTAATTATAAGAATATAAACTTAATATAAGATAATCCCGTAAGTGTATAGAATTTTCAGGACCCACTTTTAAATGACTCTTACTTTATTGCTTGCTTACGTATGTCTCTGCCTGTATGCAGGCATTCGTGTCTGTACATCAGAGAGACAGCAGAGTATCAGGGTTAAGAATATGAATTATGGAGCCAGGCTGCCTCAGTTTAAATCAGGGCTTCCTCTTTTAGTAACCGTGTACCTCAAAAGGAGTCTCCTAACTCCTCTCTGTTTCAATTTCTTTGCCTTTTACATGCCATTATTGTGAGAATTTAAATGAATACAGGTCTATAATTGCTTATCCTAATTCAGAACTATGATGACATTGTTTATAAGTTTTCAATGTCCCCCTTGGTTTTTCTATAAAATGATCTGATCACAGTATGTTGCTGTAGACCAGACTGGAGAATTCTTACGTTTCCATGTCTGAGCACAGGCTATTGATCTTTCATATTCTCCTTAATTTTCTTGATTATGATTGCATCTTTTCAACATCCATCAGTTTCTCTTTTTAAAGAGAAAATGAGGGCACCTGGGTGGTTCAGTCAGTTAAGCGTCTGCCTTCAACTCGGGCAGGCTCCCTGCCCCACTCCCTCCCTCTGCTCCTCCTCCTCACTCTTGTAAGTGCTCTCTCTCTCCCTCTGATAAATAAATAAAGTCTTTAAAAAAATGGAAAAAGTGTTTTAAGACTGGTCAGGATTATCTCATTTCTGAAAACATACTTATTATTTTCCTTACTATCATTTATTGATCTATATTATATTCTATTGGTATATACATGTAAAGTAAACATATGAAGTACATCATATTTGATTAAAACACAAGCAGAACCAAAAATGATGTTGCTCTAATATCAGTGATTTGATTGTCTGTTCTGGATTATTAGTCAGTTTGTGAATGGCTAAAAGCATTATACAATCATTTGAGTGTCTAATTTTACCTTTCATTCTAAGACATTAAATATGAATAGTCAAGAAAAACAATTTTTAAAGCATCCACGATAAAATGTCAACTTTTTAAATGAATGGCCTCTCTGTCTAGTGCTTAATGACTCCCTGTGTTCACCCTGGGAAGTGAACAAGGTACACATTTAATAGTGGAGGAACAATGCCACTGAGGAAAGTCTGAATGCTTTATCCACAACACACAGACATTTTAAAATAAATCACCAGGCGTTAAATTGCAGAGGTCTACATAAACATACCAGTTTCTACTTCTCATTTCTCATTCTTTTTCTTCACTAAACCCACATGAAGCACTAGTGCTCTCAAATATTTGACTCTCTAAGTAACTCAAAACATCTTCACACAGTGGCCACTCTGAGTCCTTTCCTCTTCCCTGACCTTTATCAAATAGTCATTTATTACAGTTTTTTTCTCCCTTGCCATTTGAAATGGAAACCTATTTATTTCTTCCATTTCATTCTCTTAGATATATACTATCTCTTTCTATATGCACCTGGAAAATTTAATAGTTGGCAGCGTCTCATCTCTCAGGTGATAATTTCTGAAGTTCTTTGTAATTCCTGAGGACTAATATACACGAAAACCATTTTGGGGGCCAAATGCACTGTTCTTGATTTACTATATAGCACTCCTTTTAATTTCTGAATGTATATGGAGTTGTCAATGAGGTCAAAATTAGTTTTGGGTGACAAAAGACACTACTGCAATGCCTCTCTTTAGATTTGAAGGGCTATAAAATTCAATAGAGAACAAAAATGACTTTCATGAAAAAAGAAGTAGAGGCCATTATAGAAAGAAGAGACTCTGAAACCTAAGTTGTCAGTTTCATCTATCTGAATAATTGAATATTGAGTGTACCTCATACCAAAAGGTATGAAAATGTCTCAAGATTTAATTTTTCATCTTTTTGATCCAAGTAGATCAAAGTCCCCGACAAGAAACTTTCCACAGTCTACATATAGAAGCTCCAAAGAACTTTTGTCAGCCAGTTTCTTTACCGGTATAACAATCCACCAGTGAGGTTTACTCCTAACTGCTGTATTTCTGTATAAAAAATGATAAAACTGGATGACTTCAGTTATTACAATTTCTAAGCCAGTGGTGCAAGCTAATTTTATATTTAAGATATAAAATAAAAATTGTATAAAACACACTATCTGAACTCTTTTCATAAAACATCATAATCCAATATGGTTTTTGAAAGAAATCACAGAATGAAAAGTTCATACAACTTTCTGAAAAATCGATTTCTAACTTTTGTATTTTAAAGGAAAATGAAATAAAAAGAGGTCCAATAACACTTAAGGTCCATTGGTGCCAATAAAGTCTATTTTTTTCTGTCAAAATCCTTCTTAACCTGTTGTGAAGACAGCAAGATAAATGTAAAGTGTCAATCATTTCTATGTGAATACATTGTGATGTCAAAACAGAGGAATGTGGATTTCTAATAAGAATGTGCTGTAAGTAAACACAAAATTTGGCATAGCGTCTACAGAATGGACAAAACAGACCAGATCACATTCATTTATATTCTAAGTTTCTCTCCCTTTTTTCCCAAAAGCACAAATTATTTCTATAGCACCAGTAAACTTGACTTATGCCCTGACATTCTACAATTCTTCAAAGTTATTCTTCATATTTCAACCCACTGAAAAGCTCACTGATTTGGAAATATACCTCATAGTCTTAACAAATAAAAATATCATTCATATCAAATAAAAGAAATGTACACTGAAGCAGTCAAAGAAGTAGAGTAATAGAGATATACTGCTTTTATCCTCAAGGAGAGACAACAGGTACATGAAGAAGATGAAGGGGACAAAAATAATACTCTTTTTAAAACATACATACAAAAACAGATACCTGGTATATTTTTGGAATTTTTATTTTATGGAAGGAGATTAAAAAGTAATTCTGAAGTAGCTCTGGAAATGGGTGATAATGAAAAAGGACTGGGAAACACTGAACATAGCCCCATTAACTAAGAAAAGAAATTAGTAATAGGATGCAAGTGGCGGAACCATAAAATCATGGAAATTTAACTCAGAGACAAAAGGAGTTTGAACTCTAACACTGAGGAGATAGTCGGTGGAAAAGAGTCAAGTCAGAAAAATTTCGATTTAAGTTACATTTCAACTTTTCATCAGACATGTGCCTTTATCTAATTACTTACCTTTCCTGAACCTCATTTTCCTAAATCTATAATGAAGATAAGAAACAAACTTGCTAGATTTTTTAAAAGCTTATTAGATTTTTGAACTCAATGCAATAATGTAAACAAATACTTAGTACAGCATCTAATACACTGACAGTAACAAATGGTATTAAGTAAATACTAAGTATGTAATATTTCTAAATTAAAAATTTATATCGACAAACTGAAACACCAAGGCAATGTCTAGTCTTCAAAACCCTACAGAATGACATTAAAAGATAGATTCAAATTAAAATAGTTTGAAAATAAAAGAGTTCCTTAGCAATCAGAATGCTCAAACTAAGATTAGTGAAGGAAGCTTTACAACCTCTATTTCTATACAATTTTAGGTGACTACACCTCCATCTGTTCAAGATGATTTATACATTCATGAGCCTTAAGGAGAGGGGCTAGACCAGATGGTCTGGAATTCTCCTCCATCTCTATTATTTTCAAACCTCAAATAGTTTGTGTTAAATACGCCAGCTTCAAATCATATATAATGGATCTAATGGAAAGGAGAGGACTCTAGCCCATGTTCTAAAGGACACAGTAACTTACATTTTGAAACAATTTGTTTAGCATGGGAAATTTTGTCAGAAAAAAACAAATGATGACTGCATTCATAATTAACAGTTTCAGGGCTATCTAGAATATAAATCAGAGAGAAACAATATTTGATTAATGCATTACTGAAAGTTCATGTTCTTATAGCCCTATGTGAATTGTCAGTGTGTATTCCATAGCTCATTATGATTTATCTTCATCAGCCATAGGCCAAAATTACCAGACTCCAATTACTTTGCTTCCCAGTATCAAGAGAAAGAGAGAGAGAAAAATTATGTCAGTCTACCACAGGAGATGGCTTAAAATGCCTGAGGTAAAGAAAGTAATCTACTGTTCTCTGACATTCACTGCCTGAAAGTCATTCACATTAACAACCATTCAAACTTGTTTAGTACAAGCCAATTGCTTCTATTTCCCTCTTGTCAGTTACATTAGCTTCAATTCAAATTTAGCTCTTATAAAATTAAAAAAAATAAAACTTTGGCAAAGTCTGACAGGGGCATATATGGGTCCTGACAGAACATAATGCTTTTGAATTTACCAAGTTTAATATAATAATTTTCAAATTTTGATTTTCACAAACAACAGTCTACCCTTTAGAACATATGCTCGTTTTCATTCTCTTATTTTTTGTCCTTAAACCAGAGTGTGACGATGGGCAAATGAATGTGTTTATCCAGATAAAGAGAAGAAAAAGAAAAATCCTTCACTTATTACTAAATACAGCAGCAACAGAAAAAAACAAATATCCTTAATTTGAACAAAGACTATGCCATTATTTATTGTTATGAGATAGAGATCAAGTTACATACATTTCAAACTGCATAATATAATCTAATATTCTTTCACTAAGAACTATTATACTCATATAACAGCCCATTAACTTCCAGACAATTTAGAGCTCACAAGGTTAACATCAGCACTACAAAAAGGAAATGGGTGACATTTAAATAACAGTAAGTGCCAATATACTATTACACAACCTAATGGAGATATTAGTTTTGATGTTTATCTATTCTGTAGCACTTCAGGACTTTGCTGTTTGACAAGTGGATTAACTAATTATGGGCATTATGCAAGACATCAATCTTATATGTGTGAATAAAAATGTACAATATATAATGCAACTACCAATGAACTGAATCTACCCTGTTTCCCCTCCCCCCCCCACTTTTGCTATATTTCATCTTGTTTTCTCCTCTGTCTCTGTGGATGAGTTTGTAAGTTTGTATGTAAGAGAGAAAAGACCTTGGAACAGCTATTTCTAGGTTTACCAAGTGTGTCTGTGGTGGGAAAAGCCAGAATTTGGGCACAGTTGGTAATACTCACTAAAACAGTCTTAAACTTCCTACATGTAGAGAAAGAGCTTGAGGTAAAAGCAATAGATCCAATTATATTTAGAAATAATTAATCGTCAAATCTGGGGTGAAGGCTGCATTTCAATTAAAAAATGAGTCAAATATTTCTTTCTGTGTTCAATTAAAAAAGAAAGAGTAGACTCTTTCCAGTTAACTCTACCTGGGTGAGGTCCATTAATGTTTAAAATCGAGCAGTGAAACATTAAGGAACCTTCAAATATTGAAAAGATCTGCAACAGTATTCTTCTCAAAGATGATGATCGAGACCTCATAGAAAAATGGAACATGGACATCAACACTGACAGTCTCTTCTGTTTCCTTTTCTATGTGATTAGCACAATTTTAGGTATCCTCATTACTTTATCACTGTATCACTTTTCTTCTTAAAGTTATTTCAAACCATCACCATGAAACCTAAGATAAGGAATGTGATGTTTCTCTGCCATCATTTATTAAAACAAAATCTTTTTCTCCCTCATGAGAAATTTTTATAAATGAGTTACATTCTGCCCTTTCTTCATTGTGATGTTTTGAATGTGTTTGGGCTAGAACAGATGTAAATAAGTTACTGCTTTTTCTTTCCCCTATTATATGAGCTATATTTATCCCATAAAAAACACGAGACAATGTGATTAAATAGTTCAGTAAAAAAAATATGTCTCAACTTCCCTTAAAATTTATGCTTGATGGCCGAGAAAATGGAGAAGTGTCATATTTGATAAAGACGGTTAAAAGCAAGCTGAGTTAGCTTAACAATTACAGAAAAAAGTTCTTACACTTTTTTATGCCATGACTCCCTTTGACAGTCTAATGAAGTTAGACTTCGGTTAGAGTAAGGTTTCCAAAAGCATAAAATACAGAGAATTGCACTGGAAACCAGTTATAATGGACAACAGCTACTAAATCATGTTATATATGTAATACAGTAATATATGTATTAATTTGGTAATGCATTAAATAGAGGCAGGTCTTACAACTACTCAAATCCCAAAGTAGTGATAAGAGTAAATGATATTCCATGCTGTCTATAATACCTGTAATATGATATGAAAATACCTGTGATGTTTGTTGGAAACTTGGAAACCAAGTCACCAATGTTACTAATACTATTGTAGGTTGTGGCCTTTATTCATAATGAGAGGAAACATTAAATTACAATTGGAGATTAGTAAAAATAAGATGTAATTTTTTTCATGTACAAATTTTCAACTGGCCTGAGTTCAATTCAAGAACACCCAGGTTTAAGAACCCATTTGAAAGAAATAGTTTCCACTCTCCTCCATCATCTTCTTCTCTTGAATAGCTCCCTCCCATCACACACACCAATACCTTACTGCCTATTACCTTCTGGAGGACACCTTGTAACCAACTCTAGGTTATTCTTCTTTCAGTAATGGCCAATGCTGAACTTAATATATAGAAACCCTTAAATACATATATAAACATCCATATATAAATATATTATAAAGGGAACATTAATGATGAATGAGAGACAGAGGCAATACATTGAGGCAATAGTTCAAACCCAGGGTATAACTCTCATCATGAAGACATGGCCACTATTTTTTAATGAAGCATAATCCTATTCTTCATTATCACAAGTTGTGACCCTATGTTTCTTTCTCAGCTGCTTCCTCCATAACACAAAATCTTTACCCACTATTTATACTGGATTATTAATTGGTTTATACTTTAACTGGGTTTTGTGTACAATATTACCATGAAACTGGCTGTCCAATATACTATGGTTTCTTCTGGTAAAACTACAACCCTTCAACCCTTCTAACTAGTGATTAAAAAAAAAATGTACATCTGCTTTGACGCCATTAATACTGAATTAATATTTCCATTTAAACTAATTTCTGTATTTTAATCATTAGCTGAGATGAACTGGTTTGCTGATGTGTATTTAATAAATGCAGCCTCAAAAGAGCATAAAATAAAGATACAGATGGGGATTGTGGAAGATTAAAAAAACACTTAAAAATCACTGCAGGTGGAAGGAAGGTGAGAGGAAAGAATGTGTAAAAAGGCAGACAAGAGACATAAAAATAAAATTTGCTAAAGAAAAACAGAGAAACAGTCAAGTGTTCTGCATATTTTCAAATATAGGTCAGATAATAAAAATGTTCCAATTGTAAACAATGAAAGTTCAAAGAAGAGAGTGTAAAACAAAAAGAGATGACACTTAACATTGATACATTTCACTAAGAAGAAAATCCAAATGGCGAATGACCAGATGAGATGTTTAAGCTTGGGATAATTAGATATATAATTAAGTAACTATGACTAGAAACACAAAAACAGTTTTACAGTCAAGCTACCAAAAGTTAACATCTAACACTACTGAATATTTGTGAAAAAGTCTAGAAATTGGGACTTCACCAATTTTGATGGTAAGAATATTAATGAGTCTCATATTCATGAGATTTTGGAATGCAATTTGATAATTTCTAGGAGTGGTAAAAATGGATATACCACATGACAGTGCCATTTCAATTTTAGTTACATACCATAGAAAAACTTGCATATGTTTACAAGAAGGCATATATAGTACAAACAATATTCATAACAGCATTGCTTATAACTGAAATAAAACTGAAATTATTCAAATGACCATCTATAAAAGAATGATACTAAACAAAAAGTTATAGATTTTTTAATCTTTCAACTATAAAACTAATAAACTAGATTAATATAATTCTAAGTAGATAAATATTATAAACAGGATATGAATAAGATAAAACTAAATAATATTATAAACAGGATAAAACCTAAAACCAAAGGAAATGTTACTTCTTATATTTGTTTATATATTTAATACATATTTCTAAAATACCTTCAAAACACTGCATTCTCTAAAATAACCGAATGGAAAAAACCCAGTCAAAAGGGACATATGAAATAAAGAACACATGGGTCGATACGTAAGGACTAGTTAAAAACACCTAAATCTGGAACTGGGTTGAAACAGGAGAGACAATATTGGCTACAAAATGGAAGACAAATGTTATATAATACCACAGTATAAAGTAACAATGTTTCTAAGGCATTATTAATTACTAATTATGTAGCAGTGAACTAGGATTTTCATGTTTATAGTAAAATGTTGAGTTACCATCCCAAGTAAAAATATAGAAACTGCATTTCAGAAAATAGTAATTCTAATCTTTTAATATTTTTCATAATCCATTTTTTTAACTTGTGTAAATTAAAATACACTTGACCTCATTACTAGATTAGTTTCCCACATTATAACAAATACATGTTCCTTCAGACAGATCTCACAGGTATAATTCTACATATGTTTGCATGGAGATATGTACATCCTGCAAATTCTATGCTTGCGAGGTCAGGTTTAGAACAGCCATGAAATCACCCAGGACTTTCGGGCACATTGCATTAAAACATAAATAAAGGAAGGAACCAAAGGAGGGAA
This sequence comes from Mustela putorius furo, assembly GCF_011764305.1. Lineage (NCBI taxonomy): Eukaryota > Metazoa > Chordata > Mammalia > Carnivora > Mustelidae > Mustela > Mustela putorius. Next base: position 25,246,084 of record NW_025422015.1, on the reverse strand, counting down.
CAAAAGAACACTAATGATGGAAAAATCTTACCTAGCTGATAGTCATCATGTCAGTTTTACTTAGTTTCCCACTTTATTGTTATATGAAACAATTAAATTATGTATTGTGAAGAACTAGGGTGCATAGAATACATTTTGCAAATTATTTGGTTTGATCACTCACCCTTCCCTCTCTTTCTCCTCTTCACACACATACCACCCCCCACATACACATACACACACATAGAGAGAGATGTATAAAATGAAGTTCACCAGAAAAGCTAATGACCATTTTTTCTGCATGATAGGGGTTTTAGGTGATTTGGGTTTTTTTTCCTTTGTACACTTGTTTTCCACATTTAAAACTGTGATAGAAATACAAGAAAAAATCAAATTAAGTTCCGTTACTGAAAACAATTAGTAGAAATAAATTTTATCTTTAAAACATTTGCATACATAAAGTAATACAAAGCAGACGTAAAACGTATGCCCAGCTAGGAATGTAAAATAAGCAAGATTTTCAGGGCACCTGTGTGGCTCAGTAGGTTCAGCCTCTGCCTTTGCCTCAGGTCATGATCTCAGGGTCCTGGGATTGAGCCCCACATCGGGCTCTCTGCTCAGTGGGGAGCCTACTTTCCCCCTCTCTCTCCTCCTGCCTCTCTGCCTACTTGTGATTTCTCTATCAAATAAATAAATAAAATTTAAAAAAAATAAGCAAGATTTTCATAACTAATAATAAAAGGATTTTAAAAATTTTCTTCACATTGCCTTCACTAAGAAAAATGTTCAAAAATATCTCTGCCTTAGTAAAATCCATAATAAAATTTATTATAAAATTATATGGTACTATGAATGCTCAAGTATTTATTAAAAATTAATAAACTAAAACCAAATCTAACCTCTTTGTAAAAGTCTATATCATAAAACATTTGCAGTTCAATTGGTTAGAGAAAAGATGAGAAAAAGGAAAATGGATATGTAAAAAATTTTAAACTAAAACACCATTGAACATTTATCAAAATTCTGCAAGATAAATGAATTTCTAGACTTAGTTGTCAGCTATAAGAGTATTTCTTCTAGATCTTGATAAGGACAATGTTACTAAAATTCTTACCAACAGGTCTTCCTTTTGGCTTTAGTATTAACTGTTCATAACCAATTTGCTCACAGCGTCCAGACAAAATAATTTGGTAACAACACAGAACGGAGAGATATTTACAAGGATTGCCTGAAGGATATGTGTTACAGATATTCCTCTAGACAAACACCACTGTATCCCTGAATCAAGCCTGAGCCCAATAGATTTTTTTCTCTTATCAAGGTATATTTTTCTGAAGCAACTAATATTTTATCTCATGAAAACTGACTTCTGTGGATAAGATTATGGATTTTGGAGACAGCATTATCTGGATTCACATCCCAGCTCAACCAGTTAATAGTAATGTGACTTCAGACAAAACGTTTGATTTCATTGAGAGTCCTTTTCTGCCACAGATAAAATAGAACAACATCACCACTTTGGAGATTCATGGCAATGATTAAATAACATAATTATATTACAAAGGCCACGTACAACTTTTAGACTACTATGTGATTGATAAACACTAGTTCTTTAAACATAAATAATATTGAATAGTATATTTACTGATTGATACAAACTTTGCTTTTACTACTAATCAACTCAGGACACAATCTATGATCTTCTTTATTAATACCAGATTCCACGACATAAATGTTTATTTTCCTATTACCCTCTGAATTTATCTATGGTTTTTCTTCCCGGGGTCCCTTTTCCTTCATGTTATTTATCAGTTTAGTGTTCTGTTCAATCTTGCATATTCTAGTAATTACTCTTGAAATTAAGAAGCATGTAGCAGGGGAGCCTGGGCGGCTCAGTGGGTTAACCTCTGCCTTCGGCTTAGGTCATGATCCCAGGGTCTTGGGATTGAGCCCTGCATCAGGCTCTCTGCTCAGCAGGGAACCTGCTTCCCTTCCTCTCTCTCTGCCTGCCTTTCTGCCTACTTGTGATCTCTGTCTTTCAAATAAATAAATAAAATCTTAAAAAAAAAAAAAAGAAGCATGTAGCAAATACATATATACTTTTATAAGTATATAAATAATAAAATAAATACTGGGTTTTTCAAATTATTAAGTAAACTTTATCCCAAACATGGGACTCAAACTCAGGACCCCAAAATCAAGATTTGCATGATCTACCAACTGAACCATTCAAGCACCCCATAAAGACTATGTGAATAATGTTTTATATCCTGTAAAATTAACATTGGTATTATGTTTTCTGTTACCTAAGATCAGATTATCGATATCATCAGGAAACAACTAGGAATAAAGTATTACTACTTCAGAATAAAATATTCAACTTGCCCCAAATTAATCGATAATAACAAAAAACTTACTTGAAATCAGGCAGTGTTTTTACGTGAGAAGTAGCCTGTGCTATGGCTTATACATAAATATGTATGAAAAACTCACCACAGTACAAAATACTATTACAGCTTGGTTGGTGAAAAAAGCAAAATGGTACAGAAACATATACATAGCTTGGGAAAATAATTTAATTTTAATAGCAAAGATTACATTAACGTATTGATTGCTGGCAAGCACTCTAACAAATATTATAAATCTTAAACATACAAGTTTAAATTAAAAAAAGAAACTATACTGGAAGTTAAAAAAAAAAAGAAAAAAAGCTTTCTGACATTACTATTTGCCATTGAAAAAGACTGTGATGATTCATTCTAAATTGAACAATATAAATTATTTTCTAATTTGTTATTCTAGTGTCTTTTTCATAATACTCTCACCTAGACCTGGTAGGGTTAAGTTACATTTTACAATACATGGTTGGTATTCAAAGGTAAATGGGTCACACAACTAGGTAGGTCATAGCAAAATTTCTACTTATATGCCTTTTCCAAATATAATTTAAGGACTGCTATTTATCCACTGCACCTGACCTAGCAATTTACTGAATTAAGTACTAAATAAAATTTTCCAGTGCAGGTATTATCACAATATATCTTTAAATAAAAATTCAACTGAAATTCTAGTCCAAGGCCAAATATTTTTAGTTTTGAAATTTTTAAGAATCTAACTTAAAACAACATTGTAAAGAAGCAAAGTGGTATTTTTTAAGCCTGTAAAAAGAAAATGACACTCAGAAGTTGAAATCCCCTCCAAACTACGTTACTGAAATGAAAAAGCTGCTGAATGATCTGTAAGTGCCAGAAAATATGTTCTCACACCAGCGTAATCTTAGATGTAAATCTTGAGATATGTCCCAAAATGGAGCAGTTAATTTCATTCTTTCATGCATTTTGATTGAAAAGGAAAAAGGGTTTTGCTTGAAATCAAACTGCCCAAACCTAAATTAATTGTAGAGTTCAAAGAACATGACTTTATAAAACCCTTAATTATACCTATTCACAGAAAAATGTGTGTGTGTATCCTGAACTAAATTTTCAATATTAACTTGCAACATCATTAGCACATTTAGTCCTTAAATGGATCCTTTCTGTTAATATGAATGATCCCAGTTTTAAAGCTATGGAAAGTAAGGTCAGAAAATTTAAATGAGCCATGAATTAGTGCCATTCATGTCCACTGTTAAACACCAATCTCTTCTTTCTACTTTGTTTCTGGTAAATTTTCTTCTTAGTATTTATTTTTATAAATAAATGACTTTAAATAATGTTGAGAGGCAATAAAACTAACTGTAAAATTATTACCTAATTGTTCTTATCACAATATATCTTTAAATAAAAATTATACCTTGATTTTCTCACTTACCATATTTTATTCAAATTAAGACTTTATACATATAATTTCACTGAGTATGCAATATTTGATACAGAGACAGCATAACTTATAAAATTATTCCCTTACTGTTGACTATTTAGTTTCTTTCCAATTTCCACTACTCTATACCATATTATTTTAAAACTATGTGTGTGGGGGTTGCCTGGGTGGCTCAGTTGTTAAATGTCTGCCTTCGGCTCAAGGTTATGAACCCAGGGTTCTGGGATCAAGCCCTGCATTGGGCCCTGCAGTGGGCTCCCACGCCCCATGCAGTGGCCCTGCAGTGGGCTCCCACTCCCCATGCTTGTGTTCCTTCTCTTTCTGTATCTTTCTCCGTCAAATAAAGAAATAAAATCTTAATATGTGTGTGTATGTGTGTGTGTTTTAAGTTGAGTTATCACAATGGAGATAACTGACCTAAACATTTTTATAACAAATTTCACACACTGTCTAGAACATGAGAGAAAATTATTTACATTTGTTTTGAAACAAAATAAATTAGCAGTGACAAAATGCTGAAATCCATTGAATGAATATTTTCAGGTGATCAAGGAGGCTTCTGTTTTAACTGTTTTATTACTCAATGTTATTTAAATTAGACTGTGAACAAACTTTTTAAATGACACATGGATTTCTGGAAGTATTAGTTCAGATACTATAATTAAAAATTTAATTTTGAATAACTCAAAGTTTTAAAAAAATTAGAAACTCCATGCCATGACTGCTATTAAGTTCACAAAGGCTCTTCCCGATTGCTGCCTGCCCATAGGAGCGTTGAGCATCCAGGAAGGGCAAGAATATCCACATCCCTGTATCTCTGTCCACATTTAATTTCTATCTAATCACATTGATATCAATACTATAATGATTTCTATGATTGTTCAGCACAGTCTACTCTACTGGGAGAGAAAGATAAAGAGGCTAAAGACGCAGGTAATTTCTGGCCATCTTATTTGGGAAATTAGGAAAACTATTCATTTTAGTGGGCATTTTCTAAAGTCTATATCCTAAATCGATGGCTTTGTTTACAATACAGATCTTAAGTGCTGTATTCAGCTCCCAGAGAAATAACTTCTTTCTCAAGAGTCCCACTTTGGGAGTTAGCCCTGAGAATTCATGGGTCATCTTCTAAAGACATAATGTAATGAGCCTTTTCCTGTTTATTTCAATGTAATAAACCTTCCTTCCATGAGAAGATACAGACGTAACAATTAAAGAAGAAAAATTAAACAACTACATCAATACCATCCATGACTGCAAATGACATTTTAGGAGACAAAAATCTCTAACTATAAAATTACAAAAGCAAAGTGGCAAAATGTTCCTATTTCACACCAACTGACAGATTGTGAAAAACTTTAAAGAGGCTAGGGTTATAGAGACTGTATATTAGGCCTTCTTAGAAAAAGAGCCCTCAAAAAAAGCAAAAACTTTGTGGATCCCTCTACTGTACACTGGTGTGCATGGATACATGTGTACACATGTAACTGAGAAAAATAATAAAACAAAGAAGTAAACTACACACTTCTAAGAAAAGCTACCTCCAGTCTCGATGTAAAATATTTCCTTGGTATAATGATACAGCTTATAAAAGAACAAGGAAGAAGGCTGAATCTAAACTTAGGGCAAAAGTGAGGGCAGAATGGGGTCAGGACAGAAAGAAAGGAGAATGGAAAAATAACACCTTAAGTAAAATTTTACTTTCGTCAATACAGTTAATCCAAAATCATTTCAGCCAGCATGTCACAACCCACTTATACATCAACTGGGTTTGAGTGACAAAAATTTGCCAAGCCAAAAGGGATGCAGTATTTGTCAAAAAAGACTGAATTGCACTTTCATATTAGTACAAAAAACGACAGTGCATGATGATTGCCACAAGCATGAGGTTGTTTAGGGGATAATTCGGGCACCTTAACAGTAGGTAGTAATGGAAAATGTCTATCTCTTTTTCTTTCCTTTCAAGGTAGGCACTTGTAATGTGCCTTGTTATACTGCCAAACCATTTCTCACTCCAAACTCCTTAAATACCACCTGTCCAAGCTGAAAATATATATTTTTTTAACTGAAGACATATGCAGTATTCCTTGCTGAAAACCACAATATAACAAATGCTTTATTGCCTCCCAGGAAAATTAAAATATCATGTACTATCTGTAATATAGGAGCAGCTCTGTTTCACTTCTGTTAACACAGGCATACATTTATTTCTCTGTTTTTTTAAGAATTTTGATGACTGGTCTATGAAATGACTGTAATAATGCCCTTCTATTTTTTGAAAGAACATTTCTAACTCTAGAAGAACTGCTTCATCAGATCAATTCTTAATTTTAAGATAATACCAGTATTATCCAATTTTAGCTTTATTATTACAAATATATGTATACATATTTCTGTCAAAACATATTTCCAGAAGCTTAGCAGATTTCCAAATCTGACACCTTCTCTCATAGCCAATTTTATATTAGAGGAGATATCCACGTCTTGTTAAAATATAATAAAGGAATTGATCGACCAATTTAAAATACATTGTGAGAGTCTTTTTTACTAAAATTGCACACAACTAAATAACTGATTAGACTAAACATGGCTTTAAAAAAGACTTACTGATTACAAAATTATAATTATAAAAATATTGTAACTTAAAGAAAAAGCGGTCAGCTAAAAAAAGTAGAACTCCAACTTAACCAGCCCATGTAATGAACATTACACAAAGACTAATGAATCATTTAAGGAATGAATCACTAGAGATGACCCATTTTTGTTTTGATAACAGGCAACTGAGGAGTCATTTCCTTAAAATGATATTTGTAGTGCTGTTTTATAATATAGTCTCAATCTTGCTGACCTACGTTTTAGTTTATAAGAACATTCCACTAAAATCTGACAGAGTAGAAGCACTTATTTCCTGTTCCTCACTCAATTCTCCATCTCTGGGGGAAAATCTTGGACAGTCTAGATATTTAACTTTATCCTAGAGAGTCTTCTCTTTTAAAGGTTTAGACAAACCAGACTAATTATTTTTAGCTCACAAACTCAAGAGTAGAATTTGATACAACACTGGAGAGAACAAGTTGTTAGAACTCAAAGTTCTAGTAAGGTATCTGTTCAAGACTGTCCCATACTAGCTTTGCAGAAAATGAGCACACCAGCACTGCTGTTAATCCCTAGTACACATGACCCTCTCCCTTCATGGTGTGGGGGTTCCCTGCAGAAAAGCACCATGAATCTTTGCAGGGAGGCACCATGAGAGGTCAGCGACCAATAGAGAAAAGAAGATACAAGTGAATTCAACAGGGTTCAGTTGGGTGGCTCTGCTAGTTATGGTTCTGCTTTTGGCTCAGGTCATGATACTAGGGTCCTGGGATTGAGCCTTAACAAAACCTTAAAAAGAAAAAAAGAAGTGAACTCAACAGACATAAGCCTATTTGCAAGTTTGCCCAGAATCAGCCGGTGAGAACCAACAGTAAACCAAATTTTGATTCTGCCCTTGGCATAATGCTCTCAGCTGCCCATTATGGGGAACACTTAAGTTGATTCTACGAATATCACATTAGAAAAACTCATCAGTCTTTCTAAAATACACTGAACAAGCTTAATATATTTGTAAACATAAAACACTGTATATTTTAAAGTTGGTTCTTTGCAAAAACATTAATAGTTTAAATAATCTGGACAGATACTGATGCATATAGTATAAAATAGTATAATAGTACATTCTCCCCCCAAAAGAGTATAATTTTTTCATGTTGAAAAAACTTCTAATTCAAGAAGAGCATACCCATGACTCCCAAAACCATGAATGAAAGTGTGATGACACCCAAATCCTTGTATCCTGCTCTATACCTTCTCTACTTACCTGTAGACCCATGAATGTTAGTTAACTGCCTACACCCAATTTCTTACTGCATAAACTAAACATGGTAACTTCTAACATTTTCCCCAAGGTTTAACTTAAGCCCCATCACAATATACCTTAATTTTCCAAGCCACAATTCACTTCCAATATGTCACAAAATTTGACTGATTGCGTCTCTCAAATCTCAACTCTGTCTCCTCATTGGAATTCTTATCTCCACTGCTTCAGTTCAGGCACGGATCAATTTTTCCTTACACTGAGGTAACAGCCTTCTAATCTCCCTGAAATCTTTCGATCCTTTTCCTAAACCACCACTAGGGAAATATTTCTTTAAAAAAAAAAAAAAAAAGATTTATTTACTTGAGGTGGGGGAGGGACAGAGGGAGGGAGAATCCTGAAATACACTATCTGCTGAGCAAAACACGATGTGGGCTCAATCCCAGGACCCTGAGATCATTAGCTGAGCTGAAATCAAGAGCCAGTCACTTAACTGAGTCACCCAGAAGCCCCACTAGGGAAATATTTCTAAAACACCCCGAATCATTCTAAACATGTTAATTAAAGAAAATAAAATTAAAATCATTCCCTACAACAAAATATTTTAATGTACTAGTGAAAAAAAGTAAGATGGACAGATGGAAAAATAAAAAATGGATAGGCGGACTGATAAATGATGTGGTAAATATAAAGAAACGTAAATTAAAGTGATAGATGTATGGGTATTCACCACATAATTCTTTTGGATTTTCTGCAAATTATAATTTTTGAAATATCAGAGAAGAGCTATTTTTAATGAAACGGCTAATATTTATTGTGTAGTAATGTAGTAATGGCTAATATTTATTGTGAGCTTCTAATGTGCTAAGTAGTATTTATCCAAGCATTGTTTCTAATGGTGTGCAAAAATATTTCACATTTTGGATGTTTTTGACTCTCCAGAAAATAGAGGAGGTGGTGAGGGAAAAAGCTCTGATTTGTTGCATTTGCCAATATCCATGCTGTAACACTCTGGCTACAATTTTTAAGCTTCCCAAGACTGAACTGGAAGAGATATGCATTAGTGTATCATCATATATTATCTCCAAATATACATAAAATAGACATAAATAGCTGGAAGAACATAGATAATGGTGCAATATATTTAAATAAGTAGAAGGCTTGAATACACAATACTTTTGTACAAAATATAACTAGCATAATTTTAAGTTTGTATAATTTTTAATAACAAGTTAACAACTGGATGGCAAAATTCCTAAAAATATAGCAATCAGTTTTCTGCTTTAGCACATCACTGATTATCTGACAAATATCAAATTAGGAAATTTCAATTTTTGATCATTATTTTACAGATGATAGTATAAAACATTAAAGAGACTTAAGTTACTTGCCCAACAGTAATTATTACAGCCAGTTTTTAATCTAGATTTTACTGACTCAAAAACCTTAACTCATAACTGCTAATTCTCAGAGTCTTCTGCCTAATGAAATTCTACTCTTACTTCAAGGCTCTTTTGTGCTCCCAGAGAGCCAAAAGCATCTCTATTATACCACTAATCAGTCTAATTATGTACCTACATGCCCATCTTCTAACCTCTCCAGGCAGCTCTGCATAGAAATTCACTCAGGCAGCCTGGATTTGCACCCAAGAGTTTATACTAGTGCCTGACACTTAATAAGTACTCACTACATGCGAACCATTATGACCATGATTCCTTAGACTTGGAGAGGTTACGGATCAGAGTCTTTGCCTTAGAATATCCGACACTTAAGGCAGTGTCTGGGACATAGGAGACAATCATGTAAAAGAAAGCAAGAAAGTACAATAACAATGATAGTCTTGGCTTTCTCATCAAACAGCTTTTTGATACTGATCAAATCAGTTCACAACGGTATCCAAGTGTGCAGAACGGTAATAGTGGGGAAACTGGACTTGATTAATTCTCAAGTACTTTCTTGTACAAAAACTTCATGGCTGCACACATGTCCTTGCACTTGCCAGTAAAGTGCATTGATACAATACTTACAAAGTAATTGATCAATACGCATCAAAAATTTTTCAGCCACGCAGAAGAATGATATGTGCAAAATTCTTATTGTAGCACGTACAATGGCCGATCACCGGAGTCCAAAATTTCAGTAACAAAAGAGTGGTTAAATACATTCTAGTACAAAGTTCCAACAGAATATTATGCAATCATTAGCAATGATGGTTAGAATATTCCACAGAAATGAATTAATAGGGTGGCAAGTAAAATAAGCAGAATGTAAAACTGTGTCTGTCCTACACTTACAACTTAAAGGAAAAAAAAAAGAGGCATGGGGAAAAATAATACTGCATTAACAAAAATAACAATAGTTTTATCAACACTGTAGATTAGAAGTGCTCTTCGAAAAAATTCTATTTGCAGAATTTTGTGTGATGTTCTGTTACACATAATTTATAAAAATGGTTTGGGTGTTTGAATTCTAATGGAGTCTTTACAAAATCTGGGACTTCCAGCAAGGGGTTTCTAAAAAAAATAAATAAATAAATGAATAATGATTCTGCTTTTTTAATATTCCTCAGAAATGTCAATGGATAGTGTCCAAACTGTTAAAATTGATTGAAAAATTTTTAAAGAAAACCTAAGTTAGTTCAATTAAGCTTAAAAAACAACCATTAATTCAATGAGCTGATCTTTTCCAAAAGTAACAGGTTCACTGATGAAACTTATCCTTAAAAATGAGTTTTTCTCTCAGTGGAGATTAAGCCAGAAGTAAAGAGGAGACAGAAGTTAAAGGATTATCTGAGACAGCTGGAAGGAAGATTCAGAGAAAACCTTTGCTCCCAGATGATTCCAAAAACAAGCAGTGTTCTGTATTCTGATGAGTTTAATGTGGGATGGCAACATAGGGGAAAAATAAACAACCCCAATGGAGTGAAACTAAATAGAATAAGGAGTTACTTTCTATATCCTGTCACTTGTTAGTAGTGGTCTATCTCCATATTAACCAAGTTTCCTGTTGAAACTGCTTTTAAAAACAAAACAGATAAGAAATATTGTCTTCTCTTCACTAGTTTATGTCTAGCTCTCCCAGTGTCTGGTAGGGGTTCAGAATTCATTGACTAAATCATCGAGGAAAACAAAACCATCAGCTCAAGCCATCAGAGAGTTTATGTTAATAATCTGATATAGACAGATTGCTTTGATTTAAAAGGACAAAGCTTCATACTCTACAGCAGTATTGTGCTTCATGATGGCATCTCCCTGGACAGAGAAGAGCTATTGTCATCTTCATTTTACAGTTCTTAAATTATAGAGCAAGTTCCAACATACTTGTCCAAGTTCACAAATTCATCAATATACCAATTTGTTTTGCAATTACAATAGCTTTTTCCCAAAAGCACTGTGCTTTAAAATGCCACCATGTAAAGATGAGAAGATGAATGACAGCTTAAGATAATATTGTTTAGTATTGGAGAAATTAAACATTTTCTTAAATTCCCTATATTGTTATAATTTACTGAGTGGCAAAAAAGGAGTTAAAAATCAACAGTTTCTAGGGACCCCTGGGTGGCTCAGTCACTTAAGCGCCTGACTCTTGGTTTCAGCACAGGTCATGATCTCATGGTGGTGTGATCGAGCCCTGTGTTGGACTCTGCACTCAGCAAGGAATCTGCTTCAGATGCTCTCTCCCACTCCCTCTCTCAAATAAAATAAATAAAAATCTTTAAATAAATACATAATAATCAATGAAATATCTAATGAAAACTTTGCAAAGACTACTGCCATTTAAATTTCAATACTAGATACCCATTCCTTGATTCACCTCTAAGGTCTATCATGGAGTAGAAAAATCTCTAGAAAACCCAAATATTATGATTTCCAGTAATTGTTCCCATGAGTGTTGAGCAAGTACTTCAGGTGCTCTTGACTTAAAGGAAACCTAGTAAATGGTACAGAAATTAATTACTGTTATTAGGGGAGCCTACTATATATATTGTTTTGATAATAAATTAGTACAGAGGCACATGCAACATCAGTACAAAATGCATGATGTGTGTAAATTTTGAAGGGTGGATATAAAATGATTGAATGTAGTACCTACTTAGAAATAAGGTAACAGGTAAAAACAAACTATTTTTCTGAATGATTATTATTCTTCATTGTGAAGGACTAAGTGTACATGGGAAATAGCAACCAAGCTAGAAAATGACACATGAATTATTTCAACTCAAACTTTACCCCTGTGATTTGGCTAAGACAATTAAAATGGACATCACTCAATGATTTCTAGGCCAGATCATATGTAGTGACAGCTGAATTTACACAGATCTTGCTTAGGGTGACTGAAAGGCATGAATTTCTGCCCTTTGAAGTTCATTTTTTTATCGGGTTCACAAAGTATAATACAACTTACAACACTCCAGATTAGAATTCACTCATTATCTCCTTCCTTTGAATATGCTTTAAACCCTCTGCAGTTTATATACAGGCTGGTGGACATGAACGTGCACCGAAGAGAGTCACTACAGCAATTATTAGCTATAACAAGACCATATCTTGTACGAAGACAGTGAAGACCAGGAAGTGAGATTCTGTGATGACCCCAACTTCAGATTTAGCTAAGAGTCAAGTTAAATGATGAAAATAACAAGATACATCTTTATAGAGTCGTTTTTTTTCTACACAAGAAACTGTACAGAGTGACTAACACTCTCCCAAAACACTAATTATAACTAGTTAGAGTCTGGATAAGTGAGTTCCAAAATAATCATGAAAGCTATACTTCTCCTCACCAATCTGCCCCACAAAATGTGACGCATGTTTGTTTGTTTTTGTTGTTGTTCTTGTTTTGTTTTGTTTTTTGTTTGTTTGGGGGGGAGGGGGCAGAACCTGATTTAAGAGTTTTCTTCCTTACTCCAAAGCAAAGAAAATAAATTCTAAGTCAAATAAGGAAGTAAACAGGGAGTGAAAATTAAAAGCGGAGGAATGTTCTCCAGGTAAAAAGGAAGAATATCAAGGGCAAGTCTATAGGCATCAGTGTGACCATCTAAGAGAAGTCTGAAGCTTAAAGGTTGTCTTTGGAACCTATTTTCATAATTAACATATCCCTTAGTGTTTATCTGGATCCATAGCTTTTTAATTCTACCTAGGTCATATTCTTCTCTAGACACTCTTGTGTCGTTATCATTAAGACATTATTAACATATCATTTTATTTTTATTTCTATTCCCCGATATCAAATAAAAGACCTAGGGTTGGAGGGGAAATCCAGGACATTTAATGGGACCAATGCTGTTATTTAAATCATTTCCACCTATCAGCTTTACAGTAGTATGCAAAATTCAATATAAATAAATGAAGCCAATAAAAAGAGTACTTAATGATACCGTTAACAGACTCAGCATGTGGTAAAGTACTATGAATAAATAAAAAGTGTCATTTTCACTGGTTACCAAATGCTTTCTGGCAACAAAGTTAAGTCAGAAGAAGACAATTTTAAGCTGGAAGCAACACAACTCTATTTAGTTAATTATACAGCTACTAATCAAGTACCCTATAAGGAAATGTGCTGTGAACTGTATGTATGGTTAACTGTACACCCCCTGCCTGAGGTGAAAAACAAGACAGTAGAAAAAGTGATTTCATAATTGTTCAACTTTCATGAATCTTATGCTGGGAGTTCTTAGCATTACCGACCATTGGAAGAGTTAACCAAAAAACTGATTATATTCTAAATCTCTCTTTCTTTCTCTCCCTTCCTCTCTCTATGGAAATTTTGGGAAAAAAAAAATATATATCATGGAAATTTACAATAACATTTCTATAATCCATGGCCCCAGATAATTCAAAACAACCAAACGAATTTCTTTGATAATTTAAATCAGGGTGTGACTTATAGTTTCCATTTAATACCTCCATCTGTGCATATGCTTTTCCTATGTGTTGATACAAAGGAAAGAGTGAAGGCAAATCATCCATATGGTGACTATTGGCTGTGCATTGTTTTATGCATTGTTCCACAGTTAAGGAATTAGGGATAAGGTTACAGGCTCATTCATCACAAGTATTAATCTATCTCTGTTCAGAAAAGAAAGGTTGATACTGTTTTCAAACATACTGTTGGAAAAAATTATTTTCCAATCAGAAATTATCCTTCTCAACCCTGGATTTCCAAAGTACCTTGTATTTCTAATATACCACTTACTACATTCTTCTTATTATTGTGGTTCTAACACTAGACTGTCAGTTCCTTAAGAGCAGGAATCCTGTCTTATGAATGTTATATCTTCTGCACTCTAAAGTGCAACAACGTTATATAACTTTGACCCTCAATAAAATTTATGAAATAAATCAATACTCTATCAACTACACAGTAGCTCTTGAGTTTCTCTGCAACCTTCCACAATTTTCTCTTCTAAAATAATGCATCATGTCATAGAAATTGCACGCATATTAATAATATTGGACAACCAACTTATCTGAAAAAGAGAAGTGAACCAAACAATAAAGTTAGATCACCTAAAATGTGTTTAAAATCTCTTTAATAAAAGGAACTTTCTTGATTAAAGAATAACGATATGACCCAGGAATTTACAGATATCCTCTTTTGGATCTAAGATGAGAGACATGCTGTAGAAAAAACTATGGCCAGGGTAATTTTTTTATTATTATAAGCATGTTTTTGTGGTCACTCTGCCTCTGTCTTTCCTTAGTTCTAACTCATCTTCCATAGAGATGGAATAATCTTTCTGAAAGCAAATCTAGGAATGTTAGTCTTCTTCTTAAATACAACTGGAGAGCAGTCTAGATTATCTCAGACCTGGCCACATGCCACCTGTGGGCTCGGTTCTACCACTGCCCAGAGTTACCCAAAGCTCTACCTTATTTTCAGAACCAAAAAAACATCAACTGTATTTACAAATGGGTTAAACATGTTTCCTCTGTTTTTAAGTCTATTTTCTTATTTTTTTTTCCTGCCTTAAAAATTCAAAGTCAAGTTTTAAGGTCCATCTTTCATGTTTTAAAGCCATCCTTTGTTGGTGACAGCTGCTCTTAAACACTCAGAACAGCTTCTTCTCCTAAATTCCTATCATTTTGTATTTCACTCTGTGTTTATAGTCTGTCCCTTGAGACTACAAGGGGCTTAAGTGCAAGACATTGCTTGTATAACTTTGAAGACCGAGTATTTAACCCATGCTGCTAACAAAGAAAGAAGCTAATAAAAGTTTTTCTGAATAAAAAGGAAAGAAATCTAAAAACGGATTTTAGGCAAGAAATAACAAGTGTTGGTGAAGATACAGAGAGAAGGGAACACTTGCGTACCATAGATGAGAATGGATATTAGTATAGCCACTATGGAAAACAGTATGGAAGTTCCTCAAAAAGTTAAAAATAGAACTACTACATGATCCAGCAACTCCACCACTGGTTATTTAACCAAAGAAAACAAAAACCCTAATTCGAAAATATATGGGCACCCTTATGTTCACTACACTATTATCTACAGTCGCCAGGATATGGAAACAATCCAGTGTCTGTTGATGGATGAATGGATAAAGAAATTGTGGTTTCTACATATGTATACACATACACACACACACACACGCGCGCGCGCGCGTGTGGATACTACTCAACCATAAAAAGAATGAAATTTTGCCATTCACAACATTATAGACAGAATTAAGTGTATTATGCTAAGTATTATGCTAAGTGAAATAAGTCAGAGAAAACGAACACCATATGATTGATATCACTTAGATGTGGAATCTAAAAATCAAACCAAATGAAAAAAAAAACAAAGCAAAACTCATAAATACAGAGAACAGACTGAAGGTTGACAAAGAGAAGATGGGCAGGAGGATGGGCAAAATGGGTAAAGAGGATCAACAAGTACAAACTTATAAGCATGATGTAAACAAGTCATGAGTACGTAATGCACAGGTTGGTGACTATATTAAATAATATTGTACTACATATCTGAAAATTGAAGAATTATTTTCCATGACTTTTCTTATGGCTTTTTATCTGTAGCTTTTTTTTTTACTTCAATATTAATAGCAATGCCTTTTGAAATTCTTGCTCAAAAACAAAGAAGCTGTATAAATATCAGATATAAGAAATTAATACTTTAAAAAAATTAAAACAAGCATTAATTATAAGCCTTCAGTTTAAATTAAAAAGTATGTCACTCTTATGCTCCTAAAACATACAAATTCTTTTAAGAGTTGTTTATTTTGTTTTATCCTCAAGGCTGAGTTTCAATGATAACTAGTCGTTGTGATTGGTAACTATCTTAGATCACAGTAAAAATCAATAAATGGCCATTTTTGCTGACAAAGCTATAGCCCGAAGGCCAAAATTTAATTCCTCACATTGTAATTTCCCGAATATGCCTGAGTATTGTTTTGTTTACCATTGTGGATTTATAAGAGAAAAAAATGCATTTTTAGTAAATCTTTACCTCTAAAATAACACATCCTCCTCATCAATGCTTCGTAGATCTACGTTTCACTAAAACTTGCCAAGAGCATTGAACTTCAGTGTAAGAGTAAAAAGTAGTTTTCCCAACTGTGTAAATATATTACGCTCTGGACACCCTGAACTCTTGACCTTCCCTATGAGGGAGATGTGCTAAAATGTCAGTTAATCATAAAACAGTGCCACAATGGGTTATCCAGAAGCAATTTAAAAGAGCAATTTTAACATGCAATTGCCAAACCATGCAATGAAGACAATTTCTGATGATGGTATACTTTATTTCCATTTAATAAGAGAAAAAGAAAGAAACTGTATTTCCTTAGCTTCTATACCAGATGGTATACCCAGAGGAAACTGACACAGAGAAAAAACAAGCATACTTTCTTTGATTGTTCAATGGAGTTTTTGAATTACTTCCCATTTAAAACAACTTCACATTTATACCTTTTTTTTAAATTCATAAAATGCCTGAAGAAGCATTATATGAACAATAACATGGGTCAGGCTGTAAGCTAACAGTGCAATAATCATATCCCTCAGGTGAATAGAGAAGCGTGAGGCAAGCGTAGGAGGCCATAGCCACTAGAGGCTGTAATTACCACCTCTTCTAACTTGAAAGACCCTGAAGCAGGTAATTGCACTTACCAAATGATTTAAATGTACTTTAGAAAGAAAACAAACAAAAAATAGCTTTGGCAACTAGGCAGGGCATTTTCAGAAAAGGATAAAATAAAACAATATTTTACACCTCTTCAACTGCTTAAAACATTTAAAACACAGCATATATTTGAGTGTTAAGCTCACTAATCAATTGTACTTTCAATAAAAAGTGAAGTGGCAAGCATTTAACTATGTTCCTCAGGGAATAAGTTAGCTGTGCAAATACTCTTTTGTAAAAATATACATTCCTCCCAGATTTTACCTGTTATACTTTCATTTAGGCATGCCATATTCTTCTGAAAGGGAGAGAAAAAACATCACCCATACTATGAGAAAGAGCAAAAAGAATTCAGGCTTTTCAAATACTAGAAAATGTGTTTTGAGTCCTACTTGCCTAGTTGTCTGACATTAGGTAAGTCATTGTTTCACTTTGTTTTGACTGAGTCTTAGATTAACCAGCTACAAAATTGGTAAAATAATATATCTACCTCACAGGTGTGAAAATAAAGTATCATGATGGAGTCACTTCATATGCTGATTATAAAACAAAAATAATCAATACTTCACTATGAAAATCTACATTTCCATTTTAAAAAATACAAAATTTACTTGTTAATCCACACAAATAAAGTCATTTGACTAACTTACTCTAAAATTATTTATTGGCAGATTTCTACCAAGAAAATAAAATTTTCTACTACCAGAAATAAAATTTCAATGGCTTACAAATATTAAAATGGGATCTTTAACATAATAAAGTGTAATGAATTCACTCTGTCATTGGTACTCGGTAGTCAAAGAATGTCCTGTGATACACCAAAACAATAGAATTTCTAAGAGGCAGAAAATAATCCTCATTTGTTTGTTATTTTACAAGAAATTCATGTGAAATTTATTTCAGACACAAAGACATAGCTGAGAAGTTCTTATACTTACTTTTAAGGCTTCCTGATTGTCAGCATGCAGGGTGTATTAAAATAGCTATGTCATAATAATCAGCATTTATTCAACCATATGATATTAATACTACAACTACAGTGTGGCATTCTCCTACCCTTGATTAAAATGGAATGTAGAACCAGTATGCAGAGCTTGCAAAAATTAATAGAATGAAATGGGAACTCTTTCAAAGGTTACTATTGGGATTTCAAAGGAATCATTTCCACAGCTTGTGAAAAAACTTTAGGCTTCTGAAATCATTACTAAATACCAGCTACTATCACAGTTAGCATAAGTTGTGTTCTAGTTCGTGTTATAGGATACCAGGCTGAGGCCAGCGGAGGTGCTGGTTAAGGCTGAGAGATCTTGAATTTGGAGAAATTTGAGAGAAATTTGGAGAAATTTGGAGAAATTTGAAATCTTGAATTTGGAGAAAGGAGTATGCATCTTGAAGAAGGGAAGTAGATGACATCATACTTTCACCATCAATACTGACCTTGTATTTAGATATACAATACTTATCAATTATCTACAATTTCAGCTTTTCAGAGATTGTTTATAAATTAACACAATATATATTTTCATAAGCTCTCCTCCCTTTTCTAATAATAGAGAGCAAGAATAATAGACATTCCTGATAAAACAGTTACCAGTTTCTCAAATCTACAATGTATTTGAAAATCTAAGCACTTTTCTTGGGCATAAAAACATGCACCAAACACATCTTTTGAGGACGTTTATAAACGAAGAAACATATGTGACAAAGACTCAACACATGTAAAAGATAGTTTTAAAAACAAATAAACTTTCTACAGTGGGAAGTAAAACTACAAGTGTCAGTGAGCCTGACACCATTTTATGCCAAAGGGCCCACAGATTAAATGTTTCTCAAATAAAGAATTAGAAGGAAAAGAGCACCGTAATTCCAAAATGTCAAGACATTTATAAATTTGAAAGCAACTATGAGTGTAAGTTATTTTTACTCTATTCCCTCCCACATAGATAAGGTTATTCTCAAAATAAATTACCTCAAAACACTTTATAGTCATATTTTTACTTATTACAGTCAATATGCATTCTAAACATAAGCATTCAATAGGGATAAATCAATGCTCCTTAATATGCTGTTTTCTCCACTTATTACAGCATAACTAGCTTTAAAACACAACCTCATATACTTGCAGTCTCCATTGGCTCACACATCAATAACCAATTTCAAGTAATTCCTGGTTAAACAAATATCACATTTTATTAACAATATATTGTATGGCACTGCTAAATTTTAAGGGTCTACTTTGATGAAACCCTTTAAAAAATAAGAAAACAGATGAGATATTTAAAAGAAAAACATTTGGACATGGAAGTCAAAAAGAAGTTATCAGCAAGAACCAAATTATGGAAAGAGCCCAAATGTCCATCGACTGATGAATGGATACAGAAGATGTGATATATATATTGAATGGAATATTACTCAGCCATAAAAAAGAATGACATCTTGTCATTTGCAATGACATGGATGGTGCTAGAGAGTATTTTGCTAAGCAAAATAAGTCAGAGAAAGACAAATACCATATGATTTCATTCATACATTTATCTTAATTAACAAAACAAATGAATATGGGGGGAAGAAAAAAAGAGAAGCAAACCAAGAGACTGACTCTTAACTATAGAGAACAAACCTAGCATTACCAGAGGGGAGGTGGGTGGGAGAATGGGTGAAACAGGGTGATAGGAATGGAGAGCACTTGTGATGAGCACTGGGCATTGTATGTAAGTGATGAATCATGAAATTCTACACCTGAAACTAATATTGCACTGTATGTTAACTTGCTGGAATTTAAAAAAAAGGGGAGGGGGACCCTTAGCGGGGAAGAAATAAAAAAGAAGACACTGGAATAGTAAATTACTGTTCATTATTTTAATTTGTATATACTTTATAAAGATTAAATGTAGAAGGAAAGATAGTTTTATTAGGAAATACGTACAGGCAATATCCTTTGTAAAATGAATTTCATTGTTCATCCTTTTATGTTAACATGGGGAATTTAATTTTGGAAGACAGAGTGAGCTATTCCTCAATATCCACAATGTCTCCTCTTTAAATTACTTCTCTGACTCGCTGAGGTTGTGGAGTCTACTTGCCTCTCCCTCAGAAAACTCACCTACTACAATCAGAATACTTTGCCACATACCTAGAATAAAAAGACTGAGCTGCAAGAAAATTTAAGAAGCAAATTGTGTGCTTTAGGCTGAGCCATGGAGACTTAACCAACATCTTCTAGGTCAAGCTGCCTACCTAACCACAGAACGTAGAAACAAAGTACAAATTAGTAAACTCTCTGTTGTCTAAATCTCAGATTAATAATTGAGCAATTAAACTGCCTGTTAGTGAGCATCTTCCAATATAAATATTTAAAGATTTATACATAAACATTAATATATTAAAATTGAGTCAGAACTTAAAATATTTAAAGATGACAGTATATTAGGTAATTTCATGGGTCTTGCTTTGATTATAGATCAGTTCTCTTGGTGAGTAGCCCCGGAATATTGTAAAAACAAAAATACTATAAATGCCAAACACATGTGTTCAAGAAACAAAAGACATTTTATAGGCATTTACATTTTCATAGGTCCCTACAGTCTTAGTTTTCAATTTTCAGAACCTAAATCACTAAATGTTCAGGACGCATAGATTCGTGCACTAACTTCTGCAGGTGTTTCAACATAATACTTGATGGTTAAAAAATGGCTCTTCCAACTAAACTAAAAATTAAGTCACTTTCAGTAATAAACAGTACACTAAAAATGCTCTCTAATAACAGAGACAATTAAACATTTCAGTGGCTTTTGATAAATAGCTAACAATTTCTCCCACTATAACAACATGGTATAATTAGGAACTGGGATCTATATTTATATATTACTTTTTATTTCACGTTTCATCCTTCCTTACTGTTTCATGCTATTAATTTCATCACTTCATTTCAGGCACGGGGAGGGCAATTAACAAGTCTTTGTATACTGTAGAGTTGGGTGTCAAGTTAATCCTCAACCACAGGTTTTCTGAGTAAGAGAATAATCTCACCAAGGCCAGCTTCAGAGTAACTTTTTAATCTATATTATCAGATAGGGCCTCTGCACTGGCCGGAACAAAGTTACCAAGGGAGACAATCTCCACATAGCCGAAAGGTATTCAGCACTTGCTGAATTGCCGAAGTTTCCTCTCTCATTGGTAATGATACCTTCACCAGCATCTGTCAGAGATTTTGGACTGAATACAAGCAGGCTGAGCAAAATTGCCGCTCAAGAAAAGATTATGAATTCATCATAATACTGAATAATAACAGAAACACACTGCTCTTAAATTAGTCCAATTATGACATAAAGCTACAATTTACCAAGTTTAATAGAAAGCTTAGTGTGACTGCATCATGTGCCAAGTAATTAAAACATTTAATAGTGCATTTATGCTAAATGTCTAATGCTTGATCCCTTCATGAGGCAGAGGGGCCTGCTGTTCAGTCTTACCTGCACATTTGGTTCTGGTAATTAATGGAGGTCCTGGGAGCCCCGTTCCACCTTCACCAGGTCTTGTCAGTAGAACACGGATCTCATACTCAGTATCTGGGTCCAAATGCCACAATTTATAAGTTGGAGCATTGACTGCGTGCGTTTCTGTCCAGGACCCTGATGTCATCCGGTACTCGACCTCTTTCAGAATAATGGGACCATCGCCAATGATGGAGTTAGCATTTAGCTGAATCAGCAAATAGGTAGGCCCAACACCAAGCAGCTGGGGAGGAGCAATGGGTCTTGGTGGTTCTAGAAGAGATGAAGGTACAACCCAATTAGTTAAAAATCCAAAAGACTAAATAAAATACATAAATATATTAATGTCTCTCAAAGCTGAAAGGTTTAATGCGTAATTTACTTAGGAGCACATAACAAATTCTTAAGGAAAACCAGAACAATGAGTGATCTGAACCTGTACTTTTAAAGAGTAAATACTTTCACTGATGGGATATGACCCTTTGTGCCACAAGTTTTCTTTTATTAAAAACATGTCTCTCCAGAAGATAAACTTGTACAGATTCAGTAACCAAGGGAAATAAAGGGAAAATATTTAAGGATGGATAGCTCTGATTAGCTACTAACAGAGTACATTTGGGTCTCTGACATTCTTGAGGTCCTAAGACCTCAACAAATCTCCAAATTAATGAATACTGTTATAATTTTTTATTTCATTCATGAAATATGGCAAAGGAGTACTTTGGTTTTTGCTTTGTTTTTCACTTCTGCAGAGTTTTCACTTTCTACAGAGGAGATGAGAGGAAGGAACAGCAAAGCTGAACTTAGAAGCTGATACCAAGTGCTGACTTGTTTCTACATCTCCACCACAGAGTTTAAAAAAGTGCAATTTATACCGAGGCAAAATCACAAGTCACTACATATCACTAGCCTTTGGGAACAGCATGCGATAAGGCAATGAATCAAATATTAAACTCAAATGTCAAAGGTACAGTGCAATTTAATTTTGGACAGCTTAGATATTTCCTTGAAAGAAACTTTGGCAAACATTATTGTAA
The DNA here is from genome assembly GCF_011764305.1 of Mustela putorius furo. Taxonomy (NCBI): domain Eukaryota; kingdom Metazoa; phylum Chordata; class Mammalia; order Carnivora; family Mustelidae; genus Mustela; species Mustela putorius. Next base: position 25,223,774 of record NW_025422015.1, on the reverse strand, counting down.
TGTCTGAACTCATAGAAACACTGAAAAATAAATTAGGGCCCCCCTTTTATTTTTCATTTAACAATGATGCAGGTGAATTTAATACTGGACTTTATGAAGGACTCTTGCTCTAGCTCTGTCTATGTTGTCCCTATATGGGAATCCTATGTCATGAAGATGCTCTAATTAGTACCACGTGATCATATTCTTCTTTGAATCTCTTGAACAGCATTTCTCAGGGAAGCTAAAAGACTTTAAAATAAAGTGTTAATTTTCATAAAGTGGTAACTGCCCAAAAACTGATTTAAAGGTTTGTGTGTTCCTATGTAGAATTTAATAAACAAAACAAATGAACATATGGGAAGGGGGAAAATAAGAGAGGGAGGCAAAACGTAACAGACCCTTAATTGTAAAGAACGAACAGGGTTGCTGGAGGGGAGGCAGGCCTGGGAAGGGCTAGTGGATGATGGGCATTAGGAAGGCACATGTGATGACCAATAGGTGTTATTGTAAGTGATGAATCATTTAGTGATGAATCACTAAATTCTACTCCTGGAATCAATATTACACCATATGTTATCTAACTAGAATTTAAATAAAGATTTGAAACAAAAAAAATAGGAGTAACTGTTGGCAAGGTAAGAAATACATAGGAACTTTCTGTATTTTCTGTTCAATTTTCATATAAACCTAAAATCTAAGAAATAAAGTCGATTAATTATTTTTAAATGTGTGTTTTAAGAGATAAAGCAATATATATGGAGGAAAACTTTTTTTTTAAAGATTTTATTTTTAAGTAATTTCCACACCCGATGTGGTGCTCAAACTCACAACCCTAAGATCAAGATCGAATGCTCCTCCAACTAAGCCAGCCAGGTGCCTGAAGGAAAGCTATTAAATGTAACCACACACATTGCTTCCTCCTTTCCCTCAGTAGGGGTGGATGGAGAATATGCAAATAGAAGAAAGTTAGGAAAAGTCAGCCAGTATCTTTCAAACTGGATTTTCTATTTTAATGGCAACACACACTTGGAATAATATACAATGTAAAACAAACAAACAAAAAACCTTCACAAACAGGTTTTACTTTCTAATACAGGTTTAAATGAAGCAAGGGTTTTCAGCTGTAGCCCAGGACTTGCTTTTAAACCCTAAGAGTATAAAAAAGTATAGTTTCCATTTTATGAATCCCTGAGTTACAAACATCCCTAACATAAGGAGTAAGACTAACTGGCCTAGACCTCTAACCATACTAAAGTCACTTTCAATAATGGTCCTCCAAAATTCATATGACAAATAATTACTGAGTAACTACTAATTGCTAGTCTGTTGTATACATTGGTTAGTCATATAATATGGCAAGGGAGATGGAGTAACAATAAAACAACAAATTCATTATTTTAAAATGAGAGTCATGTAGAAAACAGATACAATGATATTGTAATAGCACTGTATGGTGAGAGATGGTAGCTACCCTTGGGGTGAATACAGCATAAGTCATAGTAGAGCCTTATGGACTGACTACTTCGTATACCTAAAACTAATGGAGCATTGTGTGTCAACTATGCTCAAATAAAAATTAAAATTGGAAAAAATAACAACATAGGTGGAGACACCTACTGAGGAACACCGATTTTCTTTCTTCTATCCAAAAATGTTTGAGGCATATTAAGTTAGTCCCATCAGTAATCATGGCTCATCATGGCAAGAGCTTTCCAACTCATTATTGGTAGAACCATAGGAGCTTGTGGTTCACGAAAGTGAAAATAAAACTAAGATCATATAAGATAATGTATGTAATATGTAAAATCTATGTGTAGAATTATTTCCATTTCTATGAAAAGTAGTTCTTAACATTTGATTTACAAACTTTACAATATCTTTTCTTTATGGTTTAAAAATTGTTTCAACAACATAAAGTCAAAATTGTGTAGAGGGCGAACTATTCCAACTTTCACTACTTCAATTGAGAAGCTACTCACAAAGTAGAAAGTTTAAATAAAACCAAAATAGTTCGGAATTTTCATTTATCTGCTAAAGAAAGAGAAAGCTAGACATTTCATATCATAAAATTTTACCAACCAACGACTTGTATATTTCAAGTTTACAAAAGTCTTAGTAGACAGAACGAGAAAGTTGACATATTTTCTAAACCTTGAGCTGAAATGAAACTGAATAGAGAAATGAGCATAATAGAAGAAATGCAAATATCTTCCCAGACTATCTCAATGTTGCACATATTTTAAGAAGCAGTCTGTACTTTGCGAATAAACTGAGTTGCCTCATATGTGCAATGTTTGTTTTCATTCCAGATGGCTCATATACTGACTAATTTAAGTTAAGTAGTAAATGAAGCTAAATCCACAGCTTCCTAGGGTTCTAACCCAAAGCTGCAATGCTTCCCATACAACACAATGGAACAATAACTTGAAAAGGTCTCATATTTAACATGACGGAGTGATTTGTCAAATGAGATATGAATAACAAACCTTGGTTAATCTAAATTTTCAAGTATTCTGAAACCTGAACTAATAACCGTATACTGAATGATAACTCTCATCCACCCAAACTCTCCACACCATTGCTGTGAAAAATAAGAAGCAAACAGAGGAGGAGAGCTGCAGGAAGAGAAACAAGAGGGAAAGCACGACAACAAAACATATTATTAGAAACAAGTGAAAAAGTAAAGCATAATATTTCTTCTGTCCTTTCTATCTTTATGGAAATGACATGTAAAAGAAAATAAAATTTGAATCTGGAGATTCTAAGTTCACAAAATGCACACACGAGTAGCTGGGTAAATGTGAGCATGTTATTTAACTTCTTGACATTATAATTTCTTCACTGGCAAACCAGGCATTATTTCAAGAATTGCTAAAGACTTTACATTTCTAAATGTGTCAACAAGCCCCATATTGGCTGTTATTTTGCTTTGTTTTTCCAGAGAGCATGTAAATTTTAAAACCAAAAATTAATAGTCATCACTAGTGTTCTGTGTACATGAAAAAATGACTTTGATATAATCAGGTGCTTAGCTGGAAGAAGGGTAATAATTCACCCTGATCAGGTTTATATCTCACTTGCAATGGTCAACAATAAGGGTAGTGCAGTTGCCAAGGAAGTAGCTCAAATTTGGAACTGTGACAAGGTTCAGAGAGACTTAGAAGCATATACCTTGTTTAACAGCATGACTAGAGTGAAATCTAGCATTAATGAGACTAATATACCACTACATATTAAATTTTTTATGTTAGAAGAAAAGAGTAGCCTCGTATTAGCATATGTGTTTTGTTTTTAGGCCCTTGAGAACAAGAAGGCTTATTTATAAAATCTCTATTCATTTCAATAAATTATGCATGAATTTTAATCAACTAGCAAATGAACAAGTAATTGTTCTGCAGCAATATTAATATTCTTCATAACTTAATACGCTATCAGATCCAGAGGTGTGGTGCGAATAAATCCCAATTGCATACTAGGTATCAGCTGAAGCATGCAATCCCCAAATTACAAGATAAACTTTGCCAATGTTACCAATTAACTTTCAATTAATGACTTACATTCATTACTCTAGATCTAAACCTATTATACAATCGTAATTGTACATTCAAATCATTTATTTATTTTATTTCAGATAATTTCAAAAAGTGCCTTGAAATCAAGATAAGTCATTATGAAACTATATCCTCATCCAATTATTTCTATTACAACACTATTTTATAAACATATGTATCACTTATTAACATTTGGTTAATTAATAAAATGCAAAATCAGATCTAGAAGTCACTAAGCCAGTAAACATCAAGGCAATTGGCACTTCTACATTCACCTTCCCAAATAAATAAATCAAATACCTCTCAGTTCTATCACCTTCCAAATTGTTTCATTTACTCATCAAAGAAGGCTTGATTAAAAGCTTCTCAAGATTAGCATTCTTACCATCAAAGAAGGCAAGGGCACTGAACTTGTCCCCTTATGGCCACTGTAACAAATGATCACTCCCTGGATGGCATAAAACGACGAGACTTATTCTCTCATGGTTCTGGAGGCCAGATATTCGAAATCAGTATTGCTGGGTCAAAATCAAGGTGACACAGGGCCATACCTCCTCCAAGTGACTAGGAAAGAATGAGTTCCTTTCCTTTTCCAACATCTGTGGCTATGGATATTCATTCCTTGGCTTGTGACCACATCACTCTAATCTCATTGTTCACCTTCTGCTCTTCTCCTTGTTGTCAAATCTCCCTCAACCTCCTATTTAAGGTCATGTGTGAGTGTATACAGGGTCCACACCAATAACCCAAGATCTCCCCGTATCAAGACCCCTCAATCACATCTTCAAAGACCACTTTTCCCAAGAAGCCAACAGTCATAGGTTCCAAGGATGACTACTTTTTGGTCTTCGGGGCCATTTTTCAGTCCACCTCAGAGACATAATATGATCTCATCCTTCTTCCTGGGAACTATCTCAGCTCTATCTTTTCTCCAGTTGTTTAGAACCCATGAGCCAAAAACACTTTTAGGAAAGTTTCATAGTTAGGTTTCGAACAGTGGAAACTATCAAGAGCAAATAATTTATCCACACTGCCTTTTTTTTTTTTTTTTTTTTTGCTATTTATATTTTTAAGGAAATAAAAACAAAGATGAACATTATCACTTCAAATGACTACAGGAGTGAATGTTCCTTTACCATATCTAAATTCCTGTAAAAATCAATTATTAGGCTGTTTGCCTTGGAGACAGATATTTTATTTACTATCATTTATTTTCCATTTATCCATTATTGAATGGATCACTTCAAAATCAATGTTATTCTATTTCTTTATCATCCCCCTCTTCAAAATTCTGATCCAGTTCCAGTTAAAAAAGAAAATTCACTAGTTCATGCTTCATGTTGTTTAATTTTCTTCCTCATCATCTATTTAAATGCTGAAGTAAAGGGAGACAGACAGTAGAGACTATGAGTAGGAAGAATGACATCAGTGCACCAAATTATTCAAGCATTTATTTATCACCTACAGTCTCATAATTTTAAATCATTTTAAATTATACCCTAAAAAGATAACAGCATAATTTAAGGGTACTTGAGTGGTTCAAGAAACCTGAAATAGTAACAATGATGAATAAGAAGATGACCTTACTTCCCATAAGAAATGGAAAGGAAGGTATAGATAATTAGAAACATTTTCTTTGGACATTTAATATCATATGCATGACAACATAATTTGTTTAATTTTTCCTTAGATGTTGAAACATAAGGTATACATTTGAAAATTTCAGATTCATGAACAAGTTTTCTCACAGATGCACACTTTATGAACTGCAAAGCAGATATTATGAGAAGAGTAATAATTCTTTCATGATTTTCACTCTGACTTCCCTGATACTTCAGATTTCCAGGCCTAATAAACTCCTTAAGGAGCCAAATACCTCTCCATTCACTCTTCTGGTTATTATTGCATATTTTTTTGCTGATATCAATGATGTAATTAGTAAATTCTACAAATGATCGTTCAGACAAACTACTCTTTTAGTTATGTTTAGAATTTGTGCCTTAAGAGAAATTTTTTAAGCCAAGTGATCTTAAAATTTAATATATTGAAGTCCCTTTTTAAATCCAACAATCCAATTGCTGGATACTTTTTCCAAGTCATGTCATTCAGATGGCTCCTAAGCTTGACCTGGTGAAATAAAGTTAATACTAAGACAACACACAGTTTGGATGTTGTTAAACCTGGGGTTCCAATGCCAGCACCTAAACCAAGTATTAATTAAAATGTGCTGTCATCTATTATCATTCATGACAACTAGATGAGTGTTACTGTATACTTACGGTAGACTATGGAAAGAGTGTGCACTGTGACCTGCTGCCCACACCTACAACACTTCACATAACAAAACTTCTAAGAACCATGAAATACATATGATTTCTGTTAAGTATAAAGAAATACAACGAGAAAATGAGAAAAATGAGAAAAAAAAACTTTGAATAGCAAAGCTCTCATTTAGTGATATATATGTTTATTTATAGTACTTTTTAAAAAAAAAAGATGTATTTATTTATTTATTTATTTTACGGGAAGGGAGAGTGACAGCATGGTGGGGAGGGGCAGAGGGAGAGGGAGAAACTCAGTCAGACTCCGCACTGAGTGTAAATCCCTGTGACTTGAGCTGAAAACAAGAGTGGATTGCCCAACTGACTGTGCCACCCTGATGTCCTAATGCTATGTATTTTTACCCATGAATAGTTAACAGAGAGCTAAACAGGAGTATCTTCATTCCCTCCCAGTGGTTTTTCCTTAAGGGAAGTTGCTCAAATGATTGAGGATTTGTGCTAATGGTTTTGAGTGGGCTGAGAAAAATTACTTAAGTTTCTGAAATGCACAGGACAGTCCCACCAAATGAAGAATTCTCCAGTCTAAAACAACAACAGCCTCCTCTAGAGAAACACAATGACAATGTTAAAAATAACTTCCCCTCCGCAATCCATGGCTTAGGCTTACCTAAAATCATATCACTTCCATTTCTATTTCTCAACAGGGCAGTGAAGCAGAATTTTGAAGAAGAGGTTGCAAACCCTGAACAGGTGATCATGCATTCACACAGGCTTAACCATGGTTAATGGGGGCATAGCTAAATGGCATTTGATGATACAGCTTGCTTATGGGCAAGTGAACTGATAATGTTTTTGGAAAACAATCTACCAATATAATAACATGAAATAAAGATGTATTTAAAAATATAGTAGGGGCGCCTGGGTGGCTCAGTGGGTTAAAGCCTCTGCCTTTGGCTTGGGTCATGATCTCAGGCTCCTGGGATCGAGCCCTGCTTCGAACTCTCTGCTCAGCAGGTAGCCTGCTTCCTCCTTCTCTCTCTCTGCCTGCCTCTCTGCCTACTTGTGATCTCTGTCTGTCAAATAAATAAATAAAATCTTGTTCTAAATAAATAAATAAATAAATAAAAAGTAGTCTCACTTCTGGGAATTTAATATAAGAGGAAATTTTTTTTTAAAGATTTTATTTGTTTATTTGACAGTCAGAGATCACAAGCAGGCAGGGAGGCAGAGAGAGAGAGAGAGAGAGATAAGGAAGCAGGCTCCCTGATGAGCAGAGAGCCCTATGCGGGGCTTGATTCCAGGACCCTGGGATCATGACCCGAGCTGAAGGCAGAGGCTTTAACCCACTTAGCCATCCAGGCGCCACTATAAGAGGAAATTTTAAATCTTTGTTTAGAAGAGCAAAAAAGTAAACAACCAAAATATTCAACAACAGGAAAGCAGAGACACAAATTACGGTATATCTTTTGAACAGAATTTCACACCAACTTCAAGAACTCAAGTTGTCAAGTTTATATAATACCTGTCAGGGGATAGTTAAATATTTACGTCTATCAGAGCTTGCATTTTAAAAAGTATATCCCTATGGTGGAAAAAATGAAAACCACCAACCATCACCACCAGAAGGAAATACACCAAAAAGCTACCAGCAAGGGTGGGCAAACTTTGGGACCATGAGTTGTTTTACGTTTTCTTTTATCTCTGCTTCCAGTAAAATTTATAATGTGCTTGTAAAACTTTCTCATCATTACATTCGCAGTATTTACCAGTGTCTAGCTAATTTCAATAATAGCACTGGAGAATGAAATGCTGACTCAACAGCACCTTGAGAAAAATAAGTCGCTCATGCCACAATAAGAAAAAAATGTATCTAATACAAATTCTGTCTATTCGAGACAAGAAGATGTAGTCTATAATTTCAGTGTGAGGGCCATCATTTGGAGATGGCAATAGTAAAATTCTGTATATTTGTTTATTAATTTGCTTAATTTATTTTCAGATGATGAAATGAAGTCCTCAAAATGTAGGATTTACCACCTTGAGCTTTGAACCATATAGGTAGCAGATTGCTCTGACATTGATACACAGCACCTACAAAGTGTTACTATTTAATTAAAGGAGTTAGTTGACTGGAACAAAAGAACATTTTCTAAGCAATTACTTAGTAACCAAGTGGCATCAGATGATTTATCCAGCTTGTGAAAAAATAAATAAATAAAGGGCTCAGCTACAAACAGATAATAATTCTTCGTCTTTTAGCCAAATCAGATCAATAAATTTTTAAAAGGATTTTCCATGTGAAGAAAAATTATTATATATATTAAAATCTGACTATACAGTATTGCTTAGAAATGTTACCAAAATATACAGTTGCACTAATATCCGAAGAGACCAAGAACTTGAGTTTCTTGAACAAAATTTAATTCAGGGTAGGAAACAAATTCTGAAAATAGGCCACTCTTCATATTAAACAACCATTTTGTCTTTCAATCCCTGTGTGATATGTATTCATTTTTTTTTAAACTGGAAGATCTGTAGAATTACAGTATTTAATCTCAATGACATGGCTCTTTTCTGCTGCCTAAAGTGCTGAAATAAGAAGAATCATTTCAGCAACGAAACTGCAAATTTTGCATACTGAATTTTATCTCCTATGCATTACCATGGCATTTTATTCATCTTGATTTGAAAACATTGCGGCAATAACTTTATTACCTGCTTGAAATAAAAAGGCACAGCAGCAGCATGCTATTTTAGATCTGCCAGCAGAAAGTAAAAATAAGGTTAAGTTCATATTTAGGGGATGTGAAAAGGTGAAGGGATTCTGAAAAATGAAGTTTATTTGCTTTTTGACCCATATAATTTAACTCTGAGAGGACTATGAATTTTTCTCTCATTTTGTCCCCAAACTAGACTCTGTCTCATTAGTTAACTAGGCAATGAATTGGTGCAGAGTTAGGAATTACACAATGATCAAACAACTTTACAAAAGCGTCCTTCGGTCCCACAATCCAAATGGCAGCAAATCACATATGTTATGATAAAAATTATGGATCCATTTGATTGAATCAGAAGTTAATACAGAAGATTTCTCTTATGAGCACTGAATCCCTTATTTCAGCTCAGTCAGAGCTAAAACTGTTCATGCATTTAAAGGAAAGAACATCCAGTTGATTCCAAGAATAACAATCAGGTAAGTAGTAAAACTGGAAAAGCCTTCAACTCTGTTTGGTTCCCTCAAGTCTAGGACCATAAATAGATGGTAATCATATCAATATCTCACCATCACCTGTATGAGGTAGAAATAGATGGTAATCATATCAATATCTCACCATCACCTGTATGAGGTAGGAGAATATATATATATTAATACATACATACATACACACATATTTTCAAGAAAAAGGAGGGGAACTGCATTTGTCAATGACAATAACACGGTAAGTATGCCTAGGTTATACAGGCTATTAATCCATTCTAGGTTAGAGGCTGAAGGACTTAGAGTAATACCATTTATATTTGTTTTACATTAATATGAACTAAGATATAATGGCTGACTCCTAAACCAAGAGGTAGCCAATTAAAAGAAAAAAACTCCATTGCATAATCTCTATAACGAGATTATGATACTTCTATCTATCTACACACAAGTACACACATGTATACATGTATATGTATATGTACATATAATCTGTTTAATGTAATTAGAAAAAAAAAAGTATTATTTAAAAATATCCTGGGGTGCCTGGAGGCTCAGTCAGTTAAGCGTCTGCTTTCGGCGCAGGTCATGGTCCCAGGGTCCTGGGATCCATCCAGCCCCACATCAGGTTCCCTGCTTTTCCCTCTCCCTCTGCTGGTCCCTCTGCTGTGCTCTCTTTCTCTCTCTCTCAAATAAGTAAAATCTTTAAAAAATAAAAATATCCTGACTCTTCCACAGTTAGAATATAAAAACATGGAAAAATCTCATGAACCTAAATTCCAAATTTTAAGGTATTTTAGCACTATGTAATTAGAAGAATTTTCCAGCATCTAATTGTAATCAAACACAACCTACATTTGCCAACTGGATCCCTGGGTCTAAATAATCTGTTGCATTGACTGTTTATAATATAACACATAATAAGCACATGTTCACTATGAATATGTACTTTGTATTTATTCCAAGTAAATTCAAAGCAATGCATGGAGTTTTTATGTATGTGTAGCTGGCAACAGATGGCCATGAACTAATGACTTAGTGCAGTCATGGAATTAGGAGATACCGTTCAATGATCCTGGTTCCCATGCATGTAAAAATCCCAAACTTACTTATCTCAAGTTAATCAGGAGAACTATTATTTATCTCTTATTTCTACATGACTATGGAGGGTACAGAATGGCCATCTTTTAACTAGGCATATCCTTCTATGTACACAAGTGCTAGATTGACATTTTTTAATGAAAAATAATTTATGATGACATGGGGAAAACAACTGAATAAGACTTCAGTCATATAGATAATTCCTCTAGATAACAGGCTTTATATATGCACTACTAACCACAGAACAGTCATAATTTTAAGATGCCTTTTTGTTCAAAAGCATAAATCTTCAGAGACTTTAAAGATCTTCATAGCAAAGAAACTATGTCCTTAGCTTAAACAGCAACTCAGTTTTGTAATGTAAAGATTTCCAATACAGATTTATTCCGAAGGACAGAAGATATAATTTAGCAATTATAGAGCATTTCCTCAATTTTGAGATAAAACAAAACAAAAAACAATTATGTGCCCTACTGAGTTAGATGTTCTTGATTAAACTGGGAGATAGAGAACTCATCAGATGCCATTAGTGGCTCCAGAGCAACTCTCCCTGATGTACACAGGTAAAAGTCAGGCAATCTGAACAGAGATTAAAGGACAGAGTTCTGTGCAACTCTACTTAAGTCTCTGAACCAAGAAAAGCAGGTTTCTATGGGTAATTTGAGAGTGTACAGGCATAACGATAATAAAAAAAAAAAAGGTGATGTTGTAAAAATAGAGCCATCAATGTGGTCACTATAATTACAAGGACATCTGAATACCTATTTTAATCACACAGTTCTATTAGCTTTCCTTTAGGGGACAAAAATACCTTTCTCCAATAGTTGAAGTGCCATCAAAAATAAAATCACCACACCTAGTTTTATCATCAAATGGAAATAGGTAGACAAGAATAATTATAGACCTCTCTGATAAAATAACAAGATGGTGACACTCTAAAGATATTGAACCATGTTAATGGTTACCAGTCAAAGGACACTTTACACTGCTTTGACAGCTCCACCAGAAAGAGAACTTTGATTTTCATTCCCTTTGACCACCCCTATTTCCACATCATAATGGGGTATCTGGACATTCAGAATACCAAAATAAATTATATTATATAAAACATAAAATATTGGAAAGCAGCCCAAGTTGTGAACCATCAGTTCACAGAAAGAGAAAATAAAGTGTGTCAAGACCATAAGTAACACAGTTATTCACAAAGGGGCTGCCCTCTTCTTTCGCAGCTACTGCTACTAAATGGCAAGAAACCTCACTATTCTACTTTGACTAACTATCATGCCTTTTAAAAATAAGGACATGAAATGGCTACTGACCTAGACTGTTCATATATTCTTTCTGTGAACTTCAAATTTTCCATCCTTCTGCAACATTAGCCAGATCAACTGAAAATTTGCTAGGGGAAAAATAATGCGTAAAATGTGCATTTTCATGGACACTGAAGTATCTTGTAAACATTACTTTCATCAGTGGACTGAAGATAACTAAGAATTGGGTAAGGAGATTTATTTTAAATAATATAAAGAGGAGAAAAGAAGTATGCTTCTTTGGCATAAATTTTTTTAAAATGACACACATATTTAACTTGATAACTGAGAGATCTCCCTATATCATACCTGAAGGCCACCATTTCTTGTTCCAAAGCCATATGCTTTTATTTTCAAATATGTATGTTTTTGTCTACATTCAAGTTTTTTTTTTTTTTTTGAAGATTTTCTTTACTTATTTGACACAGACTGAGAGGTCACAAGTAGGCAGAGAGAGAAGAGGGAAGCAGGCTCCCTACTGAGCAGAGAGCCTTAAGCAGGGCTTGATCCCAAGACCCTGGGATCATGACCTGAGCAGAAGGCAGAGGTTTAACTCACTAAGCCACCCAGGTCCACTACATGCCAGTTCTAAATTAAGAGTCTGACACTGGGCAAAGGTCAAGAAGATTAGTTTAGAAATTAATCAGAGGTATACCAGATACATTACTCCTAAAAAAGCAGAAATGATGTGTTTAAAATGTTGAAGCTCTAAAGAGAGAGAAAGAGAGAGTGAGAGCATGAGTGGAGTTATGGGGAGTGGGGGCAGAGGGAGAGATAAATTTTTTTGTTGTTGGTTTAAGATTTTATTTATTTATTTATTTATTTATTTTGGAGTGGAGGGGTAGAGGGAGAGGATCTTTAACAGATTCTGCACTGCACATGGAGTCTCAGGCTTCAATCTCATGACCCTGAGATTATGACCCAGGAAGAAATCCAAAGTGGGATGCTCAACAGACTGACGCACCCTGCAGAGAAAGAATCTGAAGTAGGCTCCATGCCAAGTGAGTAGCCCAACTTGGGGCTTGATCTCACAACCCTGAGATCATGACCTGAGCTAAAAATCAAAAGTCTGACACTTAACTAACTGAGTCACCCAGGTTCCTGGGCCTGGATATTTTTAATATTGTTTCAAAAGTTAGTTCATTTTAACATATAAATGCACATCATATTAAATAGATACTTTACGGGTTGTAAATGTAAATTCTCTTTATAAATTCAAATGTCAGTTATGTGGTGAGTAAAAGGACAATGGTCAAGTCTGCATTCCTTAAGCCATGATGCCAGCAACTTTTCTTGAGGCTTATCTAAATATTTTTTTTCCTTTTCCTCTTTAGTTCTTGAGCACCTAGAAGATAAAATTCTACATTATTTGTCTTTGAGTTTGTGTTTTCAGGGCTTGGCATATTAGGCAATCAATCAATGGCTGCTAAGTAAATACATGTATGAACAAATGGAAGAAGTGAACAATAAGAAGATAATTAAAAATAGAAGGTAGGGTAATACCTAGTCTTGGTGAGGATATGGGACAAGTAGAACTCTCATGTTTCAAGTTGGACTATATATTAATAGAACAAATTTTTAAAACTCTGTAAGCCACTACAAGCTAAAGCAGAACATTAGCCCACCCTATTATGTGGAAATTCCACTTCCAGGTATAGGCTCCCCTCAAAACGAGTACATCCTGTTCCTCCAAAGTCATGTACTAGAATATTCAAATATCAGTATTATAAATAGCTCAAAGTGAAAACAAATTACACGCCTAACATCAGTAAAATGAATAAACCACTGCAGTCACCAGATACAAGATTTTATAAAAATGATATCAAATGATCCACATGAACAAAAGGAATAAATTTCATGAACTCAGAGAACTCAGAGATAGAGAACTCATGAACTTCATGGGAAGCCAGATAAACTACAGAATTCCACAGATTTAAGTTACTCATCACTGTTAGAAGCCAGGGACAGTGGTTACCCTGAGGGGATGGGGCAGTGATGTGAAAGGAGGGAGGTGGGCTTCTGGGGTACTAGCAATATTCTTTTTAAGGAATTCTTTTCTTTTTTAAGATTTATTTATTTATTGAGAGAGAGGGTGAGAGCATGCGGGGGTAGGAGGCAGGGGAGAAAAATCCTTAAGCAGATTCCCTGCGGAGCACAGAGCCTAATGTAACGTTCAAACCCAGGACCCTGAGATCATGACCTGAGCAGAAACTGAGTCTGAAGCTCAACCAACTGAGCTACTGAGGCACCCCCATAGTCTACCTTTTTTAAAAAAAGGTATTTTATTTATTTATTTGAGAGAGAGAGAGAGAGAGAGAGAAAATGAGAGGGGGTAGGTTCAGAGGAGAAGCAGACTCCCCGCTGAGCAGGGAGCCCAAGGAGACTGGATCCTGGGATGCCAGGATCATGAACTGGGCCGAAGGCAGTGATTCAACCAACTGAGCCACCCAGGTGCCCCCCCCCCAATATTCTACTTTTTGATGTGGATTGTGGGCATACTTAGTTTGCGAAAATTCATCAAGCTATACATTTATAAAGTCCTATTTTTTAATGTACAGTGTTATGTCTCATTATACATAAATAAGAAACTAAAATATAGATAAGGAGAAAGATAACTGTGTATCTAATTGGTCCAAATCTCCTGCTCATAAACACATCTCCATCACACAACTCAGGGACTATCAATACAATGTGAGTCTCATCCTAACTGAGATTTAAAAGTCTAAGGCATTATTTATGGCAAAATCCAATTTAGTCAGTTTCTCTTGAAAATACCTAAATCATTGGAAAAGAAAAAATTTTTTTCTACACTTTATTGCATCAGCTCTTTTGGCTTCTAAAATTTTAGAATATCTATCTTCAGAAGGATGTCTATCTGCAAAAGTATTGGTATTAAAATCTTCCTGCCTTTAAGATGGGTCAAGTTCATCTTGTTGAGTTCCACAGTCACCTCTGAATATTAAGTATGAGGTCATTCCATCATATAAGGGCATCAAGTAAACTTACTTTCTGCTTTGTAACCATAAGTTATTGAGAATTATTTATTTGAATTCATTTATATATTAATACTATTTTTGCACAATTCATACATTTCCCATAGTATCTATTATAATTTCCTTTTATTTAACATTATTCTAGAATCATACCAGTTCTAGATAGTCAATAAAAACTTCAATTGCATTGCCACTGTCAGTTCACAGAAAAACTCTTGTGAGTTCACCTAATAACATCTCTCTACATTTTAACTGGAGCTAAGACATGGAAATGGAGCTATTCTGTAAGTGAGTTGTTTGAAAAAGGGAACTTGGCCTATGATTTGACTTTCAACATAATGAATCTGAGCACATCCCTACCTTGAATATAAAAACAGATTAAGTGAAGGAGGAAACCTCCTCCAGAGCATACATTAAAAGTTTTCTAATCCTCTTATAACAAAGCTGAAATAAGTAAGATAATAGAGGTAATCTGCAAAGAAACGAAAATAAAAATAAAAAATAAGCCAGAGGGTCTGAGTTATTCATGTGATTTGATCAGAGATGGTTGGACTACAGAAAAGCCCACCTTGCTAACGGTGTCCAGGGGACTGTCTAAAGTTGTTAATATTCATGTGAAATTAACAGCAAGTCTGGATGCACTTTCTTTGATTACCAAACACTGTAAGACCAGAAAGAAGATAGGTTATTGAATTCTGAATGATTTTTCTGCCCACAATCAGGGAAGCTTTGGAATCCAAACAACCATATGATATTATTAAAGACATGTTAAATATTTCCAAAGTTTTTGTGGAAATACAGAAGCAATTCATAATTCTTGGTATAAAATCCAAGAGGAATGCTCAGGGAAGAGGGGAAGTAGAATGCAGGAGGAATTTTAGAATAGTTTCTTAGTTTTTCAAAACCACCCATGTACCAGTTATCTAGATTCTAACAAAACCTTGCTAGGCTTGCTGGAATCCAAGTTGAGTGAGCAAGTAAATTTGCTTGGGTGTGCATGTTTAAGTTA
This sequence comes from Mustela putorius furo, assembly GCF_011764305.1. Lineage (NCBI taxonomy): Eukaryota > Metazoa > Chordata > Mammalia > Carnivora > Mustelidae > Mustela > Mustela putorius. The sequence goes on along the minus strand of NW_025422015.1, from coordinate 25,208,347 downwards.
GTACCTCAGAATCTGAGGGAGTGATGTGTGGGAACCATAGGTTTTTAAAGATCCTGTATGTGATTTAAAGAGGGTTATATATCTCCTGCTCCTTTATCGAGAACCACTGCTATAAAGTGGTAGTTTATATAAAACAATAAAAATAAATAAGATGGTAGGTTATAGCTATAATGATACTTTTGTTGGGACAGGATGTGGTTAAAAACAGTAGCCAAGCAACCTGAAGTAAATGCACTATATCTAAAATGACAATTGAACAATCACAGTGACATAGTTGTTAGAATAACTGAAACTTAAGAAAACTCACAAACCTGTTTCTTATTGATATCTATCTAAATCTTGCTTCAAATAGTATTTTTCTAAATACTGCTATGTAAATTCAGTTAGTTTATATACTGTATAATGTTACCGTGGCGCAGTGAAAGAAAGAGCATGAGCTCTAGAGACAGATTTGGGGTACAATCTGGGGACAGCCCCTAAAAGCCACATAGTCTGAGCAACTCTACCTAAGAGCCTCAGGTTCCCTGAAGGTAAACTGGGGATATTAAGAGTTGTCATGAAACTAGAGAAGTAATGTATGTAAACCTTCTGTAACAGCACCTCACACCCTGTAAATGTATTATGAGTGCTTTTTTAAAATTACAACTTACACTAAGCATTTATATTCTGTTTCACTTAATTTATATTTACTAGAAGTAATCAATGTTTTAATCATGTTCATTATACCCCATTATAGCAATCAGTTACTAAAATAAGCTTATGAGTTGATGCTCTAGCTACCTTCATCACCAATATATATGGAAAGTACAGAAATTTTAAGCAAGAAATTTGAAAGGAAAACCAGGTCTCTAGGGCCATGCCTTGCTTACTGACATATTTCATTTAAAAGAACAGTCACACTGGGGCACCTGGGTGGCTCAGTTGGTTTAACCATCTAAGTCTTGGTTTTGGCTCAGGTCATGATCTTACAGTTGTAGGACTGCATCTGGCTCTAAGCATCAGCTTCTCTCTCCCTCTCACCCAACTCTCTCTCTCACTCAAATAAATAAATAAAAATCTTTTTGAAAAGCCTAAAAAACAAAAACAAAAGAAAATCCATATTTTCAGATTACTTTGAAATTTCTGTTTTGCTATTAACTAAATCTGGAAGAGTTTCATTTTCATTGTAAATGGAAAGAAGAGGTGTAAACGGTTTGTTTACCCCTCACAGAAAGAAAGTAGAAGAGAGGAAGGAATTAGTATCAGGTAAAAGGAGACACTGTATAATGTTAAAACTCCAAGACTAGATTCCCACAGCTACATATAGACTTATAAGACCCTAAAGATCATACGTCTTCCCATTTTTTCTTAGCAACAATATGATGATTAACCTATAATAACTGCTTTAAGATGTTAATAAAGTTGTGAGTAAATTAAGAGTGCTTTTATGTTTATAATAAAACAATTTTGTTATTTAAAGTGAGCTGAAGAAAAGTGAGAGGGAAAGGGCAAAACTGATTATATTTAACACAAACTCTATTTTATTCTGGTATTTCAGATACATTCTCATGTAAGAACCAAAACAACACCACTACACACACACACACACACATATTCAGCAAGAGGGCACACTTCCATAACCCAGCAGGAAGACATGTGCTGCTAATAGAAGATATTCATAAAAACGACTTCAATTGTATTCAGCCAAGGCAAGGGCTAGAACAAATGTTTTTATTTTTCAATACGCAAAGAAGATTATCAGTATCAATTGCTTAAAAGCATTTTAGATAAATAAGATACTTTCAAAATATAGGCAAGTAAGGCAAGAAAAGAAAAAATTTACAGTATTGGCTATTTAAAAAAAATAATTGTTATAAACTTTTTATAATCATCTCAAGAGTAATTTCCTTTAACACCTTAGGTTCAAGATGGTGGTAGGTCACTAAAATATTGCCAAACACATTTTTATGAGATAAATTTAATTATAATTGTTGCAACTATTCCAGTCACAATATAGACATAGAATCCAATTATCCATTTCATTTTCATTTATACCTCATGGGCTAGATCATTTATCATGTTTCATGATAATGATCACACAGAAAGTGATTTCTGGAGGTAACAAATTACTTACCATATTAGCATAGCTTACAAGATCCTGTCAACAACTACTATGCATAAATATGAGGTAATTAAATTTACAATGTGCAGGACTGTGTGATACGCTACTTGTTTCCTTCGCAGCTGCCAAATATCTGGGCTGCTAAATGCAGCAAACCTGTTTGGTTGCAAATCAGGAATCATTATATGACCCAGGACGGCAACAGGTAGCCAGTATGCGTTGGCTCAAGATGCTGAGATGCATCTTTCATCACCTGGTATTATTACTTGCCACTAAACTATCCATCATTACTGCAGAGACAGGTTGGAACGAAAGTCTTGGACCTTCACATTACTGCTCCTTGAACTCTGCCTCATCCATCTTTTGCATCATTCCTGATTCACAACTAAGTACCTTTTCCTGGCTGCAAAACCAAGTGTGAAGTTGTAATGCCTTTAGCCCACAGTGCTTCTCTAATAGTAATTGATTTCTCTTTATTATGGAGCCACTGTTCAGAAAAGACTCATGCTTACTTGCTGATGCCAAAAGATGCTTTTTACAAGACCTGAGTTACAGAATTCCAACACTTGTAGGGAAGGAGTATCATTCTGTTTCATTTTGTTTTCTAAGTTAGCCTTCAAAATTGCATTAGAATTTCAATTTTATTAATATGTATTAATAATTATCCATAAAACTCAGAAATACAAACTTAGAGAAAGACAGACACAGATGCCTCTGCAGACGAAGGTATAGACACTAAAAAAGATTGATAGCTAAAACGTGTACAAATACAGTATTTCAATCTGAAATTCATTAATCAGTGTCAAATATATTGGATAGTCAAAACCAGAACTTTACGGTACTTAGTATGTTAAAATCACAAAACACGTGTTTATCCTTCACACAACACAAACAAAAGAGAAGGATTTAAAGTTAGATACAATAATATTTGTGAAAACTGCCTTTTAAAATAAATCTCTCACTTACACCCATTTTTTTTTCCTTCTTCACCAATTGCTAAGAGTTCCTTCAAGAATGATACCAGTTACATAGTGGTTGGCAGGCCATAAACTATCCAAGACTAAAGGGTTTTAATTCCGCTCCATCTGAATGCTGTTATAAAAGTTTAATAAATCAAAATGATCAAAATGTTCCCAGTGGCAGATTGGGATTCAGTTTCCAATTCAAATTCTCTTTAATATATGGCTTCTCTGACATCTTCCATTTCTGCCATCTACATTGAATCCCAAACACCCTGCTTTTCATCATTACCATGCACCAACCAGTCTGGTCATGGTAACTACTTTTTAACATTCCTGCACAATACAAAGAAATGTCATACCTGGTGGGGGCTTTAAGACAGGAAAATTAAGCAGATGAGAACTCTTTATCTACCTGTAAGTAAATATTTGTAAACCACCTGCCGCAGTGAATGACATTCTTTCAGGATTGAGAAATGCTGCTGGCCAAAAGTCCTCTTAGAAAGAAAATCCCCACTCCCTTCGATGTTTTTAAATACTGATGCAAGAAAAAGGTGTATTTAAAAGTGTCATTATCAGGGGTGATCAAATTCTGAAGAGCAGAGAAAGTGAAGTCTTTAGAGAGCTTGCTTCATTTCTATGAAGTATAAAATTTCAACATGCAACAGGAAAAAGAATTTCACTTAGCTTCAAATCTGATCAGAAATCTACATTGAACTAGCAGGGGAAAAAAATTACATACACATGGTATGTTTTACATGTGTTTTTATATGTGGACAATGTCAGGAATAAGGAAAAAAGACATCTTAAACAGGGTTCTCTTTCTAAATTTTCCATTTAATTGAGTATATCTGTTCGTATCCTAAGTTGAACAACATGAAAAAGTAAAAATATTGGCTAAAGCCTATGAAATGGTAGCTTACAAAATACACAAGTGTTTCTATGCCCTAAGTATTTATTGTTTAATTCATCTTGTGTTAAATCCCTATTCAACACCCTACAAGTAGTTAAAACATTTCCCCACATGCTAATGATTTTAAAACCATCTCTCTAGTAACACGAACAAAAGCTTACAACTGAAATTATGATCTGTGCTGTTAAATAAGTTTTTCTACAAGTCTTCTGACTGCTGTCCATAAAATCATGTATTTCACCTAGAATCCCAGGATGACCGCCCCTTCCACTATCACCATCTCTCACCCTTAACTTGCTCTTTGTACCAAACACTCCCTCAAAGACACCTCACCATTTCAAGCTCTTATGGCATTTAGAGTCCTATACTGAATCCCTGCAATTTTACCATTCTCCAAATTGTCTCCCATCCTCGTTTTCTGAGACAGATAGGAAGACATAAGTAACCTATGTCAAAAACCCCCAAAAGTCCCCAAAGCAGATTATATAATGTATGTATATTTCTTAGTCTGGGTTCAAATTTATCCATAATTAGGCCTCAAAGTGCACCTTCAGGCTCATCTTAGACATTTCCCCTGGAAAACACTATGCTATAGTCAATACTTAACACTGCGCACAAGAACATGTGTTCTCCCACGCCCTCTGCTTGAAATTCCCTCTCTTTATCTTCAACTATCGAGATCCACCCCCTCCATCAATGCTATGATGAACTGCCCAGCAAATGTCATTAATGAGGCTGTCCTCCTCTGCCCTATACATCAGGTCCAGGCCTTTCATAAGGCATTCTACAACGCATGTTCTTTTTGTCTCTTCAACAACAATTATTTGATTATATCTGCTGGGTGTTGGCCATGGTGCTAGCTACAGAGACACAACAATGAATGAGCAAAGAGAATAGTTCTTAACTTTGCCAATTGAGTGCTGGATGTTAGGAACACAGATATATTTTGAATACTGATGAGGAAACTCTACAGGCAGAAAAAGCAAAGGTCCTAAGGTAGAAGACAGCAAGCTGTATTAAAGTAAGTGAAAGCAAGCCGGTGCTGCTAAATTTTGGCAAGCAAAGGAGACTCTCATGAAGAACTGAAGAGGAGGGCAGAACCAGATGAAGGTGGGCCTTGGGGCTGGTGATAAGATATCTAGAATTTATGCTACATGAACAAAAAGCCATCAGAACCTGGGGAGCACAGTCTTGCTTTGTGCAGTCTGAGCTGTCTGACTGCCAAGGAAATACTGACTTGAAGGAGGGAAGTGCTGATGTGGACAGAGTCATGAGAAGACCTTTGAAGAAGAAGATGTCAGCGATGAAAATGACGGCAGCGAAGTTAGGGAAAGCACTGGGCACCCACAGGATATGTAATAAAATACAGATAAACGAATGAAATAGTTAATATACATATTTCTGTATACTGTATCTCACCTAAGAACGCAAAGATATTTGAGACTGCGTCCTGTACAAATTTTCATTCTGCACATCCTAATAGAAGGCATTACCTAAAGATGTTTTGAGAACTTAGAGATTTTGGAGAAAAATTTGTAATACAAAATTAATAATTCTCTCCTTTTCCAGAAAATAACTATCATTTGGCCTTCAGGTATTTTGGAAAAAAGTCAGACAAAACTAGAATGAAGTAAGAATATAAAAGCATGTGTATATTTGAGGAGGAAAAAAAAGGAAGCACAGTTGGGGGTGGAACAAGAAACACAAAGGCCCTAAGGCAAGAGCATCCTTGAAGAGTCAGCATATCTGTGGCACATTAAGGAAGGAGGTGAGTGATAGGAAATAAATTTTGAGTGATACACAGAGGATATGTCATTTAAGACTTTTTGTACCAGGAAAGGGCTGTGATTTCTTTTCTCCCTTAAAGTGAAGGGAAGCTGTTGGAGAACTAACATGGTAACATGAGAGGAGCAATGGTTTCCTCCAGATATATTTGAGGATAAAAGGAAATGCCAATGGCAATTAGGAAAATGTAAATAAAGATGTGGGTAAAATTTCTTTCTAACAAGGGAACAGGTAACTATTCATTCGTTGTTCGTTCGTTTATTTGTTTTAACACAATGACAGATTTCATGCTGAAACCACTAAATCTGATTCCAAACTGTGTAATACTGCTGAAAGACAACAAAATAATTTTCTTAGTTTAAGGCTCAGAAAGGAGAAAATGGAGAGCAAAAGAAAGTTAACTTTCAAATTATATCCTAAATTTAGAAGAAACCCTTTCCTGGTAAGAGATAAGAATATCTGTAAGCCATGATTTCTCCAAGAACACTGGAGCTTAGATAAAGCTATAGAAGAGGTTGTTGTTGATTTATGTGTTAAGAAAAACTGCCCATATTTTGTCAAAATTATTTAGTCTCTGTCCAGTTCGCAGACCTCAAACCTCACTTTTAACACCAAAATGGTACACCTTTTCCTTTTTTATAAAAGCTACTATGAAGTAAACACAGTCCATGCCAAGAACTAACAAAATATAAATCTTTACCTGTTCTTATTTGTGTTGACTTTACAACTGTTTTTAATTCTTTCTAGAGTAAATGTTTCTTAGAAAAGGAAATAACATGATTTATATTAATCTAGATGGAAAGAAAAGTGCTTTCTGCAGTAATATAATAACACTATGTTGAACAAGCTGGTTTTGACGGATTTATCGAACATTTGACGTCTCCTTAACATTTTGTGAAAGCTTTGTGTTTGCTGTGCATTTCTTAGTTTGTATTCTTAGTAAGTCAGGCTCTTGATGACATTTTACAGTAAGCAAAATGTGTGTTAGCTAGCTTTTAAAGGATGTGAACATCTCAGTGGTAAACAGTTTATTCTAACTGTAAAAAGCTAAACACCAGGGACGCCTGGGTGGCTCAGTGGGTTAAGCTGCTGCCTTCGGCTCAGGTCATGATCTCAGGGTCCTGGGATCGAGTCCCGCATCGGGCTCTCTGCTCAGCAGGGAGCCTGCTTCCCTCTCTCTCTCTCTGCCTGCCTCTCCATCTACTTGTGATTTCTCTCTGTCAAATAAATAAATAAAAATCTTTAAAAAAAAAAAAAAAAAAAAAAAAAAAAAGCTAAACACCAGAACTCACTGACCTGTCAGTTATACACTGGTAAGGGGAGCCCATTTCTCTAGACTTTCTAGAAGATGGAAGTCCTGGGAGAATAGAACAGAGTCCAGAACTAAAACGAATGAAGTAATGTCCCACATCCCTCCATAACACATTGCCATCTCTAATCATTGCACCACTAACAATACTATGAGTTAGTTCTCTGCCTCACTGACTGATTTCAATCTATCAGCTACAGAGCTTCCATTTAATTAACTTTCTGTAAGATTCTCAGTACATTATTTACCAAAATAGTGCTTAATAAAGGGCTTCAATGGAACAGCTCCTTAGGTATGGTATTTTCTATTTGTTAGAGAATCTTATTTTTTTTTTCTATAGAATTAGAAATGTGACTAAAATCAAATATCTGTGCCAAAATATCCGATAACTCTACCTATTTTTAAAATAAAATTAATAAAATTATTAATTGCTTGAGAGCTGGAATGAAATTTCCTGTTTCTTTGTAATTTCCTGGTGCCTATTACTCAACCATTTTAAGTACTCAATAAAGGCTGCTTGCTGATTTTCCAATGAAGTTACAAAGTGATTTCATTGCTTCCTTTTTGGTTTGGAGTAAGGAAAAGAGAAATAGTCAGCAGGGAGGAGAATAAAATTCCAAAGACACAGTTAGTTCATGAAGTTGATATAAGTCCTCTGGAAGAAATGGGCCCAAATTACATTTATCACAAACTCCAAAAGAATGGAATTGAGAGACTCAGAAGCAAAATACAGGCCTAGGAACAGTGCTCCAAAAGCAGATTCCCCAGAGCTCACAGGAAGAATCATTGGGCATGCAAATTATCCTGCTTCCTCTTTGATCCTTCTCAAATTCTTAAGAAGTAAGCTCCAACAAAAGCAAACTCCCCAAAGATTTACTACAAAAAACAGTGACCAGCACCTCAACTGCTAAACATTATGTAAACCTCTACACATGAATCACCTATGAAAACATACTCAAAACTCCTTTGGGAAAGAATTCAGATTGGGTTTTTATTTTTAAAGCAAACAAAATAAATAACATGAACATAACCACGTGGGCAAAACAAGCGCTTCATGCTGCCATTCTCGTGAAGTAGCCTAAGAAAACTCAGAGGAGGAAATTAGTAGAAAAAAGTACTTGAAATAACAGTGTAGGAAAGTGGATAGAACAGAGTCTCTGTAATAACATACTACCTAAAATGAAGACATCTAGTATCCTTTGCTCATTTAGAATTTAAAAATGTACCAGACACCTTGTACATTGAATCACTTGAATTACAAGTAGCTACAATGAATGAGAGATGCCTCCAAATGCTTCCTTTATCATACTCCATGGTAGCAAAGTGAAATTTTAAAATATGCAACATTTGGAGTCTCCTTCAAGTTGAGACATTTGATTACCCTCCCCCCAAATCCCACCCTCACCGACTGCATGTCCTTTCCTAACGATATAAGGGACAGTTGGGGAACACTAGTGTGTTGTCAATTTATATGTTCTTAGATTTTCATTATAGTTCATATTTTATTAAATATAGATACTTGCACTGAATTCTCCCGGATAACTCCAAATTTCCTGTCAAGGTGACTAGTTTTCACAGTAGAAGCAAAGAAAAGAGATCTTCAAGTCACCATTAAGAAAAAGGATCTTTATATGAATGCATAAGTCTGACAGCTGTGCTTTTAAAACTAGTTAAAAATCAATAGTGTGTGGCATTAAGCAGCATGCTGATGGACTCAAGCTAGAAATTCCACAGCCTTTAACCACCAACAAGCAAAAGTATTAGTTTGTCATGTTTCCCACTTCCCAAATGTCCTTGCTTCTAATATAAAAACATTTAAAATGAAATATTCAGACCTGATTTTTAACATTATATACAGAAAAGACTAGAGTAGGAGATATTGGTCAAATCAAAATTATTTTTTTTAAGATTTTATTTATTCATTTGACAGAGATCACAAGTAGGCAGAGAGGCAGGCAGAGAAAGAGAGAGAGGAGGAAGCCGACTCCCTGCTGAGCAGAGAGCCCTAAGCGGGGCTCATTCCCAGGACTCTGGGATCATGACCAGAGCTGAAGGCAGAGGCTTCAACCCACTGAGCCACCCAGGCGCCCCTCAAAATTATTTTTTAAGTGAAAGAAAAATCTTGCCTAACTTAAAGTCACCCTTACTAGTTTGTAGGAGAAGACAGCCTGATTCAGACACTACAAAAAACAGTTGTTACCATCCTTTCCCAGATGCCAGAAATCTCCAACCCCTGTGTAGACCAGGTGGCCCTTGGCTCATCATCCATTCCCTTTGTCTTTCAGGGTTAGTCCCACCACTCTGACTTCAACCAAATAAATGTATTTGTTAATTGTTAAAGAAGTATCAATCGTCTTTGCAAAAATATTGTGGCAGGTGCTGTAGCAAACAAAGATAAACTAGACAGGCTGAGATGGAACAAAAACCGCAAATGATTTTGATAGGAGCAGAACCTGACAAGTCCAAATGCAAATGCAGTGTTGGGTTGGACTTGTATCCTTCCTCACCAGTATAGTGGGTAACTGGTACTGGGCAAGTGAGTCCAGTAACAGCTTGCCATTCACCAAATAAGCTGTGATCCCACTCCACACTTTTCCCGACTTAGAATAACACCTTTTCTCTTGCACAATAAAAATCCAAACTGTATGTCCTTCAGAATTTAACTTGTATATTCTTTTAAAATACTTTCTCAAGGACACCTGGGTGGCTCAGTGGGTTAAAGCCCCTGCCTTCTGCTCAGGTTGTGATCCCAGGGTCCTGGGATCGGGCCCTGCATCGGGCGCTCTGCTCCACAGGGAGCCCGCTTCCCTTCCTCTCTCTCTGCCTGCCTCTCTGCCTATCTGTGATCTCTGTCTGTCAGATAAATAAATAAAATCTTAAAAAAAAAAATACTTCCTCAGTTCCTATCTTACCTGAATAGAATTAATAACCCTCTATGAATAACATTGCTTGTGCTCTGGAATCCCACGTACAAATATTCTATACTGGATATTCCAGGTGTCTCTCCACATGCAACCATACTATCTTTGATACTTGTGAGAGTAACCTCTCTAACCCCAAGTGGATGAGACCAAAAAACATGTAAGTATACTGCTATCCTATAACCATGAGGAGACCCTAGTTTAGGATGGAAGACGAAACTATGGACTACAGTGAGAAGAACTGGAAAGAACTTGGATCTTTGAAGACTAAATGAACCAACCCTAAAGCCTATTTTGGTACTTTCCAGGTACAAAGGTCAGTAAACACCCTTATTTTTAAGCTAAGTTTCATTGTTTTGCAAAGGGAAGTATGAACAACAATCCAAACCCCTTATCATCTTAAACACCAAAATTTGTTTTTATAGGTCCACCTGCTACACAGAGTAAGGTTGGGGACAGACATCCACCCTACTGACTCTACAGCTAGAGGTCACTAGTACTTACTGAGAATAGATAAAAATATTAATGGAATATATTTTATGTCCACAGAATTTTGATGATGGTTGATAGTTGGTGCTAAAATTTAAAAATCAAACCAACAACAGAGACAAAAGAACAAAAATTGTGTTTTTCCCATTAAATAACTTAAAACATGACTGGAGTTTCACTGACAAAAAATAGAAAAGCACAACTAACAAACAGGAATAGAAATTGAGTGTCCATTGCATCAGACAGTGAATTTCACAGAAGTTCATTGTGCGTCAGTTGGTCAGGAATATAAGTGGATCCTTGATTTAGAAGCGGGAAAGAACGGAGAAGATGGTAAAGGATGAGAATCTGTAACACAACGTGGCTCCAAAGTCAGGGCTTTCAGCTTTCAGCTTGTAAATGCCATTTCAACCTGTATTCCACATTTTTTACACTTCAATTTTGTAGAAACACTGAGTAGAAACATCTGTTCTTCATCTCATCTCTGTAAAAACTTTTTGTCAATAAAGATTGGCTTCCACAAGCTGAAGACATTATCATTACTCAAAATGACCTGGAAGCAATGCTAAAGTCATGACAAAGTAAATTCTGTTTCAGCGTACTATTTTTTTCTTCTTCTTCTGGCTGTGGGAACACAGAGATCAATACTCTTCAACAGGAGAATTTTGCAGTGAAATTTTCATTTGTAACAAACAGTAGCAAAAGAGCCTTAAGCATGCCCTGTCACTTTCAGTTTAGGAGGAAATGCACTAATAAACTCTTACCCTTGGGTCATTTTTGACAACAGGCAATACTATGCCAGCTCTTATTAAAGACTATTCATATCACTGCCCCAAAAATTTCCTTTAAAATTACCATCTTTAGTATGGATGTAACAGGATGTCAGTTTTAAAACTGCCAATGAGAGACAGGACCTGTCACCATAGTTAATTCTCAGCACTGTTTTAACACCACTACAGCTGACCCCAAAGGGTGGGTTTTTAGTTAACAATATTTATTTGGTGGTTATCTAAACAAAAAAGAAAATATATTCCTTCATATTCATTTTCAAATAAAACAACAAGCAAAGTATAACCTGTAAGTATTCGATATATAACAACCTAAAATATGTTGAAAAGAAAATAAAACTGCCAAAATGATCAAAATATTTTCTAAAATGTTGGTGAACTCTGAATAGCAAGATTCAAAGTACCATTGTATTTTATAACCAACTAAGTACCATATAAAATCTGAATCAAAATGTAGGTTAAATGGCAGAACTTTAAAAAGGAAAAAAAGTTAAACTTTTCTATGAAATCCAAAGATTCTCCATTTATAAGTCTTACTGAAATATTTATTCCACAAGTACCCTCCCAGAGCAGCCATAATACATTTGTCTCCAGGTAAAGAAAACCAAGCTTTGATAAAATGATAAAATCTACTTTTTTTTTTTTTAAAGATTTTACTTATTTATTTGACAGAGATAGAGACAGCACAAACTGGGGAAGCAGTGAGAGTGAGAGCGAGAAGCAGTGTCCCCGCTAAGCAGGGAGCCCCAGGTGGGCTCAACCCCAGGACTCCAGGATCATGACCCGAGTAGAAGGCAGACGTTCAACAGACTGAGCCACCCAGGTGCTCCAATAAAATCTACTTTTTGATTCAGAACAACAAGAGAGATCTGGTAATGCCAAAACAAATCTCTTTGAAAATACATAAACATAAAACAGCTATATGAGAAAGTGAAATGTATCTTTTAAAAGGGAGCGCCTGGACAGAAGCTTCAACCCCGTTTTCTATAAACTGTTGAACACACCGCAAGACCACTTCCTCAAAAAGAGGATATGTATGCACGTAAATATACGGACATATATATACACACAGACATAAGCACATGCAGAAAGACAGACACACACATATAAACAACTACAGTATTCAAAAGCACTCTAGCTGTTCCAAGAAAGGCCACCAGATTTTCAGCAGCTGCACACCAAATGCCCAGAGGACCGTACAGATCAGTGAACACACCCAACTTCCTCTCCCCAGAGCATATTGATCACTCTGAAGACCACCTAAGGACACCTTCAGGCTCTCTGAAGTAGGCTCAGGTGAGAAAGAGGCTGCAACAGGCTTGAGAGAGATGAGTATACAGCATCTACGAACATAAAAATTGACTCTCTGCCATCAACTTCCCTGGGCACTGAACACTTAAATACTATGATATCTTCACATTATTCAATTAACTGGGACTGTGCTTTCATGAACTTAAGCAGATGATATGAGCTAACTCTGGAGACACAAGAGAGGTCTTATTTAATACAGAGTCGTATCCAGTCCACAAAGATAAACTTTAAAAAAAATGATCTATGGGATCACTCAAGACAAAAAGCATTACAAATGGCTAGTGTCATTATTTCATCGTGATAATGTAAGATAAAGCTGTGTTGCAGAAGAAGAAGCCCAGCATCAGGACTCAAGAATTACAGGGTTAAACTCTGGCTCAGTCAATTATTAGATTTTTGTGGCTCTGGGCTACTATCAAATAGTCTGAATTTTAATTTTCTTCTCTCTAAAGCATTAAAGGTTAAAGTATTAAAATCAAGTAAATCTTAAAATGAAATAATGTATGTAAAAGACATCTGATGACAAGCATTTCAAATAGATTAACTTGAATATGAATGTCTCTCCTGTTCTCCTTCTAGCCTCTGGGCCTTGACACATGCCTTGTTCTCTGTAGGCACTTCTGGTAGCATTTATTTCTCTTATCCCTGTCCCCACATCCACACCCCTCACCTGGACAAGGGTTCTCAACCTTCAGAGTCTATCTCAAAGAAAACTCACTCACAAGGTTCTTGCCTTGATGTCTCAGATAAATCTCAGTTCAGGTTAGACAAGCTTGTTAGGAACTCCTAAACTTGGGGAGACTTCGGTGGTTTAAAATTATTTTCATTTGTGTCATTATTGATTGATGCTGGAATCTTTTCAACAGCTGTATTTCCTCTAAATTTTCACATAGGAAATAGGTTCCTCATATTTATTTATTTATTTATTTTCAAGATCTTAAGAGAGAAAGAGAGTGAGCAAGAGAGAGAATGCACAGAGGCCAGGTGAGGGGCAGAGAAGCAGACTTTCCACTGAGCAGGGGGCCTTATGTGGGACTTGATACCAGGGACCTGGGATCATGATCTGAGCTGAAGGCAGGGGCTTAGCTGACTGAGTCACCCAGGTGCCCGATTCCTCATTTTTAAGGGTTCAGCTCAACCGCCCCCTCTCAAAAAGGTCTTCTAAACCACCCTAACAAAAATATTAATCACAAAAATAATTAAAAATAATAAAAAAATTAATCACCGTCATTTTGAGTGTTTATTTTTCTTCATGGCATATACTATAATTTGATATATTTTCAATATTTTTCTATACAGTGTGCCTAATGCACCTCAATGTTAAGCTCTACGAGGTCAGGGACATTATATTTTATTTATTATTTTATCTCCACAAACTAGAATGGTGTGTATGTTTCATAATATCAGGGACACAGTAAATTTTGAATGATTTTAATACACGCTGTGTACTTGTACTTGCCAAGCTAAGCTAAAACCACTTAGCAAGTCTAACTTTCTAAGATCCTCTAGGAGGCCAGAATTGGTGAACATCCACCACCACTGGGTTTTGATACCGTTAAAATTTACAATTCTCAATGGGGACAGAAACTCTGACCTTGACCTCATGATCACAATGCTTTAAAGAACAAAGGTGGTATCCGTGGAGCTATTTTATTTAATTTTTTATTTTTTTAGGGTTGTATTTATTTAGTTGTTAGAGAGAGGGAGCACAAGCAGGGAAGCAGCAGGCAGAGGTAGAGGAAAAAGCAGGCTCCCTACTGAACAAGGAGCCTGATGTGGTACTCGATCCTGAGACCCTGGGATCGTCACCTGAGCCAAAGGCAGCTGCTTAACCTACAGAGCTACTCAGGCATCCCTCTGGAGCTATTTTAAACAGGAAAAGCAAATCTAAAATTAAAATGCAAAACTAGGGGGCGCCTGGGTGGCTCAGTGGGTTAAGCCGCTGCCTTCGGCTCGGGTCATGGTCTCAAGTCCCGCATAGGGCTCTCTTCCTCTCTCTCTGCCTGCCTCTCTGCCTACTTGTGATCTCTCTCTGTCAAATAAATAAATAAAATCTTTAAAAAAAAAAAAAAAAAAGCAAAACTAGGTGGTTGCGATATGGAATAAAGTGTTCTACATGGGTAGCCCTATTAGAGTTTTTTAAAATAGATTCCTTTCTATGGAAAACACTTGTTGAAACTTTGTTTGACAAATGTACAATGGTATTACTTTATCTTAAGACATTAGCAAAACTTGGTTTTTTAAGTTTTATTTATTTATGTAATCTCTGTACCCAGTGTGGGGCTTGAACTCATGACCCTGAGGTCAAGAGTCACATATTAGCAGAACTTTTATATAATATAATTTCTTGGTGACTTGAAATGAAGAGCAGCAGGTTTAAAAATCAATCAAAATCTCTATAAGGTTGCTTTGTTTTAACCAAGTCAAGCAATTTCATGAAGTGAAAGTGACTTTACCTCTTACAATGAGTTGAGCAAAATTGGACACACCGGAGCCTCGTTCTGACTGAGTTACACAGCGATACAAATCCTGGTCAGTTTTTGTCACTTCCTGCAATCTAAAGGAAGCAGCAAATCTTCTGTGATTGATGTTCTTAGTCTGGGCTACTGGTATATCTTCTCCATTTCGTCTCTGCAAGCAGAAACCAATCTTTAAAAAACAGGTTCTTAACATTTCCATAAATCTAAAGCACCTTAGCAACCAATATCTGTGATACATTATTCTTGTTTCTAAATTAGGAGGAAAATGTCTATGTAGTTCCACAAATCTCTTCCAGTGTCATTCAACCCAAAAAAAGCATGGAAATAAACACTGGTATCCTTTAGGGGTATAGCACTGACATTATAGATTACTATTATTTTCCATAAAATTGTTATTAGCTCACAGCATATGAATTAACAAAAGAGTTAATGGCCCCAGGGCATATAATTCACTGCCCTCCTTCTCCCAAAGAATACATATGGGAGCTTCCTTTAGCCCTTATTCTATACTGCATGTGCTATATAATAGGTTTGTCCCATGAGAAGACCAAGAGCATGCCCAATGCATCTTTGTATTCTAAAAGTGTAGCATGTGACCAGCCACAGAATGACAATAAAATACTCATGACTAATTTAGAGTCAAACCAAAATCTCTCTTCTTTGCAAACTTTATCTCTTTGGCATTAATGACAGCCAATTTATACCGTTTAAGAGAAGTAATCAAAAGAACCTAAATGTTAATAGCATATCTGTCAACTTTCAAAATGAAATACTGAAAAGCCTATTTACAACATCAGGGTACCTTGCACAATACCAGTAAGTGTAAGCTATAAAAGAAATGACTGAAAAATTCAACTATAATAAAATTTATAACTTCTATATGTTGAAAGACAACATAAATAAAGTGAAAAAAACAAGCCACCAACTGTGATAAGATATTTGTCATGGAAATAATCCATCAAAAGATAAATAGCCAGGTTATGTAAAGATCTTCTACAGTTCAATAAGAAAAAAGACAAACAACCCTATCAAAAAGTGGACAGGCTATAAAAAGGAAAAATGTATATGTCTAATAACCATGAAAAGAGATCCTCAACCTTAATTTTAAAACGTCTATATGTCAAAGATAGCATAAAGGGCAAAGAAAAGTCATAACTATGAGAAAGAACTGGTCATGATCCTCGACCTCATCTCTTGTTGGTGAAAAGTCAAGTGTCTCTGGTATCCTTTCATACTACTTAAAAATCGTCTCGTACTCTAGCTATAGGAAACAAACCCCCTAAGATTACTAATGGAAGTATAAAATACTACTGTCACTTTAAAAGATAATTTGTTATTCTCTAGAAAATCTGAAGATGGACATAGCCTAGCATCCAGTAGTTCACGTCTACATTTCTACATCTGAATCACTTTTGCATATGTGATCACGGAGATATTGTACAAGAATGTTGAACTCAGAATCGTTTCAATACAGGAACAGTTCAATATGGGAAAGATCCAAATTTTACTGAATAGACTGAGATTTGGCCATCCAATAAAATAAAATATAGAAGTTTAGGCAAGCTAAGGCCAGCAGTGTGCTGGTAAAATGCTGAACGGCTCGTTCGTAACCAAAAATATAAAGTGTTGATTTGTATCATATCTCAGTTTCTATGGTGTAAATAATCTCACTGTGACCACTTTCAAATTACCAATGTAATATCATTTGGCTCCTAAAAGTACTGAAAAATCAGCAATAGCCATCACAACCAGCCCCATTATCTCATTTATATGAAATACACATACCCATGTTAAAATCTCAAATAAAATTCTTTAACAAAAATTAGTGTATTATATGTTTATAAAAAATAAAAAATTATTTAAAAAAATTAGTGTATGAAATAAAAATGTAAACTTCAACTTCTTTTAAATTTGGTGGGTACATTTGTGGTCATCTGACTGTTTTCTATAATTTTTTCATGGCTAAGACACTTTGTGTTTTTTTAAAGAGTAAATAATAAAGGGACCATTCTATTACTTAAGTAATATTTTAAATCCTAAACTCATTGTATCTGTAATCATTTTTCTCAACATCCAAAATGATTTATCTGTGCATACTGTGTAGTATATAGTCATGTATGGGTATGCATACATATACATATAAACCTAAGTACACAAAGTCCCAACTACAATTTTACCATAGTCTATTCATTCAGCTTTTTAAATAACTCTTTCCTTACCCAACTATTCCATGAATTTTTGCACCAAGATCTCTGATCATTCTCCTAGATAATAATGAAGAGAAAATGCTTATATTATATAGAGGTGCCTGTTTAAGGAGTACACAAAGCTGATTACATTACATTATATCTATATTTGTGTTTATTAAAATGCTAACATAAGTACAAAATATATATGCCTACATAAGATATACATTGTTTATATAATTAAAGAGCATAGGAGACATACATGCTATTTACCTCTTAAAATAACAATAACCATTCGTCATACCATTATGCCCTCATAACATTCAGCCTGATCTTCAATAATCATTTAATAAATGCCTCCATGTACCTGATGGTATATAGGCTATCATCTTGGTGCTGCCACTGCTCTCTCAAAAAAACATATGTGATAGTTATTTCCATTTAAAGATCATAAAATCCAGATTCAAATAGATTAGAAATATGATATGCAGCCTCTCAGTAGCAGGATTAAAACTCAAAACCAGGTTTGACACAAAATCTAGCAGTACTTCCTCTAAACTAAACCAAAGCTGCTTTTTTCTTTTTTCCATTTATATTCTAGGTCCAGTCCAATGAATTGATTATTTGCTGTAAAGCCTTGGTCAAAGCATTGTACTAATGAGAAATATAATCTACTATACTAGACATTGCATTATTTACTCAGCTTCCAGTAATGCATTACAGTTAAAAGTAATAAATGAGGACATGTACATTTCAGAAGTCAAAAATAATGATAACTTTTCTTTTATAATCCAAAATAATAGGTCTTCACCTGACTACAAGCTATCAATTTAGCCGAATGCACAGCCCTATGAAGGAAGAAAGAAGTAGTGTTAAATTTCTCCCTTATGCAGTAGTGTTTGCATATAGTTTTCTGCTTTTACATTCTTCAGTTCCTGGCTCTTTATCCTGTTTTGAGTTTTTTATATGATTTTACCACTGCAAATATCCCCAACTTTGAGAAATACTGAGAAACAAACCACAAAATTATATGATCAAAGGATTCTATCCCAATACTTGGCCCTTTTCTCTCCCCCAATTCTCATATGCTCTCCATGCTTTCTTATTTGCTGTGTCTCCCGTACAGGTTGCTGAGACTTGTCATTAAAGCCCCTGAGTATTATACTCCTCTGTTTAACTAAGTAAGCTTCCTCATGCAGGCCATATGCAGTGTTTACTTGACAAGTTCAATTCCTGGCTTAAAGTAGTGTAGCGATAATATTGGTAAATTCTCAACATCTATAATAGCCAAGTATCGATCAAACCCCTTGCTATTCCAAGTGTGGTCTACAGACCACCAGCATCAGAATCCCCTGTCAAATTGTTACAAACCCTAAGCCTAGAGATCACTCTAGACGTACTGAATCAGAATCTACATTTTCATAGATCCCTAGGTTATGCACCAAGACATTACAGCTTGAAACATACGGGCAGAAAACAATCATGGAAGTCTTACTCCTAATCATAGTGAGAGCTGTAAAAATGGGTGTGTGCTCTGATTCTGGCTAATGAGATTCTACAAAAACAGGCCAATTCACTCCCAGAAAGGTTTTTTTCACACTTCTAGAGAAGACACAGTGGGTCCTCTTCTCCATGTTATGCCTAAAGCTGGAAAAGCAGACTTGTCAATGTGAGAGAACCCAATGTGAGGCAAAGTGGACACACTAAGGATGGCACCTCAGGGATGCTTGATACCATCTGATATGGTATCAAGAACTTCTGGAGCCCCCTTCTCTCTGGACTTCCTATTAAAGGACAAAATACACCTGGTTTTATATTATTTTCAGCTAGAACTCCTAACAGTTAATAAGGTACAGTTAAAATATGATATAGCTTATCTCAGATTTTCTTTTCAAAGCTTGAGGAAAAGAATTAATCCAACTTAATTTAAAATTAAATAATGTGGTTCTTAGAATACTTGTGGGGATTATTTCACTCTGTTGACTTGAAGAAAATATTAAATTGCATTTATCTTTTTATTTATTTTTCACTGTCTTTCTTGGGCACATGATGCTATATGATCCCTCCACCCTCTTGAGTCAGAAAACAGTTAAGAGACTGTTTCCCTACATTTGGTATTTAGGTTCCTAGTGAATACATTAAGAGGACTAAGAGGGTGGCATATGATTTGTCGGTACTTGCCCTTTTGTCCAAAACTAAACCCAAAGTAAATTTGCACAATATGATTAAGTAAGGTTGAAGTAAATCATACAATAATCCAACCAAATTACTGCCAAGGAACAGAGGGTTCCTTACCAAGGCTTGTCTACCATATGAATGTTTTTTCTTTCTCATCAGCAGCTATTATTATTATTATTACATCATTATCATTATTGAACAATTAAACCAAAAATTTTAGAAACACAAAAGGTTTTATGGCAAAATTCAAGGCTTAGAAATCTAGACATTTCTAAGATTAGAAACATGTTACTGTTTTGAGAAAAGCACTTATTTATAGCCACTAGAAATTATTATATTTATTTCAACAGATCAAACATTTAATAAGAACACAGTGTTCTTCTAGGAAAATTGCACTAAAATGATAATACTAAGTTGGCAAACATATTTACTATTTGGCAATGAAAGGGCTGAACGCAATGAAAGACAGTTGACCAGAAAAAAAAGAGAGGTGGCATATATAATTCTGATTTTTAAAAAGCAGGGTAAAAATGTGCTGGGGATAACAAATTCCTAGAATCCATCACTACCCAAGTGCAATAAAATGTAAATTCAGCTATTAAACAAGAAAAAGAGTTTTAGGCTATGAAGCATAGGTGTCTTGCAGTATGAGGGGCAACACAGAGAGCATGAGAAAGTGCACTGAACCCCGCTGGATGGAAGATAATACCTAAGTTCCATTTTGAAACAACCATTTAGTAGCTTCACAATTCTTAGTATTTCTCACATCTCCATCTTTTTATCTAAAACTGGGGGTATCTATTTGTACCTGCCATTCAACACAGATGTTGAGAATAATAATGAGACTACTTGTACAAAAGTTCTCATTGCAAATCTTGATAATAGCAATATAATGAAGATCATAATCAACACATTATCTAAGCGAATAACACATTTAATAACTGTGGTGATCTTTGGATCATCAACTTGTCTATGCTATAGTCCCAAGTTACTTAATCAAAGTAGGTGTCCAGGTGAAGGGATTCTGGAGATGGAAGTGAAGTCTATAACCAACTGACACTAAGTAAGGGAGATTATCCTAGATGATCTGGGTGGACTTGATTCAGTTAGTTAAAATGGTCTAAAAGCAGAGCAAAGGCTTCCCCTGAAGTTGAAGAAACTCCACCTATAAACAGCAGCTTGAGTTTGTGCCTGAGGACACCAGCTTAACCCTCTGATGGTTTGGCCTGCAGACTTCAGACTTCCCTTGCCAGCCCCACAATCATATAAACCAATTCCTTGTAATAAATCCTTTTAGGATTTAAACAAAAACAAAAACAAAAAACAAAGTGGGTGTGTATATACACAGATATACCTATGCTTTTCGTGTTTGAGCACTGACTGATACAGATGATTTTGTTACCAGAAATGCTTCTGGGAGAACAGATTTTTTAAGACTGAGTTTTCCGATCTGGTTTGGTTCTGTTTTCTAGAATTGGTTCTCTAAATGTGATTAGATAGTAATTATTTCCCAGTAATAAAGAAGACATTGCTAGTCCATAGCATGATGTAGTAAAGAGATGTAAAATATTACCATTAGATATTTCTAACAAATACCTATAGAAGGTAAATTTCTGGGTGACCATGCATTTGTGACCTTAAGACATTTTAGACAAACTAAGGAATATAAATAATGGTATTGGCTGATTGCATCAAACTGTGTTGGAGAAAATGGAAAATACAAAGCATGTGACTTTAACTGTACCATTCAGAGTAAAAGGGAAGTTGAGTAGAGCAAAGAGACCAATACAATTAAAGCACTACACTTGAGAGATTCTGGTAACTTGGTGACAGTGGGATAATTTTAATTTTCTGAATCTGCCACATAAAATCAGACAAAACAATAAGAGGAAGTATGGAACGAAAAGGTCCAGACAGAGTTTAGATGAGAACAAAACCAAGAAAAACAAGAAAGCAAGTGGTCATATTTTTAAACATAACTCACAAAAACAAAAGAGGGATTCTTGAAATCAAGAAAGTTTTCCTGAACTCCATATCTCATTTTAAAATTTCAAGACAACATAATTAACATAAAAATGAACAACTTAAAAGTATCAAGGTCAAGTCCAACATAAAGTTATCATAAGTTTAAAGATTTTTTTTTTTTAATTTTTATTTATTTGACAGAACACAAGTAGGCAGAGAGGCAGGCAGAGAGAGAGGAGGAAGCAGGCTCCCTGCTGAGCAGAGAGCCTGATGCGGGACTCGATCCCAGGACCCTGAGATCATGACCTGAGCCGAAGGCAGCGGCTTAACCCACTGAGCCACCCAGGCGCCCATGTTATCATAAGTTTAAAATAGAATAAGGAGCAGAATATAAACCCCAGAGTCTCTGAAAGTAAGTCAGGAAAATATGCCCACAAAACAGATCAAAATTGAAACCTAATATTTCAAGCTATGTTAAAACATATTTAAAAAAATGATTCATGATGAAAAAATAATATAAATTTGAATTAATAAAATTCATAAGATGACAGAACTCAAGAAAAATTGGAAATGAAAGAAAAATGTCACTTCAGAAATACGATTAACTAGAGTAAATAAAATCAACAGATGATGTCTTAAGCAAAACAGAATGTGGGGAAAAAAGAGACTTTTAACTGAAAAAGAACAAAAAAGATTCCAGAGAAAATGACTATTAATGATGAAATGCAAGAAGATCAAACACAGAGATCACACGAGTCCATACAAAAGCAAGAAAACAAAAAAAGTATGAAAATAGTATTATTTTTACAAGGAAACAAGAAAAGTACGAAAAGTACTTTAAAATAATAAAAATAAAAAAAAAATAAAAATAATATTATTTTCGTACTTTTCTTGTTTCCTTGCTTTTGTATGGACTCGTGTGATCTCAGGGTCCTGGGATCAAGCCCCACATCAGGCTCTCTGCTCAGCGGCGAGCCTGCTTCCTCCTTTCTCCCTCTCTGTCTGCTTCTACGCCTATTTGTGATCTCTGTCTGTCAAATAAATAAATAAAGTCTTTTTTTAAATTAATTAATTAATTAATTAATAATTAAATGTGCCTTCTGAAAATTTTAAAAAAGTCTTAAAAATACACAATGGAAGAACACCACACATACCTGAGAACAGTAACCTAGAATGACTCACAACAATACACAGTCTGATAAAATTAGAATCTTTAAAAAAAAAGGAAAAAATCCTTTGAATATCTAGAAAAAGCAGACATATGATTTGTAAGGAAACAAATATTCTCGGACTTTGATAACAAAGCTTTATGCCAGAACAAAATGAAATAACATATTAAAGTTACTCAAGGAAGAAAAATGTGAACAAAGGATTTTATATCCTGCAACTGACTTAAGAAGGGTACGGGAACACCTCAGTAGCTCAGTCAGTTAAGCATCCCACTCTTGATTTCAACTCAGGTCATGATCTCACAGTTGTGAGATCAAGCCCTATGTCAGGCTCATGCTCAGCACAGAGTCTACTTAAGATTCTTTCCCTCTTGGGACGCCTGGGTGGCTCAGTTGGTTAAGCAGCTGCCTTCAGCTCAGGTCATGATCCCAGCGTCCTCGGATCGAGTCCCACATCGGGCTCCTTGCTCCGCAGGGAGCCTGCTTCTCCGTCTGACTCTGCCTTCCACTCTGTCTGCCTGTGCTCGCTCTCGCTCTCTCTCTCTCTGACAAATAAATAAAATCTTTAAAAAAAAAAAAAAATTAAAAAAAAAAAAGATTCTTTCCCTCTCTTCCCCTTGCTCATGCTCATGCTCTCTCCCTTTCTCTCTCTCTCAAATAAATAAGATCTTTAAAAAAAGGATCAAGGGCACAAAAAAATCTATCAAGTTCACATATAAACTATAATCAACATTCAAGAACTCAGGAGTATTAATTCCATGTGCTATTCCTGAGCCATTTTTCTAGAAAATGACTTTTAAACAACCAAAGAAACTGGGAAAACATGAGCTATAAGAAGATGGTGATCATTAAGAACATAGTTACCTGAAGAACTAAGTAAATAAGGGCTACCTGAGAGAGAGGATAGTATGCAATAGTTACATGCTACAAGTTACATGGTGCAAGTATTAAAAATGACATCAGCCTTTAAAAATGAGGAATTATGGAGTATTTGAATTCTCTCTTTCCTTGGGTCACTGAGACTAAAGAATAGTAGCATAGAAAAAAGGAGCCATAACTGACAAATTGTAATAGAGAAAACATTAGGTGAAAATCTTTAGGCTTGAAGTTGAAATATAAAGAAGAACTCATAGAGAGCTTATTGTTAAATATGAATTTTACCTTAGTTCTGTTCACTGAAAAGGTCTAACAAAATGAGTACCCTTCAGCATCCACATCATGGTCCTGAAATACACGATCTCACTAAAACAAACCAGCGTACTGGGTCTGGAGAAGAAAATGTACAAAAGAAGGAAGGAACATCTCACAATATCAGACAGCAGGAAACTACCAAAAACTACTGAAGTCATATCAAAAGAACTCTGGAGCCAACTTGAAGAGGTTCTCATTAGCCAAAGATGGGGCAGCTCGAGTTTTAATAGTAATATTAATAGTAATAATTACAACAAACTGAAGTCAATTAAACAAGATTAGGTCCACAAGTTCAGAAGAAGAATCAGTCACCTTTGGAGATGATAAGGGATCAACTCATTATATTGAAAACCAATAGCTAAAACAAAGATTTGAGTCGTTATCCCCTCTTTCCTAATGAAGTATGCTACTGGGTAGAGAAAGGTAGATGAGAAGTTTTTCTTCTTTAACTAAACTAGTACAAACTAGATAATAGTACATAATAAATAATAGAACTAGAATACCACAATTTACAGCCTGAACAATGAATATAGGCATTAAGCACCAATGACTATGAAGAAAACAAAAAAAAAGGGCAGGGGAGGAGAAAGAGACATTTTGTGCCTCCTGTAATAATACCAGGCACCATCTCTAGCATTCCAAAGGATCAAACTTAACTCTGGATGTGGCTGCCGATTTACAGAAAATTCAGAAGAACATGTTAAATCAAAGAGGACATTAATATGCAATCAGTAAAATGACTGTGCAAAACTACAAGTCAATGGTCTGGGTTCCTCCTCAATAGACAAACTGTGAGGAAAAGAAAGGGACAGAGGACAAACCCACAGATTAAAAGACACTTTAAAAACCCATTTTAAAAATTAGATAAGAATAATCTGGAGTATTTAGGAATGTACATATAAGTGAGAAAAAAAAAAAAACTATGAAAAAACAAAGAAGGGCCAGAAGTGAGGAAAACCATTATTTGCAGCAGTAGGGAGGGGCTCAGGTGTGGCTGGAACTGAGCCCTGGGAAGGAGCCCATAGGATGGCTGGCAAAGTCCCTTTCTTGTCCTGTGTGGTGTGTACCTCATAAAAATTCATCCAGTCATAGTTCTTACTTTTGTGTGATCGTCTATGTTTTGTTGTACCATAAAATGATTTTACAAATATTAGATTTTTATATCAGATTGCTTTTCATAAAGAAGCAACCCAGCCTGCTACAGAGCCTCCATGCTGTAACACTGATCACAGGAAGTCAATGGAAAGTTGTAAAGTGCTTGATGTGACACACTTAGAAAACACACCGAAGGGCAGCTTTAGGAACAGCAGAAGAGTACATTATTCTTGCACAGAAAAAGCAGTAAATTGTTATTTATAGATATCGATAGGAAGAAATCCTTGAGCTTCTATGACTGCCGGGCTTTCAGTCATGCTCCAGGGATAGATAAGAAAGATAAAGTATTTTCCACACATTATTCATTTATAATCAATTATGTAATCTGCAGACAACAAACCCAAGAGTTTATAAATTATTGAAGACGGAAAAGAATGCACTCTATCTTCAAGGCATTGAACTCTTTATGGTAGAAAGCCACAGAAAGCCAACCAAAATGACCTCAAGGATATTTAACAATCCAAAACATTAAACATGATTAAATGTTCTGATGTTCACTATTTACATACATACACACCCAAATGCCAAAGATAAAAGATAAACATTACAATCCATGATACTCAGTCAATGATTTTACTTCAAGACCAACAGCCATAATTCTTTGTATGAAGCCATGAAGGAAGAATATAATGCCCTGAACTCAAATAAACCAACGTCCTGAGGAAAAGCAGCAGACTGACAAGAGTGATAGCTTAGCTATTAAATGGTACATGGTCTCTCAAGTAAAACAGAAATAACTGTAAATCAGCATATACACAGAAAAAAAAATCACTACTGCTTAAAGTAAGAATAAAAAGAGACAATTAGAATTAAATAGCATGCTACTGTTTATCAGTTTACAAGAAATCAGGGGAAACACCACAGATGTGGTTAACACTTGCCCTCGGACATTACTCTGTTCTGTGAGCCACAAGGTAGAGAAGAAGCCAAGGTTAAAAGCACCAATAGCCTTCCAGTGGATATCAGGACCATCCACAAGCTTCCAACTGTCTTGACAAACTTTTATTAAAGCTCAAAAGAGCCAAGGAAGGCGGAATGTCCTCGCACCTTTCACTCTCTTTCATATCTAGATAACTTCTATGCAATTATGAACGTAGGAAAAATTAAAAAAAAAAAAAAAAAAGGAAACAGATGGATCTAATAGAAAAATCAGTCCCAAAACAGAAAATGAGAAAACAAGCTCACTGACTGGCTTTAAAATATAAACTTTTGAGGAAATTTGGAAAGCTGTCTTGATCATTTCACTCACATCGTCCCCGATTCTGTCAACTGGTATTTCTTTCATCTATCCTTCTTTGCTATTCATGTATTTTTCGATTCCACCAGGACCGGCTAATCCCAGGCCCTTCTGGTTTATGTCTGCATCAGGGCCCAGTCCCAACCCTGCCAAAAACCTGTCTTTACTTCCACTTCTCATTGAGAACCCTCCACTTCGAGAAGCTCCTTCTCCTGATGTTCCTATCCCACCCACGCACATACACTAACCTGCAGTGATAACAGTGTTCATGTATCTTTGCTATTCACGCCCTATAGATCCTTCAAAGACTCAATCAAATCTTCCTTAATGATCTCACCAAACATTCCATCCGATGCAGCGCTCTCTCAACTCTCAAACAGTTTAGTGATTAGATTCTGTATCATCTTTTCTTATTCAGTTACAGAGGCAATTCTCGGGGCTGAAGGGATCTTAAAATGTATTCAGCCTCATGCTTAAATATACTCAACTGCTCTAGCAAGTGCTTATCCAGATTATGCTTGGATACTTCCACTAATTGTAGTTTTACTACCTCCTGGAAGAGCTCATACTAAGTTTCAACAGCCCTACAATTACAAAGTTCTCTCTTATAATCAGCTTATATCTCTCACCACAGAGCTTCAAACTGTTAGTTAGTATTTTACTTTAGAACCTATACAGAACAAATTAAATCCCTCTTCAATATTCCCAATAATTTAAGATTTTAAGAAGTTTATCTGTTCTCCCACGAATCTCAAGATATATACTATTCCATGTTGTTTTAGCCATTCTGACATCATGTCTTCAAGTTTATTCACTGTCCTAGTAATTATAAGCTGTCTTTGGTTAGTCTAATATTTTAGACATGAGTCAGTCACCCTTAAGGCCAATGACTTAGAAAATGTCAGGACTTTCACCAAGTCCAGACAGTAGGCCAATTTTCACTATAACTCCTTCCTTTTTTTTTCCCCCTCTTCTTTTCATGGCATCCAATATATGCTAATCACATATGTTTAGTCAATCAGGTTCTGAAATACTCCTCTCAAAGTAGTTTTCAATGAATTGCCCATCATACACTTGATTGTTCTAGGCATAGATCAATTTCTTCCAAGAATTTTCCTTCATTGTAATAAATACAAAATTAACAGATTTTTTTTCTCAAAAGGAAATCCTATCATGGATAGTAACATCTCTTGTAGAAATGCAATATGCTACAAACATCCAGGCACATCATTGGACAGTAGAAATAGGCGTGGAAAAATACCATAGCATGGAAGCATTAGAGGGAGCTCTGTGAGCAATGGCTATGTGGTATTTGAAATTGTGTAGTGATGGGTTTCATCAGCTAAAATTTTTATACTTTCGAATTAACTCATTTTGTAAAATACCATGTCTCTGATCTAATTTCCACTGCTTGCATGATGCCATTCACCTGCAGTGCAGGAAGAAGACCATGACATCTCCCCGGACAGACAAAACACCGTATGCCCAGAAGTTTCAGACCACCCATTTCCATTAATCCTCAGCTGACAACAACTGCTACTGTAAGAGGTCGGTCTCTCTTTGGTTGTTTTTTTGTTTTTGTTTTTGTTTTTTAAGAGCAATTTGCATTTCATTTTACTAATTCTACTCTCCAATTATTACTCTCAATCCATTGCTTGAATTATCTATTGCTCCATAAGAATGACATTTCCTTTGGCTGAGAAACTAGCTTTATCATACTACATTAGCGGTGACAAATCTTACCAAGTGCAAAGTGATGGCTGACTTTCCTGTTTTGGCAGACCAACAGAGGAGGCATAGGGCCAGCACCTGCGGCAATTACTGACAGATTGGCCCAATTGCCACAGCTTTGATGGCAATCTGCATAGGATTATCAGTCACACATTAAACAGCCTCCTTTCAATTCACCAAAACAAATGGTGTCACCAAATCTACCCACACAATTCCCTACTTTCAATAACTCCACTGTTGAATTTCTCTGTCCAATCCAATGATGCATGCCCGCCAAGCTCTGAGATGATGGATGGAGTCGTTAGCGTTTTAGTTTCTACACTGAACCTGAAGCCAAAGCATATGGTCAGACAGATGTTCCAGCAGTGAGCTCTATTTGATTTGCCATGTAGGTGTCCACTTATACTGGACCTTCATAAAAGAACACTAAGTCATAAGTTACAGTCCAACCCTGTTTCAACTCTTTTACACCCTCAGAATTTAAAACATGTTCTGATAACAGAACACTCAGAACATGTTTCACTCTGTATTTCAGCATAGACTAATTATATATTACCCTCACACCTAATCAAATAACTTCAAATGGACAAGATGGACAAAAGGCAGCTAAATGTTTATAGGCTATTGCCATCTATGGCTTGATTAGTAATGCCAGAATGTACCACATACTCACTTTGCCTCGTTTATTATTGAGGTAAACTGCATACACAGTAAATTGGATGGAACTTAACTTCTAACAAATGTATATGCACCCACGGGCCCAACACCCAGTGAATATACATGACATTTACATTACCTCAGGAGTTTCCCCTGTGCACTTCCAGGCCCTCCTCATCACCCACAGTCAAATACTGTTCTGATTTCTATCACATAATTTAGCTTTATTTTTTCTGGTACTTTTTTTTTTACCTATCCCCTTTCCAAAAACATACTATTGCTGAGATTTATCCACATTGGTAACTCATTCTTTGTTATTGCTGAATAACATTCCATTGCTTGAATGAACCACACACTGTTTGCCCATTCTCCTTTTAATGGATATTGGGGCTCTTTACAATTACTGGTTTTTATGAATAAAGCTGTTTTAAACATTCTTACACAAATTATTTTCTGAAAAAATGTCTTTATTTCTATTGTGTAAATGTCTATTTCTATTGTATAAATATTGTGTAAACATTTCTATTGTGTAAATATGGGAGTGGAACTATTGTGTCATGCTAGTTATTTTCTTATATATTCACTTTTTACCACCATCACTTTATTCTTCATATCAGTAAACACTGCAATGAAAGGACATGACTAACATTTTTAACCTAAAAAAATATATATAACCTAACTTTTCTCTTTCCTGTGAGAAAATTATCTGACACTTCTCAAAAAATATAACCAGGTTTTTTATTATTTTATTTCAATATAAACTATACATTAAAATTTCATTTGTGATCTTATTTCCTATAACCCATGTTTACCATAAGCCCTAATTTATAATCCACAAATTCCCTACCATGAGGATTCCTTGAAATCACAAAACAGCACAGTTCTAAAACTTGTTGGAAGCACTGGAAAACATCTGTTCATATGGGAAAAAATTGCAAATCATTAACCTGACAACAAATGTTGTGCTTATATCTGGAATGCATGCTACTTCATTGAGTTTTATGATCAAAAAGGAATTTGGAAATTCTCTCTAAGAGACTAAAGTCTTTATTCTAAGTCCCTTTTCCAACATGAATGAGCTTAACACACCATTTTAAACTATGGCCCAAAAAACCTCATAATTTTACCATATCGCCAGCTTTTTGACATTAAACAGACTTCTAAAAACAGTCATCCATGTTGTTTTACGCATCCCTAGTTCACTGAGCTTGTACAAGGAGGTTAATTTAGGTAATGTATTTTGTCATTGTTTTCTAAATATCTAGAGTGAATGACCTAATGTTTAGACTCGGTAATTATATTGAGATCTTACAGGAAAGAACACTCCCTAAAGATACATCCAAAAACCACTGTGATATATACCTTATGAATTACCCAAGGTTAGCTGAGGGAACTCAAGTGTTTGCTTTTGTGCACTCTATTTTTTTAATTTACCTAATAATTTGTATGTCATTTTAAACAATAAAAAATGACTGACAAATCAATTGTGAGCTAAAGATAATAAGTGAGAGATTTATCTTTTTAAATGTATTTCCATACATAAATTATTTTATTTATTTATTTGTTTATTTTAGACAGAGGGAGAGAAAACAGGGAGCAGGGGAGGGGGAGAGGGAGAGAATTTTTAAGCAGCCACCTCACTGAGCGTAGAGTCAGACATGGGCTCAATCTCACAACTCTGAGATCATGAACTGAGCCCAAACCAAGAGTCAGATGCTTAAAGGACTAAACTACCCAGGTACCTCTCCATATATAAATTATTTTAAATGTCAAATGCTATCAGGTATTATGGTTAAAGTATTTGTAGTATATCATTTTTCCTTTAAAACAGGTATTTGGCTGCTTTTCTGTTCTTTGGTGTTTTACCCCATATTTAAGCATTTATTAACTGACACAAATACTGTATAATGTAAGTGATTTGAAAAACATAAAAAGTCGATCGCCATTTTTTAATGACACCTACCATGGCAAGTATAACAGCTACTCCACTACCCCATTACTTCTGTGACAGGATGCAGTGTCCTTTCATTTTGGGTTGCTTCCAATACATTCTCAGTACTGTCCACAGGTATTTTCAGCAACTGTTCTCACAATGGTAGTTAATTTCAGGGGCCATTTTTACCCATACAAAACGAGTAACATAAACAATTTCACAGTCTTACATCAAACAATAAGGTCATGAAGGCCATGTCTCAGGTCATTAAAAGATAATGCAAAGACCTAGTTTAACGTCTTATAGCTGAAAGGGATCTTAGTTTCTACCCACATCTCTGTTCATAGATAAGGAACTTATCTATAAAATAGACTCAATAGTTCAATGAATTCTCTAAGTACATACACTTAAGTGGGTTGGAAGGGTTAAAAGTTTCAAATTAAAGTTAGAAGTAACAGTTCGGCATCTTGATTTCTTGTAGTCATTCTGCACCAAGTAAACAAGACTTGACATCAATTTTTATGAGTTGACTTGCAGATTCATTATGGAATCCAGATTCTTTCTGCTTTATTATATTTCTACCACTTTATTTATTTTTTTTAAAGATTTTATTTATTTATTTGACAGAGATCACAAGTAGACAGAGAGGCAGGCAGAGAGAGAGGACAAAGCAGGCTCCCCGCTGAACAGAGAGCGCGATGCGGGGCTAGATCCCAGGACGCTGGGATCACGACCTGAGCCGAAGGCAGAGGCTTTAACCCACTGAGCCAAGCAGGCGCCCCTATTTCTACCACTTTAAATCACTGGCCACATTCAGAGTGATTCACTATATATTTATATAAAATAACTAGTCTCAATTCATTTGAAAATATCCCTCAACTAAGTAATGGACAGTTTTCAATATTAAACACAAAGAAGGTAGATTTAAAAAAATGGCTTAAGTTAATTTAAGTGGTATTACTGAGAAAGTAGAAAAGCTTTTTTAAACAATAAGGCAAATATGTTAACTGCTGAGGAACTGGGTAATCTCACTGTCAAAACAGAAGAAAAATACCCAAATTCACCTTAGGATGTGTAAAGAGGAGAAAAAGGAAAGCAGATTAGATGTTTAACAGAATTATTTTTTATCTCTCATCTTTCTTTGGAAAATGACAGAAGGAATATTTTTTAAAACTATTCTGAAATAGGCCAATCCACAAAGTAGGAAACAAACAATAAATGAGCAGCATTTTGACTGCAACCCACTCAGACCAGCAGGGCCAGAAAGTCTTTGTTGCCACAAGGCAGCTGGTGTCTGAGTACACAAAACCCTTTTATTTCAATGCCACATTAAATCCTGGGGCATAAAACCAGAGGCAGACTACAGAGTCTCTAGTTCTCCAATACAAGACTGTACGGATCACAACTAAAGTCAAATGCCAACTAAAGTTCCCACCTAAATAAGAAAAATTAACTGAAGAGGAAAAAATGTCTAAAAATTGTTTATTTAGTCTGAGAGAGAGAAAGAGGGATTCCGACTTCATGTTTAGCTGATGAAATGGCTGCATATTATATAGTACCCTCTCTATAAATAATTATCTTTTTTTTTAAGATTTTATATATTTATTTGACAGACAGAAATAGCAAGAGAGGGAACACAAGCAGGGGGAACGGGAGAGGGAGAAACAGGCTTCATACTGAACAGGGAGCCTGATGTGGAACTCGATCCCAGGATCCTGGGATCATTACCTGAGCCAAAGGCAGATGCTTAAGGACTGAGCCACCCAGGCACCCCTATAAATAATTATCTTGTATTTCAATGTCTATAGAGGAAATCTGCATAATCACAAAAAAAAAAAAATAGGGGCTTCGTTTCCTTTTCACATATTCAGGATGATATCCCAATACCTGCAAATCAAATGAATTACAAAAATAGTGATAATTAAGTCTATGAGTATATGGGTTATGACATCCAAGGAGACATGAGGATTTGGTAAGAAATTTATAACCTCTAGTACAATATTAGATACTCTACTAGGTATGACTTAAAAAATCATTTATTATAATCATGACCCCAACCCCCCACAACCTAATGATTATCCCCAACACGAATTTCACCTCTTTAAAAAGATGGTAAAATGAATGCTGAGGTCTATGTCCAAAAAACTATGCTAATCTTACAAAGATTTTTCTCTTTTGGTCCCTATTGACAGTCTCGGGAATTTAGTTCTAACCAATTAAATCCCTTCCTTCATTCTGATGCAAATGGCACACCAAAATAAGAAGTGCTCAGGGAATACTATTACATACCTTCTAGCCTCAAATATCTAGCTCAACAGCGGTCTTTCCTTGGGCCAGTCTCCTGACTTTAGAGCTGCTCTCAGCCTCTCCTGCCCCTACCCTTAGTGCTCCAGGACTGGCAGATACTCTCTGAAGACATGGCACATGATCTCTGAGTCTTTCAAAGCTTTCTGTGATGTACCCTTTACATTTCTCCAACATATGCCAAATTGTAATTCATTAAATACATATTTACTGAGGATTTAATATGTGCAAAGCAAATGTTTGGACCTCATTTGTTATTAACCCTTGTACACAAAAGTTCTAAAAAAAATTTAATTGGCCCTCTTCCAATTCATATTTCCAGAAGTACTCCCAAAGGTTTCTTAAACTATTTTTCAAATGTACCAGAGTATGACAGTTCCTACTTAAGTGACATGCTCTTATAAGTTGAGTTTTCAAAACATTAAATGAGGAAATTTTCATTTTTTCCTACTTTGAATGGGTTTAGAAAAAAAATTATTTTTACAGTCATACATAACTTTAGAGAAACATCAGGTTTCACTAAAACTAACCCAAATATTTATTAACTATGTACTGTCATCTACTTTATTCATCTTCTCAAAACGGAAATATCTGAGATGAATCTGCTGTCAATTAAAACAAACCTACACAAGAGAACTTGTCTCTCTCTCTCACACACACACACAGGAATGACACCAGAAGCAGTACTCTGTGATTTTTTAAAAATCAAGTGTAACCGTTGGTTCAGCTGTCCACTTGGCCTTACCTGCAGCCATAACTTGTTATGCACAGCATCTCTCCCCGTAGCAATACACTGAAATGTAGCATTCTGCCCTGCATTGACCTCCACGTCCCCCAGACGGAGAAAATGAGGAGATTTATCTGTGAAGGCAGAAAAGAAATATATTATTTTCACATAAAGAAAACATGCCCTGTGACTTTTTCCCAAGAGAATAATGATAATAGTTTTACCTTTGGCCAACACGAATACCATATGGAAGAAAATGGAGTTTTCTTTGTGATGAGATACAACCCCCACTCACAATCCTCTCGCCCCCTCATAACTGCTAGAGCATTGTTGTATACAGAGACAGCAGTCAATAACTACTGCTCACGGTTGGCCACAGCATGTTGTGTATGGGTGATAATAAAACAGTGACACGTCAAAGAAAGCAAAAGAGGTCAAATAATCACTGAAAAGGAATCACTCAAACAGGCATAAATCAGAGCATAATAGAAAAGTATAATGAAAACATACAACGATATCTAACATTCTGACGTAGACATGGTTGTCAAACTATTAATTTACAACTTAACCAGTGAGATCGTCTCTCTTTCAAAAAAAGAATTTTTTCAATAGCTGTAATTCTCTAGTACTTCAAAGAACAAGAGAATATTTTCGTTTCTCTCAAATGAAATATCTGCTTCACCATTGCTAAATCTACTTCTTATTCCTTCATAGTTGGAAGGAAGTTACCCTAAAGCAGTATCAGACCAACAAAAACTGATGACTGTAATCAAAACCTACATGACTTATGTAACTCTCAAATTAGTGTTCTCTACAATTACCCTTTAAAACTGAAGTTTACTGATGTTTTCAACAGAAAGAAAGTAAACATACACAGGAAAAGTTAAGCCTCGTTAAGGAAAAGCAAGCTCATAGAGGACCATATCACAGTAAAACTGTCACTGTGCTTAATTCCTATTTTTATTTGTTTACTTCTGAGAGCCTTTCTTTTACATTGCTCTTCCAGTAAGTGTAAACAAACAGTAGACAAAAACATCACGCTCATATACTAATGGACTGGAAGAATTTATGAGCAAACCAACTTGAACTTTGAATGAGATGATTTTGCTCCTCTTTTTCTTAGAATGTACTGAATGGAATCACCTGTTTGACCCTTGCCCGCTACCTCTTTCTGCAGCACCTCGTCTTGGTGTAGCCTTTAAAAAGGGAAATGCTTGAACTAGAACAGTGGTTCTCAAATCGTGAACTCAAAGCCGGCAGCTGCAGCACCACCAGGGAACTTATCACAAGGGTAAATTTTCCAGCCCCACCCCAGACTTACTGAATCACCACCAAGGCCACCAAGAGGCCACACAAACCGTGATCTGCTACTCCTGTAGGAGATGCTGATGCACAATGGGGTGTAACAAGCTCTCAAAAGGAGCACAGCCATGGCCGCTGGCATAGTGCTCCCCCCTCCACCCCATTCACAGTGCTTACAGTATGTGAGAAAATTTCCACCGGGAGGATTACTGAACAGATCATCTAGAATTCATGGGCCCTGTAAAATACTGCTGTTGGGAGATATAGGTAAAGTCTGAATTTATGCCAGCTGTTTTATGTCTGGCTAGACTGAATGCATGTAACAAATGTCTTTCAGGAAATGTGATGTACACACAAAAATTAGTCACACCATCTGAAGATGAACCAATGGGCATCTAAGGACAACAAAACCATGTGTTCATCCACTGAGCTCTTTGTTTTGTTTGCTTTTTATCATCTTGTTGTTTCATATGGATTAACCAGAAACTTATTATAAAAAATTTAGTCTGAAGCTTGGAGTATGGCAAACTAATTCATTCTCTTCCCTTCAACTTCCTTTTTTTTTTTTTTTTAAAGATTTCATTTATTTATTTGAGAGAGAGAGCACACATGAATGAGGGGAGGGAAAGAAGGAGAGGGGGAAGTAGACGCCACACTGAGTAGGGAGCCCAATTTGGGGTTCAATCCCAGGACCCTGGGCGCATGACCTGAGCTAAAGTCAGACACTTAACTGACTGAGCCATCCAGGTGCCCCTTTCCTTCAACTTTCAACTGAGCATGTCACATGTTAGTAAGGTTTCAGTTAGTTTCCTTTCAGTTGAGCTCTAATTTGTTATTCTTCTTTGCTTTCCTTAGACTACTTAATAAAACCAAAAGATGGAGTCTGCCCTATCTAGAGTTTCATTTAAATTTGCATTTTGTTTTCTATAATTAAATAATTAAAAGAACTCTTCAGTATGTGTACAATTGCTTACAATTCTGAAAACGATTTGAATCAAAAATTCTAGAAATACTTCAGTGTTCTTTTAAAACTGAACGGAAGGTTAGGACTAACAACAAAAGAGACAGCCACAACCAAGTGATAAACAGACAACAGTCACTGCCAATATAAAACAAGTGTTGAAAGGACATAGAAAAATACAAATCTTAATCACAACCTACCACAGGGATAGCTTAGCACTTGGATGTCATCAATGGCAATATAACCACTCCTCCCTCCTGAGACTTCAGCTTCAAATATTACCTGTCAGGAAGAAATCGAAAACATTTACAATCATTTTTAAGGAATTTTCACAGTAAAAGAAGAATAACTAAGTAAAAGAAGAATAGGCACACTTAGGAAAATTAAATTTGAGTTTTATCCTGTAAGAATTAAAAATTTATTTTATACTGTAAAGTAATTTCCTAAATCTTATTCAGTGAGCAAACAAAAACATTATTGAGGTCGAGCAGCTAAAAAAATTATTCAAGCAATTGTTACTATGTGTTAGAATTCCTGAATGGGCATCATCTGGGCAGAATGAATAGGCAATACAGCTAATCTCATATCCCTGACTTTTCTCTTATTGATTTTCTCCATTTTTGTTATCTATTTAAAGTACAATGAACACATACAATGTATCAGGCAGTAGTGAAAATACCAAATGATCTACTTTTCTTTTTTTACCTTATTTTTTAAAAGATTTTGTTTATTTATCTGACAGAGAGAGACACGGCGAGAGAGGGAACACAAGCAGGGGGAGTGGGAGAAGGAGAAGCAGGCTTCCTGCAGAGCAAGGAACCTGACAGGGCTTGATCCCAAGACCCCAGGATCCTGACCTGAGCAGAAGGCAGATGCTTAACAACTGAGCCACCCACGTGCCCCCTACACCCCCTATACCCACTACACTTTTAAATAGCTAAACCTTCAAAGACAGAGACCATCGGCTAGATTAGCAGTATTCCAGGCAATAGGAACAATGTACAGTGGAATAGAACAGAGGTGTGTTTGGGGGGAGCCAAATGAATGTCATCTGTATGGCTACAAAGGTTCAAAAGGGAAGAGGTACGATTCGAGAGCTAGGCATGGAAGACCTTAAATACCATTGGACTACTAAAATCAGGAATACATTCTGTCGATAATTCCACATTAATAAATATTAAACACAAACGTTTCCATATTTACATATAAGCTCACATTACAAAGTTCTGTTGTTACAATCGATAGAAAAGCTTCATATAGCCTTTGATTTTTTTTAATAATATGTAGTGTGACTTTTCAAGAGAAACCATATTTAGCATGCCACATTTCAACATTTTATTTGACTATGGCCTCCTTTATTCATGGAGATACATAGATTATTTTTAGAGTATTCTGCAAAACATTTGGGAAATGTGCTGGAAATTAATGTTTAAAGTAGCAATATAGTATATTAGAAATATATATGCCTGTAAGGTGGAGGATGGACTAAAAGAAACCAAGACTGGAAACAGTTAAGCAATGTACTAGTAGGAGTGGACATAGAGAGATATAAACAAAAAGGAAAGATAAAAATAATGTTACAGATATAGATAAAATAAAATTTTTTGGCTTGTGAGTTATGGTAAAATACAGGGCAATTCTAACTCCAGGCTTGCAACACTAGGTGAATGGTACTATCAGAGTCCCTAACCAGAACTAGTGATACAGAAAAAGGTACAAATTTTAGGGAGAAGAAAACTAAGCACATTTCAAATCTGATTTGCCTAAGGTACATATGGGGTAAAGGCTTACAGCATAACTGGACAAACATATCTCAAAAATAAGAGATAGATCCACAATAAAGCCATAGATTTGGAAGTCATCATCATGGAAGTGAGTTACAGATTTACAAGTTAACATGATTAGTGAATAAGATGGCACTGGAGAAAACCACTGAAATGGAAAGCAGCAATACAACAGCAGAAGTAAAGCCAACAAAGTATGATTCAGACATAATGTCCAAGGAAAGAAGAGAAGTATCAGGAGTTTTGAGGCAGGTCAACACTCCCACCAAAAAAAAAAAAAAAAAAAAAAAAAAAGAAGAAGCTTGGAAAGTAATAACTGTAACTTTAAAATATCAGATATCTGCATAAACAATGGCATTTAGATGAACACAAATTTTAGGAGGACAGAGCCTCTCCAATGTGACCCCTGATCTTCGGCCATGTCTCCTTTCCCATAGGAATTATTTGCCAATTCTAGGATCAGGGTGTGGTTCTAGCTTAGCACAGACAGCAGGTCCTCTGCTGGGAGAGTATAAACAGTAACCCTTGCTGTGCAGCACTCCGGAAATTTGAAAGTCTAGATTAAAAAAAAAAAAAATGTTGGCTGTGGCAAAAAATATGAAATGTAGGGGAGAGGTCAAGAAAAACTAAAACTAAAAAGTATCAATTGGAATTAACCATTAGGAGTTTTCCGGTAATATTTGGCAGACAGTTTTGCCAAATGGAAGGGGTAGAAGATTGAGTGACTGAGTTGATAGTGACTAACATTCACTGAACACTTACTATTTACAAGAGACTATCCTAAGCTAGCATGCACATCATCACACTCACATATGTCATTCTCTCTCTCATCTCTCCTATCACCCAGACACAGACACACACACACACAAACACACACACTTAATCCTCACTACAATCATATAAGGTTAGTATTATTTTCATCCTTAATTTAAAGAAAAGTTAAGTAACTGGACCAAAGTCATAACCATTAACAAGTGGTGGGGCCAGGAAAGAGCTGAGCCCAACTGCCTCCAGCTTCTATTGTTCCATCAATTTTACTACACTGTCAAGATAAAGAACCAAATGCAGGGAGAGCATTTCTTTTTTTTTTTTTTTTCTTCTTTTAAAATTTAATATAATTTTTTTCAGTGTTCCAAAATTCATTGTTTATGCACCACACCCTGTGCTCCATGCAATACGTGCCCTCCATAATACCCACCACCAGGCTCACCCAGCCTCCCAATTCCCCCTCCAAAACCCTGTTTGTTTCTCAGAGTCCATAGTCTCTCATGATTAGTCTCCCTTTCCAATTTCCCCTAATTCACTTCTCTTCTCCATTTTCCATGTCATCCATGTTATTCCTTATGCTCCACAAGTAAGTGAAACCATATAACTGACTGAGAGCATTTCTTTTAAACAGGCTTTAAATTTCTTTAGAAAGTCTAAAAAGTTAAACTTTAACGATTAACATCATTTCAAATAGTACTTCCTTTAAACATTATACTGACTAGATAGCAGTATCATCAACATTACACACTTTCCACTGTCTTCCTATATTCCTATACCCACCCCAAAGCCAATACCCAGGGGACACAGTAGACCAGGTGGCTGGTTGGTCTCCCATCCATCCGTTCCCATCACAAACCTTCCCTGTGATACTTCATTCTTACTTTGTTTGTCCTTTATGATTACTGATGTCACTGGCATAAGCTGAAGCTGAGAAGAACGGGGTCTTTGTGGGAAATACTTCACAATGAAGGATGGCAAATCTATGAACACAGAAATGTGTGTATATGCCTGTGCAAGCACACATGTGATTTACATTTCATGTAAGTATATCTGAAATGAAAACGATTGTCATGCCACTCTCCACATATTGGAACAAAGGCTTAGCAAGAAATAGAGGTGAGAATCAGAGATGTTAAATAAAGTGTAACTTGGAGTGGCTATGGTAGAAGTCCCTTTCCTGGTGCTGAAAAAACTTGTACTTGACTCCCAACTCTCCTGTTTACAGATTCTTGAGCAAATCCTATAACCTTTTGCAGCCAAATCCCAAGTCCTTATCATGGATATAATGCAACTTTCATTATAGAGTTTTATGAGAAGTAGACAATAACAGATGTGAAAGTGCTATATATCCCCAAAGGTAAGCTCATCCACACTATTAATTAATGTGTGAGATTTGTGTAAGTGTATCCTACGAAAATAAGTTTTACTTGCTTGAACAGTAGTTCAGGAGAAGGGAAGGTAGAGAATGAAAAAGTCAGAAAACTGTTTTTGAAGAAAAAAACTACATTTTTTAATGAATGGACCACATATTTCTGTAATTAATCATTGTTGGTTATTTCACTTCCTTTGTAGTCAACATTAAATTATTTTAATTTCTTAAGTTTATCTTAGTTTTACTTTCTCCAATTGTTCTACTTCCTTTGCTTCATATAGGTGATAAGCTTATATATGTTTACTCCACCTCCTGAGACAAAGTTTCTTACTTGTTCATTTAAATGAGCTTTTATTCTGGACAATAAATTTAGGCCTGGATTTAAAAGAGGAGCAAAAGAATCGGTCCTTTATTAGAGAAAAGAAGTGTTTCTGTTTTTAGTGACCTCATTTTCTCTGCTAAGTGTTGTATTTGCCTCATTAACAAGAGCTGGAGGAAATTTCTAAGATCAGATTCCTTTACTATGAAGGATCTAATCAGCTTTATCACTTCAACGGAGCCCTCACCTTGTAAGGCTCTTGTGTCCAGTCAGGAGAAACAAATCGCAGTAACTTAATTACGCAAAGCTTGCTTGAGCAAACGCTCAGGTCACATCTAATGTCTGGTGTCAGGTAGTCAACCAGGGCTTCCCACAAGAAGAGAGCAAAGGAAGCCATACCAGATGTCAACTTTCACCTATCTAAGAGGCCAGCCTGGGAGCAGAGTGGACGGACTCTGCTTTGCATGCTGTTTTCACTCCACTCCATTACCTGAAATACTGAAGGTAATGATTCCAATCAAATTTTTGCTACTCTAGCAACATTCTTGGATTGTTAACTAAATAAGTGAAGTAAGGCTGAATTAAAATAGGGGAAAAGGCTAACCCTAAAGAACAAGAACTTCATCCTTTAGCAAACTGAATTAATGCAGAGAATGTACCTCATATAAAGGAAAGCTGAACTCGAAGTCAGGAACCCTGTGATCTAATTGCTATCACCTGTAACACAAGCAATTGATTTAACTGGGTCTTCCTCCTTCCTCCCCTCATCTGGCCCATACTGGACTTGCTTACATCACAGTTTGAGGTGAAGACTGAATGATATATGCACAATGATTAAATGATACATGAAATACATGTAAAATAAGATATTAGGGATATGAGAAAAATCTGGAGGAAAATACCCATAGCTTCGTCCTTAATTTTCTTTCAATATTATCAGTGTTAAGAGTATAGACCCCAAAGTCAGAGATATTATCTTACTTTTTTTTTTTTAAATATTTTATTTATTTATTTGACAGAGAGACAGTGAGAGAGGGAAGACAAGCAGAGAAGCAGGAGCCAGAGAACCAGGCTTCCCGCTGATCAGGGAGCCTGACATGGGACTCGGGACTCGGTTCTAGGACTCTGGGATCATGACCAGAGCCGAAGGCAGGTACTTAATGACTGAGCCACCCAGGTGCCCCTAGTTTACTTTTTTTAAGGGTAACTTTAAATTATGAAAAAAATGTATGTAAAGTTGTGCCTGAAATTACCTTTGCAACTTTGTATATAAAATTACTTTGGTGACTTATGTAAAATCTAAGCCTCAATTTCTTTTCTTTTTTTTTTTTTTTAAGATTTTATTTATTTATTTGAGAGAAAGAGAGACAGAGACAGAGATAGCAAGAGAGAACAAGCAGAGAGGGAGAGGGAGAAGCAGGCTCCCTGATGAGCAGGGTGCCCAACATGGGGTTGGATCCCAGGACCCCAAGATCATGACCCGAGCCAAAGGCAGACGGTTAATTGACTGAGCCACCCAAAAGAGAAACTGTTAGTAACCACATCAGGGCTTAAGGAAAGATTAAATGAGATATGCACGTGAAATATTTAGCACAGCCCCTGGCACACAGTAAGTGAACTAGGTTAAGGAGCACTATCATGGGAGAAAGCGTCCATAAAGAACATATGTAATAAAGTGAAATTTCTTCTCTTTCCCTTCTCTTTTTCATAAAAAACTTTACCCTCTGCCCCAATTTGGGGGAAAAAAGTAGAGACACCTGGCTGGCTCA
The DNA here is from genome assembly GCF_011764305.1 of Mustela putorius furo. NCBI lineage: Eukaryota > Metazoa > Chordata > Mammalia > Carnivora > Mustelidae > Mustela > Mustela putorius. The sequence goes on along the minus strand of NW_025422015.1, from coordinate 25,166,583 downwards.
GTCATAAAGCATGTGACTCTTGATCTTGGGGGTTGTGAGTTGAAGCCCCATGTTGGGTGTAGAGATTATTTAAAAATCATTTTTTTAAAATGTGGATATACTATATATTATGAACAGAAGTATGTCAGAATCATTAAGTATAATTGACCTCTCTCTCTCATGTGAACTTTAAACGCGGCAGCTTCTTAAGGATATAGACTAGGCTACCTTCTCTCTTTTTGCCATACCTTCTACCACGATAGGATTGAGAATGATGAGCCTGCAAAAGGATGAAGGTATTGAAAAAAAAGAAGAAAAAAGTGTGTAGAGATATTAAAGGAAAGTGAAGGTATACAGTGCCACAAAAGCCAATTAAAAAATACCTGAAGTGGGAGATGTAAGAACCAAATCCTGGTAAAACACTAAGTAAAATGAAGATTAAAAATACCCTCTCATACATCTTATAACTCCCTGACCAGTATCTCCCCATTGCCCCAAGCCCTCAAACTCTAGTAAGCACCATTTTAGTCTCTCTTTCTATAAGTTTGGCTTTTTCAGATTCTATGGTATAAATGATATCCCACCAAAGAGTACACACTTCCAGTTATTAAAAAGTTCTGGAGATCTAATTTACAGCAGGGTGACTGAAGTTAGCAATGCTGTATTATACACTTCAAAGTTCCCAGGAGAGTAGGTCTTAAATGTTCTCAACTTAAAAACAAAAAGGCATTACAGGACATGATGGAGATGTTAGCTAAGGCTATGGTGGTAATCATTTTGCAATATATAAGTATATCAAATCACACTGTCTGCCTTAAACTTACATATGTTATATGTCAATCATATCTCAATAAAGCTGGGGAAAAATACTCTTATATGTGTCATTGAGGTTAGGAATGACCAAAGGAAGAGCCATATTCTGTATAAAGTAATAGAAATGGAAACCAGGGGTGCCTGGGTGGCTCAGGGAATTAAGCATCTGCTTTCTGCTCAGGTCATGATCCCACGGTTCTGGGATCAAGTCCCAAATTGGGTTCCCTGATCAGCTGGGAGCCTGCTTCTACTCTCCCCTTGCTTCTCCCCCCTGCTCATGTTTTCTGTCAAATAAATAAATAAATTCTTTAAAAAAATAAAAATAAAAATAAAAGAAATGGGGACCATATTGGACAATGATGAAGATAGCAGAGGAGTGTGATGAATATAAAAACTCCCACAGGAAAGGAATCTGAATTGGTAGAGAGAAATTTACCTAAAAATGGAAGAAGAGGGGTACTGGGCTGGCTCAGTTGGTAGAGCAAGTGAGTCTTGATATCAGGATTGTGAGTTCAAGCCCTTCAATGGGTATAGAGCTTACTTTTAAAAAAAAAAAAAAAAAAAAAAAAAAAAAAACCAACCTAAAAATTAAACAAAACTTAAAAATGGAAGAAGATATGGGATCAAGAGAAGTGTTTTAATTTATTATTATTATTGTTACTTTTTAAGGTGGGAAAAAAGTATTTAGAGATTGATGAGGATGATTCAGTTTGATATGGAATTTTGAGTGTATGTGAGAAGGAAATGAAAACTCTTGGTTTGAGATAGGAAAGAACAGAATCCAAATCATAGATCATATGAAGAGGTTCTAGTTTTTTAAAACACAAGGGGAGATGAGGATGAATGAAGACCTGAGTAAGTTTGTAGGATTGGTAAAGGGAGTTTCTACTACATGGCCTCAATTTTCTCAGCTCTATGGGATGAGCTGGTAAAAAGAAGACCAGTTAGAGACTGGAAAGTATTGAGTGGAATAGAATGGAGAGGAGGATTAGAATTGAACAGAAAAAAGTAGTAGGATTTCCAGGAGTGGTGTGATCCCATTCCATTTGCAGTTGAGGACCACGAATCTCTAGTAATCTAACATGAAGTGTGTGACTTTTAAGCAGTTTGCTTGTTTTAAGTTTATAAAAAACTAGCTTGGGGAGAGGGGAAGCAAACAAGGAGTTTACGGAAATGGCAAATATGACCAAAATGATTATGATGAAATCAAACTTTGATACAATAAGCAAGTTGTTAAGAATTGGCAAAAGACAGATGATTTGATGACCTGGAGGTTCCCTTGAGGTTGATGGATAAGTTCAGCAAAACGAATGAAGGAGAAAGAGATGAGTTTATGTAGTAGTTAGAAAGTGAAATACTACATGCAATGTTAGAACACTTGTGAGATATTACAAGATCCATTTAATCAGCGCAGCAGGTTAAAATAAGGTAGAGGATTTTGGAGATGAAGGGGTGAAGAAACTGTCAATGGACTTTCCATAAAGACAGCACAGTCAGGTTGAAGTGGGCCATGGCAGTGGAGAAAGCAACTCTAAGTGACACCAGTAGAAAAGTTTATGACAAATGGAAGAAAATGACTTAGAGGGAGGCTATGGGAAGGCAATAATGAAGATGATGGCATGAGTGAAAGAAAAGAAACCCAAACAGGTAGGAGTGTTTCCTATCCTCTGACTTAATCCTAAATTACATGGGGATTAATATCTGCTCTGTAAGAGACTGTTTGGGAAGACATGACCTCAGGCTAGAGCTACAAACAGAGCACAATTATAATTACATAATTCATTGTAGAAATACATTTTTGAGATTCATCTCCCCTACTAAAATATAAACTCATTGAAGACAGTGACTTTTCTTGTTCCCCACAGCATCAGTGAACCAACCATAAGAATCCTATTGAGAACTGAGGGTGGAAAGAGTTCCAACGTGTCACACAACAAGTAAGTAATGTAAGTGGATTTTAGTTAATAGTTTGACTCATGGGGAAATATGGGATAAGGTATTTAGTTCACTTTTACTTAACTCGTAAAATTTTGTTGGCATAGTTAAATGACTCTCCCTTGAGAAAGTTCCAAATAATTTTCCCAAGGTAATTTGCAAATCATGAAAACATAATTACTTCCTTTGAATAGTTAAATAAGGAATAAATTTCTGGTTATAGGCCCCAGAAGATCTTATGTTGAGTAAGTCAAATGTCTATGTGGAAACTTCAAAATCTAGAATCTAGTTTCTTTTCAAATGTAGAAATATTCTATTTCTGCTGACACTTAAAGATTAATATGCACATAACTGGCAGGGGATAGCAAAAGGCTAAACCCATAGAGAAGCTTCCACTGAGTGGCAGATCCCATAATTTCAGAAAGACTGTGTATTCAAGTAACAGAGTGTAGATTTCAGAATCTCTGAAATCTTTATCGCTTGCTGTCACCCATTGCAGCTCCTCTCGCAGGTACTGTCAATCTGGAATTCTGCTTTCTAAACTCAAGTTTCACTCAGAGTGTTGAAGAAAAGGAGCTTCTCCATGCCAGACTTGAGTATAGCAGACTGGTTTGCCTATTGAGTCATGTAATGGTTTATTTATAAGAGTCTAATATGCAAAAAATGCCTTTAGTAAAATGCCTTTAGGGCTCTCTGAAACTAATAAATTATTATTTTTTTAACTAATGAACTCTTAACAGTCCTTCTCTATTGGTTGCTGACTTGCTTATTTAGTTCCTTGAAGAAGAGAAATATCTTCCATTGCAATAGGTACATAGAATGTGGAATCAAAAGAAATACTGTTACATTTTGATTTTAGAGCTGCTTCCAAGAATAATCACGAGATTCGCATTATATGTTACCTAAATCTGGGAGAAAATTAAGACATATGGTCAAGCCCTAATTGATTCTTCATCTAGAATTCTTTCCTATTTCAGATTCTAGATACCCTTAGCAGCTCCAGGAATCATGAGTGCATAAGTGTTCAAAATCAGCTCTTTTCCTTAAAATGTCCTGACATTAAATGTGGCCAGCTTCTTAGGAGAACTAGCCCTGTGTCAAGACTTCACATTAGGACTAAACTGTTTGCAGACAGTAATAAAGGTTCCAGAGATTCCAAAACCTGTACTCAATTACCTGAACACACACAGGCTTTTTGTATAGTTATAGGGTCTGCACTTAACAGAAGCTGCTGTTTGGGTTCAGATATTCTCTTTCTTGGGTGCACGCGTGCACACGCGTGCACACACACGCCCCCCATCTATCTATCCAAACACCATTATAATAATATAATAAAGACTTGAGTTGATTCTAGGATGTAAATTCTAAGTGTATTATAGCCAAGTATTCTTGAATAAAATGTCAGTATTACAAAAACACGAGACTTAGCATTACCAATATTTAGGTTATGAGAAGGCCTGCTACATTATCTAACATGGATGAACATATTAGGTATAACAAGATCATACTTGTGTGAAAAGCAACTATACCATCCTTCCACCTGTAATCCTTTGCAGACTGGTATTGTATTTGTCTGATCAACAACAGACATCAGTCCAGGCACACACCAGTGTCCAGGAAACAGTAAAAATGCAGGCCCAGAGATCAAAAGGAGAAAATAAAACTTAAGAGATTTCAAGCCAAAGTAGCCCACATAGAAGAAAAGTCCAAAGAAGACAATTTTCAGAATGCTCCACATTGAAATGAATATGCAAGCCTAGTACATTCCTATACTTCAAATTAGCCCGGGGAGTTGGCTATCCCACCAAAATATCCAGAAGATCTAAATAAAGAACTAACAATAATCATTTTTAGAACTCATGCTAGAATACTTAAGTTGATAAAAGTCTCTGAGTTATTTAAAATTAATTTTCATTCCTAAAATCTTACACTTGCAAAATAATTGTCAATGGCCTTTTTAATTTGAATAGATACTGATATAGGGTAGTATGTATCAAAAACACATGACTCTGGGCGCCTGGGTGGCTCAGTGGGTTAAGCCTCTGCCTTTGGCTCAGGTCATGATCTCAGGGTCCTGGGATCGAGCCCCACATCAGGCTCTCTGCTCAGCGGGGAGCCTGCTTCCCCCTCTCTCTCTGCCTGCCTCTCTGCCTACTTGTGATCTCACTCTGTCAAATAAATAAATAAAAATATTTTAAACAACAACAACAACAAAAACCACATGACTCCATAATGTGGCTAAGAGAGACCCAGACAAACATTTCATCTCTCAAAGCAAACTAAAAACTTGTACCCCAAATAAATAATAATCACAATATAAAAACAAGAGGAGTTTTTTTCTCTGCACAAAAACATGCTCTCTGCATGTTTTCTATTTTATTAAGATATCTTTGGGGGGAAGAGGTACCTGCAGCTTTCTGGAGATGTACATGTCCTTTAACATAATGGAGATGTCCATACACGGACAAGGACACACCAACATCAGGCAGACCCTCAATTTTGTGTTGAGGCTATAGGCCTCAACTCAAATTCCTGTGAGGACCTCATGGGGCCATTGAGAAGATTATCCACTAATGTTAACCCTTTCCTCCCTTTTCTTCTCCAGGGACTGACTATCATAGGTAATGGCATAGCACCCCAGCCAGGGAGAAATAAAGAGGCAAGAGGGCAGTCCCACATGGCACTGATGCTGGAGACCATGAGAAGTACCTCTTAGCTCTTTGGTAATGCAACAAACTCAGCACACATGCTACCTTCCTAATCTCTACCACAAAACATTGTGAACAACCCTACACCCATCTCATTAACCCACCCTTAGAGGACTCCTCCTTCATTCAGTTCAAGGCCCAGTGTGGTAAGAAGGCTGAGACCACAGACTACAGAGCCCATTTCATCTGCTCTCTCTAGAGGCATCCCCAATTCCAAGGCAGACAGGCAGACAGAGCCCAGTACTATATTTTGAATGCCTGTAATGTGTTCAAAAATAAATTGAAACAGGGCCCACTGTTCATGGCACAACCTAATTTATGTTACAGGATAAGTTTAGCAAAAGAGAGAAAATCAAAAAGGCAATTAGAAGAGGGAAATGAACAAAAGTTAAGTAAAATAATCCAAGATCTAAAAATGCTATAAAACACATTTTTTCATCCTGTGTGTCTGTCCTTAGATACATAAGCAAGCAACTTACACCATAAAGATTGGGTATAAGATTGAAAGTAGAGAAGCAAAGGGTTGCAGAAAATTCATCAGCAAAATGTCATTTCTGTATCTTTACTATCATAGCTCCACCATCTGGGTTATATTTTATAGTTAGTTGTCTGAGCCAAAAATAAAAGATGACTGGTTAAGGTTGCTATTTCTATCAACATGACACTGAATTACAGTACTATTTTTCCTCACTTCTAGAGATGTGCCATTTGTCTTCCTACAATCCACAGGCAGAACCTTTTAAATTTTAGCACCAACAGTCCAATCTTACACATAGCAGAAGTAGATCACTTTGCTTGCACAGCTATATCTGAAAAAATGCTCTCCAACTAAACAGTAAGTCTGTTCCTTGCCAAACTTGTGACTCTCAAGAGCTTCAATTGATAATTGCAGAGCTCAATTTTTTAAAAACTTAAAATGAGTAGTGAAACCTATACATACTGTCACACTAACTATTACATATGAAATCTGTTGGTAGGACATACTATGTTACAGAGAAAAGCAATCATTAAGTGAACCAGGTGATTAAATGCCACTCAACTGACAGTATAACCAGATCAGTCTACCTCAAAGCAAAGTTCAACTGGAGGCTAAAATTGAATTCTCACATCACAAATGCAAAAATCTTAATAAGTAATTATTTGGGTAAGACCACATGGGGGAAAAAAAAAAAGAACTCTTTGCTTTCATCATACGGGTCTAAGAACTAAATAATTTCAAAAATACTATAAACTTTCCCTCCTGGAAAAATAGGTTAGGGTTAGGGTGGGGAGAGATTATGACACAAAGTTAATTAGAGTAATCAGTCTGTGCACTCCTACTTGAATTCAGGGATTTAAAAAAAACCTCCATGATTTATTTTTATTATTTTCCTATTTTATTTTATAAGTAAATGGGCAAGTACAGTGACATCTTTGACTGTAAGCACTAAACAGCAAATATAGCTTAGCTATTAGTATATAATTTAAGACATGGTGCTTTTAGCTAGTAAAAAAGCCTGGTGAGCACTCAAAAATATTTACTAGGGGGAGTACTGAACAATACATTTCACGGACAGCTTCTACAAAAGATAACAATGGAATTTTAGAAGATATTCTAGCACTATAATAGGACCAGGCATCCTAGCATTGCTAAAGAAAGAAAGAAAGAAAGAAAGAAAGAAAGAAAGATACACATAAAAATGAACTCACATATTTACTTCAACTTTAAAAAGAAATCTTATTTGAGATAATTAACTAAAAGTGTACAGTCCATTCAATTCTTTGCAGAGTATCAATTAATAAAACAATCGTAAGTTTATAAATCAGCAAAGGAAATGGTCTTCCTTTAAGAATACGTCTTCCTAAAATATTTAAGACAAAAAATTGTTGTGTTGGATATTCAGAAATCGAAGTTACCTAGTATTGAAGCTTCAAATTTCAGTCAAAAAAAGAAGGAAAATGACATCCCTTTCCATATCATAAAGTCAACATCATTTCTGAAGAATACATATAACCCGTCTGGGTGTCTGACAATTAATAAAAATGGTTTATCTGAGGCAGAGAATTTTAGAAATTACAATACTGATGAAAAGAAACCCTGGGAACTCTTTATACAATTACAAAAGCCTGACACTCTATCCACAAGAAAAAAAAAAAAAAAGTGACTGATTCACAAACGACTTTTATTATCCATACAAGACAAAAGGAATAGAATAAAAATGGACTTTTAAAACAGATGGAGATCTCTCTCTGCCTGCCTCTCTGCCTACTTGTGATCTCTCTCTGTCAAATAAATAATAAAAATCTTTTAAAAAAAAATAGATGGAGAGAAATGAACTCTATCATCCCTAAGTACAGGAGATGGAAAAGGAGGGAAAGCCTAATTCCACTGGCAGGATTTAGTTACAGGTGAGGGAAAGTGATAGAAGCTGCCATGACCAAATGTCTCCTTTAAATAAAGACCCTAAAGAATAGAAACCAACTTCCAGTGACTTAGGTGACCTGGAAGAGTCACTTGGACAAATCTAGAAGTAACTTATGGAAACCAAAGACCTCTTAGAGACTTCAGGAGGTATTTAACCTTGTTAAACTTTGGCGTGCCTCTACATATTGTCATTCAAGTATCAACAAATTAGAGAGAACAGCCCAGAATTCTCAACAAGGTATCTGTCAACAGTAGCATCAGCAACATCAAGATACTTGGAGGAATGTATATACCTGAGCCCCACCCACAGAGTTTCCATAGGTGGGGGCCAGGGATCCACAGCCCCTCTAGGTGATTCTGATGCAGCCCACTGTCCAAGAAACACTCATTTAAGTTGATTTACCTTAGTTTCAAGATAAAGAAAATGGGCTGGAAATCTTTGTGCTAGTCCTACAGTTCTTAATGGAAGAGCTGGTTCTAAGAACAGTCTTGTTTTGGTATCTTTTCATTTGCAAGGAAAAGCACTTCACAGTGGGATTTGTGGGTTTTCTTTTTCAGATGCCAGTTAAAATTAAACAAACAAGCAACAAACAAAACCCCTAAGGCTGTATAAAATACTAATTTTTTTAAAAGTTTAAACAATTGGCCACTCACTTATTCATCAAAAAACATATACAGTGCCCAATATTTGATAGATGATAAAAGGAGAGATATACCTAATTTTTTTATTAATCCCTGTCCTAAACAAAGTCACAGTGTGGTAGAAGAGATGAGTGTGTTAGGGAATGACTCTAATACAGCTCTAGGTGATAAAACAGAGGGATAGGAGAGGGTTCAGAAGGGGCAGACTTGCTTTTCCTGGGGGGAGAGCCAAAGACTTCAGGGAAAGTGACCTCTGAATGATGGTGTGGTCAAAGGATCCATCCTCATTCCCCAAGCACTTAGTGAGCACACACTAAATACCCCAGCCACTAGGGATATGAAGACTGCAACAAGACAGAGCCACAGCAGCTACGAGGGAAGATCTATAATGTATGCAGAGCACTAGCACACAAGGGACAGGGGCTAGCAATCATTTTCTATCTAGGAAAGCAAACAGTGACTCAAAAAGGAAATGATTCCAGAGCAGTTTGCAAATATAGGGCTAACAGGAATAAGAAAAAAAAAGGGGTGGGGGTATCACAGAGCAAATGAGGTGCATTTGCAAAAAGCAGGACAGTAGGAAACTGCTTGACCTACTGGCACAGAAATTTATAGAACTTTTAGGGTTAGTTAGAGTAGTGGAGATAATGCCTACAAAGTAGGAGGCTGAGAGCTTATCTTGTGGAGACTTTTATGCTGGAAGCAGAAGTCTGTCCTTTATCCTAAAGGTGCTGTAATGCTTTTGAAGTATTTTCTAAATGAGAAGATGTGACAGGTACCCAAATAAAGGACACTGTGGGAGCAACAAGTAGACTGAGGGACTGGAATCTCATAAAAGGACCTAACATGCTTGGGTATTAACCAGCCAGTCAAGAAATATTTATTGCACACTGCTTATGTACAATGATAACAAGATTTTATTCCTACACTCATGTATATATTTATGGAGTAAACAAATATGTATTATTATATTTCCAGGAAAATATATGTGTGCATGTATGCATATAGTTCATTCTTAAATCTAAAATTGCACTAACAAAGGAACACTGCTCAATGCAAATAATTTTAGAGACTTCACTTTCTTTTCAAGTTTCTATTTAAATTCTAGTTAGGGGGTGCCTGGGTGGCTCAGTGGGTTAAGCCGCTGCCTTCGGCTCAGGTCATGATCTCAGGGTCCTGGGATCTAGTCCCACATCCAGCTCTCTGCTCGGCAGGGGGCCTGCTTCCCTTCCTCTCTCTCTGTGATCTCTTCCTCTCTCCTACTGTGATCTCTCTCTGTCAAATAAATAAATAAAATCTTTAAGGGGAAAAAATAAATAAATAAATGAATTCTAGTTAGTTAACATATACTATCATATTAATTCCAGGAGTAGAATTTAGTGATTCACCACTTACAGTAACACCAAGTGTTAAAGACTTTACTTCAATGCAATAAGTATCATATGTAATATTTTACACGTAGTATTACTTCAATGTAATATTGTAATAAATATCATAAACATTGTTAAGATTTATATAATTATAAGGAAGTTAGTGTTATAAAATAAAACTTTGCATTCCTTTCACGCTATGTTAAATCCTGTTTTCATAGGAGAGTGGTCAAAATTTATCTTTCAGTGTGTCTGTACAACATGTCACCAAAACCAACAACGATTCACTGAGCTAATCTAATTCAAAGTTCCAACTCTCAAAAATCAGAGAAGCCTCTGATATGTATACAGACCTAAACTTTACTGTTGATAAGCTCATAATGAACAAATCTTGGCAGAAAGAATATAAGCCAGAATACAGTTTGTTCAGATATCAATTAGAACCACTGAAAATTATTTAAATACAATTTTGAGGAGAGACAAAGGGAGGAATGTTAGAGGAAATAAAACCATTTCCTATTTACTTAAACTACAGTTTTAGTTACTTTTAAAGTAATACTAGTTCAGCTAGTTTAGTTATATCTATACTCTTTATACTCTTTATAATCTTTATTCATCCTTATTCGCGAAGCATTTGGTGAAGACACAATAAATACCCTAGCCACTAGGGATATGAAGACTAAAACAAGACAGAGCCACAACTGCTAGGAAGGAAAAGATCTATGTACATTTTCTTCTGTTTAAAAAAAAAAAAAAAAAGGAGGCCATGAGAAATCCCTTAAAATTTCTACAATAGGATCGCTACATAATGTTAAATCAAGCAAGGTAATAATTAAAACTTCCATTTGATTATGTTAAAAAAGATCAAAATATTTTATACACTCAGTGATACCAAGAGTTAATCATGCATGGCTTACTTGGCTAATAGATTAACTAAGTCTTGAGTTATATTTTCTTTTACCTGTCCCCAAAGTACCCATGCTAATACTAGAGAAATCCAAGACCACTGGAAAAAGGAAGTAAATGAAACAAAGATGGAATGAAAAGATCAGTTGCATTGTCTACTGACCCTTTTAGCGTAACATATGCATTTGTTTAGGATATAACTATTTATTGACTACCTAACATGTATAAGAGATAAATAGCATTCTAATATGGAAGAAAGACAATAAGTAAATACAGTACGGTAACAAAGTTTTATCAAGGCAGGGAGCTATAGAAGAAAACAGTAGGAACCCAGTGATCAGGGAAATCTCTCAGAAGGTAAAATATGAGCCAAGATCTGAATGTGAAGAAGAAAGGAATACCATTCCAAGCAGAGGGAATAACAACCACAAAGGCTTTGAGACAAAACAAACTTGGAACATTCCAGAAGCACAGGGCAAAGTGAAGGCGGCATACAGCAGGGGCCAAATTAATTTGGAGTTAGCCAAGAGTTAAATTCATGTTAGAGATATGGATTTTATTCTAAATGTGTTGAGAAGCCATGGGAGAGTTTGGGTAGAATCCTTAATATCTGACATGTGTTTCATAAGATCAGTCTGCTGTGAGGAGACTAGCCAACCAGGGACAAAAAAGGTAAACTGGGAGAACTGCTGGGAGGAGATGTTTGAGGTGAGAGAGGTGCCAAGCCTGGGCTTAAGTAGTGCTTCCCTAACACTTTCACATTATGAGGGGAAAAAGATAATTATCTGTAAAATATCTTAGAATAAATGAACAAGGCTGTTCATAGCTGGAGTCTCCAGATAGGCTAATTTGTTCCAGTAATCACTAGACAGATAAAAAAACATATTACATATAAATATATATGTATATATAAAACACACATACATACCATATATCATATAGCAAACATACAATATGAATGTAATTTCATAGAAAAAGGTCTTACACAATATAGACCCAACTTAAGATAACTACCTTAAGGGAAGTATTGGATAGAAGGGAGTGGAATAATACGAAGGAGGAATTTCACTTTTTTGCTCTATCAACTTACGATATTTTAATTTTTGCAAATATTGATCAATGTATTCGTTGTGTAATGGAGAAAATCTTTTTTAGCCTTCTGTATTGTATTACTTATCTCTGAGCTATACTTTGATGACATGGCTTTCTCAAAAGTATATTTGAAATTTCATTTTAAAAAATTGTATTTTATCCTAAGTGTAATGAGACAGGCCTACAGCAGAGGAGTGACATAATCTGAATTATGATCTAAAGCAGCTTATTGTGATGACTATGGAGAGAAGAGGTGTGTGGGACAGCAAAACAGAAGCAAAGACAATAATTAAGGACACCATGGTGGGTGTTCAAGGAAAAGATGATGGTATGCACTACAGGGATGACCTAGGAAATGGAGAAAATGATCTTATCCTTCCTTATCTAATATCCAGCATAGCAAATGGCATTCAACATGCTTTCTGTACACAGGTCTACAGGTAAAAAAAGAAGGAAGAAGCTGTAGTGTATTGCTTTTCTATTTTGAGGTAGAGAGGTAAAAACTTTTTCTTGGAGATACTTGTATAATGTCCATTTTGGAGAGCAGCTCATCAATCCCCTGGGTAGAGATTTCTATAATTACTATTATAACAAATTAATGTTGGAAGCAAGTAAAGTGAAAATTATTTTGAAACAAACTTCTTTCTCAGTTTAATTCCAGTATTAAAATATGCTGTCACTGAAGTTTCAAATATGTTGGAAGATATTACAAAACTATGAGGTCGTAATGAGTTACTCTGAAGGCACCTAAGAAATAGTGCTTTAAAAGTTTAACATTTAATGGTACAATTCCTCTCTAAAATCTGAAACAAAATTAACCTAAATTACAAAACTGACTGACATTGTTTTAGCTTCTCTCTCTCTCTCACTTTGTAAATTATAGGCTGAGATCGCTCATCAGTTTTTTTAATCTGAGCCTAGTTGGCCGTAATTTCAATTTATATCACTTGCTCTGTCACTCTGTCGGGCTCTGAATTTCATTTTCTATTTTACCTACATAAATATAAATCCCATCTTGTCATTACTTTTTCCATATATCAAACCTAATGCTTAAATTAAAAATCTCAAAAAAAAAAAACCCTTCAGTTTTGTTTTAACATATTAGATGATTCATTGTTTGATTTCTTTGGATCACATGATTAAAGATGTAGTAGCAGACATCAATATCCATATGGATTTCTGAATACACGTTATATGGATTTGAAATTTTCTAGAGAGAAAAAAAATGTTACAAGTAACAAATGACAGTTAATTTTCTAAGTTAGCCCTTAAGATGTTTTAGTCCATAATATAGCTGAAACACTATACTTGTACTTGAATTAGCAAAATACTGAGAATACAATCTAGCCACATGTCTACAGTTATTGAAGGGAGGGTACTATATGGGGTGCTTCAGAGTGTAGGTCAAAACTGTTCAACAGAACTGTGTGCCACAGTTCAAGTTTTCTCTATCTGTCCTATATGGTGACCCAGTGGCATGTGGGCTCCAAGCACTTGACATGTGGTCAGTGTGACTGAGGAAACAAATTTCTAATTTTATTTAATTTTAATTAAATTTAGATGATCATATCTCAATAGAGGCTACCTCAACTGGACAGTGAAGGTCTGAAATACAGATAAAAGCACTTAGGATAATTAATGATAGTGAAACCAAAAGTAAAAAGAAGCAACTGAAGGGGTGCTGGGTGGCTCAGTCAGTCTTGATTTTGGCTCAGGTCATGATCTCAGGGTCGTGAGATGGAACCCCATCTTCGGCTCTACAATCAACATGGTACCTACTTAAGATTCTCTTTCTCTCTCTCCCTCTGCCCCCCCCCAAAAAAAAAGAAAGAGAAGAAAAAAAGAGAAAAGAAGCAACTTGAGTGTCACTGTAAATTTCCATGTAAGAGTAATATGTATTCTCTAGGAATCATGAAAGTAGGTTCTACCCTTAAGGAAAGCTTTGAGTTGGGCCCTTATATGGTGCACTAATTACTGAATGGCCCCAACAAGCAAGAGTGTCAGGGCTACATCTAGAAACCAATGCCAGTAGCTACTCAGCCTGAGAAAAGTCTTTCCATGTGTGCAAATGACAACCAATCAAGGGCACTCTATTTGGATAGTGCAAGGCGGGGCAGTTTGCCATTATAGTCTAATATTACTTTACAAATTTGAATTTCATCCCAACTATGTGGATGGATGACAAACTATGCAGAAAGTTATACTACATACTACAACATAAAATAGTTGATACACTGATTTTCTCTCATTTCCAACATATTTTTTCCCTAGATTCAAACAATGTGAGACAAACTCAAGATTAAATTAATAAAACCAAATAAGTTCACACAGTGAAAACACATTACAAATGATACTTTCTTGACTGGAGATTTTTATCTTAAGAGAGTCAGATTAAGAATCTTAGTTTTACGGATGCCTGTGTGGCACAGTCAGTTAAGTATCTGCCTTTGGATCAGGTCATGATCCCAGGATCCTGAGAACTCATCTCCCATCAGGCTCCTTGGTAAGCAAGGAGCCTCAAGGAGTCTGCTTCTCCCTCCCTCTGCTTGTATTCTCTCTCTCTCTCTGACAAATAAATAAATCAAGACTTTAAAAAAAAAATCTTATTTTTAAATTAAAATGTCAATATTGATCAATATCACTAGCTTAAAAACCTAAATATTCACCCTATTGTTTTTTAAACTGCAGGAATGAATTCCTTTTAATTCTTTTGAATGTTAAAATCTCTGCATGCAAAGATTTCCCCAGGGAAATAAATTAATGTTTATTTACTTAGGTTATCTTTATAAAATATAAACCCTAAACTGTTCCCAATCACAGGACTATGGAAGGGTACAGGGCAGAGAAGGAGAAGGGAGACTGATATTTCACCCATATTCATCTACACTCTTAGCTGCTTTTGGAAAATCCACTTAAGACCACAGCCTTACATTCTACTTTAATTAATTTACATGTCAGTATGAAACACAGACATGAAAAGTCTATTTTGTGAAATTATTAAAAAATATATAATATTATGGTTCCTTTTGTCTCTTCTATAATACAAGGTTAACAGGTACTCTTTTTCCCCCCAAGAATTTACAGCTGCAGTCCAAAATATGGCAAAAATGGGCAAAAAAATGTTCTTAGTACTTTACACTCCAGAGAATTCATGAATACCTTGAACCAGTCTTCCTTCAGTGTTTTCTGACCAGTGGCAGACCTGGTCCTATTATACCCCACCACCTCCCATACCCAAATGATCAGAGCAGAATGTTGGGGACAAGGGAGAGAAGTGCACTATTGACAGTCATGGGCATCCCTACCTCTGGGAGAGAGGGGAAGCAGGTGCCTACCCCACAGGAATCTTCCTGGGGCCAAAAAAAAGAAGGTTCTAAAAGAATCACTCATCAAGACCGAGAGTACCTGTGAGAAAGGGAGGCCGGCAAATGGCTCCTAAACAAAGCCTTCATGAGGGAGTCCTTGGGGAAACCTGGCAAAGATCCCTGAAGAACAAAGAGGCTGTCCCTTTCTCATTGTTGAAACTGTTAATACAGAGACATTTGCTGGGATGGCCTAAGCAGTAGGACCAGAAAGAGCAAAATGTGAGCTCAGTGGTCTGCTGGTAAGGACTCAGCAAGTGACTGGGAGATGACAGTTGGTGGCCCTTGTTGATTTCAGGGACAGAAATCCTCTCACCATGGCCAATTTCAGGTTACCAATGCGAAGCTACTGAATGCACAATGAAGAGATGGGCAGGAGCAGGTTCTCTGCAGTATTTCTACCATAAAAACACAACAGACACAAACAACATCAAAAGCATAGATGATTAAATAAAATAAAATAGGGAGTATTAAGTTTTGAGTATTTATTACTTTGTTTTTAATATAACCCATCTGATTATTTACTTCCATGATGTCATTAGTAGTGCCCATGTTTAATTGCAAGATCACAAAATTCCTGAAAATTTAACAATTCGTTCTTAGAAGCCAGTATAAGCCAGCTACTGCACAGCGCTAGTGTGCCTAGAAGGTGAATGGAAGTTTGCCTGGGGACATGGAGGAAGTCCGCCTTTCTCTATATGGAGAAGTACCTTGTAGACATTGTGCCAGGGCTCTCTAAGTTTTTTCCAGACAACAGCTAAGTGAGGGATCACCCCTGCTGGAAAGGTTGAAGTAGTGGGCCACTTGCCAGAAGTTCAGCAGGGACATAACAGCCTCTGTCTAAGGAGTACTCTGAGATTAGAGGAGGCTGGTGTGAAGCAGAACACCATACCAAGCCAACCATCCCCACAGCAGCTAGGAGGAAAGACCACACCCATCATCAGAACTAAAAAGCTATCTGACACAGGTCCAGTTAAGAAAGAAGACCTCTACCTTCTTTATGTCTGCTTCTAAACCTAGTCCTTGCAAGGGGAAGACAAAAGAAACTACTAACTAGCTACTGACTCCTTGCCCTCAAAAGACAAGCAAGTGTAGGTGACGATGAAAGACAAAGTAAGAGCATGTACACTTAAACTGAACCAAAGTGGATTTTAATAGCTGAAAATGAACAAAAGCTAAGAAACTTGTCTAATGTGTCATTAAGAATCAGGTCAAAGAGAATTGATTAAGTATAACTGAAAAAAAAATGGCCAGTGGTAGGAAAATAGGTTAAGTCTTCCCTGAGTCGAAACCTCTCAACAAACTGGTTGCATATATGCTTAAGGTATCACTACTTAGAATACTGTGCTAGGTATCCACTGCTAACAAGACAACTAAAATGAGTAACTTTTCCTTTAAAGAAAAACAGCCTGCTGTTTCAAATACTGATGTCATGCAAATGATGATATATTCAATCCTGCTATTTTTTTTTAAGATTTTATTTATTTATTTGATAGACGGAGATCACAAGTAGGCAGAGAGGCAGGCAGAGAGAGGGGGGAGGAAGCAGGCTCCCTGCAGAGTAGAGAGCCTGATGTGGGGCTCAATCCCAGGACTCTGGGATCATGACCTGAGCCAAAGGCAGAGGCTTTAACCCTCTGAGCCATCCAGGCGCCCCCATCCTGCTATTTCTATGTGGGCATCATTTCTCCATTATACACTGACACCAAAAGCAAAGAGGTGTGGGTACTCAAAAATGCAAGGCATCCTTATCAGGAATAGTAGCAACAGCGTATCTTAATGTACATTATTTTATTTGATTTTCACAGAAGAGCTGCAAGGTAGACAGAACCATTATTAATAGTCACTCATGCCTTATAGATATTAAAAATGAAGCTGAGAGAAATTAAACGATATGCTCCCTTAAAAGCCAAAACTTGACTACACTTCACTATTAGCTAAGGAACACTGGCTTTAGAAGGCAGGGCCAGGTTCTAATCCTGGTTATGCCACTTATAGTTATGGGATACTGGGTCAAACATTCTCTCCAGGCCATGATTCTTTCTATGAAATTAAATCACCGGACCACAATATCTGTAGGTCTCTTCTAGGACCATGATACTATTTCATCAACAGGAAAGGCAAGATGTCCAGAAGGCCAGGATAGATTACACAACTAAGCACACAACGATGCCAAAGGGAAGAATTCAGGCAAGGCTTATGGGGTGCCAGAAATAAAACAAACTTGTGCTAAACCAGCTCTCAAGTCAAGCTTTGATGTGCTTCCTGAAAACAATGCTTCTAAGCATTTCCAAGTTTGCCGAACCAACCGGGCTTCCATGTGGAAGAAAGTGAAAACCCAAAATTGAAGTAGCACAGGCAGAAATATAGATGAGAGGAATTTCTGAAGGAAAAAAACTGCTAAGCCATTCATGTAAAAATTATCTCACTCTGTTCTAGAAATTGCCAATAAGTATTATAATGAAATATCTTATTATTTATTACAATATTCACTAGTAATTTTATAAAAGTCTAGCTAATTAAATATTCATTTTGATATGTAGGTTTTCAGGAACAAGCAGAAACAAAATATCCACAAATTAATGCACATCCAGAAAATAACAAATCAGTATCAGTGACGAGTCAGTACAGACTAAACGGAAAAAAGAAAGTCTCCAATTTATCTGCATGCCATAAGTGCATCTTAGAACAAGCAAAATGTAATGCATTTCTTCAACCAATTTACCAATAGAAATTGCTAGATGAATCAATAAAACATGAATTATTTTATGTTCTCCCCTATATTTCTCTCATTTATTATTTCACCAAAACCTATTAACTGCTCTATTAAAACTCAAGTGTTCTATGGGTGAGGTAGAAGGGAAGAATCTCTTTCTTATTTATATTTGTTCATATCTGTAATATAATCAGAATAAAAACATGTGGGCACATGCATATGTAACACATAAATTTAAAAATAGCCACAGTTAGCTAATTCAGTGAACATGAGATAGTATTGTCTAAAGTGATGAAAATGTTCTAACCAAAAGAGGAATCCTTCAAACTGACCTTGAAAATGGAGCCCAGCTTTTCTAATAAGTTTACAATACAGCCTTGACCCTCCTGGGCTGTGATACCAGGTCATCACTTACTGTGTGATTCTGTAAGTATCACATATGCATCCCACACCCCCCATTCATTCTGTAAAACACAAGGTTGATTCAAAGGGGTCATGTGATAACACATGAACTGTTCTAACACAGGACTGGCACTCAATACATTCATCTCCTATCAAAGCCCAGCTAAGAAAGATCCTAGCTTCAGTGAGACTTCCTACACACTGCAGCTCTCAGCAAAGGCCTTTAGTCTGTTGACAAAAAGAGTCATACTGACCGAGTTCAGGAATCTCTTGAGTTACTCATGCTATCCTCAGGAATACAAAAATAACTGGATATCCTGATTTCTGTTGGTTATACAAAACTATTAACTACCTCCTCAAACACACCTACCCGCCCCATCCAACATACATACTCCAACCAAACTTATGGACAGGAAGGCAAACTTCCGAGAGAAAAAACAAACAACTGCTATTCACTGAACACTTATCTGCCAGACAGAGCCTTAGGCAATTCTGAACAAATTCGCAGCCTAGACACAAGAAAGAAGTTGTACAGAGAAAGAGATAGCAAGAGATTCAGCTGAGATTTTATCATAACTAGATTTGATCCTATGGCCCATCGTCCCTAAAATTGTGCAACTCTTTCTCCCATATTTAACTATTACCAATGATGCACAAAACAGCTTCCCAGAAAAGTTTATACTAAGTAATTAAACCAAACAGCACACAAAACTCCACACTTAATCAACGACAACATATACAATTCCCTTGTCTGTGACCTCGGGACTCTGGCTATGCACAACCCTTGAAACACTGAGTATAATATTCATTTGTAGTTTAAATATTCCAAATAGAATGAATCCACACAAACAAGAATATATTTCAAAACTGTCACTAGCAATAAAATAGAAGTTGAAATTGGAGATTTCTTTTTCTTTCTTTTTTTTTTTTTGAAATTGGAGATTTCTGAAAAAAGATCTGGGAGTAGTACTAGGAAAGGTATGAACAAAGTAGCTTAGGAACATCTATTCTCTCTATTATACCAACTACTTGGGCTAAAGGACCATTCTGATTTCCTTTTGATTATAAGGAAATGTACAGTTCAGCTGAAATATATATTGAACCATCACAAAACTTCTAGCATCATATTTTAGCACATGAGAAAAATTCTATTATTCCTCTTTCAACCTAATAGAATAGGGGAAAAAATGAGATAGTGTTAGCAGAGAAGACTGAAATGGAAGCACTTGGTTATTGTGAAATAATCATTATGTCAAAGGAATAGATACACTTGCCTGTACTTTTCCCATGCTTATGCCCTAGAGGTGTGTGATTATCTTATAATCATTGCTGTTTCCCAGAGAAACACATTTTGCTTCATGATACAATTTTTTAAAAGTGAAAAATGTATTACCAGAGGTGCTTGTTAAATTGATGATGATGACTTAAATTAACCTACATTTGTCACTAAGTTTCAAGGGTCATTCATTATTGAGCACAAAAAGACATATTTTCTACATGAGGGGAAACATAAAATGCAAAGAAAGTGAGAGAACCATTAATTAAAGTTTATGTAAAAAAAGACAGAGAACTATTACAAATACCTATGATTTCAGCCTTTTTTGGGGAACAGGGTCCATATTCAGAAAGACAAAGTCATCAATGGTAGTCAAAAAAGGAAAGAGGTCTACTTATATTTGCTGACCACATTACCAATAGAAAATCATTATTCTGCAATAATTACTGTGCCTCAGTGAACAGTAAAATTATTTTTAACATTTCATTTGTTTTACAATCTCTAAAACACAATGGCTCTAGTTAAATTACTGTACAATAACCCGATCATTTAATTTTAAATCAGTATTTTATCGATCGTACTAAGTCCTCTTCTGATACAAATGTCATCCAAAGGAACATATTTTCAATATATTGAACACACCCTATTTTATTCTTTGCTGGCTACATAGTCTCTTAAGACAAAACTAGATAATTAAAGTGTTCAGTGATGAGTCTATTAACAAAAGCAAAAGATTTAACATATTGCCTTGAGAGAGAATTTTCAAGTTTCTTTCCTTATCTTGGTAGGCAAGAGAGAACTGTATTTTTAACACTCCTGAAGGGGATAATTATGTCTTATCATTTGCTTCCTGCTGATAAAAGGTAAATATAAACTCTTAATGAAGATGACTATGACTGTTCCTCCATTGTGGGATCTTCCTCAGTCATTTCCTGCGCTAGAACCCTCATCAAAAGAAACAGCTCAGGTGAAATCATAAGCAGAAAGCTATCACTGATGTCACACACAGCAAGAGAGATCACATCAAACAGTAATATTCTTTTTTTTCTTTTTTTTTTAATTTTTTTATAAACATATAATATATTTTTATCCCCAGCTATCCTCTTCAAAAGAGAAGAAGAACGATCATCAATGACCAAGGGCTGTTGTATAGCACAACGCCCAAAGTCAGCTTCATGCTCAGCAAGGAATACTACGTCTCCTCCTCGTGGTTTTGGGTACTTTACAAATTCAGAGACACTTCTCTAGTAACAAACTATAGAAATGATCCCTGAAAGTATAGTCTTAAACAGTAATATTCTTGTCCAGTGAGAATCAGACAGGAGAACGACGTGGTAATAAGTGGCTCATATCTCATACGGTAAGGGCTAATTAGTTCAAGAAAAGTCCCAGAGGTCAGGGATTTATTTTCTACCATAAAATAGACAGTTTAATGAAATATCCTCTAAAATTCCAGTTTATCAATCTTATAAGAAAAGGAAACTGGAATCAAATTATCACAAAAATGTAACTGCCTCATTCATTAAAATTTATTAATTTCTCCATTAGGGTAAGAATTAAATTGCCTGGTTGTAAGCCTGCAACTACTAAAAGTAAATGCTATGAATCTGTCATGAAAAGACATGAAGAAAAGCTAAATTTCCACAATTCTATGTATAAAAAGTATGCTGTGATATTTCCAGTAATAAAATTAACAATGTTCTGAACAGCTAAATATGTGTGGAACAAACGTCATTATATAGCATACATCAAGAATGCGTAAATACTTAAAATGAGATAAGAACTCAAGAGGCAATTCTTAATTTTAGCACCTAATTTATGCCCATTCCTATAAAGCCAACATGGAGAAGAGAGTTAAGGTAAAACACAGAGATCCTGTCCTCAGAAGCAGAAAACTTATTTTAAATAACATCCATCAGAGATGCCTAGGTGCTTAGTTGGTTAACAGTACACCTTTGGCTCACGTCACAATCCTGGAGTCCTGGGATCAAGCCCTGCATAGGGCTCCTTGCTCAGCAAGGAGCCTACTACTCCCTCTGCCTGCTGCTCCCCCTCTCTGCTTGTGTTCTCTCTCTAACAAATAAATAAATAAAATTAAACAAACAAACAAAGAGCATCTATCTATAATGTGTCAGCGAGTGCATTGGGGTATCGGGCTGTAAAGCAAAATTAAGGACAAGCCCGATGGTCGAAAAGCCAAAGACCGGGTAAGATGAGGGTAGTTACAAAATGACATTAGATGGGCTATGATTGATACAGCTACCTAAGTCTGCTGAAATGCAAAGAAAACAGTGAATGTCAGGGGAAGCTGCAAAGGCTCAAAAGAAGGTTACATTTTAACTCACCCAGAAGCAAAAAGGGGTATGTTTAGAGGCCTGGAAATCAGGGAAACCATTTTGGTTCCCTACAGTATTTGCAGGATACCCAAACTCTGGATAACGATGGCAGGGAGGCCAGTTTATCAAGAGAATGGCACGGAGAAATCTAGGTAAATGGTGGGAATGGCAAACTTTACCATATATGAACCACAGGGCAAAGACAATGTAGTTCATTAACTGACGTTGATATGGAAAAAGGAGGAGAGGTTTTGGTCTGTGATGAAAGTTGAGTCAATTCCAACCACGAAGTTTCCAGGCGGAGGGATTCTGAGAACGATATATCACCGATAGAAATACAGAAACTGATATACAGTTGGAGTATGAAGAGTAAATATAAACAATGCATGTCTAAATTCCTGATAGCTGAAAACATAAAATAGTCAACTTTACTCATGCAAAATCTTCCTTTATTTACAGCATTCCTTTGACTACCTGCTGAAGCTCTAAGGAGAAGAACTGACAGATGTTAAATTTGAAATTGTTGTTTTCAAGTTTCTTAAAATCATCGGTGGTAGTATGTAGAAGGTAAAATATTCTCCAGAAGCAACTCCAGCTGTATAATGAATGTGCTGCACTCTTTGTATGTAATAAGGCAAAATCAATTTAGCATGCTCTGTGGCTGCAAGAAAGTCTTTAAACCAATTAAATTAACTTTCCCTTCTGCTGATTGTACTTGCTAGTCGATTATCCTTAACCCATAGCAGACAGTGTTTACTTCTGGGCCAAGATGGTTTCCTGGAAACATCTTATAGACATAACTGTAAGGGGGGATTATGCTTCCCCATAGGGATGACACAATCTGAGATGATTTTTTTTTGACATCAATAAATTTTGATGATGTCAATCATGTATTATTAAAACAAAAAAATAATGCAAATTATAGTCATATACAAATGAAGCATTTTAATTAATAAAATTATGTTCCAGGTCATCTCCTAGAATTTGAGTACTGAAGAAACCTCAGAAAATTTCTAAACTGAAACACTGTATTTTTTTCAGACAAGAAAAGAGCCACATATTCTATGACACTTCACCTCCCAACTTTACAAAGTCACATACAAGGACTATAAGTAATTAGTACTGACTCTCAGAGAGCCAATGGCAATGTCACCATATTCAATTTGAGCATTTTCCACCTACAGGACAGATGCTGTCAATCATTTATATAACCTTTGTTTTTTGTTGCATCTATGCTATATAAAACAAAGAGAACAGGACTAAGTGACCAAGGCTTTTTTTTTTTTTTTTTTTAAATCTGAAAGAGCTATGACTCTAACTTCAATTCTAAACTTTTGGCAAGTAAGACATGCTTTATTCAGGTCCTTAACACCAAGATCATCAAGAGCAGCCTTGAAAGAATAAAATGGGACAGACAAAAGGCTGCCTGAGCACTGTGGTCTATGGATGGAAGGAGGGAATAGAAGCTGCTGCCCTTTGCCTTGATAATAGCAGGAGAAACATAAACCCTAAAAAAAATTAAAAAATAAAAAAATTTAAAAGTCTTCTGTAGTTAATCCAAGGGGATGGAGAGAGCTGGCAGAAGACAGGTGCTAAAGAAGCCACAGCTATTGCCAAGTTAAAAGCAAAGGAAACATGGTTACCCAACTACCTCAGAGTCAAAGTAGTGATTACTAGTTAAGTGCTTTAAACTTTGACAGGGATAGAGAGGGGACTGACCAGGTGTCTCCACCATAGACATGGTCCTCCCTGGTTCTTAAACAAATCAAGATGCAAGCACCACAGGGAGGTTGAAAGCAGATGACTTTATTCACCCCCACCCTGTTATCAGCTTTATAAGAGCTGTAGCTGGAAAATGGCTGATAAAACCAATGTAGTAATCTCTCCTGCTAGGCTTTGATCTGGTTTTCTGCCAGAAGCAGCTATTATCTACTCAAAAAAAGTAAGGTCTGATCAGGTGCAAATCTCTATTGGCACCCAGGCCGAAGCTCAGAAGCCCCCCTCTTTGATCAAAGTTTAAAGCATTCACAAGGGCGCCTGGGTGGCTCAGTGAGTTAATGCCTCTGTTTTCGGCTCCGGTCATGATACCAGGGTCATGGGATCGAGCCCCGCATCAGGCTCTCTGCTCAGCCAGGAGCCTGCTTCCCCCTCTCTCTGCCTACCTCTCTGCCTACTTGTGATCTCTCTCTGTCAAATAAATAAATAAAATCTTAAAAAAAGAAAAAGAATAAAGCACTCACAAAACACTAGCACACTGGTATTCTCAACTTTGAAGAAACTGTTACTCAGATTTTGCAAACTGTGATTAAAAGATCTCTGCTTCCCTTCCAAGATACTGGTGCATAATCTCTGGCCAATGCTGTGTGTCCTTGGGCAAAATGACGAGATTATTCACTTTATTTGGAAGAGGTGGAACAAATGAACTTAAAATTAATACCAAACTAAAAGCTTTAATGTGGAGCTTATCAGAAAAATAGGTACTCTCATATTAACAACACCCATTGTTTTAGTAATTCTATTTCCTAAAATAAGAACCCAATATCAACTATAATATTTGGCATGGGTTGATTATAATGGACTCATTCACATATGAATTAGCCATTAAAACTTAAGTTAAAAACAGACAATGGGGGGCGCCTGGGTGGCTCAGTGGGTTAAGCCGCTGCCTTCGGCTCAGGTCATGATCTCAGGGTCCTGGGATGGAGCCCCACATCAGACTTTCTGCTCAGCAGGGAGCCTGCTTCCTCCCCTCTCTCTGCCTGCCTCTCTGCCTTCTTGTGATCTCTCTCTCTGTCAAATAAATAAATAAAATCTTTAAAAAAAAAAAAACAGACAATGGATTTTTTTAAAATGTGAAGTTAAAGAAAATATCAAGTGCTTACAGAAAGCAGTATTATTTAATCTTGAAACCCCAGAACCCATTCTATGAAAACCAAAGATCCTCCACCTCAATGCAGAATGTAAAATTGAGTTTACAAGCCTTTCAAGTTCAAAACTGGACAACCTAATGAGCCAGAGACCCCAGATTATGAACCTAAATCTCCAAAATTTATATTTTGGATTTATATTTTAAATCTTCAAATTTATAATATAACCTGCACAGTCTTCTGCTATAATCTCTTTAAGACCAAACTGTAGACCAAAGCACGCCTGAGAGTCATGGGCCAACAATCCTTCTATTTTGCACATAGGAATGTCTATGGTGGTCAGCCTTGAATACACTTATGGAATTTCCAATTAAAAAGATTTCTAGTAGAGGACAAATGGATACTGGTTAATACAAAAGTAGCAATTTGTTACTGTAATTTCTCAAAAACCTCATAATGGTATGATGCTTAACAAGCACTCTTCTCATTATAAAAATCAAACAACTATTCAGCAAATTAAAAAAAAAATATTACAAAGCAATGCTATACCCCTTCTTTCCCAACTACATACATACATAGATAAGCCAGGGTTCCTTTTTTTTATTATTAGTGAAAGCACAGTTATTAAATTCATTATAGTAAGAGTGAAAACAACAGAAACTACTTGACAGGCATCACCAAAAGATCAAGATTCCATTTTGTAAGATGCAAATTTCCCCTCTTCGAAATGTTTAAATCCTACCTTTATAATATAATTACTATTTTAAAAGTTAGCAAACAGAATAACAAGTTTAAATAATGCCCCTCTATTTCAAATATGTTACAACACCAAAATATTATTACTTACTTGGTTATTGCTTTTTAATTTCTTGAAAAAACTGCATTCCTAGGACTTCAGATATAGGGTTCATTCCTCCTGCCTAGACTCTGTTTCTGATAAACTAAATCACACTTTCCAGCTTTTAAAGAAATTCACATTCTGTAAAAGTCAGAAAATTACAACTCCAATCAAGTGTCAGGCTAAGTATATTATCACTATAGTCCTATTAAGGTAATTTAGTAATTACTAAAAACATGACTTGAAAATATTCTTGAGAACATTTTAAAATTTATCATAA
This sequence comes from Mustela putorius furo, assembly GCF_011764305.1. Lineage (NCBI taxonomy): Eukaryota > Metazoa > Chordata > Mammalia > Carnivora > Mustelidae > Mustela > Mustela putorius. The sequence goes on along the minus strand of NW_025422015.1, from coordinate 25,140,657 downwards.
ACTATTTCCTGTGATTTACAACTCTCCTAAATAAATTTAAAATTATATCACAGCCCCATGGGCAGATAAATTTGCATAAATCTGACATTCACACCCAGATAAAAAAAAGCCCAGGTTGTTCCACTGGTCACAACAGAAACAGACCTGTAAGCATTTTTATTCTGGGTCTAGACAAATGATTCAGAAATAACTCCTGAAAGTTACAAGTAGGTTGGCCTACTATTAAATTTGTAGGCCATCTTATGGAAGAGTGTAAAGTAAAATAGCCTGATTAAGCTAAAATGAATGTCTGTCTCTACCATTTTAGATTATCACAGAAAAAGTCAAAAGGCAAATTTCTGGTTTCAGCTAACCAACAAAAGCAATACGAATGAACATGGCCTTTTTGTTGCTGGTGAGGTCTGATAACTAAAATTATTCAATTGAATCAAATTTGAAAGCCTCTTGTAATACCATCAGTTCAATGACCCCATAAACCACATTACGCTCCTGTTTCCAAAGTGAAAAGTAAGTAAATCTGTGTGACTGCAATATATCAGATGTCAGGTAGGTATTCTGAATATTACCTTGTGCTTCAATAGCACTGCATAACACACAACACTATTTCATTGCATTCACCATAACACACTTATGATGTAGGTATTATCACTATTTTAAAGAGGAGACAGTAGGCTTGACTAACTTGACAGAGTGTACAATAAATGAATTCCAATGATTCCAAAGCCTGTGCTCCTGTTTTGCCAATGCTGCAAGTATTGTTTCCATATGTATCTGTTTACGGTTTTCAGTGTGAAGCTGAGTGTTCGGAGCCTTGAGGTGGTTAACTATTCGCTTGTTTACAAAACTTTTTTGTTGTTCATTTATTTACAACCAATAAACAAATTCCATAATGTTGCCTTAGAAGAATAAAGAAAGAGTTCAAGGACCTACAGTCCCCTTTGGGTCTATTTGCCTGCAAAAAGAAAAGAGCTAATATATTGAAAAGTGAGGGCAGTAGCCGTTTAATTTTGAGTCACAATAATGAAGGACTGAAAGAAAAAAAAACACTGCACTGGGAGTTGAAGTCCCTGATGGTAGTTACTGGGTTTTAATAAGGATTAGACTACTCCATTCTATTTGAGGTTTTACAGGTGGTAAGCATGGTCCCATTAAGTAGACTTTACACGGGATTTCACATTTATTTGAGGGTTCTGGAATTAGAATGGACTAAGATAACAGGAGATAGGGCCTAATACAAAGACAACTGGACTGGTTATCCAGAGACAGGACTTTAAATCTCACTATCAATCAGTAATTGTATAAAATCACGTAAGTGGCAAATTCAGGACCCTAACTATTTTCACCCATAAAATGACAGGGCTGGCCAAACTGCTTTCCAAGGCTCCTCTCAGTACTAATATTTCATGAGGTTAAAAGACAACTTGTTACAGATGATGAATTATAAAGAAACTCTTAAGATTAAGGAACTTATTTTTCTTTGTCACATGATATATTTTCCTTTTTTTTTTTTTTGGCAAATTAAAATGCAACCAAGGCTCTAAAATGGGAATTATATACATATATAGTGTCTACTTTGTAGAATTCAATCAGCATGATGGTATATGTAAACCTTTTTAAAATTTTAAATATGCACATGAGATAATGAGTATTTAATTAAATGCTGAATGGTTAAATGTTAAAATCCTTTGTTAATATAAAATAGTATGTCTTAAATAGAAATGCCAAGGTACTAAATTGTTGAATAAATAAGAGCATTAAGATTTGCTTGAGGCAACATACATAAAGTTCTATGCTATCTGTAAGTAGTTTAAACACAAATTTCTGTATTTATGTGTACTAATAGCATTTACCAGGGCCTTATTTAAGACAGCAAAAATACTGTCTTTAACCACAGAAGTTCAAGACAAGTTCAAGAAAGAAAACAAATTTATTTGTTTCCTAATTATTCTTTTCTGCTTACAGATGTTTTATATTCCTTATCTAGATCCCACCCCTCCTTTCTAGAAAAGACTAAAGGCTATGAAAAGAATATAGTAACCACAAGTAAATTCCAGGAGTATAAAATCAGAGCGAGAGGAGGAGGGGGGAAATAAAGAAGACATCACTTAAAGTGAGGAATAAAGCTCAAATATGTTAACTAGAAACATTTATATACTTCATATTAGAGAGTCATACATGGGCTCGAAGCTTTCTCACAGTAAATGCAGCACGCAGCTCCCGGTATAATTTGATTCAGTGATACAATTCCATTGGGAGGCAAATTGATGGGTTCCTTGTGCTTGTCTCCACAATTGCTTGATTTGGCAATGCATTTTAGATAATATAGGAAAACTAGAGGAAGAAAGGATTGCACATCTTTTTTTTTTTTTTTTAAATATTTTTTTTTTAAAGATTTTATTTATTTATTTGAGAGAGAGACAGTGAGCGAGAGAGCATGAGCGAGGAGAAGGTCAGAGGGAGAAGCAGACTCTCCATGCAGCTGGGAGTCCGATGTGGGACTCGATCCCGGGACTCCGGGATCATGACCTGAGCCGAAGGCAGTCGTCCAACCAATTGAGCCACCCAGGCGTCCCAGGATTGCACATCTTTTAAACAATCTTCCCCAAATACTGTTTCTTTAAACTATGGGCTCCAATGAGTTCAAGACTGCTCCCACAGAAAGGTCTGTGGCATGAAACTATTCAACGGTGCCATTTAAATGCAGATACACATTTTAATAAACTCAATTTTAAGAAATTATGTATACAGGGTTCATATACTCTTATGAGACTTAAGGTATCTAGCCTTAAAAACACTTCACCGTGTCCAAAAAGGTATCCCTTCTTTGGTGAGGCCATAGCACAGGAACAGATCTCCTCAGAAAAGCTTTTCTAAATCTTCTCCAAATGAAAGATAATGCATGACCCACTGCCTGTAAAGTCTACTCTTTATTTCCTGGTACAACAGGGTGAATCTGAAGAAAAGTGCCACTAGTGTGAAAACAGCTGTCTGATTCAGTTGATTATTTTTTTAAAAAAGTAATTCAATAAAACATACATTGAAAGTTTAACTTAGAATGAAGCTTCAGTAGGGCTACCTCTGATAAACCAAGGAAACCTGGAAGGGTCTTTTAAATAAAACACAGCCACAGCACATTGAGAACGGAAAATAACCCATCAGCTGTAGGAGCAGTTGTCACTGGATGCCACTTTCAGATTGAGGTAACAAAACTATAAAACTATCTATAAAAAAATAGTTTTATCTTTTGTCCTCTATTAGAGAACAGGCATGCAAGAGCTCTGTCAAAACAGTGAGATTCAATTTAAAGAGAAGAGAGGTCAGAATACAATCACATTTTACCTTAATGAAATATGTGACCTGCTCTCTCAAAACAATATTCCTACCAACCGTGATTCTAGAAATAGTAATATAGAGACAGATTCCGAAATGAGATCAATAACTGGAGTAGGCAGTGTCGGCAGAGCTTTGGCAGCCTAGCTGATAACAGACTCCTGACCGAGGAAGTAAAGGTTGGGGAAAGGACGGACATTTTCTTTGTGGTTAGAACAACATTCTGGCTGATTTACGAAACCGCTTCAGCCAATCGCTTAGGCTTCAATTAACAGCTACCATGAATTCATTTCTAGACTCCTAATCCAAACAAATTATATCCTAAGTTATAGAGAAAACTTGCAGAAGTACTTGATCCCCTCCCTAATACTTGCAACTATCTGAATGAATGGCTGAATGATCCAATGTGCTATTTCCTAATTCCGAGAATCATAAAATGACATGATAGGTGAACATGGGGGACAAATACAGTCCTACTGTTTTAAAAATTGAATAAATTGAGTCAAAAACCCTATAAAACAGTGTTTCCAACTTCTCAGTAAAATTCTATTAATATTATTAATATTTTAAATGAATATTTTCTGAGTATTTCCAAAGAAAAGCTAGTAAGTACCAGAATAACAGATAAAGGAAATGATACATTTCTTAATTTGTCCATATTTCAATAAGACATTTGGCAACATCTCTGGCACTCCCATGACGGGCAAGATGCAGAAAGGAGAGATGGATAATAACATAGCAGTGTTACTTTCTGACTAATCTAACCCCTATACAGGAAAAAGAGTTGATTAATACATTGTTACCAACCAGGAAGAAGCCATTCTACAGGAGGCCACAGGGCTTGGTCTTTAGCCTTAGTCTCTTTATTATTATTATCAAACACTTGAAAGGGAACATAACTAACTAATACTTATCAAGCACACACAAGACTAGAAAGCACATCTAATGAACTGCCTGAGAAGATCGGGCTAAAAAATTCTTAATAGGCTGTAATAATTAGACACATCCAACAAGATAAAAAGTATTGGGGACAACATACAATCCTTTGTTTAAACCCAAGCCTCCTTATTCTCAGATCAGTGCTCTTATTACACTCTAATACATTCATACCTTAAAAAACAAAACAAAACAAAAAAAAAAAAAGTGAAGACTTCTACTTAGTAATAAGAATAATTCAGGAAGGGGGATGGGAGTAGAATCAGCCTGGTTTGTTCTGATCTTCAGTCCACAAAGTGCTGTGTTTACCTTCCCCACTCAGTCATTAATCACCCTGAGATATGGCCTAAGTGCTTATTTAGACTAGAAGTAGCTCACACTGTGAGCCATTAGAAGTTGAATATAATAGAATTCAGGGCTGGAAATCATACCAGAAAGAATTCTCCCAAATTTCTACTGAGGGCAAATTTTTAAAAGATACCTGGAAAAACTGCTTCATGCTTAAGTCTGTTTTTTGAATGTGTAAATTCAATTTGAATGTGTAATTCAATTTAATTAACAACAACAACAACAACAAAAATAATAATATAAATCAGACCCTAGATTAAAAAAAAATAAAAAAGAATTGATTTGTGATGTTTGAGAATAGAGGAAAGCAATAGGCTCTCTAGCATTAGACACCTTTAATTAAAAACACAAAGTAAATGGACTCATTCCCCAGTGAATGGCTTTCCTTAGACTACAGAATTGCTTATCAGTTAAATCTGTTACAGCAACAGCCATTTCGATAGGGATCAATGCAGTTGAAATCCAAGTAGATATATACTCCAGTGGTAAACCAAAGAATTATTTGGGTTTTTTTGCTGTTGTTGTTTTCCGTTTTGTTTTTTTTTTGCTTTGCTTTGTTTTGTTTTGTTTTGTTTTTAATTGAAACCACTGGAAGAAAGTACTCTTCTCAAGTTTGTTTTGAAACCTTCCAGACAGGCATAAAAAGGAATGCAAAATGCATCCCCAAAGCAATTATTAAAATAATATTAAAATATTATTCATTGTAATGTTTTCAGGAACAGTTATGTATGATCTCTGCTACATGTTCCCTGACCAAATTTTAGATTGTGGATAGAGGAAAGAATTCATGGATGAAAGCTAAAGTCTTATTATTATCACTTCTCACACTCCATCCTGAGCCCTATCCAAGCAACTCGCCACCAGCATATTTGTAAATAATAGTTACTAGCAGCCTGAAAAACCCATGACCAAGCAGAAAAGGCTGTATTAATTAACAACTTAGAAAAGACCCAAAGAGAGAGAGAGAGAGAAAGAAACAGGGACAGAAGCAAAGACAAAAGAGGGAGAGAGGAAAGGAAATGCATTTGATATTTTCCTCTTGATTAGTACCAATAATTTGTCAAAGATCATGTCAAATATCAAGGATTTTAATATATCAACCTCATCTCTTCTTCTCAGTCTCCTCTGCGCTTGGAGGGTTGGGGGTAGGGCTCTATAGACTCATTATTGGGCACTTGGCATCCAGGAAGAGTAGCTTCTCAGTGTCAGTGAAAACATCTGACAACTCTGCTTCTTTATGACGTTAGTGGCCATGAAACAAGCACTGTCCTCTTTGTGAATCTCATGTCAGAAAATATCATCAAAGAAGAAAATAATACTAGCTAATAAAACAGAAGTTTAAAAAGTAACTGGCGGTAGACAACAATTTTAGAAAGAAATTTAACAATACAGTTTATAAGCCATTCTCTCTGAGTTCAAATGCATCGTGGGGGAATTAAAGTCTAAGGGTATGATATAGTATATGATAAATATAAAAAATATACATGTAAAATTTAAAAGGAAAAAAAATATGAAATCAACAGGATAAGTCAACTATAAAATCTTCTTAAGTATGTTTTCTAGTCTGAAAATTATGGTCATACATAGAAAACTGTCAAAATGACAGGGTAAAACTTTATCACACTCAAACATTTTAATTTCTAAATAGGATATGATAGTATACTATGATTACAACTATATGAAAAACATACTTAGAAAAATCCAGAAAGTGTTAAAATATTAATTGTGGTTATATTAGATGTTTGGAACTTAAAATAGGTAGCAAATTACTTGAATAATTCTTTTCAAAAAATACTTTGTACTGAAAACTTTTAGGAAAATACCTAGGTAATGGCGATTTCCTTTTTGATCCTTTAAGAGGATTAGACGTGCTAAAATAAATCTATATTTGCAAACATTCAGTCACATTACATCACAAGGCAGAAATTATTTCTCTCCATCAGTACAGGAAGATTGTTTGACATCGCACTGACCCCACAAACATGATCCACTCTATGGGACCCTGAGGAGCTAGTTAGGGCTCTGCCTCCACCCCTAAGGGGGGTAAACAGAGAACAGGGCATGCCCACATGGAACTTCTCCAAACAAGAAAAAGGCAGGAGTAAGGACTTGAGTTTTAGGGTCTAATGGCAGAGAAAACAATCTTTAGTCTTTTGTCCAAAAATAATCAGTATCTTGAGCATATTTACTAAAGAATACAATCCTTTTCCCCCTCCACCCAAATATTCCCTCCAAATGCATACTGAAAAGGACCTTAGAAGTCCAACAAAAAGGTCCTTTGAGGATACACTGATGATAAATCTGTTTTCCCTTCATTTCATTTTTATCACCCCACTTAAAATTCCTTAACAATGTCTAGGATCTCCTTTATGCCTGGCATTTGAGTACTCCATAATCAAGGATTCTGAAATATCAGAATCTAATTTTCTCTAAGTTCTACTCAGGAAGGAGCACTTTACCTGGTGCTAAGAGAACCCCTCCCTCCCATCAATCCCTGTGCCTACAAATTATCACCCCTTATCTTTGCGCTTACAATAGAAAACAGAAAGGTACCCAGCAGTCAGATACTCATACACAAAGTTAATTTTATTATAACTCCCAAGCTTCTCTGTTACATGAAAGAATTCCTACCGGAATTAATTTGCTATCTTTTTGTGTTTAGACAAATGGGAATCCAAGAACAGTACTTTCCTTCTTGTTCAATAGCTGCAAGAAATGGAAGGGGGTGGGGTGGGGAGAGAAAGGTGGCATGCATAAACTGAGCCAAAAGAGAAGAGAGGCAATAAGAAAAGACCTCCCGGGTGCCTGGGTGGCTCAGTGGTTAAGCCACTGCCTTCAGCTCAGGTCATGATCTCAGGGTCCTGGGATCGAGTCCCGCATCGGGCTCTCTGCTCTGCAGGGAGCCTGCTTCCTCCTCTCTCTCTCTCTCTGCCTGCCTCTCTGCCTACTTGTGATTTCTCTCTGTCAAATAAATAAATAAAATCTTTAAAAAAAAAAAAAGAAAGAAAGAAAGAAAAGACCCCCCTCCCTAGCCTTCCTTTTCCATCCTTTGGCTTATTTGTTATTTTCCCAGTGAATCCATATGACACAGTGGAGGAAACACTAAGGCACCCTAGAACCATATCTTGCTTTCAATTGAGAAATATAATGGAGCTCCTCCTTAAGAGGAAAAGTCTTTAGGGTGTTTTGTTTTGAAGAAAGGGTGATCTAGATTAGCCACATCAAAGTCCATAAAAAACACCTGCCTTTCTTTCAGTAAATATTATCAGGATCGCAACATAAAAATACTTAAGTCAATTAAGCTATTATATACATGTATATGAGCCAGTCATGCCAGAGGAAGCTTGCTGTAATTTTTAAATGCTTTCAAGAACCTGAGCTTGTCACTTGCTGAAATCCCAGTTCAGTGGCTCACTGGCCCTCCCCCACCCCCCATGAGGCAAAATAAAGAAAACAAGCTACCCAACAGAGGTTTAGTATGCAGAACTGGAATAATTCTTTAAACACCAGAAGTTGGTAAAGCACGCTTTACAATTGCAATTTTATGCTACAGGCATGTTCACATTCTTGCCAAGGGATTTGGTTTACATCAATCTCTACAAATTTATGTTCTCAGTGTATAAACATTTTAACATAATAATAATCCTCTATCATAATAGAGGCCACATGGTCTAGTGAATTGTGTGCTCAATACCTTATCTACCCAGCCCTATCTACCTCATAGGAATGCTGTAAAGATTAATTAGTAGATATCTCTGGAAAGCACGATGAGTTTTTTTTACAAAAATACCTTACAAACACAATGCAGTCATTTTAACTTTAAGAAAAAAGAAAAAAAAGAGACAATAATACAGCTATGAGAATAAAAAAGAAATGGCAGTTGGGATCAAAATGAGTTGACAAGATTAGAGGGAACACTAAATATGGGAAATATGAGTGTATTCGTTCTACAGATACAACAAAGGCTGGTGCTTCCCACAAGGGTATGACAACAAGGGGTTAAAACAGGCTTGACTTTTCTTGGCCAAGTGTCCCAGTTCCTCCCAGGAAGGCCAGGGCAGCCAGGACCCAGCTTGTCTTTGACCTGCATTCACCCCTAGACTCACTCCCTACCTGCCCTGATGGCCAGACCCTGAGTGTACAAACATCCTTCACAGATCATTTCCTGCAGGGAAGCCCCTATCAATTTAGGAAATGACAAGGGTGACCAGGAACCAAGAAAAGGAGAAGCTCTGCACTAGGACCCAATCTAGTCAACAAACAGGTGTCAGAAATACATATTAACCTGAGAGTAAAAGTTGTAGGGGAGAGCTAAAAATACAAATAGTACATTTTTGATTTATGAGAAGAGTTTCCCAGTTATGTAAGCCACATCGTATCAGTAGTTTTGCTTTGTTTTGGGGGGAAGGGGTAGATTTTTAAAAGCATGCAGCTTTATGTGCAAATCATTACTATTATAAACTCACAAATGTTGCCTGGTAGTTAAATAATTTTTAATATTTTACTCCATAAATGAATCATTTATGGATACAGCTCAAACTTGTTAGCCTGACATTCACATCTCTTCACAATCTGGCCCCATTCAACTGCTATGTTCTCACCCTCTGTTCCAAACTAATCCTAGATTCTGTTTTGTTTGGGCTTCTATAACTCACTGAAAAAGCCCATCTCCCAACTCTCAAAACACCTTTTTTAAGTGCCACTTCCTGTCCTTAGGAGTAAATCCTAACAATTCAAATACCTCCTCATCTTTACTATCTTTTTACATTATGGTGATTAGGTGTCCACCTCCCTACACTCTAGTCAGAGCACGGATCCTGCACTCATCACACCATACTTTAACTCACTGATCTGATTGTAGGTACTCATCCATGTGTGTTCTGAAAGGAGAGAAACTCTGCCTTCTACAACTCTGTGCCTCATGCTCTCCCTGCCTCATATGTTGACTCAGTGAATGGCATCAACTGCAAAAATGAGGATCTACTTTTCACCAAAACTTCTAAAGGTCATTCTCAAATTCACTGGAGTTTGGAAGGACAAAAACATAATGGCCTAGTTTTTAAAAATCTGCATGATATTTATAGGAAAGGCACATTCACGGAACACTTTATCAAGCACATGGCATTTTAAAATAATTGTTCATAATACTTACAAAGTAGGTCAAAAACATCATCTCCCCTTTAAAACTAAGGAAAGCAGACTGCAAGTAATATTTCTATACACCTTACCATACAACTATGTAACAGAACTTCAGGCCCTTATTATTGTGTTTGGCTCATAAGTATGTGGAATTTGTTTTACATTAAAAAAAAAAGTCAATTTACTTTTGGTATTAAAGAACTGTCACCAATTAAAAGAGAGGATGTAAAAGTTCATTAAATATCTTATCAAGAAGGGGACCTGGGTGGCTCAGTCGGTTAAGCATCTGCCTTCAGCTCAGGTCGATGATCCTGGAGTTCCAGCATCAAGCCCCACATCCACATCAGGATCCTTGCTCAGTGGAGCATCTGCTTCTCCCTCTGCCCCTCCCCCAACTCGTGCACAAGCACACATGCTCTCTCTCTCTCTCTCTCATAAACAAATAAAATATTTGAAAAAGATAAAATAAATATCTTGACCTAAATTATGGGCCTGGGATCGTGCTATGCAGTGAAAATAAAGTTGAACAAGAAACAAATATAGTCTCTTATTCTTTCAAAGTTCACATATTGATACTCTATATATACATAATACTAAGAAGGAGATATTTCTCCCTATCTGAATCTTATAAGAACAGCTAAGAATTGATTTTTGGCCTCCTTCTGCAAATACAAGAAACCACATCCATTGTCCTGAGGCCAAAGTGGTCACTATGAGGATCTCAGCCAGTTCTAACATCAAAATGTCTTTGGGGGCGCCTGGGTGGCTCAGTCGGCTAAGCATCTGCCTTCGGCTCGGATCATGGTCCCGCGGTCCTGGGATTGAGCTCCACATCGGGCTCCAGCTCTGCGGGAGCCTGCTTCTCCCTCTCCCTCTGCCTGCCATTCTGCCTACTAGTGGACTCCCTTGAGCTCTCTCTCTCAAATAAATAAAATCTTTGAAAAAAAAAATGTCTTTGAATGAAAATAAGAACATAGACACTATTTATTACAATGCTGGCAATCGGTATGCACAAGGAAACACTTCCTTTTCATAGTTCTACTCGATCTCAATGACTCCTTTCCCTCTCTCTCCTCCCCCACCCCCAAAAAATCATATTCCATGGGCTCTCTGAAAGATCACTGCCATTGTTACATTTCTGTATTTCTGTCTGGGAGGGACCACGTCGCCCACCTCTGAGCCCTGCTGGTTGTCTCAAGGTTGTCACCAAGAGTGAAAACAGGAGTCCAGCCTCAATTACATGCCCCTCTCCCACAGCAGAGAGCCAGGATTATGCCTTTTTTTTTTTTCCTGACTGCTTTTAAAATTGTCTCTTTATCTCTGGTATTCAGCAACTTTATTATGATGTACCTTGAAATGGTTTCATTTACATTCAATCTGCTTAGAATTTCCTGTATTCTTGGATCTATAGGTTTATAGTATCCACCAAATTTGGAGAGTATTTGAACATAGTTTTCTGTTCTTTTTTTTGGTCTTATGGGACCCTACTTACAGATCAGACTACTTGATATTGACCCACCATTCACTGAGACTCTGCTCAGCTTTTTCTTTCATATGTTTTCTCTCCTGTGTCCCTTCTCGTAGTTTGTATTGTTATGACTTCATAACAATAGAATATCCCTAGAAGTGCCACTTGGTCCATTTTTGTATATTCCATTTCTCTCCTTATTATGTTTGCATTTTCCTCTGTCTCTTGAACATATGGCACATATGCATATAATAGCTGTTCAGCATCTTTGTGAATTTCATCATCTCTGTTTTTCCTGGGTATGTTTCCATTAATTATTGTTTCCAACTACTAGTTACAGTTCATATTTTTCTGCTTCTTTACATGCAAGGTAATTTTTTAAAAAAGATTTTGTTGGGGCACTGGGTGGCTCAGTGGGTTAAAGCCTCTGCCTTCAGCTTAGGTCATGATCCCAGGGTCCTGGGATTGAGCCCCACATCGGGCTCTCTGCTCAGCAGGGAGCCTGCTTTACCCTCTCTCTCTGCCTGCCTCTCTGCCTACCTGTGATCTCTGTCTCAAATAAATAAATAAAATCTTTTAAAAATAAAAATAAATAAATAAAAATAAAAAGATTTTGTTTATTTATTTGTCAGAGAGAGAAAGAGAGCATAAGCAGAGGGAATGGCAGGCAGAGAGAGAAGCAGGATTCCCCACTCAGCAGGATGCTCAATTCAGGGCTCGATCCCAGGACCCTGGGATCATGGCCTGAGCCAAACTGAAGGACAATGCTTAAAGACTGAGCCACCCAGGTGTCCTGCAAGGTAATTTTTTAATTAGATACTAAACATTGTGGATTTTACATGTTTTAGTGCTAAATTTTTTTGAATCCCTTTAAAAGACTTTTGAGCTTTTTTTAGTATACTCTTATGTGTTAATCAATATGATTCTCTGGTAGGCTGGTTTGTTAGAGTGGGTCCAGAGCAGTCTTTAAATAAGGCCAATTCACCTCCTCTAATAAGGTAGTATCATTCTGAGGACTCTACCCAAAGCTCTGGATGTACTGAAGGCTCTCCATCCTGACTGTTGAGGATACAAGTTAGTCCCAACTCTGGGGGAATTCTGAGAATTATTTGTCCTGCGGCGTTCCAGTCATTCCTCATCCTCCTCTTAGAGTTCCACCTGTGTATTTGCTCATTTGAAAGGACCCCCTTTGCAAATCTCTGGAGCTCTCTTTTTCTATGCATGTGTTTCTACCCTTTCGGTCCTACAAATTCTCACTGCCTTACCTTCCCCAGCTCTAATCTCAGATCTGCTACTCAAAGTGCTGGATTCTGTTTTGGTTCCCCTCCCTGTGCTAGGTGTGGATACCACCTCTGGGCTATAAACTGGAGTAATCTGAAGAATCACCTCATTGGTATTCTCTTCCAGCTTGCTAAATATGGATGTCACTCAAGATTCATTTCTTTGCCTTCCCCACCCCCTACATACATGTGCTTTTAAGTCACGCTGCTGACCCTTCTTCTTTCTTATCATCCGTATGTTGACCTTTGTCCATTTCCTTCTGAATCCCAGCTTCAGTGATCCATTCTTCCTCCCATCACACCTATGCGCCAACACCACTATAACCTAGACCAATGTTTCTCAAAGTGGGGTCCTGGAATCATTTGTATCAGAGCCATCTAAAATACATGATACGAGTGAATATTTCTAGGTTCTACTGAAGACCTCATGTGTTATCTCTGACGGTTAAGGCCCCCTGGACTTGCATTTTTAAGAAGCAAACCAAGTGATTCTTAGGTACTCTGATGTTTACAAACCACTAGGGTAGGCCTTCAATTCAGAGATTCTTGTTTCCATTAGAGTTCTAGGAGCTTTGTCTATTTCATGGTACAGAAATGCACAATTACACTGTCTCGCCAGAACATTTCAGTCAACATCACACCAAATACAGCCCATTAATTCATTGTCTGTTTTAAGTGATACCCTTCTAGGAAATGAGCCACAAATTGAGTTTATAAAATCTAAGCTCAGCATAAGTTCAAAAGTATTGAAATATAATGTCTGACTTAATAAATCACCCAAAGGTTCAAAGTACTTCAACAATGCATTTGATTCTCCATTGTTCAATCAATGCAATGACATTAAACTTCTTTAAAAAATTATATATATTTTTAAAAAGCAATTGATTCTGTAGGGCTATACATTTTTAACAACATACTCGAAGGTTATAATGAGACTTCTCTGAGATCTTTTTCCTCCCTTTAACATATCAGTATCTTACCACATAAGATAAATACAGAAAATTTGATCCATGCCCCCTCAATATACTTTATAGAGATGAAATAATCTTTGGAAAGTTATTGTAGGGTTCTATATCAAAGTAAATCTGAGTTTAAAAATGGCACAGATTGCTAGGTATTTTATAGTACTATATCTCAAGGACATTTTCAAGGATGTGTCAAACATTATTAATTTAACATTTTATTTTTCATGCATAAACATCATGTTGCAAAACACTAGCACAATGTTTAGTAACTTCAAGACAGTATCATTAAAAGACACTTGATTTGTGAAGCAGTAACACAATCAGCGAACCATTCAGTTTTATGATTTTCACATTAAAAAACAGCCTGCCACAATGACTAGAACAAAGAGATAGGGAATAGCCAAAATATCTCTATGAACCCTCATCAGATACTCTTCCTTGGCCAGAAAGGAAGAGATTTCTGATATCTACTTTATGGTTAAAATTTGCCTTATTTCAAATAACAATGTTTTAGACAAAGGATTTGCATTTTGGGATAAAGAAAAATGTTCTGTTTCCATTAAAAATTAACACTTTCCACCACAGCATAGATCTTTTCACTATTGAGGGAGCTTTCAGTCAAAATATAAAAACAAAAATAGCCAAACAGAGCTGCACTTAAGTGCACAATGGAATAAAGTCATGGTTTTCTTCATGGTTATTTCTAGAGCAATAGCTACCTAAGTGTGGTTACCAATCAAAGCATTCAATATGCTTGGGACCCTGTTAGAAATGTGAATTCTCAGGTTCTTCCCTAGTCCTGATGAGTCAGAAACTCTGGGGGTGCGGCCCAGCAATCTAAGCTAACCAAACCCTCCAGGTGGTCTAATTCCTACTTAAGTTTGAGGAAACTGGTATGGAGTTTAGTGGAACAGGAGCTTTAGGATGTAGGATAGAGAATTAGAGGATGCTTTAAAGCATTCTACATATAAGCAATTTAATTCTTAAGCTCTCAAAGTTTCTAACTTATTTAAGCCCCTCTGTATGCTTATTAGTATAAACGCAACACATCTTTAAACTCCTTATCACCTGAATAAGATTGATTTTAGAAATGGGAGCTTTTGCTTATTTTTAAGGAATAAAGGGCAGTGTAATAGGACAGGAAATTCAGGAAACAAGAAATAAGTGCAGATACCATTTACTGGTTCCTACCATCTACCAGGCACTAGACGTGGCATTTAATACACTTTATCTCTTCTGTTGTTAATGTTCACAACAGTCTCATTTCACAAATGAGGGAATTGAAAATAAAAACTAAGTATATTAAAAAATAACAAAACAAAACAATACAAAAACTAAGTATTAGTAGGCAGAGTAATGGCCCCCAGAAAACATCTGGGGCCTACTAATCCCCAGAACCTATGAAGATGTTGTTGCAAAGGGAAATCAAGACTGCATATAATTAAGGTCGTAAAAGGGGATTCAGGTTGCTATCATCTGGCTTTGAGATGGGGAGGACACCCTGGATTATTCAGGTGGACCCAACATAACCATAGAGTCCTTAAAAATGGAAAAGGAAGATGAGAATCAGAGGCATGGAATTACAGAAGTAACCAGAGGGATGCAATGTGGGAAGAATTCAACCTGCTGTTGCTGGTTTTGAAGATGAAAATGACCATGAGCTAAGAATGCATGTGAGCAGGCTCTTGAAGCTGGAAAAGGCTAGAGAACATTCCTTCCTAGGGGGAGCCTCTGGAAAGGAACACAACCCTGAACAGAACTTGATTTTAACACAGTGAGACCATGTCACGCTTTTGATCTAAAAGAACATTAAGATCATGAACTTGGTAGTTTTAAGCCAATAAACTTGTGGTTGATTTGTTACTGAAGCACAGAAAACTGACACAGTAAGCAATGTGCCACAACAATAGGAAGGGGCTGACTGATATAATGTGAACTAAGATTCTCTCTATTGGATCCTGTTGCTTTCCCATCAATACCCATTGATATTCAGGTCTTAACAGCTCTTAAAGCATACTGCTATTTCTAATGCTGCCCTACTTACAACTAATAATCTCTTCAGGAGTACTAGACTCTTTCGCAGTGGGGATCACCTATCAGCAGTCCTTCACCAGATCAGGCTTGCAGATGTTCTGTGATTGACTAATGCAGTGTTTTAGAAGTCTATACTCCCTACTTCTCCAGTTCTGTCATTTACACTTTTCTTACAGGTGGCCCGGGTGACACATTAATGCTACCAGCTTGGCATGGTAAGCATTTTTTTTACTATTCCTGTTGTAGATAAAAAGTGAAGTTCTCTCATCATAAAAACCCATAGTTTTAGAAGTTCGTGCCAATGTACTAGAGCATGAAAGAAATAAAATATATTACTGTTAGAAAGGAAAAGACCTAGATGGCATTCTCTGCAGAAGATATCACTGGTTCCCAACAAAGTACTTTAAAATTTTTTTGGATTAAATGTATTGGCTCACAAGAAAAATCATTTTATATTTTGTGAACTTGCAAAAAGTAGTTAAGAATACAACAAGAAATATACTAATACATACTTCATTTTAAATACACTGATATTTACACCAAAATATACTAATATAAATATTAGTTACACATATACAGGTAAATTTTAGATAATTGGGTTGTTGATTTCATGACTGCAATCCACACATTTCACATGGAAATTATGCCATATATTTTAATGACACACCTTTTTTATTATGATACTTGAAAAAAATTCAAATACACTTTTTAAAAAAGACTGAAAAATACTGGTTTAGATGAAGAACAGAGTATTTTAAAACAAACTAAATGGCATTTCCATTGATATTCTTTTTTTAAAATTTTTTAATTTTTTATTTTTTATAAACATCTAATATATTTTTATCCCCAGGGGTACAGGTCTGTGAATCACCCCATTTACACACTTCACAGCACTCACCAAAGCACATACCCTCCCCAATGTCCATAATCCCACCCCCTTCTCCCAACACCCCTTCCCCCAGCAACCCTCAGTTTGATTCCTGTCACTTATGGTTTGTCTCCCTCCTAATCCCATCATGTCCCATTGATATTCTAATTGAAGTTTTATCAAAACTAAAATTTGGTTATCTATATAACTGAAACTTAATTTTTCTTTTCTCTTTGAAACACTGACTTATATGTCTAATAATCTTTTATATTTATTTTTCCCAGGTTCCAGACACAAAGAAATACAATTCCCAAAATGTCTCTTTCACAACTCTAGATTTATGTGCTATATTCTCTATCCATAATGAAGTTCCCCATTTTCCCAAAAAGAGAATGCAATGCTCCTTCTAGGACAGGGAACATCTGCCCTATCAATTCTTCTTTTGCCAATCTCAGGCAACATGTAATCTTCTTCTGTATTCCCTAGTACACTGACGCACATCCAATATAATACTTGAATTTTATTTTTATTTTTTTTTAAAGATTTTATTTATTTATTTGACAGAGAGAAATCTCAAGTAGATGGAGAGGCAGGCAGAGAGAGAGAGAGAGAGAGGGAAGCAGGCTCCCTGCTGCACAGAGAGCCCGATGTGGGGCTCGATCCCAGGACCCCGAGATCATGACCTGAGCCAAAGGCAGCGGCTTAACCCACTGAGCCACTCAGGCGCCCCTAATACTTGAATTTTAATGTAATTATTTGCTGACTCCTTTGCATCCCTCCACAAAACAAGAAGCTACTCTAGGACAACACCAGTGTAATTCATATTTCTATCCCATTTAAAAAAATTCCTATCTGGCAGAAAAAATTCCAAAATCCTTTAAAACAAAACAAAACAAAACAAAACAAAACAAAAAACCTCCTTAGGGGTTAAAGAATAGTCCCTGGAAGGAGACAGTTTGGGGTTCAATGTATAACTATCTTTCCCCAATTTTGTGACCCTAGTTCAGTAAATTTCACCAAGTCTTCAGTTTCCTTCTTCATAAATTGGACATAATATTTTACTTCATCTGGGGCACCTGGGTGGCTCAGTGGGTTAAACCTCTGCCTTCAGCTCAGGTCATATCTCAGGGTCCTGGGTTGGAGCCCTGCATCCCCCATCAGGCTCTCTGCTTAGTGGGGAGCCTGCTTCCCCCTCTCTCTCTGCCTGTCTCTCTGCCTACTTGTGATCTCTCTCTGTCAAACAAATAAATAAAATAAAATAAAAATCTCACTTCATCCATTGTTGTGAAAGTCAAAGCAGGTAATACAAGTAAAGATATCAATATAAAGTAGGGGTAGTTGTTACAATAATGACTCTGTAACAACAGATAAAAAACTGTGGGTGATAGAGGGGTTGGAGGGGATGGGCTAGATGGGTGATGGGTATTGAAAAGGGTACTTGTGATAAGCACTGGGTGTTGTATGTAAGTGATCAGTCACTGAATTATACTCCAGAAACCAATATCGCTCTGCATGTTAACTAAAATTTAAATAAAATAATAATAATAAATGACTCTGCGGGTGCCTGGGTGGCTCAGTGGGTTAAAGCCTCTGCCTTTGGCTCATGTCATGATCCCAAGGTCCTGGGATCGAGCCCCGCATCAGGCTCTCTGCTTGGCAGGGAGCCTGCCTCTCCTCTCTCTGTGCATACCTCTCTGCCTACTTGTGATTTCTGTCTGTCAAATAAATAAATAAAATCTTTAAAAATAATAATAATAAATGACTCTGTATTCCAGACTTCTATAAAATTTTACTTCATTTTAGTTGGTTGAGATTTCTGAAACCTTACCAGAAATACCAAATATCATTTACCAGACTCTCACTACAAAAGTAAAGTGCCTAATAAAATTTTAGGAAAAGCAAAACTCAGGCTTTCCCACAGAAATATAACAGACCAAAACATTTTCCAGAAATTTCCTGACTTAACAAGTTGTTCAGTCTACTAAAATTAAATAACAATAATAATTAAACTGTCTGAGGAAAGAAGAGATATCCCATTAACTGAAGTAGAATTCAGTTCATTTCAGCCATCTTTCTGTGACGGCTTAGCATAGGTAACACATGTACCAAAAGCACAGGGGGAGATGTACAAAGAGAAAGTATATCCAGTTACCTACCCACACACTGTAATCAGATGGTCTCAAGCAGACCATAATGCAGAATTTGAGAAAGCCTATTTGATATACCAGTGACAGAGCTTTTATGCTTATAGATGTGGATGATGTTTTTTTAATCCTTGCTTTTACCTGATTTCCCAGTCTCTATCATATTACATAATTTCCACAAGGACAATTAAAAATATTTCTATTTGACATACTGGTATACAAAGTACATTCCTTAAATTTATTTTGTAATTTTATTTTACTAAATTTAAGTATATGTCAACTATTCTTTTAAAAGGGCAACCAATAAATGTTTGCTGTGCATGGCTCATGAACAGAGCATTTTGTTATTCCTAACCCTGGTACCAATAATCAGTATTTCCAGGGCGACTGGGTGGCTCAGTGGGTTAAGCCGCTGCCTTCGGCTCAGGTCATGATCTCAGGGTCCTGGAATCGAGGCCCGCATCGGGCTCTCTGCTCAGCAGGGAGCCTGCTTCCCTTCCTCTCTCTCTGTCTGCCTCTCTGCCTACTTGTAATCTCTGTCTGTCAAATAAAATAAATAAAATCTTAAAAAAAAAAAATAATAATCAGTATTTCCAGACTGACCAATACTGATTAAATCACCCTTTCCTCAAGACACAGTTTCTTTCCCTCACATTTCTTGTTATGACGTATAAATCTTTCTCTTTTTTTTTTTCTTTATACAGTGTACCCTCAAGTTAAAGTGTTATTCTATTTCTGTTTCTCTTCTGTCACTTGAATTACCAAACTAGTCTTCTTTGGGGACTCCATGGGTTTCAAAAACACCAGCTTCTCATTTCTGTCCATAATTACTGAATTTTGCAAACACCTGCCTGCATTTTATATATTGGGTTTTATTACTAAGTCAATTAACTAAATTAAGGTTTTAGAGCAAGAGATAAAACTTGTTACTTTTCTTCTCTCTCATTTTAGCAGACAGAGAGTATTATTTGAAAATAACCTTAAGTATACCAACAACAACCAATGAAATTTTAAGATTTAGCTAAATAATACAATGGCGAGGACTTAATTTTTGCTTATTCATTATGATGGCTTAAGACATGCTAAGAGTAGAGTTTACATATTTGTGTAAAATATATTCTGCCTCTGCTTTATCCTAAATTCAATTAAGCTTTCTTAAATAATTTATGACCATAAAAACTATTATCATTTTGCAAATATGAATAAATGACAGAGGGCTGAGCAACTCAAGCAGGAAATCACAGGCCTTTGGGAACAAAGCCAGAGTCATTGAAAAATATATTTGTGCAGAATTATGGTAAAAAACAGGAATATCCTACATAAACAGGTATAAAATCACATATGTGATTCCATTGTAAAATTACAACCTGTCCCTGCCCTCACCTCTCGACAAGCCCCCACCATCCCACTCTATCCTCTATCCTGTGAAGTGCTATATCATAATCAACCCTTTTTTTCCCCAGCTATTACTACTTTCTAGTCTTATTTAGAATGGGAGCTGTGGATGGTCTCCTGTGACACCCCCCAATCCCCTGCCAAAAAAGCTTCTCCAGAGAACTGATTAATGTGTTCCTTTTATTCACTGGTGCATTCTAAGTATCCAGCACAGTGCCTGGCATGAAAAAGGTGCTTGAAAAATACTTACTGAACAAATGAATTAATATTTGTCTTCATGGAAGGCAAATATCACTACTTTTAAATCATAGGCGTAAAAATAGAACAACTGCACCATTGTTTAAAAAAAATTTTTTTTTTTTTTGCATCACTTTAAATACAATTCTATTTCCCAAAATAACAATGTTTTTACTCACGGTGTATTTTTTAAAATCTAAAAATGAGAAATTTTCTTGTCAATTTTCTCAAATATCCTGATGTCTGGTGCTAAATACAGAAACCAAAATAGTATTTTTCATCACTCTCAATGTTTTAAAGATGTTAAATAAAAGTATGTATCACATTCAAGTGCAGGAAAATTTTATGTTTAATTGCTACTTGCTTTAAAATGTAAGATAAAACATAAGTTTAAAGAAATGTTAAGCACAAAAGCATATTATGTTTTCAAGCATTATAATATCTGCATTCAAAAACTAAAACTAATGATATACTGTATGCGGACTAACATAACATAATAAAAAATGTATTCCTTTAAGTTCTAAAAGCAAAAAGTCTTTTTCCTTCTTTTTAGAAGGAAACAGAATTCTATAAATGCACATCTAACTATTACACAGTTTATACAATTTTGTGTTAATATGCATACTCTTCGAATCCACTTTAGAGTTATCATTGCTGATACATTCTTTGATAACTAGACTGCCTTGCTTCTGCTATGAGAAAACTCTATTATTATATTCTTATTTTAGATAAGGATATTATCTCAATGATTTACATTCTAGAACTACCTAAACTAAAACAAAGCGGTTTGCTTTTATTGCCTTGCCTTTCATAGGTAGGTTATTTTCTAGCACATCCAAAAATGTCCATTAAGAACAGACAGTGCAGATAGTTCCACTCATTCTAAGTCCCTACTACTAAGCTAAAAAACAAACAAAAACACACCAAACCCCTCCTCATTTTTAAAGATGCCAAGGAGGAGGGGAACCTTGAGTATCCTCCACCTAAGGACTATTTACCCTCTTTTTGTTCTAGTCTACTTATTCAAAACACGTATTTGGAAGAAGTTAAAACTAAAGTCTTCCATGCTGCTGTCAATAAACACTTTTACTTGATCTTCTTTGAAATTTCTTCACGATCTGATACTCTTATCCTTTCCCTTCTTGAAATGTTCTCTCCCCTTCAATATCCTGTTGCTCAATTTCAGTTTTCTCTTAATTCTCTGAATCTCCCTTTTGTCTCCTTTCCAGGCCTGATTTGCTGGACTCTTACAGATTACCATAATTGCAGGTGTTCATGAGAACCGATTTTGTAGTTAAGATCTTTCTCCTGACCTTTAGGATATTCAAACTATGGGTCAGCTCCACCTGGATGATCCAAAGTCACTAAATCAGTACCATCCACACCCTGCTTACACACACACACACACACACACACACTCTCTCTCTCTCTCTCTCTCTCTATCTGGCTCCCTCAAATAACCCATTTCTCAAAAATGACATCACAATCCACTACACTTGAACAGTTAGGAAAGAGAACATCATCTCTGCCTTCTTTTTAATCCCATATGCCACAGCAACCGTCAACTCCTACCAATTCCACCTCCACACCATTTCTGAAACCAACTGATTTCATTCAAGTCTGTGCTACCAATGGCCTAATTCATGTCTTCTCTCCCTATCTCTGACCTGAACTACGAACAGAATCTCCTAAGTCGTCAGGCTAATTCCAGTACTGCCTATCAGCTCTGCATTCCCAACTAGATTCTCCAAGGTTATACCCACCACCCCCACTGCTTTTTTTGTCCATTGAACTTACTTCTGGATATCCTGGGACTTTTTACTATTAGTCTCTATTACTGACATTCCTTTAAGGAGTAGAGGTCTCTTGTCAATCTATAGAATACAGATATTTTCTATACATCTGTATATATATTTTATCTGTATATATAGAATACAGATATTTTATAGAATATAAAAATACAGATGACTTTGCTGGGTGGAGGGGGGCTATGTGTGAAGGTGTCCCTATGGCTAAAGAGTGGGACAAAGAATAGGTACTTAGAGATCACATCCATTAATGTATTTGTCCTGTTATATTTCTCATATAATATATGAGATAGATAGATAGATAGATGCCACACCTGGGTTATTTTTATAACAAAAAAAAAAAGAGATTTAATATGGAATGGATAGCATTCAGTGTTCACTTGTATTACTCTGTTATAAATCATGTATTCTCTAAGTAGAAATGACTTTTGCTACCACAAGAGGTTAACATAATCTCTTCTATAAGTGATTTTCTTAAGCTGGAAGACTTAGAGCTGTGGCATGAAGATTCATTGCTTCATTTTATTCCACTAAAATAAAATGTTCAAACACATTTCTTTCTAAAGTGGAAACTTTTTCATTAAAACACTTCAGGGACACCAAGTGGCTCAGTTGATTAAGTGTCTCCCTTCAGCTCAGGTCATGATCCCAGAGTCCAAAGATCCAACCCCTCTTCAGGCACCCTGGTCAGCGGGGAGTCTTCTTCTCCCTCTGCTTACTGCTCCACTTGCTTGTGCGCTCTCTCTCTCTCTCTCTCTCTCCCTCCCTATCTCATTCTATCTCAAGTAAATAAATAAATGAATAAAATCTTTAAAAAAATAAAACACTTGGAATATTTTTACATAGAATTTAAAGAGCATAGCATCTCCACTGTCATTGTAGCTCCAAGAGCTGTTACCCAATTACAACACTCATTCAACAATTATTTGAAGTCTAGGTACCTAATGAAACAACAGAGGAGTTTACCATCAGAAGACAAAAACTGCACTGTAGTCAAAATGAAAAACAGTCATGGAAGATCCTATCACAGACCATGACTTACGCAAGCATTAAATTCACTTTGAATATATTCCATATTTTGCCTGTGGCTTACTTCAAAAGACTAAGAGAGCAGCACTGTGCCTTCTGCTCTTCAGTGGTAAACAGTGATGTAAGAGCTCTTTCCACATAATCCTGTCAAGCAAAACCAAAGTGTGCTACTGAGAAGGAGGAACATAATTGCTTTATGAGAAAAAAATACCTGAGGATAATCCTCAAAATAGCATGTTTTCTTAATATAACTACAAAAGATAACAGCATTAACCATCATGGAAGAAAACTTTACCAAATATATTTTAATGTCTTTAACTACTCCTGATTCGTTACATCTTATAGAACAAGAAATTTCAATGGATACAAAAGATAAAATTATAAAAACACACTGTTGACTGACTTTAAGGGAAAAGAAAGTTATTTGATTATGAAATGAGTAAAATACAAAAGTTATCTTAAAAGTTGAACAGAAAGGAAATCCTGGCCCACACAAATACCTTTCCACAGATTGTGTGGTCTCTATTGAGTCTCCAAAAGCAGGGGGTTGAATAAAATGATCATCCAAACCTTTCAGTTTACAGCATGCATAACACTACAACTGATAAGGTTAAAAGCCATCTTAACCTCTACTGAAATGCAACTCTGCTATTAAAAAAAAAAACAAAAAACAAAAAAACAGTATTTCCAGATTTACTTATTCAAGAGAATTAATAATTCCCATAGAAATCATCTTAACATAAAATCAGTATATGACCCCAAATCCTGCTAGAAGGATACTAAGGACAATAATTTAGTAGGGAAGAGACAAGAAATGAATACTTTATAGAACAAAACTTAGAGAAACAAGTCATTCTAATTGACCACAGCAATGTAAGGAATGGATTAGAGAGTTCACCTCCCTAATTTTGCTATTTCTGTTTCTTTTCTTAAATAAAATTGTTTCTGAATATAAAAACAGCTCTTTACTCAACTTGTCTTCTAAGTATTCTCTTCTTGATTGCTATAGAGGGAACTTAAATAGTAAGTTTCAAAAAGAAGGATAAAAGAGGTTGATATACCCTTTTAGTAGATTTGTAGAGAACCCCCTTCCCAAAGCCAGCATTTCATTGATTTATCACTGTCGTTTCAGTGTAGACCAATTAACAGCTGAAATAAAGTTGACTAATGGAAAGACTTGAATGAGATTTTCCCTTTTCTTTTTTTTTCCCCTACTTTACATGAATCACCAAAGAACACTGGACTCACCCTCTACATCATTAGTAGCTTAGAGAATTTAAAGTTTCTGTCCACCTTCTGACTTGAATAGTTTAGTCTAGGTAGTCTCACTATTACATGGCCTTTTTATAGAAAATGGGAAGGGAAGAAAATAAGTCTTAGAATCTGGAAGAATTATTTCTATAGAGACAGTGAGAAAGTCAAGGAAGTCACCAAAACAAAGAAAAAAAGTCGAGAGAAAAAATAGAAATTAACCACTTATATACAGTTAGCATAAAAAGATACATAAATTCAGGAAGAAAAGACTCTCCATGGAGATTGAAAAATTGGTTCTCTCACAAAAATACAGAATCTGTTGATTATCCTAAATATAGCTTTCACATGGAAATGCTTAAAATCCAACTCTCCGAATCAAATAAAATTTTAAAAATTCACCCAGGACAACCCAAATAAAATTATATTGTGTAATATTAGCATTCCTCTACTAATCAACCCACTGATATTTATTAATTACCTATTATATGCTAGGTATTGTAAGAGATGCTACAGGGAATACAAAAAATATATAAGAATTGGTACCTTGGTTCAACAAAA
Organism: Mustela putorius furo; assembly: GCF_011764305.1. Classification (NCBI taxonomy): domain Eukaryota; kingdom Metazoa; phylum Chordata; class Mammalia; order Carnivora; family Mustelidae; genus Mustela; species Mustela putorius. The sequence goes on along the minus strand of NW_025422015.1, from coordinate 25,115,864 downwards.
AGAGTCAGGCAAGTTATAATTCAGTCAATAATGAATGCCAAAATAATGGCAGAAAGGGTATGATTTTGATTTGCTAGAAAGTTAAACAATAGGTACTAAGGAATGAAGTAATAAACACAAAAAGCACCAATTTTTTTTTTAAGATTTTATTTATTTATTTGACAGAGAGAAATCACAAGTAGATGGAGAGGCAGGCAGAGAGAGAGAGAAAGAGAGGGAAGCAGGCTCCCCGCTGAGCAGAGAGCCCGATGCGGGACTCGATCCCAGGACCCTGAGATCATGACCCGAGCCGAAGGCAGTGGCTTAACCCACTGAGCCACCCAGGCGCCCAAGCACAAGTCAATTTAAAGAGAAACTAATTTAGAAGGGAGATTTTCCACTGGAATATAAAGGAAAACAGAGAAATACTTATATAGTGTTGGTGTGAACACCAATTGTTCAACCATTTTAGCAAATAATTTCTCTGTATTCAAAAATATAATACAGGGACGCCTGGGTAGCTCAGTTGGTTAAGCGGCTGCCTTCAGCTCAGGTCCATGATCCCAGTGTCCTGGGATTGAGTCCTGCATCGGGCTCCTTGCTCCGCAGGGAGTCTGCTTCTCCCTCTGCCATTCTGTCTGCCTGTGCTCACTCTCTCTCTGACAAATAAATAAGTAAAATCTTTAAAAAATAAAAATAAAAAAATATAATACAGCAGTGAAAAAGAAATATAGCTACACAAAAAATATGGGAATGCATATAGATAGGGATGGATCAAGTGGTCTAAACTGTACAAAACAGGATACCATTTACATAATAATCTGTAAATATAAAAGTTGACAAAATACTTAAATAAGATAAGGAAAAAGGAAGAAAATGATGACCACAAAATTCAGAATACTATTTTCTTTAGAAGAGAAGTTTTAAAAGAAAGAGAATCTCAGGGGATTCTACTGATGTTATTTATTATATTGGTACGTGTATGTTTGCTTATTGTTCTTTATCTCTTCTATACAGTCGTATATTTAGAAAAATATTTCCACTTTCTATATTTTATATAAAATTTTATATATCTTTATTTTTATATTTATTATTTATATGTTTCTTAAATATTTTCTTTGTTTCATATGAAAATAAATATTTATAAAACTGATAGAATGAGAAAAACCAGAAAAATAGAGGGGGAAAAATGGTCAGAGTTTTGCTTTTCATTGTTGTTTTGTTTTTAATAAAAGTACAATATAGGTTTTTAGATCTAAGGAAGGAAAAGATGGTCCAGTAATGTCAATGTTACACCAAAGTCAAGAGAATAAGGGCTTGGAAAAAATCAGAGCCCTTTCGTCATCTAAAGACGGTAATTTTCAGATCCATAAAAGGGATAACAGTCAAGCAATAAGGTATCAAGCTATTAAGTATAAGAGAGTAATTCTGAGAGAAACTAGAGGCGGTTTAAGTAAAAACTCCCCTCCAAGAAGTTTGGCTATGAAGAACAGATGTGCACAGTACAGTGAAAATATTTTTCTGCCGGATGAAACCTTACATTTGCAGAGAGAGGTAGGTATCATTGGACACATGATATATGTTGGGTTGGGCTGATCTGGGAGAAAGAAATTAAAAATGCAGAAGAAAGAAGATAATCACAGAAATTATATGGGCACTTTAACATAAATAATAGTATAGTCTTAGGCATTAAAAGTCAAAATGGATGAAAGACCTAAAGGAATCCATCAAAATCCTAAAGGAGAACACAGGCAGCAGCCTCTACAACCTTGGCCGCAGCAACTTCTTGCTAGACACATCCCCAAAGGCAAAGAACACAAAGGCAAAAATGAATGACTGGGACTTCATCAAGATAAAAAGCTTCTGCACAGCAAAAGAAACAGTCAACAAAACTAAAAGGCAACCCATGGAATGGGAGAAGATATTTGCAAATGACATATCATATAAAGGCTAAGTATCCAAAATCTATAAAGAACTTATCAAACTCAAAACCCAAAAAGCAAATAATCCAGTCAAGAAATGGGCAGAAGACATGAAAGACACTTCTCTAAAGAAGACATCCAAATAGCCAACAGACACATTAAAAAAATGCTCACCATCACCTGGCATCAGGGAAATACAAATCAAAACCACAATGAGATACCACATCAACCAGTCAGGATGACTAAAATGAACAAGACAGGAAACAACAAATGTTGGCAAGGATGTGGAGAAAGGTGAAGCTTCTTAACACTGTTAGTGAGAATGCAAGTTGGTGCAGCCACCTTGGAAAACAGAATGGAGGTTCCTCAAGAAGTGAAAATAGAGCTACCCTATAACCCAGCAATTGCACTACTGGGTCTTTACCCCAAAGATACAAATGCAATGATCCAAACAGGCACCTACACCCCAATGTACATAGCAGCAATGTCCACAATAGCCAAACTGTGGAAAGAGCCGAGATACTCATTGATAGATGAATGGATAAAAAACAGGTAGTGTATACACAATCCACTACTACTCAGCCACCAGAAAGGATGAATACTTACCATGTATATCGACATGAATGGAACTGAAGGGTATTATACTGAGTGAAATAAATCAATCAGAGAAAGACAATTATCATATGGTTTCATTCATATGTGGATTTTAAGAAACAGGGCAGAGGACTATAGGAGAAGGAAGAGAAAACTGAATGGGAAGTCAAGGGAGACGGAGACAAACCATGTGAGACTCTCTTAACTATAGGAAACAAACTGAGGGTTGCTGCAGGGCAAGCAGGCGAGGGGCGGGGGGGTGGTGGTAATTGGGTGATGGGCATTAAGGAGGGCACGTGATGTGATGAGCACTGGGTGTTATAGGAAACTGATAGATTACTGAAAGCTACATCTGAAACTAATGATGTACTTTAAGTTGGCTAATTGAATTTAAATTTTAAATCATAAAAAGTTACGATTCTCTGTGTTAAATGTCTCACTCCACAGTCAGAAAATAGTCAATAGGCCATCAATTACAACTCTGCCACGTAACTGCTTCTTAGTTCAAAGGGTTAATCTCTCATTCCATTTTAACTCCCCACGAAGTCTAATCCAACTGAGCAGTCACTAGACTTTTTTTTTTAAAGATTTTATTTATTTATTTGACAGAGAGAGATCACAAGTAGGCAGAGAGGCAGGCAGAGAGAGAGAGGAGGAAGCAGGCTCCCTGCTGAGCAGAGAGCCCAATGCGGGACTCGATCCCAGGACCCTGAGATCATGACCTGAGCTGAAGGCAGCGGCTTAACCCACTGAGCCACCCAGGCGCCCGTCACTAGACTTTTTAAAAGTGTCTTAGTAAAGGGTAACTCAGAGGCATCACCTCTCCCATTCCTCAGTTCTTCTAGCCCCTAGTACCAAGAACAAGATTCTTTCCTAAGGAACATTGTTCCCCTTCAGGAAGAAGTAGTAGGTGTAAATGGAGCCTCCTTGAGCAAGGCAGAGACAGAGATGGGGGGAGGAATCCTGAGTCTAGGAGGAGTCAGAAGACTCTGAGAACCATCTGGAACAGTATGGAACTGTCCAAGACCAAGTGCAGCCATCCAGAAATGTAAGCAAGGCTTACCCTATGCAAAGCAATGGCCATATTGGGATATGGGGGCTGCTCCATAAAACAGCTTGGACCTCCTCTCACTAAAGTTACTGCCTCCAAAATCTGTTACATCAGAAGCTCTGGTTAATCTTTATAGGCCTAACCACTTTATATTGCTGAAGAATAGAACTATATTAATACTCAGGAATTAAAGCATTTTTGTGTAATCTGGTTACCATAAAAAGCACAAATGTCTTTCTATTGCATATTTTCCAAATGATTCCCTCCAAATTAAAATATTCATAATTTTTTAATTTCTTCTTCTTCTCAAATTCAATAAACACAATTTTAACGGACAATTTCCCATTCTCAGATTAATACCAGTTCACTCTCTCTGGGCAATCAGATCACAAATTTAAGCGTAGGTAATCTCTTTTATCCACTGTCTTTTTAGTAAGGGTTATAAGATGAAAAATATAAAAGAAAAAGTTCCAGTCTCTGATTCTACAAACCAAAGTAATCCATTTATATGATAGCTAATCAAAGATGCAAAGGTACTAAAAAATGAACACCTTTTTTCTTTTTCTTTCCCTCTCTTTATTTTTTTTTCCCTCAAGCTTAGTGAGCTATACCTTGTCTTGGCCTAACAGACACCAAGCTTTACCTTTCGAGGCTTTTACTTGGAGAACAGAGGAAGCAGACTGTGCTTTTCTTTCTGATTCCCAATTATTCCCTAAGGTGGCTGATAGACACACATGATCCCACTGAGTGTGGAGATGGTTTGCAAGGAAGGTTTACAAGGCTGAGGTGAGAGGCATGTTTCTGCATCCCGAGAGCTCTCTGAACTACGTGGGGTTCAAGGCTGAAATTCAATGCAGGGCATAACCTCCTGACAAGGCATCCCACTGAATTTCAGTTAATACAGTGATAATTAAGAAAGAGTTGGTAACTTTGCCTCCTGTCTTCTTTGCTTGACCCTTTTCCAAAAAGAACCCTGACTAAGATCCAAAAACAAACTCATTTCGAAGTTCTGTGCCTTCCCAGTCAGGCCAGCGACTAAATAACTCAACTGGCTCCAAACTGAGAGGTAAACGGCGATATGAAAAAGGAGAAAGGCCTTTGGTGGCATCGCAGCATCACAAAGGCAGCACAGGGACAACTCTCAGTCTAGGAACCCAGCAAAAGGAACTCTCAACGTGAACAGGGAGCTTCCTACCGCCAATCAATAGGGCACTCCTGGCTGTATGGTGAGTGAATGCCATTCACTAAGTGGGTTGCATTAAAACTGGTAAGTTCATTTGTGAACAGCAACTCACTTTATTATCCCGGAGATCTTGGGGCATAGAATGCCCTTTTATGGCACAAGGGAACTTACTTGCCACACATGACATGGAACTTGGAAGCACTGGGAAAGAAAGCAAATAAAGGATTAGAAGCCACCCAGGTGTAGGAGATTAAGGGTTTAACGGGCAGATGGAAGAGAAGAGCATCATCTGGACACCCTTCATCCTTTATAATAAGGGAAAGTTCCCCAGCGATCCCAGCAGAAAGAATAAGCTTAAATGAACCAAATTTAGCAATTCTTTTGACAAAGGCAGAATCCTTGAATAGACTTTTTTCTTTCCTAATGTTAGTCTGTCTGCCAAAACCTGATTACCTTTCATAACAAATCAATCTCTACCTAGCAGAAAGGGAACTAAGTAACTATGCCTTGCCCCCCACAGGTCATCCTCCAAACTGTCAAATGTCCCAACTTCAAGAGTCTAGTTTGAACAGATGGGACATGGAGAATACATGTGGGGGTGGTCAGAGGCCCTAAGTCAAGGCCCATTTTTGACCTGCTGAACTCTGTCTTAAAAGAATGACTTTTAAAAATCCTGACTTACCACACTGTTCTTGCTAAGAGAATCTTCTGAGTGAGCCACAGGCAGTTAGGAATCAAAGTAAAGTAAATAAATCCCTTGACCTGGATTTGGAGACTTCTCAGTATTAGGATCTAACCTATTCAACATAATCTACCATTCCTCCCAATTTCAAAACCCAGACAAATGTGTCTGTCCTCTCGCACTGTGATCATTCTCATTTCAGAACAGCTGAGGGCGCTATCTGGGCCTTGTAACTGGAAAACTAAACCTCCTTTTACTCCTGCCTTTATATACCTAAATACAGCTCGGCTTTTGCCCAAAGAACCCATGTGTTGCTTCCTTTTTGGAGTTCCATTAATTTGTTTTCTTCCCTCCATTGGACATTTAATTAAATAACAATACAAGACAGTCATTACGGATGGCTCATCTCCTTCAAAAGACGTGCTTTTTTCCCCCTATTATTTCATCACAGCATTTCTAAACATACATAAGTTTTGAAATAATCATGTAAAAAATCCAATTTATCATCAGTTACCACAAACACTTATAAACACATGGCCAATCTCCTTGGTGAACTTTATATTCCCTAAACAAAAGTATGAAATTATTTTCATACTTGTTTGCTTTTTCCCCAAATTTAGCCGGTAGTAACAAACTCAATAAATACTTTGTTCGTTGTGAAAATGAACTGAAATCCAGTTCTGACATGCTCCCTTAAGTATTAAGCTTACTTCATCCAACCAAATCTTGAACAAACCATAAAAATACTTATTTTTTAAAGAAATATTAACAAATAATATTAAGAAAATATCTCCTAGGGTGCCTGGGTGGCTCAGTCGGTTGAGCACCTAACTCTGGATTTTAATTCACATCATGATCTCAGGGTCCCGAAATGGAGCCCCACATAGAGATATTTTTTCTCTCCCTTTCCCTCTGCCTCTCCCTCACTCTCGCTCTTATGCTCTCTTAAAAAAAAAAAAAAAAGGAAAGGAAATTAAATGAAAAGAAGAAAACAAAAAAAAGAATATGTCTCCTGAAAAACTACATGAAGGTGAAAAAATTATAACCCTACTCATTCCATCACTTAGTATTTCATCAGCAAGCCAATTTTCTTTTGATGCCAAAACTAGAAAGTCATTATCAACAAACAGCCTGGCACACTAGAGAGAGATACTAGAATTTATCCTTAGGGGGACGTAAGTCAATTCCAGCTAGTAAGATGACCTTAAATAAGTCACTTATATCATCTATCAGTCCTTATCCCTAAAATAAAAATCATTATACTCTTCCCATTGACCTCTTATTATTGTAAGGCTGATTTTTTTTTTCAGTTTGTCAAACTATTTTATAAAATACAAAGCACCATGTAAATATTACACTGGCTTCATGTCATACCCAGTCCCCTTTCAAAGAGGATCTACAGTCCACTTGGAGGCACAAGACACAAAATTATCTGAAATATTACAAGCTAAATGTCTAATCAGCAATATAAGCAACACAGACATGAGAACTGAAGTGCCTAGCAAAGGCATCTCGGTAGCAAGGGAAAGGAATTTAAAAAGGCACTTTAGAAGGTGGATATACTGTGCGCAAATTCACGCACACACCAACTGCCCAATTGGTCCAAAGCACAGCTAGCGCAATTTGCAACTAACTAAAGCAGATGGTGTCAAGAAAAAAATAGTAATGGTACAGAGATTGAAGCAGTTGACTGAAGCTAAATTATGAAGGACCTCAAATGATGGCCAATCATTTTGACTTTCAAGGAAACAATGGCCAAATCTGAGGAATGCAACACCAGCAAATCAGCATACCAAGAAAAGTAACTGATTTATAAAAGAGTCAGGAAAACACTACCATTATCAAGATGGAAAACAATAGGAGCTGTGACTGGAGAGAAAGCACTGAAAAGACTAAAGAAGAATATACATTTGGAACATGGATAAGATGAGACCCAAGTGAATAAATAGAATCCCTTGATGACAATCTTCATAAAGTGTTCAGACTCTTTCCCTTAGATTACAAAGCTTCCATCTTTTTTTTTTTTTAAGATTTTATTTATTTATTTGATAGAGATCACAAGTAGGCAGAAAGGCAGGTCGGGGGCGGGGGGGGGCGGGGGGGCGAGCAGGCTCCCTGCTGAGCAGAGACACCCCCCCCCAATGTGGGGCTTGATCCCAGGACCCTGGTATCATGACTGGAGCCGAAGGCAGAGGCTTTAACCCACTGAGCCACCCAGGCACCCCCAAAGCTTCCCATCTTTAAAAAGGATCCCTTTGAGCCCCAGACCTGTCATTGTCCCTTCACTATGCCAATCTCCTACCAGATTTAAAGACCTTCATTTAGCTGTTTTCTCTGTCTCTGGTGCATTTTTTCTGATCTTAGTGGGCCTAGGTCCTTTTTGTCATTCAGATCTCCTGGTGAAGGTCACCTTCTCAAACAACTCACTCTTCCTGAACTACCTGGTCCAAGGTGGTTTTTAAGACCTAACTGTCCTACTACTCTACCTTAATTACCTGCAAAGTGCTTCTTGCATTTTAATCCTTTTCTTGTTTATTTACTTATCCTTCCCACCACCCTCCATCCCAAGACTAGAATTCTGGGAGAACAGGAACTTCCAGATTTCAGGATGCTGCATGTCCCAGCAGCCAGAACAGTGCTGGGTGGATAATGAAAGGAGTTGTTCACTGTGGACCTTCACAGAGAAAGTCAAAGTTGCTATTGTCCTCATGGCTACTTCGGGCTCCAGATCTTCTTCAGGCCTGAATATCCCACTCCCTTATGCTGTGACTGACTCCCAAATTCTTTAAAGTCTTTTTCTTTTTTACTTTACTAGCTTTAATTCCAGTTTTTCATTTGTAAATATGAGCTTTAAATAGACTACTTCCACCGCTTCACGACCTCCTTTGAACCTCATCAAACACAGGTAGACTAGCTAGCATCCCATATTGCAGAGACTGAAACTCAAAAGGTCCCAAAAAATAGTCACTCAGAGAACAAGGAGGTGTTGACCACTGGATGTGGAACTGAACACAGGCCAAATGACATCTAGTTTAAACTTTAACCCAGTATATAAAAGGGCCCCCACCCCATATTACACTAACATTAAAAAAAAAAAAAAAAGTAAGACTTAATTCTCATGTTGCATGTCAGAATTCTTAATGTTATATATATAAATAAAATTACTTGGTTATGTGCTTATTGTCTGCTTACAATTCCCCTTCCACCGAGAGAAGGGAGAAAAACATGAAACGAAAAAAACATAACAGAAAAAGAAGAACAGCAATCAAAAAATAAACAAATAACAACAACAACAAAGAAATTCACCCTGGTATTTACGGGGATAAGTGGACTTAGTGTTTTTTTTTAATAAATATTAACATGGAGAATCATTGTATCTGTTTCCAAGTATTATATTTGTGCTGTTGTTGCAAAATACCAGGATCTAAAGATGTTTAGGTCTGAACTAAACTTTGATCTTTAAGTGCTAGAAATTTTCCATTCATTATTACTTTACTGAATTATTACTTGGTATAAATTTATGACTACAGACCTTATTTTTAAACATTAAATGAGAATTGATTTACTGCTTCCAGAAGAATTTATTGCTGAGGAGAATGATTTTTTAAAAGATCATTCAAAGAATATTAAGAATCTAAATCTCATCAGGGAATTCCAGTGGTGTGCACAATGGTTATTTATATAACTAAATGCAGAAATAACATGCAGCAGCTACTTTTATAATGACAGCTTTAAAAACACCTTTTGAAAATGAAAACAACTAAAATTAATCACAAATTTTCCACTAGATTTCATAAGTAGGTGTTTTAATTTACAGAATCCAGTTTGTTGCCCTTTATATTCCAACTTGTGTTACTAACAACAGAATAGATTCTATGTAATATCATCTAAAGGAATCATAAAATAGATAAAAAACTCTATGTCTTACATTTCCCTTATATTTCCTTCCTACACTCTCTCCATTGAAAAAACTCATACTAAAATAGATAATTATATCCTTTTATTTTTCCATTATGCTCTAAGAATAAAAACAAATCCCCACAGCATACACGTTAAATTTTAAATAAAAACATAATGTCACTCGGTTTTGTTTTTCCTGTGAAGAGCCAACAATTTTGTTCACATACTGCATGCACCCTAAAACTGGGGGGGGGGGTAGTCTTTGAAATGGAAATGGACAAAGAGGTCACACAAAAATTCAAGTTGTACAGAAACTTGAAAGCACCCCCCCCAAAATGACGACTTACAATTAAGTATCAAAGTCAGAAGACAAAATAACTGCAGCAAGAATTTTTTTTAATTGTTTCCTGTGCTTTTTCTTATATGAAATGGTACCACATTAATAAATGGCACAGCATTGTCAGAAACGTCATTTAGCTGATTAGAAAAACTAGCATTTTTTTTTTCCTGTTTAAGCAGAAATCCTGCCCCAGTGGAATACATTTTTTTTTTAATCTTGGTACACGAAGATGAACCCATTAAATGCATGCTAAATAATTAATAAAGAGGTGTGGAAAATAAGGAAGCAGATGTGTGTTAATGCAGACCCAAGGAGCTGGGTTGAGTGCAAGGGAGTGAGCCAGCAGAGAACTGGCGCCCGTTCTGCTACTCTTTGGAACATCTGTCTTCCCCAGCCTCCTTGCATGAACCAAACTTGTAAAGAAAAAAAAAAAAAAAGTCATACATTGAACAAACACTGCCTAACTCTCCTTACTGCTCATTATTTTTCAATCCACTAGTAAAAAAGAAGTGAATTAATTTCATGGAAATAGTTCTCAAAAGAATTAGTGAAGGGGCACTTGACAGCTCCCGCTTACTCTAAATAAAAACAGGTATGATTTAGTAAAATAACAAGAGACCTCTGTCCTCTATTTGCAGTAATTATTGTGTTAACAAGCAGGACTCTCTTCTTCCTTTGTTTACATTTATTTACAAACTATAAGTTTCATCAATGAATCAATTACAGAATCTAAAGGAAAAGTAAAGCAGATGTTTTATAGTAAAAGCAAATCACCGTCAGGATGGAGGGAGAAGTCATCCTCAGAGGGTTATAAGTTTTACAAAAACAATGACTATAATAACATGGGAATTTTTTCCAAACCCATTTGGAGTACTTTAAATGAAACAAATAGGAAGTCATTAAGATTAAACATCAGCACCAAAAGGCTGCTTTGTTAATAGCCTATCAAACAGAAGGTATTTATTTAGACAATGTAAAAATGAGCCCAAGTGACTATGTTAGGCAATTACAGTTGCCTTAAGAAGAAGAAGAAGCCTATCCAGTTGTGATTAAATTCAGAAGTCACTGATGTGGCTAAAGTCCAAACTTTTAATGGCAAGATTAAATTGGTAAAGAGGAAAAAAGGGGGGGGGGATGATTTTGACCTCTACATAACCAGCAACTCACTCCATGTATGAAGATAAGGAATATTCATTTAGCATGTGATCAAATATTAAATCAAACTGAAGAAGAAAGACATGGAATTATCCAGCCCAGTGTCTAAGACATGGTAGACACCCAACAAATGATCTTTCCTTCTTTCTTTTCTTTCTACTCCCTCCAGTCATTGACTCATTGCCTTACAGCCCTCTTGACATTTTCAAGTATATAGGTCTGTCTTCTCTGTACGCCTGGACTAAAAAACTGTTTCATTCATAGACAGATATGTGTTCTTTTAATTCTACCATATGGCTCACAGGTGCTATCCACAAATGCCATGGATTATAGGTAGGACTGCTTGAAAGCCAAGAATGATATGACAGGGCATATTTGGATGCTCTTGTCTGTGTCAGAGAATACTCATCTAAAAGTTATTTAAAAATAGTTTTTATCTTAAATATTATTGTCATCATTATTTTGCCTGAGGTAGGACGCTGACCTCTTTTCCTTACTTTGTTCTGTTACCCTAGGCTTATCACCTTCCTCATAGTTACAACAATGCAGTAGTGCCAAGTATCATGCTCTCAGGCAAGAACAGGTCTCTCTCTTTTTTATCAGGGTCAAACATCTTTCCCAGAAGTCCCCCAACAGATCTTGCCTCATAGTTCTTTGACCAGAGCCTGTCATATGGCCACTCCCACCTGCAAAGGAAGCTAGGACAGCAAGTAAGTTGGGAGGGAGTCCTGCCAGTGTGCAAGAAAGAGAGGAGAATGAAGACTGAACAGATAATAACTGCAACATTGTTACAGAAGATGATGAGTTGGATCATTTATAATGCTTATAAATAAAAAAGTTATAAGTGTAATATACATCTAGTCCTATGGACTGAATTCTTTTCCCCCAAAATTTATGCTAAAGCCCAAATCCCCAATGTCACTGTATCTAGCGATAAGGCCTTTGGGAGTTAATTAAGGTTAAATGGAATAATATGGGACCCTCACCTAATGGGCCTGGTGCCCTTACAGGAAGAAGAAAAGCTGTCTCTTTCCAACATGTGAGAACACAGTGAGATGGTGGCCATCTACAAGCCAGGAGGTAGCTCTGACCAGGAGCCAAAAACGGCCAGCAGCTTGGTCTTTAGACTTCCCATCATGAGAGAAGTCCTTTTCTGTGGCTTAAGCCACCCAGTCTATAGTACTTTGTTATGGCAGCCAAGCAAACTAATACATCTAGGAAAGAAAAACCTTGCCACCCTGCTTTCTTCAGTGGAATCCTACATGGCCAAATGAGGAGTAATACAAATTGGCAATATTCCAAGAGCTTTTTGCCTGCCTCTTTGCATGGCTGGTTCATGAGCATTCTCCTACTTCAGCCCCATCCCCAAAGATCAATCTTTGAGAGGTTTTTTTACTTAAGTAAACAGTCACTTGGTTTAAGTCCTAATCTTCTTAGATCCAAAGCCAGCAGTATCTCTGGAGTGTAACAGTCATTCCATTGCCAAAGTATCAGTGCAATATGTGTTAACATAAAGCTTTAAAAAGGAGACAAAAACCAGAAAATCCCATGCCCGTCCAATCTTATATTTTTTCAAGCCAAGAGGAAACGTTAAGAAGGAAACGGCTGCAAAGGTTCAGTGTTCGTTTCTCAGTGAATTAGGAAACCAAAAAAAGAAAAAAAAGAAAAAAAGAAACATTGTGCTATATTATCACTTTCCAGTTTCTGGCCAAACCCCTGTAGTTTTCATCATGCATCATTTTTGTGATTAATGATGTGCACCCAGTTAATGGAAAACAGCAGATTAGGTTTCCACTAATAGTTTTGAAGTTATGTCTGCCTGCCTCATTTAGTAACAACCTCACTGTTCAGTAAGAAACTAATGGATTTAATCCCAAAGCAGAACTGAGTTTTATGCATACAAGACAGGTCAGATTTCCAGACTGGAGAAAATTACACTTTTAGAGGTGTGTTGATCTTCAGTTGAAATTTAACACTGAGATAATGCCTCATAATGTTTTGGGTATTTTTTTTCTTTTTACTTCTATTTGGTGATCAATTTGAAATTTTACAGTACTCACTTGAGGCCTATAAAAATAGGTAGAATTAGCAATTTGTAACCATGGCAAATAAAAAAAATATATGATATACTTCCTATAATTAGTATACTGAACTGAAAAGACATTTATTGCTCTGAAGACACAGGTAAGAAACAGTTCCTTATATCATTACAACACTTATATCATAAACAAAATTTACACTTGCTTGTTCTCTTTCATTGTAGAAAATGTTGGCTCCAAATTACTGTATTTTTAAGAAAAACAACGTGGTACAGTGAAAAGTATACTAATCTAGAAATATAGGAATCAAGAGACAACTATTAGAGTTCTATTTATGCCTTAATTTACTTTGGAAACAAATCTATCTTTTGTTTTCATTTTCTCCACAATATTTTACACTTATCTGTCATAAGTCATTTAACAAATGCTATATTGTCTGAAGTTCCATCTCTGTGTATCTCACATTTCCCATCTGAACTAGGCCCCCTAATGGCAGACCCCACATCTGATTTACATTTTTATCTCCTCCAGTGCTCACTAGAATGTAAGCTTCCGGAGAAAAGGGACTTGCCTATATGTCCCCAGGGTCTAGGAAGGTGTAACCTCACATTAATAAGCTGTCGAATAAGTGGATAATTTATTTTTATTTATTTGAGAGAGGGAGAGAGAGCACAAGGGTGGGGATAGGGAGAAGTAGATTCCCTGCTAAGCATGGAGCACAAGGTGGGGCTCGATCCCACAACCTTGAGATCATGACCTGAGCCAAAGTCAGACACTTAACCAACTGAGCCACCCAGGCAGTCCAGAAGACATTTTAATAAACACAAAACCTACGGGCACCTGGGTGGCTCAACTGGTTTAGCGTCTGTCTTTGGCTCAGGGATCCAGTCCTACAACTGGCTTCCTGCTCAGCGGAGAGTCGGCTTCTCCTTCGACCTTTGCCCTTCCCCCTGCTCCTGTGCTATCTTTCTCAAATAAATAAATTAAACACACACACACACACACAACCCCTAGGGTCCTGGGATCAAACCCTGTGGTGGGCTCCCTGCCTCCCTCCCTCTACCATACCCCCAGCCCCTGCTCAAGTGTTCTCTGTCTCTGAAATAAATAAACAAAAATTTAAAAATAAATAAATAAACACAAAACCCAAAAAGAATGACATGGAGGAAGGCAGATGAATAGGCAAAGCACAGAGAATTTTTAGGGCAGTGAAAATCCTCTATGACACAACAATGATGGATACATGTTATTATATACTTGTACAAACTCTTAGACTGCACATCATCAAAGTAAACCCTAAAATAAAATTACTATGAATTTGAGTGATTACTACTTGTCAGTTTAGGCTCATCCATTGTAATAAATGTCCTACTGGTGGGGATGGTGATAACAGGGTAAGCTGTGCATGTGTGGGGACATGGGGTTTATGAAAAAAAAAAAAAAGAAAAAAGAAAAAAGTCTTGAGGAAAAAAAGGTGAACAAACAAAAATGGCATGTTTTCAAGACAGAAAAAGAAAATGCAGAGAAACAGAAGAAAATGCTGAGCATATATTAAACCCAATAGATTTTGCCAATGTTTTATCTACCCATCATGTTAATCTAACTTTATGGTAAACACATGCTTTATGTCAGATACCTTTCTAACCACAATATGTATATAAGATACGTATTATTGATTTATCAGATAAGGAAACTGTACTCAAAAGAAAAGCTACAGGCTGTACAACTGCTAAATAACAGAGTCAACATTCACCCAGGAAGAAATGGCTCCAAAGTCCATAAGTCTAATACTGATCTAACAAGTAACCAAAATTCATAAGTTGGCCTCTATTTCATGATTTCATACATAGTTTTTTTTTTCTTTTTCAAATAAGAGTTCAACTTTCTTGAGGTTAAAAATTGGTATCTCCTCATTATTAAACAGTCCACAAGATACTTAATTTCTTGTTTGGGCATCTTTTGTTTAGGCATCTAGCTAGTTGAAGTTTCTAGGGAGGGTAAATCACACCAAAGATAAACAACATCTGTTTAAGATTTTTCAACAGAAAAAGGAAAAAGGGGGGGGGGGGAAGCTAGCTTAAAGAGAGGTTTTTTTTTAAAATCCACTTCTAGGAGTATGATATTTATATATAAATTATCCTATACTAATTAAAAGTAATAGCACCCTGGGATAATTTTCTTTTTGATTGTTGTTGTTGTTGTTGAAGTGGATGATAAGGAATGTACTGGAGGGATGGTCAGGTAACTAATGGCTCAGGCAAAAAAAGACAGGATTTTCCACTGGTAGTATGAAAGAAAAGGGAATCCAAAAATGAGAAAAAAAATATATTTTTTTTAAAGGGAAGAGAGAACTTTTTTTTTTTTTAAGATTTTATTCATTTATCAGAGAGAGAGAGGGAGCGAGCACAGGCAGACATATTGGCAGGCAGAGGGAGAAGCAGGCTCCCTGCTGAGCAAGGAGCCCGATGTGGGACTCGATCCCAGGACACTGGGATCATTACCTGAGCCGAAGGCAGCTGCTTAACCAACTGAGCCACCCAGGCGTCCCAAAAAATGAGAAAATTTTTTAAAAAAACAACTTAAAAGAAGTTTCAGAGAGTGTAAAATCTCTGGAGTATTGAAGTTGAATAAACTGTGGAACCAGGAAGAATAGTTTCTATGCATATCACAACTTACTTAATCTATAGTCTTGGAAAAATTTTTAAAAATGCAGTGTTTCTCTAGGAATTAAAAAGTAGGTAGTAGGCCTCTAATATACATAGCACAATGTGATGCCTACATTTTAGTTTTTAAAAATCCATAAAGATTCTGCATTAAGCAACAGTCAAAAGTTTTTCATGCTATTTCCTAATAGCAAAAAGTCTTACATAAATATAGTTTATATTATGCTGGTGTTTCTAATAACTGATACACAGGTACAACTAGTTACCTAAAGGACAGAATCAATGTAATCATCAATCAAGTAATCTACTGAGCACGAAGCACATGAATAAAAATTATTCTACTCTGTTTTTTGTTTTCATTGATTGTTAAGTTTTGCGGGTTAAGGAAAAAAGATGTGGAAGTAAAGCAATTAATCACTTAAGTAATGATCTATTGCTCAAATTTCAATCTGCAAGAAAGAAATGTTTACCCACAGGTTCCAAGTTAAATAGTAATCTTTTTCTCTGATAAGACATCTCCAAAAAGATCTCCCTGGCCAGGTTAAAACTTGCACACGTACTTTTTGCCCTGCTTACTTAAAACACCATAGGTACACATAACCCTAGGGAGCTTTGTCATGCAAAAGGAGACTGAACAAAGAAGCATGAAGTCCATAACAGTGTCACTCAACATTAAAATTAATATTGCAGAAGCGTGTGCCATAAGAAAATGTTATTAAAATATCAATGACTCAAAGATAGATCTTGCAAAAAATAAGAAAAGGTAATTAATTATATGTACGCTATTTCTTAGTCGTGAAGGCATATTAGCATGTTCCCTAGATAGATTATTTGTTGGATTTATCAAAATCCACTTCTATGTTTTTCTTTAAAGATATAACTAACAATCTGATTCCTTAAAAACAATCTATACAGATAGCAAATAGCAGTGTTGAATACAGGCAATCTGACTCCAGAAATCAAATTTTTAACAATTTTGCTAATTTGTTATTTGGGTTTAAATTTATTTTAAGGAGGCTGAACCTGCTGACAGTTTTCTTTTGTTACATCAGAGCTTTTTCTTTTCAGTAATAAGCTCCAATAATAGGTTCTAGTGAAGTCACTGAAAGGACAGTGGATTGTGAGGGTGAACCAGCAAATGACGACCCATTGTTGTCAGAGATGAGCCCAATGATCTTGCTTCCAGTGCCTTAGCATTAGTTTCATACACTTCCAGCCACCTACCTGCCACGTGCTGCCCTCCCAGAGCTGGGGGCCCTGGAAGAGCAGATAGCTTTCCTACACTGAAGAACAACATCCTTCAGCTCAGGAATAACAGAATCAAGCAGTACCTGAAGAAAATCCACTACAATTTCAATAGACACATAAGCCTGAACAAAGAACCTTACCTGTGGAACGATAACTATGAAGTAAGAGACCTTTTAATAAAATAGAAAAATCAATTCATGACAAAGCAATTAAGACAATGTATTGTGTTTCCTCCCCCAGGAATAAAGACAAGGTCCACCTGAAGAAATTGTTCATTTTTTTAAAAAAAGTATAAATGAATTTTCTTAGCTTATAAATTACCCAATGGCCACAATAAAATATACTTTTACATTATACATTCTCATTAGGTTCTGTAACAAATTATAAATAGACAAGTTTTAAATCCCAAGACCTAAGGCAAAAGTGAACATTCAAAAGAGGTAATTTTATTTTTCTGTGTCCAGGGACAGGTTTTCCCTGCTACTGAAAGTATGGGGTCCTTATGAAACTTTTCATAAACCTAAACAGAAAAAGAAGCAATTACATTAATTTATATGGAAAATTTTTGAGCATTCCAGACCCAAAAATTACTTTTTGCCTTTTTTGATACCTTAGGACACATCTTGCTTACAGATGCACAAAATAAATGCAGATAAAGCACAGATGCTCACACAGTTCAAAGCTACGGTAGCCTGATGCTAAGACATTGAATGTAGTTCCTGGAGAAGGAGCTTGGCGGGGCCCCCCTTGCAGCTGGGCTGTGTGCTGGCTGCTTCCATAATGGCTGGCTACAAAACAAAGTCTGCCCACTACTTTAGCTTTTCACTTTTCTTAGAAAAGTGGTAATCCTTTTTAGATTTCTTTCGGTTAGCATAATAGTTTACTAAAACTTCACTTTAGTAAAAGCAAAGTGGCATAAGGCGATATTGGGTGGATAGTTCTACTGAACCTTATAGGGAGGATTTTGAACAATTATCCAAACCGGCAAATGATCGTATTTTTGTTAGACCATATAAAATCAGCCTCGCAAAATATAAAGTAGATATATTACGCATTGTCCAGTTTAATTATAATAAAATGAAGTATTTCTGGGGAAAAAAAACGAAGACATGTGGACAACTTTTCCTTTTTTGTCTGCTTATTTCGAAACTACATGTACTGATAAAAATTTAAATAATTATTCAAAATGCCTCCCCCTTGGATAATATAATTCATGAAACACTATTTCATGTTTAGTTTCAAATGTTATTGTCAGAAGTCAGCAAACAAATTCAGTCTGAATAATGCACTCAAATAAAAAGGACTTTTTCTTCCTGAACAGAGACAAGAAAATGAATCTGTCAATAAGCAGCTCTTAGTCAAGCAACCAACAAATTTCAAACCTAAAACTACTGTTTTTCGATATGTGGAAAGAGTCTCACTACTTTGAAGGTTGTGTGCCAATGTTTTAAACATTTCCTCAAGAACAGGGCAAAAGGAGGGCGGAAGAGATGATCTCTGTTCCAAGTTGCTAGTATTTACCTCTATTACATACACAGTGAGATCCAATGACATGAAAGCATAAACCAGAAAAGCATAGATGATTACCTGATATTCATTGGGCCAAAAGGTGCTCACTGCTAGCTCTGCTCGAAGCCAATCTCTACCTGTGAATCCAGTCACATTCCAAATTGGATTGGCAAGAGGTCCTTTATTCACCCTAACCAATATGTTCAAAGTGCCAGGATTCAACCCTTTCTGGCTATATAACAGGTAACTGAAATCAATACAGTGAGTGTCGTTCTCCTTCATCGTAGGCAGCTGAAGTCTGGCTTTTTCTCCAGGGTCATGATCTGAAGAGTCCACTATCATATAGGAACCTGAAATGACATTACATATAATAGAGGCTAAATAGACAGATAAACAAAAGGAATCTCTAATAACAGGAAAAAATGCTAAAAATAATACGAATCCATTTTCTGCATTATATTTAACTCAAAAGGGCTATTTTCTGGAACAGAACCATAGAAAAATATCAAACAAGTGGGTGAACTCAATTTTTAGTAAGTAACAGATATTGTTCAAAATACGTTATACGTATCAATTTGTTTGCTCTCTGAAACAACCTGTTTTACAAACTAGTAAACTGAAGTACAATTAGTAACTTATTTAAAGTCAAATAGAGTAGGTAGAGTCTGGTTCAAATCCCAATCCCAAACCTGTAGCCTAACTAAACAAAGGTCTTTCATAATCAAACATGCAAATAAATGGGTGCAATACCTTTTCAGCCTGGCTTCCATAGAGGGAGCATCCTTCCCTTTCCCTATCATACTAGTCTTGCAGGCTTAACTAAGTGTCGACACAATCCTTTCTTATTTCAGATCCCAAGATCATCATTTACATGACCTGGGTGACTAACCACTCTGATCTTAAGTTTAGGAATAAGGATACTTTGCAGTGTACCTGTTGAGGAGAGAAGTTGAAAATGTCAATTTTTTAGATCTAAGAATCTGACACGTGGTGGATTCGCCTACTTCTTTAAGTCTTGCCCACTAAGCTACCAGCTAACCACCATGGCCGCTGGTCCCAATTCTGCCACAGTCCTTCCATTAAGCCCCTCGGAGCTGCAAGAAACCTGCCTTGAAAACACTAGTCTAACTCCATTACCTTTGATTTAATAAATATTTCTTGGTTGTCTCTCATAGGACATAAGAAGTGCCAACCTCACAGCACCTCACAGTTCCACCGTCAAACACACAGTCTTAGTGATAAGTACAAACATGGGGCTTGAACATCAGCTGCTGCTATTAGTCCAAGGACCTCTGCAGAAAAAACCACCAGATTTTCTCACATCACTGTGGATTTTAAGAAAGATGCATATCACAAAAATGTCAATATACCTATTTGTCACACTTAATGTAGACTGCAAAATTTTACTGAACGGTCCCCCTAGGATGTAATTTTAACCAGAACATATTAGGTGTAGAATTACAGAATCCACTGTTAGAAGGATTACACCCGGACCTCTCTTCCTGACCAATCAAACCTGTTCCCTCCTTAAAAGGTAGTCACTTTCACATTATACACTAAATATTCATTGATTAGCAGTCTAACTAGTTCGATATACCCCCAAAGCAAGTTCAATCATGGCAGATAAGAGGACTTTTACTACTTAAGAAACTGAAATTTCAAATCTGATGAATTCCCATTCTAGAGCTCAGAACTTATGTAAAGATTTCCTATGATAACACTACCAGTTACCAGGCAAAGTGCAGAATACGTTTACTATAGTGGTGGTTACTGATATTACTTCCACTTGATTTTTCTCTGTATTCATCTTCTCTTGTAACCTGAAATTGTCTTTTTTTATTTCTTCCTCATTCTCACAGATTGCAGGCAGAGTAATAGAATAAATTGGTCATGTATATTTTTGGAGAAATTACATCTTTTTTTTTTTTTTTTTAAACAGGATATCCTGGATCCCAACCCAATTTATACAAGCAGGATGTCTCTATTCTTGGTTATACTCACATTCTGAGGTCCATGTCTGATTTGCCAGGATGTCTTTCAGACTCACCAAAGCAGAGCTGACCAATGACCAGGCCTAAAATTTTAGACAAGTTACTTACTGTTATTGGACCTCAGCTTCTTCACAAACCTGTGACTTATTTCTTCACTGCCAGACAGATTTGTTTGTTGTTGTTTGTTGTTGTTGTTGTTGTTGTTGTTGTTGTTTTCAGTGATATGTTATGGCAGTAGTGAGTTTAAATTATTCTTACAAGTCTTTATCAATTATGGCTTCTGACTGTCAATTTCAAGGTACTGTTCTTTAATTGACTTATGGGCTTTCAAATAGTTATTTTTTTCCATTATAAAATAAACTTTGGCAAAAAAATGCTTTGTCAAGCATCTTAATTACATAGTGTGATACTTGCCATTAAGACCATTTAGCAATTTTCATCCAGTTGCACTTTTAAGCTATGATAATTTTCTTATTAAGGAAATGGGATGAGCAAAGTATATTAATTTGTAGGAATTACCAATTGGATCATTAGAAAAGACAAAAGTCACAAAATAAAAGCTTGCTCAAACTACTCCAGCATTTCAATACAAGTTAATTAAAAAAAAAAAAAGTGCTGCTATTTCATTTCTATAGAATGTTTAAGCTAAATGAACTTCTTTCAATACAATCTTATTATTGCTACATTTTCTGAGTGTTATCAAATAATATGCATTTATTGCATGGCTCCAGAAAGGAAGAAGCAAGCACTAGCACCAAAAAGCCAACCAAACACTTCTGCCAGCTGATTTCATACAGTGGCAATTTACCCAGCAGGCACCACGAAGGTAGCTGCCTATTTGACATAAGATTTACTTTCATCATCCCAAACATAGAGAATACTATGCTATTCTTATCAACTTCTAAAAATTACTCCTACAGTCTCCCAGAATAACTGGCTGTAACACTTAGAGTCAGGAAATTCTACGGTATACATTTCCCTCACTTTTATGTCCTAATTTAAGCTTACTTGCTATAGTTCTGTCACCAGCTAACTAATCCCTCAGGTTTCTAATAAGAGTTCAGTTCTATTTAGTTGTGATTTACCTATCTCAAGACTTAATAATGAAACATCTGTGCCAAACATGCATTATGTAGTAACTTTCAATCAATGTGATTTCTTTAATGCGGCCTTACAAATATTCCTTATGGTCTCCGGAGCAACAGAGGTATCAAATATATCATTTAAGTCATAAAAGAAAAAGTATTAGGCTTATGATAATATTTTTTAAGAAGTGTAACTTTTCTGGAGAGCATTCTGACAATGAGAATCAAAAACCTGAAAAGAAATAGATGCTCTCACAATTTGGAGGATTTGATCCTCCAAACCAAAGGATGTAAACTAGATAAACAATCTGGATACATACAAAGATATAGCTTAAAAAAGGATGTCCATCTCATCATGACATTATTCAAAACAGAAAAACAGGGACACCTGGCTGGCTCAGTAGGTACAGCACTTGATCTTGATCTTAGGGTTATGGGTTTGAGTCCCACTGCTGGGTGCAGAGATTAATTAAACGTAAAATCTTTTAAGAAGTATAAAATAAAAAATAAAACAAAGAAAAACAAAAGTATTTTAGATGTCCAATAACAGGCAATGTAAGATTATGGTAAACCAATTTGATGAATAATTCTGCAGTCATTAAAAACAAATAACTAAAACCACTTGGTGGAAGATATTCACAATATGTTAAGTAAAATAAGCAGGTTGTAAAATATTATACCCATTTTGAAAAACCATATATATAAACTAAATACAATTTGGTAAATGTGTGTATTCATAAAGGTACACATACACATGCACATATGACAAGAAAAAAAGAATATATAACAAAGAGTTAATTGTATTATCAAAAGGGACCATTAATTGTCATCTCTTTTTCTTATTTTCATGTGCATTCACTGAATGTTCCATAATGAACATGCAATAGATTTGTACTTTAAAAAAAGAGAGACTGCGTGAAGACTATCTTATGTAAGTAACCTCAAATAAATAATAATAAATACTTAATAAACGAACATAGGTATTTGCCTTTTAAAAATAAATCCTATTTGTATCCTACAGATTAACAGCACCTTGGCTTTCAAAAAAACACAATACAAATACCATTCCTTATTAACATTCATTAAAAGAGGGGGGCAGTGAGTAAACTAAATAGCAGTTTTTATTTAAAAAGAATAACCAAGAAAACAAGTCCCATATTCAAAAATGCCATAGTCTAATATCTGAATAAGTAAACCATGTCCTATGGATTTTATGTATTAATGAAAATCTTATCTTTAAGATATACTTCTAGGAATAACATAATAACACAGGAAATGGAATTAACTGCACAGAAAATAATGAATGATAAATAGGTTTCCATACTTTAAAACCCTTTATTTATATATCCTTTAATACACTAACATAATATTTTTGTTAAGTTGATTCTTATTTAGAATTCACTGAAGGTGCCCTGTTAACTAAAACTGAAAGGAATGTCTACTTCTCAGCCTGGTACGGACGACCTTCCATGATCTCTGCCATCGTACCACCTCTGATCTCTCCCGTCTGACAGAGCCCTCGCTACTCTCCCCACACACCATGCCAGTTTCTTCTCCAGAACGGGCTCAGCCCTCCGTAAGAAAGCCTCTTTCAGCTCCTCCCTTGCCAGCTCTTGCCCATTGATCTTCCTCAGCTCCCCATCCTTATTGAGCTTTCCCTGCCTTGAAGCTCTTTGATACACTGTCTGCCTTCCTGGTTCTGGCCCTTAATTATGCACTGCTTTTGTACAAATTTTCAATAATTTATACAGGTATTGTTTATCCCCCTCAGAAGAGTGATAGAAAGCGCCTAATTTATTCAGAGTCCCATCAGCAGAGAGAAGCCATACAGAAAATCTAACAGTGAAAGTGTAATATAAGAATCATAAACTATGAGAAGAGAAACTCTTAAGTTATAAAGAGAATCCTAACGTGTAACCACAACAGTACAGAAAGGACAGATGTAGCAAGGGGAGGAAGGCTGCTGAGAAGCAGATCTCCTTAGAGAAGATGTAGCTTTGCAGCCCACTGGATGATGAAGGAGGTTGCTGGGCCACTCAGGCCAGAGCTGGTCCATGAGCAGGAAAGACTCCCATGCATCAGGGTGCCATGAGGCCAGAGATGGGCTGTGCGCATGTAGGGAGGCCCACGGCGAGGTCAGCAGGCCTGGGCTGGGGCCAGAAGCACACTAAGGGGCTGTATGAGCTGTGCACATCACTGGGCCACTGCCAGCTCTTCAATATTAGCATGAAAAGAACTAACATAGAATCCCAATTCAAAGGAGTAGAAGCACCTTCCTGCTAAAATCCCTTCAGCACCCCCTATGGACAAAGGACAACACACTGCAGGACAAACTGCATGGTGTTAAAGCTGCACTAGCTACAAAGGAGAAACATTTCAATGGTCAACCTCCACTACCACAGAGCAGGTAATAAGGGGTGGGTTTGGAGCTGCAAAAGCAATGATCTGAAAACAGGTATAGCACCGAAGGAGGACCTTACATGTTAGAAGTTCAGTAAGTAGCTATTAGTTGGTCATCTGGATGACTGAATAAATGAGGAGACAGACATCAGCTCTCAGTTATAGGAACATATGACAAGGCAGTGACAACTTTACCTTTATGTGAGGGAAATTATCAGAAGATGTCAAAACAACAGCAAAAAATACAACTGGAACTGGTTTGTGGTACTTTCAGACAGAATCGTTCGATGAAAGAGTATAATATTTGGAAGTACATTCTTAACATTTTTACAAGAGCCACTCTTGTGTATATGAAAAACCTTCTATGAGAGCAAAGGTTCTGTAATGTTTTAGTCTCAGGACCACTTTTATACTCTTAAAAATTATTGAGGACATTTTCAGAGAGCTTTTATTTCTATGAGTTCTAACCCTCAATCCTGACCATAATAGAAATCCAAGCTGAGAAACTTTAAAAGGCTTATTAATTCTTTTAGGATTGGCAACAATAAATCCATTATATGTTCATCTGAATAACATGTTTTTATAAAAACTACTATATTTTCTAAAACAAACAAAAAGTAATACGAAGAGAGGCGCCTGGATGGCTCAGTTGGTTAAAAATCTGCCTTCAGGGGTGCCTGGGTGGCTCAGTGGGTTAAGCCTCTGCCTTCGGCGCAGGTCATGATCTCAGGGTCCTGGGATCGAGCCCCGCATCAGGCTCTCTGCTCGGCAGGGAGCCTGCTTCCTCTGCCTGCTTCTCTGCCTACTTGTGATCTCTGTGTGTCAAATAAATAAGTAAAATTTAAAAAAAAATTTGCCTTCAGCTTAGGCCATGATCTCAGAGTCCTGGGACTGAGTCCCACATCAGGCTCCCTGCTCACTGGGGAATCTGCTTCTCCCTCTCCCTCTGCACTCCCCACCCCCTGGCTCATACTCTTTCTCTATGAAATAAATAAATAATCATTTTTAAAAATGAAAAGAGCATTGTTTTACGTTTTTGCAAATCTCTTTCATGTCTGACTTAATAGAAGACAGCTAGGTTCCTGTTTTTACTTATCCACTCAATCTGTTGTAATATCAGATATCATGTAGCCTCTGGGAAATTTGACCATATACCCATGAGAAAATTGGAGAAAAAAGGGAAAGACAATATCTTACTGCTATTATGACAATAGTTTTGACCATGCTGACCCCAAAAAGGGTCTTAGAAACCCAGGACCACATGTGGAGAACCACTAAATATTAATATACATAATCCTTTTTATCTTTATGATCTAATGAGAACATTATCAGTGATTTTATTTATATTACGTCTACTTCGCTCAGTCTCTGCAGGGTATAAAGATGTACTCTGAAATGAAAGTCTTCACTGGGATGACAGAGAATGAAAATCAAAAAATGCTGAATTTTTGTATATCAATATAAATATAAAGATTCTATTGTAACAGTCAGGCTTCATCAGAGAAACACAACCAACAGGACACACCACACACATAAATACACAGAAAGAGATTTATTATAGGGAATAGTTTATATGATTATGTAGACTAAGAAATCCAGACCAATTATCCAGATATAGCTCCAGAATCCAAAGGCTTAAGTAATAGTCTATCTTAATAAGAATTTTTGTGTGTTCTAAGGACCATTATGAATAGCTACCAAAGCACCAACACACTGTGCAAAACAGTTACTTCTTGGCATTGAGTGAGATTTTCCTAGTAGGAACAAAGAACATGCCAGAAACCATTGGTACGAAAAAAATCAGAGATGCTATACAGTAGCATAGTTTTGTGCCTAGACAGCTTAAGAAAAAGTAAACAGGATCTCTGGATAAAGAGAACAGTGACAACTGAAATTGTGTTTTGAGGTCCCAGCTCATCTGGGGTGATTTCTTTGTTGTAAAATTAATGTCTCTTAAGCATTTCTGCTGCTGTTACCTTTGTGCTAAAGACAATGTCACTGTCCACTTTTTCATGTTTCAGCTTCATTTCCTTTATTGAAGTTTCTTCTCCTCACCCCATTTTTCTACCTCTGATTAGGTGGCAACATAATATACCAAGTGACTAAAATTAAGAACCTAGGAATCAGTTTGATTTTTCCCTGACCTTCAGGTTCCTCTTATAACCCACTAGCAGTTTCTTTGGTCTCTACGTCCAAACCATGTGCTCAATTCATCCACTTCTCTTCATCTACACTAGTTAATCCAACTCCTCTCATCTCTCAGGGGGACGACTAGAACCACTCCCAACAGGTTTCATGACTCCCTACTCCTTTCATGGCTCCCTACTAGCAGTCCTACAATAGCTTTCTATAGACACCCAGATCCAATTTTCTCAAAACATACAATTAATCTCTTTTCAGCTGTGCAGTGCAATGAGAATTAAATCCAAACTCTGCACTCTAGCCTATCAGCTTCAATATAATCTGGTCCCTGCCTTCCTCTCATGCTATCTCCTTCTCCTTTCTTCTCTCACTCAACATGCTCCAGGCTTCCTTCTGCCCATTAAAAATCCATGCTTATGCCTGTCTCAGGTTGGAGTACTCTCCCCTCCACTGGATTATTTTTATCGTTCAGGTCTTGGCATAAATGCCGCTTATTGGTGAAGAGCTCCATGGCTTGTTAACTAAAGTAGTTCCTTCTAAGATACTTTTTTTTTCCTTTTTGAGAGAGAGAGAGAGAGAGAGAGAGAGCGAGCACATCAGCAGGGGAGTGAGGGTCAGAGGGAGAGAGAATCTTAAGCAGGCTCCATGCTCTGTGTGGAGAGCCCAACTGAGGGCTGCACCTCAAGGCCCTGAGATCATGCTCTGATCCCAAACCAAGAGTTAGACACTCAATTGCCAAACCACCCAAGGCACTCCCTTCTAAGATTCTTTCTAACATGTCATTCTTTGTTATCTCCTTCACAGCACTTGCCACTTACTGAATTTGTTTACTTGAGTGAAAAACTCCACAAAAAATTCAGAATTCATGTATCTTGTTCATCTAAAAATCTAGAACAATGTCCAGAGCATCGGTATGAAACTGAATGTCTTTATGAAAAAAATCTGACAACTCTTTATTGTTATTTCCTGTTCTGCATATCCTTAGCACTTCTATAATGCATTCTTATATACCAAATAAACAGTATCTATCTGTGCATCTGTCCAGCCCCAGTGTAAGCTTTTCAAGATCAAGAACTTTCGTTTCCCACATTGTACCTAACAGAGGGATTTTTGTAGCTGTAAACTTTTGGTGAATTGAATTGAAGGCCAAAAAAAGGAAGAATCTCAAAAATGGTAACTGTGTTGGCTTTAATTCAAATATAAAACAAAGAAGAAAAAAAACAGAGAACCTGAAATGATCTTAAACAATGTTCTCAATCTTGACAATTCCCCTAGAAGGTTACTTTGGTAAGGCCAAGATAGGTGCTCTCACTTTTTTGCATGGTCTGTTATTAATTCTCTAACTTTCACATCCTATTATTTCTTAAGATTATGCCTCTCTTCTAATGGAATTCACTCCCTATGTCACATAACTTGTTTCCATAAGAATGAAACACCTATTACAAAATATGAGGGTGGGAAAAATAAACTTGTCTCTCAAACTTCAATACAAAACTACTGACTTTGCATCTGAGCAGAATGCAATTTTCAACAAATTTCTGTCCCCAGAATGTCCCTTCCATTGCCCTGGCAAAATATGAAACTGTTTCATTTATATATTCTGCAGGAATAAAGTTTCTTGTAATCCTGAGAAGAACATCTTTGTATTTGTTCTAGGTATCCAACTGACATCTGAAAATAGGACAGCGGCTAAAACTTTCAGACAACACAAAACACTAAAAAGAAGGTTTCATGTAAAATTAGCACAATTCTTGGCAGAGTAGAGAGTTTACCTGCTACATGTTAAGATTTAGGAACTGGACCAAACACTGTGCTACAGTTTAATCTCCTTCCCCTACAACATCTTAGAAAGTAAAAGCAGGAATCTACCTGACACTTTCTTTGACCACCAGAACTTTCACTTTCCTCTGCAGGCCATAGAAAACCTGCGCAGGAGGATTAATAGACGTGTTACTGAATACCACCTGCCCCCTCTTCAGAAGAGGTTGATTTCACAATCTGCTGGGTTTTCTCCCCAGGGTCTTTCAGGAGTCCGGTTTTCCTTACCTCTTTCCCATCGTCTAGTTTGGGCAAATAATTGAACTTTTCTCAGTCTTAGTTTCCATTTCTTTAAATCCTTCAACTGTTGCAGTCTGCTCTCAGGACTAAGTGAGATTATCTACATGACATGCTAAAGTCCTTATTATTTGTCCCTTCAGATAGATTCATTCCTTTTTCCATCAAATAGTAGGTAAAATCAAACTGGAAAATGTAGGAAAAGAACATTTTCAGAGATAAAAAATGAGATGACAATGTTATGGAGTAATATACTTAAAATCTTCCAATTCGCAGATGCTTGAACCTTTCTCAAGCTTTCTGTTTACAACCTACCCAACCCCTCATGTCCCAGTGTATCAACCCTCCTTCTCAGCTCTTTCCTTCTATTCCTCTCTAACCTTCTTTTCTTACTTTCTTCATTATTTTTGAAATCTCATGTAAACATAGAATACTTTCCCCAGAAACACACATACACACACATGTTTACCAACAACTGTAAAGAACCACAGATCTAAGTTTAAGATCTCCTCTTAGATTTGTCGAATTTCTGAAATCCTGGCACTTACCCCCTAGCTCTCCAACCTACCTAGCTTTTATGTACTGTGGTACTGAAATGTTTTGAGAAGTAGTTGCTAAAATGAAAAGCAACTTTAAGAGAATAATCAGAGTTACATTATCCCAAAAAGTAAAGGAGTCTTTGTCCTGTAGCCAATTTTGTAATCACTTGCCTTTTCAAAAAAACCCAAATTGGAAAGAACGGTGGAAGGTAAGAGAAGGTAGTACAGCCTGCGCTCTCTGGAAACTGTCTAACGGCTAAATATCATACTAACAATTCCAGCCTGTTGTCTGGATATACTGAGCCCTGTTAATAATAGAAGGCCAGAACTTATAGTTGGTAGTGAAAGCCTGTTCAGTGCTCTATATTTCCATATAAATATATTTTTTCAAAGTCAAAATACTCTACTTCATAATCACAGTATGTCAGAAGAGAGCAAAAATTTATTTTAACATATTATAAGAACTGTCTCTATTTGAGTCAACATTCAAAGAGATAATAACAACTATTCCTGAAAAGGCAATTAGCAGGTAATGATCAATTAGAGAAGAATTCAGGTTGAGCAAAATTCCTCAACTGAGTTCTCAGGTTCAAGGGGAATCAAGTTACAGGAGCAACTCAGCTGACAAATCAAGGAAGTTGCTTCCTTTATCAAAGTACAAAAACCACAAAAGTTCCTGACTACACTAGAAGACACGTCATAAAAGGTTCAAAAGGAAAGCATAGCATATCCCCCACTGTCACCCAAATAAAAGCATATTCCTAGCTGTGAAATGGCTTAAGAATTTGTGCTCTGAAGCCAGAGACCTGATTTTGCTGCCTGGCTCTGACATTACCCACCCCAACCATCCATGCCTCCTGTCTACCATTCTACCGATGAAAATGTGAGGCCCGAAGAGATAAGTATTTTAGCTATCATAAAAAATACTGTTTGAGAAGACTGTTGCAGGGATTACAGAAACGGGAAATAGCAAAGTAAATCTATGTTCCTACTTTTTCTTATTTACAGAGTATTATCTAAACCAAAAATCTATCTACTTGTTTTTGAAAACAGTGCCTCTCTTAGAAGCCCATAACAAATAAAGGAAAAGAAAACCAAAATGGTATGAAAGCATAAAACATGAGGGAAAAAAGTTAAGAAACTGAGTTTACAGAAAGGAAAAAGAATCCCCGTGAGAGAAGAGAATAACAAACCTTACACTGAAAAGTCTAAGATTCAGGAAGACAGGACAACAGAGGGAAGGACAGAGTTTTACAGAAAATGGGGTTATATTTATTTTCTGTCTTCCCAAGTAGCTTCACAAACCATCCAAATATGATAAAAGAAATTGAGGTCCCGGGAGACAAAAAGGCAAAAGAGAACAGTAGCATCACCTCAAATGTTGAGATTGGTGTTTTTGTTCACAAGAGGTTTAGACATCTATAATTTGAGGATATAATATAAAATAAAATAACACCAGAGACCCATCCATTAATTACTAGCTCTCCTAAGCCTACATTAATTTAAGGTAGTTCTAGTGGAATTAGTGGTTCCCTATACTAGAGCAAAGTAAAATACCGAATCATATTACTCTAGCTTAGGCCAAGCTATTCCATTTCTGGTGCTGCCAATCCAGCTGTTATTTAAACAAACAAACAAACACACACACACACCTGATCAGCTGTAAAATGCCATACTGGCCAATGGTGAGGAAAAGAACAACATACAAATTCTTCTCTGTTGGCAGACAATTAATTCAACTTCCTCTTAGCAAATACAATCACCCAAGGATACTCCTCCAACGAAACCTTCCTTTTAAACATAATCAGAAGAGCTGCATCACGTAAGTGACCTCCATTCCAAGAGTGCTCTTTTTGCCCCGAGAGCATCTTAGGACTGTACTTGAATGTTTTCATAAATGCTAACTTAAGGCTCAATGGATGAACACAAACATTGAGAAACCGTAGAGTTTCAGTTCCCACACTAACTTTTTAAAATTTCCCTCTGGGGTGTACTGTAGAAGCAAAAATAGAAAACAGTTCCAGCCAAAATAACAGTGGGAACTCTGACCAACAATCCAGCACAGGTGTTTCCCAACCTCCCCCAAAGAAGGAGGGACTTTCCTTTAGGGAAAATAGAGAATTTTTAATAATTTCAAAATTTTGATTTTCAGATCTTTCAATCTACTATGAAGATGCACTTTCAGCAAGTTAAGATAAATGGAAATACCTTAAGTACACAGAATAAGATCAAATTTCTCTCCTTGAGAATAACCAGAAGAATATGTTCCAACATTTTCTTCTTCTAACTACAGTATTATCATATATCTCCCGAAGAACTCTTTACATGACTTTCAAAAAGAAGGTAATTAAAAAAAAAAATAGTTCCTACACACAGTGACTAAAGCCTCAAGGACCATGAGCTGGCAGTGATCATGCCAGTCATGGTGATCTACATCAAATTAGATGCAACACAAATCTATTGGTTGAAGAATAGACCATATGCCTAGACAGAGATAAGGCAATACATTCTAACTGATACTCAAAATCCTCATATCTGATCCACAGAAATCTTGCACTGCTTATTTGCCATGAATTACCAGCATGAATTCATAGTTCATAATTCATAATGCTATAATATGCATTTTTTTATCCCACCTTTTTACTTAGAAGGCTAGTAGTCTCTCTTTCTTCCCTAGGGAGCTCAATTTCCACCTTCTCCATGAATTCCTATAATTGATCATACAACTCTGCAGGTGATTCACAAATTTTACATTTCCTACCTCATAGTGTTATGTGCTGAATTTTCCAAACTCAATGGTAAACTTCTTAAGGTCTATTGCCTCTCATTATGACTTTTTGCATAGTGACCTATATTAGCAGATATTCCATTAATGGAAATGATGTTGGAGTCTAACTGGAATATATTAATTAATAGAACTGCTTAATCCTATAAAAATATCTAGTAAGATACAATCCAACCTTCCAATGAGAAAGAAAATGGATATGTAAATTGCTAAGAATTACATAGAATATGAAGTTGAGAAAAGTTAAGTAACTTATTCAAATCTCAATCCAAATCTAATACTATAACCTTTTGCTTTATTATACTGACTATAAAAGTGAGTAAGAAGTTTAGTTCAGAGGCACCTGGGTGGCTCAGTGGGCTAAGCCTCTGCCTTCAGTTCAGGTCATGATTTCAGAGTCCTGGGATTGAGCCCCACATCGAGCTCTCTGCTCCCTCTGCCTGCCTCTCTGCCTACTTGTGATCTCTCTCCCTCTGTCAAATAAATAAATAAAATCTTTAAAAAAAAGAAGAAGAAGAAGAAGAAGTTTAGTTTACAAAGAAGTAATATAACTCAAATATTTTCAAACTACATGGAAAACCTAGTAAGCATGCATTTAAAGTTCTCTAACAAATACAATCTTAGTACTTTTCCTTCGATGGGGCTTCTTCCACATCAATAAGGTATGACACAAATGAGCAAAGCATCAACAAACATACGCCAAAACAAAACTGTGCCAACCTTTATAAAAGAGAGGCTGGTTATAGGATCATATAATGCAAAGATATGACCTCATCCAAAAGGCCTGAAGGTATTTCCAGGAAAAAGAAGTCAGATCTATGGTCTGAAGAATGAAGGTTATTAGAAGACGAGAAGAAAGAAGATCATTTCAAGTGGTAGAGACCAGTAGCGCAAAGGACCTGGAACAGGGCAGATTATAACAAATAAGAGGACTGAATGTTTGGCTGGACTGGAGAAAATGAGAGCGATGAGGATGGAGATGCAGAAAATAAAAAGTCCAAGAAGTTCTTATAGACAAATATATGGAGTTTTAAATGTTACAGAACATTAAAAAAAAAAAAATTCAAGCTGGGGGACGCAGAGGTTAGTGTCCTAAGTCAGATTTTGGAAAATCACTCCAGCTACATCTACATAGAATACATGGCTGATGGGGGAGAGTGAGCAATCAACTGCAGCACCCCAGTGAATATATATATATATATATATATATATATATATATATATATATTTAATTCAGGTAGGAGATGATGGGGATGATGTGAAGCAACCATACCAAACCTATAAAAGATGTAAAAATTAGCAAGACTTGGTGTTGCATGAAGTGTGGAAGTGAAGAAGAGACAGGTGCTCAGAATGTACAACTATACTTCTCGCTCATAAATCCAGATAGACAGTAGTGACATTCCTTGAGTCTTGGGACACTGGATAAGGATCAATTGGGGGGGCCAGCGAGGGAATCAGTTTAAGTCCTTTATTTTAAACAGTAAAATCTACTGTATCATTTTCAGCAAAAAAAAATAGAACAAAAAAACATTATTAAAGGATATCAGGAGGCCCAAATAATGACCAAGATATACTCTAGGATCCCTCCAATGGGGACCCACAACTGTCACAGATAACATCGCTCCCAATATCCAGGCTGGATCCTAGACTTTGCTGCCTCTAAATGTCTATGCTTCCACTTCCTGCAAAAGGAAATCCTCATGGTGCCTCTGTTCTGCAGTCAATAGTTTCCTAATCAAAGCTCTTTGGGTTGCCTGAATGGTGCAGATGTAGTCACCTGTTGATCTCATAACCATAAGGATGGCTGGAAAGGTAGTGTTCAACTTGCTACTGAAACCATGAGAACTCAAAAGGCAAGAAATCCACCACATATAGGAATGGCTGCCAAAAAGAATAATAAATATCGTATGAAAAAGAAGAGGCATTAATTTTGTTGTGACATACCAGAGAAGATGTCAAGAAGGCAGTTGGATATATGATTCCAGATCTCAAAGGAAAGATTTTGGCTATAAACACATTTATAAATCGTCTGCATACAGATTCCACAGCGCTATTGAGGGATGAAGAGTTTTGTTTGTTTGTTTTTGTTTTTTGCTTTATATAAACATTTCAACAAAATCTTAAATGCTTTAGAAACATAATATAACAGTAAATATAATTAATCAAATTAATGTCACACCATACACTACTATGGAACACAGAATACAACAATCTCGTTGCAAATCTTTTTATCACTAATAGGGATAGAAAAACTACAGGTGACAAGGGAGAAATTCATTCATAAGCCTCTAACTTATATGGCTAGCTCTGATAACTAAGAATGTTCTTACCATCTTCTACCAAAACATTATTTCAATAGCAATTAACAATTTGGATGACTTCCAAGACCCCACAACAGACTCTGTCTGCAGCTGGATGAAAGCCACTTAATCTTGCCACCCACAAGCACACATAACTAGTTTGGGTAGCTCGAAGGATCCATCTCTTTGACCCTCTCTCTAAACCTATCTTTGAATCTGAACACCATCTCCTGATTGACTTTTTTCAAATACGA
Source organism: Mustela putorius furo (assembly GCF_011764305.1). Lineage (NCBI taxonomy): Eukaryota > Metazoa > Chordata > Mammalia > Carnivora > Mustelidae > Mustela > Mustela putorius. Next base: position 25,082,045 of record NW_025422015.1, on the reverse strand, counting down.
ACCCAAAATTCCCTGTTGAGTATGTGTATATTTACTCTGATCAACACTCAGCTGAAAAAACAACATGTTCCGGAAAATTTTTTAAAATTGACAAGCTGCTAAAACAGACATATGTATCCGGAGGGGCAAAACTGGAACTAAATGTGATGGAAACATCATTGTGATTATCTTCTTCACAGTAGTTTTGGCCTAAAAATGCCTACTGGAACACAGAAAAGCTCATAAATATCCTTCTACACCTGAAAAATTAAAATAAATAAATGAGAATCTAACAAACAAGTAAGTTCATGGTGACAAAACAGCTTCAGTGACATCTGTTGTGTGAAGCAATTCACCCTGCTTATCAGCACTGGGCTTCCAGCAAGGCCCTGGGGCTAAGGACTTCCTTAAGTTTGGAAAAGCTCCCCACTTAGGGGGCAGTCACATCATCAGGCCTCTGAATTCTTCTTTTCCAGGTAGAAATGGCCTCAGGATCAATTTCCTTAGGGTAGTGATGTAAAGAGTGGTTTCACCCACTTTTCTGGTTATCCAGGATCATATCTGGAATGAAATGCAAAGGTCACAATTCCTACCCTAACCGCCCTCCAGAAAAAAACCAGACCTGGGGGGTGGTGGCAGGACAGAGGCAGGCTAGGGAGCTCGGCAAAGGAAAAAAGTAGGAGCCTGAGAAATCTAATTCAACAAACTTAATAGATTTGTTCAGATGACCTACAAGAAGGCTAAGATTTCTCCTGTGGCTAGAATTTCCTCCTAAAATAAGTCCATTTGTCTAAGTATAAACTATTTCTTGGTTCTCTATCAAATCAGTAAAAATAGCAGAGAGCCCATAGGTCTGAAGTGTCAGAGTAAACCCATAAGGCTCGTAACATAAACATGAGACCAGACAGGGTTTCCAGACTTTTGCTGTTGATGAACATTTCTTTCAAGCACCAGTCTCACTATGTTGGTTTCCTTAAGGAGTGCTCATTCTAGCAGACCCAGCAACTGGGTAAGCATTATTACTTTTACCTTAAAAACCTCTAAATGTGCAAGAAAGCATGCTCGGTTAAATCTCTATGGACATGAAACCGTTTAAGAGTAAAAGTCCTGATTCAGTGTTCTCAAACATGAGTAAAAGACCAAGCTTTAAAAAGGAAAACTTTCTCAGAGACCTTAGTGTTAACTTGCAAACAGATAATCTCTGAGTATTATATTATTATAATAAGTTCATTCATACAAACAAATGTAAAAAATCAATAAAATTTCATTAACATTTATTTAGCATAATAAATTATTGTTTTGTGAAATCAATGTTGCAAGTATTACATTATTAATAGTGAAAATATATATACTCATTTGTTTTATACTTTACATTTCCATTTTGGGTTGGATTCTTTTCATTTTGATCACAATGAAACATCAGTTGAGTCACTGTTATTATAATATTTGTTACTTTTCTTTGATAGTGATTTTTAGCCACTGACCCATGCTTAAGATGAACCAAAAAATTTAATAACACATTCCAAATTACAATAATAAGAAAAACTTAAAGCCACTTACTGAAATTTTTTCATGATTATTATATTTGTTGTTAACAAGGTTTTTTAAGTTCATATGTATAAATTCAGGAGCTGTACAATATATATGATTTTAAAAAGTACATCAGCTGATTTAAATATCAGAGTTTACTTATTTTAAGTTTCCTATGCTTATGACATATATTATCTGCCACATAGTACCTAAATTCTCCCATCACTTTTATCTATTTGAACTACTGTTAAACCTTCATGAGTACCCTAAAGTATGATACAATTCATACTTTAGCAAAGATTTGCAAAGTTTAACAAAAATATAACATCAGCAGAAATATAAATAATTTCTCTGAATTATTCCTTAATCATCCAGATCATCTTAAATATATATGAATTTTTGGCTCATAAAATAAAAGCTCCAATTTTTAAAATTTTCACAGAACTCAGAGACTATGCCTACACACTGTAGTTTGAGACACGCTGCCTTGGCTCACTTAGTAATAAATTCAGATTCAAAGAAAATTTACCATTTACAACACAGATAACTGTAGACAAGTACCAAAAGGCACACTGGAACAAAATTATGTTGACACAACCCTAAATTCATTTTCTTGGAAGAAAACCCATAATTCTCTTTAATTTTTCTGAAGAAAAACATTTTTTTAAGATACTTAGAAGGATTAATCCCCTTAAAATAAGAACCACTGCTTTATATTCTATGCCTTCCTCTTTGACCCCAGTTTTAGAATTTAATACTAACTAGGAAAGGCTTTGCGTTCCACTTAAAGTAGTGTAGAAAAAAGCAGGTAACTAATTTATGTGTTTTCTTTTCAAGCTAGTGCCAGGAAGCTTAGTAACTAATTTGATGTTCAACTAGAACAACAATGTAGGCCTTGGTGGCGGAAACATTTAGGTTCATTGGCTACACACTGGATTTTATAATCATATTTGCATTCTTACATACCAGGAGTCTTTTTCCTTATTTATCTTTGCTATTTGGATAACTATCTTGGAGGTAAGTCACCTCAAATTACTTGTGTAAGAATGCAAAGTAAAAGAAAGTATATAAATTCACTAATGCATGATTAGTAAATGAAGGCAGTCCCAACATGTTCATATGACCAAGTTTTCTGTGTCTACCTCACCTTGTCAAAGCCCAAAAGTCACTTCTACATAAAATTGTGAATAGACAAGTTAGTCAACTGTGATTGCCTGCTAAGCTATACCTAAGAGTAAGTAAAACCATCTACTGGCTGTCTCAATATTGAAACACAGTTACGAACGCAGTTATGTCAAGAAAAATACGTAGTTACACCTCCGCCCAGTCATTGGCTCATCTTCCTTGAATAGTGCGTGCTGCCTATGGAATACGGTATACTAAAATATATCAAAATGTATTTAAAAATTGTGAATTGGCCTCCACTTGTAGAAGAAAGTAGGAAATCCATATTATGAATAATTAAAATAGTAGAACCACAGGGGAAAAAATAAGTTCAAAGGAGAGTTTTAAAAATCACCTTTTTTATTTTAATAAGCTCATTCTAACAGATTTTCGAAAAAGAAATCTTTTAGGGGTGCCTGGGTGACTCAGTTGGCTGGGGGACTGTCTTCAGTTCAGGTCATGATCCTGGAGTCCTGGGATCAGGTCTCGCATTGGGCTCCCTGCTCAGTGGGGTGTCTGCTTCTCTCTCTGACCCTCACCCCCTCTCATGTGCTCCCCTCAAATAAATAAATAAAATCTTTAAAAGAGAGAGAGAGAGAGAAAGATCTCTTTCAATTTTGAAATCTTTCTATGCTACCCAAATCTACAATGATCATTTTTCCATTGGTGAAAGAAAATTCATAAATACTCCTTTTAAAATCAGAAATGGAAGAAAGAGGTCCCCTATGTTTCTAATGAATGTTGTTCTGGATATACTGGACAGTGCAGTAGGATAGATGATATAAATGTCTATATATTTTTTTATATCACTAGATAGTTTGTTATCATTAATAAAGTTGATACAAGGTTTTCTAACAAGTAATGAATAAACATAAAGAAACAGAAGATGACTGGATTTACATTTTTAAAAATGTTATTCTTATAGGTTAACTCTATAGTACAGTAAAATAGATATTAACAAATTCCCTTAGAATAAAAAATTTTAAATAGAAATTCAGCTGTTAAATCTTTTGTCCAAAAATATTTTACAAATTATATGAAACATAGTTGTTTGCATTTTTAGCTGCTTAATAAAATATACAAGGGCAAAGTTCTTATTTCTCCCAGGTCCAGCTGAAATAAACAAGACAGATCTTAAGCTAAGAAACATCTGCAATTTTGTCTGTTTTTCTAAGCATATAGTTAAGAGAATGAACTCTGGAGCCAGATCAAACTTGGTTTATTCAAATCCTAACTGTAGCACTTTAAGTGATTTTCACAACTCAGTTCCCCTTTTATAGAATCAACCTCTTATCTGCAAAAGAGTTAACAACCCACCTTATAGAACTTTTGAGAGGTATACGCAGACAGCACTTACCCGTTAAATGTTTCAAATATTTCATAGAAAAACAAATTTTTGTGCTTTGCTGTCTGATCTTGAAATTAGGCCCTCACTTTCCTCACGCAAAGGGAAGCCCAACTCTCTCTCACAGATGCTCTGTTGTAGACAAGTCAACAAGTGTATCCTTGCTTATTTAATATAGGGCAGAAAGCTACAGAAAAATAGTATCCTGCAAGTAGAAGAAGAGGTGAAGAAGAGTTGCAGAAAACTAGAGCCACCGCGCTATGTGATGTAGAACAGCGAGGCGTCATACAAAAAGTTTTTTTAAGCAAGTTTTCCACTTACAATGATGCACGGCATATACACACACAAATACATTAATACATATATCCACCACATAAATCTGCAGAAGACTTAGTGAATGCACACTATTTTAAATGCTTTTTGATACTGAATATATCAATGCTTCTCTTTGATGTGACACCAAAGGGAACTAAACCTTCATATATGAACAAGAAGATGAAGATTTGTCCCCATTATATATATGAAACACTTAACTCTGAGATTGCTACAAAGTATCCACCAAGTGGTAGCTGCTCTCATCCCATTGTTTATTCTTTATTTATTCTCTCTTTGTTCCCCATATCCTCAAGAAGATAAGCCATCTTGCTGATGACCATATCTTACACTACTATAAGCTCAGTATCCAACACTGTACTAAAGAAGGGATCAGGAATCAGTAAGTACTTGATAATTGAATCACTGACATTTGAGAAAATCCAACATCTGAGAGAGAAATAATTAAGTTATAAGGTGAAGCTCTGCTTCAGGAGAAATAAGAATGCTTTCCAATTTATTTCTCCTCCAGCACCGTCTAGGTTTCCTCCTCTGTACATGACTTGAACTGGAGAGATAATATATGTGCTAATCCTCATGCAAAGGAAGAACACACTACTTGCATTTGTATCCCATATCACTGATACATCTTATAACCATGAAGGTGTTTCATACAGGCTGGCCTATATACTGAATGCCCTGATATAATGAATCAAAATGTATAAGCCTTATTTCCATTAGAAACATGTATCTCAAATAGAAGGACTCAATTTTAATTACAGAAGGAAGTGGTAGGTTTTTTCTTTTAAAACCCACTGAATCTATTTTCAAAGAATATATATTTCAAGAAACAAACGCCTTAACTACTTTTACCTTAGTGAAAGCAGAAAAGAATGTGCTTTCACCTTAGTACACATCTACTGTCTCAAAAATGTTTCAATGAATAACAATCTGAAACAGGAAGGACAAGAGAAATGCAAGGATATTATACTGCTATGTTTCCCTGTCATGCTCTGAGTGGCTAAAATATCACAAAATTATGTGGGTTTTACAGACCTCAGAAATCACTCCATTTGCTATATGCTTTATAGATTAAAAATCTGAAAAACACTGACTGGAAGTGACATGTGTAAATGACAAATATTTTAAATATTCAAGGAAGCAAAGGAAAACAAAAAGATGAAAATTGAGAACCAGTCTTTTATTTTGCCTCATAGTGAGCAATCGTGTCATAAGAGTTGAAGCTTTTAGCCAATCTTCCAGTATATCCCTTTGTATAATAAGCCTTCAATTAGTTAATTTCCTAAGTACAATGATTTTATTAATAGTCTGTTATAAAGTCCCAATCCAAAAAATTCATAAATTATATGAAATAGAATTGTTTTCCTTCTCAGCTGCCTGACAAGTTAATCCAATACAGATTCTATTTCTCTCAATGAACAGACAGAACTTATGGAAAGATAAAACATTTATAAAGCTTATAACTGTTCCCAACAATAGGGATGGGGTCAGAACAAACTAATTTAGTCCACGTTAAGTGTGTGATCTGCACACGTAATTTCTCCTTTCTAAAATTCCTCTATTGAACAGGGATGATACTGCCTGCCTCATAGGACTGGTGTGCAGAAGATACTGGAGAGCATCAGCAAAGCACTCAGCACAAGGCCTGACATAGAACAAATCAAATTAAACGATAACACCATGCTTTCCATCCCTGTGACAACTGAAAAGGAATGACAAAATATTAATTTGCATGCCTCAAAAGTCTGATCTTAAGTGTCAATACCTTAACTCTCAAGCACACTAAAAACAGTAAACGAGGATTCTAATAAATGACTATTACAGTGTTGTCTCATTGGCAACAATAATATAAATAGTACTTTAATCTTTAATCTAGGTGAAAGTGATCTTAGTCATACACCAGTAAGCTTGGTGGGACAGTGGGAGCAACAGGAAAAGAAGGGGAAAGAGGCATGGCTGCTATCGTGGAGGCATTGTCTCTTGACCCAGAGAGAAGTCTGATTTCGCCCTCTCAAAACAATGAGATTATCATTCTGCCTTGCTAAAATGATACCATAAAAATGTTGCTGATGCAGGCAACTGAAAAATGAACTAAATACATTACAGAGTCGATACCTAGCATTCTGAGGTACCTCTAAACTTGCAGAAAATGGAGATAAATCTATAGTGAAGAAAGGCCAATAAAATGTCGTGATTATTTTTTCATTATTTGCTTATATGCTTTTAAGAAACACAAAAGACAACCTATATCGGAGACCTTTCAGTTTTTCACTTCACCTATGAAAGTCTGTACAGGAGTATGTATCTGAGAGGGAGGAGGCTGCAGGTGCATGCCAAGGTAAAGCAATCTCTTATCTTGTATGTTTTCTTTTTTTTCTTTTAATTTTCTTTTTTCTTAACATATAATGTATTATTTGCTTCAGGGATACAAGTCTGTGAATCATTAGTCTTACACAATTCACAGCACTCCCCATAGCACATACCCCCCCACCAATGTCTATCACCCAGCTACCCTCTCCCTAACCCCCACCCGCCAGCAACTCTCAGTTTGTTTCCTGAGATTAAGAGTCTTTTATGGTTTGTCTCCCTGCCTGGTCCCACTTTGTTTCATTTTCCCTCTCCTCTCCACAACCCCCTCCCCTGCCTCTTAAATTCCTCATACCAGAGAGATCATATAATAATTGTCTCTCTGACTTATCATTGTTCTTATCCTCATGTAAAATACAGTTAAAATACATGTATACTAACACTTAACCATTACATATTCAGCTAGTGAATCCCATTATTTGAAAATAAACTCTTTAAGAAAATTAAAAGTCTCCTACATATTATGTATTATTAACACTTCAACCTCTACATTGTAGGTATAAGCACAACTCAGCATCAAAATGTAATATTCCATGAATTAGCAGTTCTCATTTTTGTTCAAAAGGTTTATGCTATGCTCTTAAAATCTTGCTTTGTCAGAAATACAGTACCCACAGAAATTAGATTATATCAACAGCCCAAAGACTATGCCAAAAATTATGAAGACCTCGCTCTCAATATATAGCTCATCTATTGTATATTTCACAGAAACACAGATGCTTTGGTAAAAAACTGTGGAGAATAGTAATATTCAAAAATCACTATAGCATTATTAGTTTGAAAATATGAAATGAAGCTATATTATTTCCAAATATGTATTTGCTTATATACTTGCAAAAAAAATTTCTAATGGACTCATTATATAAAAAAGAAATTAATATAAACTGATAACAAATTATAAAATTGTGCCAAAAATGAGTTATTTTTGTCAAATACTAACATAAGACTTCTAAATAAAGTTTTTAATTCACTAGCTACGGTCTACAGCCATACCACCCTGAACGCTCCCGATCTCGTCATAATTCACTAACTATTAACTCTAGGTAGATGAAAAAGTATATTCTACTTGCAAATAAAATGGTTAGATATATTAAAAGATGTTTTCTATTTATATTAAAATAACAAAACTCTCTCCCAAATCTTTAAAACATGACTGCAACTAAAACCTATCTTTATTGCATTTGATTCACAGTGACTACTAAAGCCATAACTATTTTTTTAAAAATCCTATGGGAATTACAATCCAAATATTGATTTTTAAATCAAAATATTTCGGTTTATTTTAACAAAATACATAATCAATTCCTATTTTTCCTATTTTCATTATATGAAAAGTTTTACTAGAAATGTAATCCTAGCAGTCAAATTGAAGAGAATTACTTTTCAGTGAGTTATTAAGTATTTTTAGCAATGCTTTTAATAAGTCATGTATGAAAACTTGGAAGCTTTATAACAATTTGTTTAACTTCTGAATTGGAGGTGGAGCAAATCAAACATCCTGTTGAACATTGATAAGAAAAATAATCACTAATTTGGCTACTGATGAATAAAAATATGTGGGCACCACAGCACATGAATGACTGTGTCCTTATTAAATAAGAAAGTAAATGAAAACCCACCTATCCAAGAATGCTAGTAATTGCTATGGGCTTTTGCAAACAGAGATTTCTATACCACACCCAAACTGCCTTATACCAGAAAGTGATTATGGGTAAAGAAAGAAATGAAGGTAAATGAGAAATCATGAAAGGAAGTATGAATAAGGCATAAGAAAAAAATTCTCATGAGACCACCAAAGAACTCTACTATGAGATATAGAGAGGAAAAAAAAAATTCACAGCCAACCAAGGACTGGGAAGTACTACAGCAAATCTAAAAACATGGGATGTTACTATTCTTCACACACATTAGGCTCATTCTCTTAATCAAATGTAAGCAGGAAACAAAACACAGAAATCAATTTGCCCGTAAATATCCCCTAATGTCCCCCCCCCCCCAAGAATCAAATCCCCTGGACAGTGGTTTATAATTGAATGTACAATTGCAGATGAATGAGAGATTTTATCAACAGGAAAACACAGAAATCCATTCTAGCTTTATGCTTTCATGATCCCTGCTTTCTTATCTTCTTTTTATTGTATCAAATGTAAATAAATGGATAAATGAAACGTGCAGTGAATTGTCCACTGGGACAATTTAGGTAAGCTGCTTCTTCTATTTTACTGCCTTAGTTAACAACAAATGTGTGTATATTCAGAAGCTGATGCTGCTAAGAGGGAAAGAAAGGTAACCCAGCTATATTCACATTAGTCAGCAAAGATCAGTGTACATCACAGGCTTTTTTGTTTTTTAAGATTTTATTTACTTATTTGAGAGAGAAATTTCGGGATCATCACCTGAGCCTAAGACAGTTGCTTAACCAACTGAGCCACCCAGGCGCCCCATCACAGGCTTTATTTAGAAAATACATGTAGAATTTTGATGAAAAGAAATGCTGTTGAATAAATGTAGGTGTTATAGTCTGTCTGTTTTGTTTTACTTGAGTGATAAGGAAATTTTATACATTTCAAATCTACTTGAGCACTGGGTTTGGGCTAGATTTCCAGGAGTTGAAACATGGTGATAATTGTAAGAGAAGAGGCCTATGGGTAGGGTGACCATGTAAGTCTTCCTCCAGGCCAGAACAAAGAGTAAAATAGGGCACTACTAATAAAGCATCAGGTAACGGGTACAAACCAGGACTATCCCAGGACAATCAGGACACATAAGCCCTCTACTCACAGGTTTCAAAACACAAAGCAGTGTTTTCCTTGTGGCTAGTACCGAGAGAAAACTGTGTACTAAATCCATGTGGATGGACCTACTCATGCATCCACTTGATGCGGATGGCAGAAAGGAAGAAATAAAAACTGCAGGCAAGAGGGCCACAGCCAGAAATAACAGATCAGTAGGAGGAGTTATGACATGATTAAAAACACTTAATTTTTCAGGAGGTCCTAACAGGCTCCGTCAGTGGAACACGCAACTCTTGATCTAGGGGTTGTGTGTTCAAGTCCCACATTGGGTATAAAGATTACAAAATTAAATCTTTAAAAAAAAAAAAAGGACAATTTTTCATAGGGCACCTATAGATTAGTTCACAGCCAAAGTAGACACTAACAAGGGTACCATACCATCAGATACTAAATGTTCTGAAACTTCAAAGGCTTTAGTCTGTCATAAAAAATAAATCATCAGATATTGTATGTGCTGGAGGTGCAAAGGTAGAGGAAGGGAGATGAAGATAACTTTGTTAAAATTTGAGAACATGTAGACTCATCAACACACTATAAAACACCTCAAAAGAAAAGAGGACAGAGGGTAACGATGACATCTAAAGAGGTCTCATCAGTTAAGCCAACCTTGGTACAGTCTAAGTGTATACAGCAACAAGGTTTTCAAACTGATAGGCTAAGGGTGCCAACCTTCCACAAGAATGTTTTGTTTGGCCTGCATAACATTTTATAAATATTCAAGCCAATATTCTCAAATGGAAAATTTAACATAAAAATCAAGACTTTTAGCTTCTCTAGAATACCTGAAAGTAACAGAAACATTAGGTCTACCTTTCTGTGAAGCAAAAAAAACTGTAGGATAGGAGTACACTTTAACATTTAAACTTCAAATGAAGAAAGTATGAGGCCAGCTTTTATTACCTACTGGCCTAGCAGATTTTTGAATGTACAAACCACATTAATTCCTTTGGAGCCAGAAAGCTACCCTTTCATCTCCTGTTTAATGTGGTACTCTTCTGCCCCTAACTCTCTAACCCAGAAAGTTAAAAAGAAAAAAACAGGGAGAGGGGACAGAAAAGATGATTTTATACATCTTCAATTCTAAGCACCTCTACATACAAGGATGTGTGATGGTTTGCCAGGTGTTGAATTGTACCAGTGAGGCCTGTCCTGAAATGGGCCAGGAACCTGTAAGAGACAGCGTTGAAGCTACGGTTGAAAAATCACTCATTCCAAGGGCGCCTGGGTGGCTCAGTGGATTAAATCCTCTGCCTTCGGCTCAGGTCATGATCCCATGATCCTGGGATCAAGACCTGCATCGGGCTCTCTGCTCCACAGGGAGCCTGCTTCCTCCCCCCTCTCTCTCTCTGCCTGCCTCTCTGCCTACTTGTGATCTCTCTCTCTGTCAAATAAATAAAATCTTTAAAAAAAAAAAAAATCACTCATTCCATCTTGGAGTTATAACTTCTATCACATCTTTCTCCTTGAAGTTCAGGACCTGAACAGTGAGGAATCTGACCAAGAGTAAGGAATCTCACCACTTCAAGGAAATAAAAGATAGCATCATTGTGTCAAAATTAGCAGTGACATGATATAAATATAGAACAAAAGCATCCGCAAATCCAAAAACAACAGTAGTCCTATTTTATATAAGCAAGGGAATTCATGTGTTTTATGTGGTAGAAAATGAAGTGTGAATTTAAACACATGTTTAGACAGGTAGACTAGAGTGAAATCATCACCCTAATTCCTTAAAGATCTGAAGAAACATTTGATAGATAACTGTTGAGGACACGAGAATTTAAACTTCAAAATCAAAAATATATATATATATATATAAATCTCTCTGAGGACAGATCATCAGCTTCTCACATAACTTTCACATGTCAAATTGATTAAATGAAAGTTCCTAATAGTTCATTTTCTCACTTAGTTCTTAATAAAAATGTGCCTCAGAGTTTAAAATTTCCCTTCTCTAAATTAGAATTTACCAACCTGAATTCCCAAAACCCTAAGGGTAATAAAGCCTTTCAAACATTTTTTTCACTGAGAATTTTTTTGTAAAAATGAAATCACATAATGAAACTGACACAAAATAAAAGCTACACTGGCAAGGTTAAAATGGTAACAGGTCTCCTTGCAAAGGCACTCCAACCTTTGCAGCAGACTCGGGTTTGGAGAGATGGGGGTCAAGATGGGGTTGGGAGTAGGAAAGGGGAATCGGGTGGTGCCCTGGCATCTGGACCACCCATTTTAAGCAGAGTAATCAGCTCTTAGCAGTTTTACAGTTTGATATGGGGCCTGCAAGTTAGTAAATAACCATTTAAAACATAAGATAAAACATAAAAAACATAAAACGTAAAATAAAAATCATCTGCTACTCATCAACACCAAAACAAATACAAACATTTAAACATCTTGGAATGTAAAACATTTCTACAAAGTAGTAAATGCTTTCATTTTCCTATAATTCATTCTCCATACTACAGTCAGAAGGATTTCTGTGATTTTAGATTTAATTAGGTTTCTCTCCTGGCCCATGGATAAAGACACCATGTTTCACGACATTCTGGTATCTTTACGACCCAACCTTCTCCTATCTTTGTGGCTTTTCTACTGCCCCTCTTACACCCTATGCTCCAGCCACACTGAAATTCTTTTATTTCCACTGAAGTACCAGAGCTCTCTCATTGCTCCAAATCTTTGCATATTAATTCCTTCTGCCGCGAAGATCACCCTACCGCCTATCTCTGCCTGGTTAGCTCCTACTCAGGTACACACTCCAAGTGAGACATCATTCTCACAAGCTTTGTGCTCCTACAGTAGCCTGTACACCCCTCATAAAGCAGCTGTCCCATTTTATACTGACAACAGTTCTCTCCTTGCTCAGCAGTATGGGACTGTAAAAATGAACATGCAAGGTGCAATGGTGCAAATAAATCTTGGTAATCGATGAGAAAACTTATGATTATCCAAGGTCCTTTAAAACTTTTTGTCAAGACTTCAAAAAAATTCTTTTATTTTCAGTCATAAATGTATATCAATGAAAAAAGTGAAATTAATAATTATTTAATACCTAATTATTAATCGATTATTTAATAAATTTAGGAGGGAATGAAAAGGTAAAATTAATAATTACTTAATAGTTAATAATTAATTAATTAATAAGGAAATGTAAAGTGAGATTAATGAATATTTAATACTTATTTAACACTGAAATATAAAATATTAGAATTATTGAGAGAACTAATTAAGGACACTCAAAAGTCAACACTTAAAAAAAACAACAGTCCAATAAAAAAATGGGCAAAGGAAATAAACACTTCAGTAAAGAGACTTCACAGATGGCAAATAAGTATATGAAAAGATATTTAATATTATTAGCCATTAGAGAAATGCAAATTAAAACCACAATGAGATCACCAGACAACTGTCAGAATGGCTAAAAGAAAGAATACTGCTAACACCCAATGTAGAGAGGATGCTGAGAAAAAAATGGATCACTCATATCTTACTGGCCGGGGTGTATAAAATAGTTCAGCCACTTTGTAAAACAGATCAGTAATTTTTAATAAAACTAAACATGCAACTTATCATACTATATAGCAACTGCACTCTTGGGCATTTTTCAAAAATAAATAAATAAAAACTAATGTTCACAAAAAAACATGTAGACAGGGTGTTCATAGCAGTTTTATTCATAACAGCCAAAAAGCAAACAACAAAAACATCTCTCAGGGAGAAAATGTTTAAAGAAACAGGGGTACACGGTGGCAAGGATGTAAGAGGAAAGAAAAGGAACTCTTGTGCACTATTGATGGGAACGCAAACTGGTGTGACCACTGTGGAAAACAGTATGGAGGCTTCTCAAAAAACTAAAAATAGAATTAACATATGATCCAGTAATCCCCTTACTGGGTATTTACCCACAGAATATGAACACTAATTTGAAAAGAGATAAACACTGCTGCTTTTACTGCAGCATTATTTTACAACTGCCAAATATGGAAGTAAATCAAGTGTCCATTTATAGATGAATGGATAAAAAAGTGATAATAATGAATATTCAGCCTTTTGAAAAGAATGAAATCTTGGCTTTTGCAACAACATGGATGGATCTATAGGGAATAATGCTAAGCAAAATAAGGTAGTCAAAAAGACAAATACTGCATGATCTTATTCACAGGTAGAACTTAAGAAACAAAACAAATGGGAAAAGGGAAAAAAGACAGACTAACAAAAAAAAAAAAAAAACTCTTAACTGTAAAGAATAAACAGATGTTTACCAGAGGGGGTGGGGGGGGATGGGTGATATAAGTGAAGGGGATTAAGAGTACACTTACCATGAGGAGCACAGAATAATACATAGAATTATTAAATCACTATATTGTACACTTAAAACTAACAGAATACTGTTTACTGTACTGGAATTAAAATTTTTAAAAGAATTGCTGAGTCAGTATATTGTACACCTGCAACTAATACAACACTGTATTTTAACTATACTGGAATTTTAAAAAAAGAAAAAAGAAAAATACAAGGGAGGGATAAAAAAGAAAGTGGCACATCCATTCTACGGAATACTATTCAGCAACAAAAAGGAAGAAACTATCAATACACAGCAACTTGCACGTCTCTCAAAGAAATTATGCAGAGTGAAAAACGTCAAACCAAAAAGAACACTATATATACACAGTGTGTATACATGAGTACACACAAACACACACACACACCCATTTACATAACATTCTTGAAATAACAAAACTAGTGAGAAGGAGAAAAAATTAGTGGTCCCTGATGGGTAGTAAGGAAAGGGAGGAAGATGTGACTATGACTCTGAAAGAGTAGCCCAAGGGATCCTTGTGGAGACAAAATTTCAATATCTTGACCATATTGCTGGTTACATGAATCTAGACATATGATCAAAGCAGCATAGAGCTTAATACATATACACACACACATACACAAACACACACACACACACAGAGGAGCTTGCACAAAACTGGAAAAATCTGCCATAGAGTCAGGTTGTATAAATATCCATTTCCAGATTGTGATATTACACCGTAGCTACACAAAACCTAAGATAGCATCATTGGGATTAACTGAATGAAGCGTATAAGAGAGCGCTCTGGATTATTTTTTAAACTGCTTGTGAATTCATAATTATCTCAAAAATAAAAATTGAATTAAGAAATTATCAAAAGTAGTTTGGACGGTGCCTGCCTTCTTTCCTTCATAAACCTTATGATATGTAACTAGCTAGCATCTTTCCATGCCTTAGCAAACTGTCATGTTCTTTTCTAAATCTGGATCAGCCTCCAACCCTCCATCCTTTGCATCTTTGTTGTCATGAAATAACTCCAAGAATTCCTTTGCTGTGAATATTTTTGCCAGTGTCATTTCTTCTGGAACAACTTTTCCTCTTTATCGTGACCACTTCCTTCACTGATCCCAATAAGCCCACCTTCATTAAGTTTCTCCTATCACGGATTTAACATCTCTTAAATAGTGGTAAGGTCAATATACCCACAGTCAAAACCTTCTCCTACACCTCCATTTAGGTTTGAGTCAAACTGTACTTCCAGCATTATCACTTTGTTTCTTCACTGTACGTTCACCTTTGTCAGCCAACTTCCACTTTAAATTACTCATTTTTACCAAATGTCACACAGGGAGACAGAGAGACAATACAACTCCATGTTTGCGTACTGCCTGAACTGCCCAACAGATGAGCAGGGACCATTCACCAACAGACTTTGAAAGAACTGACATGACTGGTCACCGATGATGATGTACAATGTTATATATGTAGTGATTTGTGAGCTGAAGACCTAGCAATAAGATTTGTGCTTTACGCAATCACTCACAATTAACAGGCCACGGTAACTGAAACTTGAACCATGTTGCTGGAGGACCAGTAAACAGTAGGACAAGTGAGGATGCTGGCATTTGTTCCATATACTACTCTACTGTCCCCTACTTTCCTAGCAGGCTTATCCAAAGATTCTTTATCCTATTCATTATTTCCTCATTATGTGAATACCTACATTTACTTTGATGAGTGTTCTCGATAAATCTGCGCTCTCATAACTACTATGAAGACATATGCCTGAAAATAAATATACACAGTCATACTGGTATTAATAACTGTGTCAACACTGAACTCCAGTGAAAGAATACTATATAAATTCTGGGGTCTAAAATCATCTCGTTATTATCTACTGCTAATAAATTAAGAAACAACAACAACAACAACAAAAAAAACCTCTCCAAAAATAATTTATATGTGTTTGGCAGTTTTTTGGTTTTATTTTGTTTTCTGTCATTTTAACTTTACTTTTCTCTCCTCGGCAATTTTCCATGCTAAAATGCTGGTTTTCACTCCGTGAACAGACGCCCACTGACATTACGATGAGCCACTTCAAAAGTGTGCTGCAACATAGTGAAAGAAATCTTATCCCAGGACGTAAAATTCGCTAAAAATGTCCACTTAATTACTATGCTCACTGATGAAATCCAGAAAAGTGCTTCCACTTCTTAGAAGAGAACTGCATCCCAAATATAAAAACATTCCTTTTAATACTCTAATTAACTTTGTATTTAATTTCCCAATATTTCATATTTAGAATGATCTGTATTATTTCATAACATTTGCTACATATTTTTATGAAAGTAATACATATTCCTTAAAGAAAATATGAAAAATGCAAAAAAGCTCAAAGAAAATTTAAAACACCCCCATAACCATACCATCCATAGATAATCACTGTTTATATTTTAACATTTGTTTTTTCTGGTCATGGAAAGAATTTTTTCCCCCAAACAAAATTAGATTCCTAGGATACTCATTCTTATAAATCACATTTCTTTACATAATATATTCTCAATGTGTTATATCTTTTATTCAATTTCCTTTTACTACCTAACAGCGGAATCAATATAAATGGCAATAAGAACGGCTAACATCATTAGAAAGAGTAGGGCAATGTGTTAAGCGTCTTATAAGTATTAACTGATCCAATTCTCATGACGCTGTGAGGGTACTAACATTATTCTGGTTTTATATGGAATATGAGGTCTAGAGAGTTTAACTTGCTCAAGATCACACAGCTAATATATGATGCAGTGCAGATTCCAGCCTGGGCCACTTCCACTACACTGCCCTGTAGTCACACGGTCTCAGTCTCTAATACACAGCCCCCACTGGTTCAAGATCAGTTTGAACTAATTAGGTCCAAACTATAGCATGTTGGGGAGGGATATATAGACATACATATATATGTGTATGTATGTATAGTCATTTACTGGAAAACATTTAATGAAAATTAAGGAACTAAACATAGTAGACGTTTTAACAAATGTAACACTTTACTGAAGGATTAAGATTATTTTTACAGAAATAAAAAGCTGTTTTTTCCTTATAGTAAAAGCTAACTCTGAAGTTCTTAAAGGTATATTGACTTCACTGTTGTGCAGACATTTGAACTTTCCCTCTTTATTAGTGTTGACAGTATGAGTATTATGTTGTAAAGACAAAAGTGTTTTCCTACACCTACATGCAAAACAATCGAGTTCAGTGAATTACAGCATATCCAAAAGCAGGAAGGGACAGGCTGAAGCTGCTTAGCAAACTATTTTATCAAAGATTATAGAAAAGTACATTTCTAGCCATGATGCTCAAATTATTTGAAATTTAAAATAGAATTGAAGTACTTGAGGTTTAGTATTAAGTCAGTCCTTTACTTTCCCCTTCCCTTCTTATCTAAAGAATATTTTTAATGCTTTTAAACAAGGTGCAGTGGAAATATTTTTATAGAGAGCCTCGCATGTATAGAGTAGCCACTCTATACCAATGAGACTGAGGGTGTGTGTGTGTGTGTGTCTCATGTTGTATAATTTTAGCAACTATAGAGCAAAGAAAAAGATGCAAGTAACTTTTCTAAAATATTTCACCAAAGTTCCCAATTCTTACGTAAACATTTTTTCCACTAAAATTTCATAATCTGAGAATGCTGTTGAAGTTAACTTTTCCCTAGTCATTCTCAAACCATCATCTCTAAAGTTGTGAAACATCAGTGAACCAACCAAAATGTAAATTGCTTTGGGATAAGTAAACAAAAGGAAAAATCAGTCCACACAAAGTATATAACTTAGCCAAACAAAGAAATATCTAAGTCACAGATCTTACTCATCCTATTCGAAGTTAAGCCTTCTTTCGAAGCATAGGATCTCATCCTTTCTGGATCCTCTCCCCCATCAGTTAACTCCTTTCTCTTCTGTTACTTTAGTCTGTCTCTTTTGACTGAACTAGATCCTGCAAATAGTCTCCTCCATCTTACAGCAACAATAACAGCCCCTCCATTTAGGTCCAAATTCTCCCACCCAACAATATTGAAGGCATAATCAGTGGGGTTCCTCAACTGTACAGCAAACTCACTTCAATGCAACTGTGCTTTTATTCCCTCCTATGGGTGAAACTATTCCCATTAAGGTCACCAATGAGTCCTTAATTCATTGATCTATTAGGCATTTTTCGTTTCTCATCCTAGCTACATCTTTCCATACAACAGAAACTATTTGCTACTCTTCTGCCTACTTGAAATTCTCACCCCCATGTGCTTACACTCACTAGTGCTGTTTTTCCTGCTACTTCTTAAAGGACTTCCTCAATTTTCTTATGGATTCCTCTTTCTCTGCTGACCCATCAATTAAAAAATTTTATCTGGGTTTCTCTCTTCTTTCTTCACATCAAAAATTGCAATGTTTTGCAGACAACCTTCTACACCTATGGCCTTGGCCATCAATTTGTGTTGATAATACATAAATCCACATTTCTACTTCTGATCACTTTCCAAACTAGTATGCACAATGAAGATCTGGAAATTCTTGAGTCCTACATCACACAGGTAACCAGAATCAGAGCTAAAACTGAAAGCCATGCCCCCTAGCTCCACTTTGGTCCAGGCTTTTTCTACCGTGGTGCAAAGCTTCTCCAGGTCCACAGGGAGGAAATGCTGAAGTTCCAAAGAAGCAGTGGAAAGGACTTCAACTTCAGGATTTCACATAAGGGTAGTACTTCATGGCAAAGTGGGGGCTTAGAAATTAGGAAGGTTTAAACTTTCTAGACACAATTTAGGAATGAGATGGAGCCCGGAAGTGCTGGGAAATAAGAGCACAATGATCCATGTTTCATAAATCAAGAAACTGAGAGAGTTTTTCATCTTCCACATTGTTCTTCTTACTCTATTTTCAGTTACAGAATAAAGCAATGCAAGGTAGCTCCTATCACACTATTAAATCTGAGCTTTAAGCATAATCATTCTATAGCTGTAACTTAGGAGCTATTTAATCAGCTATGGATCAGAGATCACATTTTAATAGTCTCATTTGATATCACAATATTAAGCAGCAGAAAAAAAAGCAAAGATAGAGATCACAGACCTGTGATTACTAACGGCCTTTTACAAGTTGTATAACATGATCTAGGAAGCAGTCATTTCCCTTATAGGGCAAGAAAAGTTAAGAGTAGGAAAGAAGTATGGAGAGATCGATCATTCAGGGCCTTGAGGGGGAGCCCCAGCTCCCAGATACCTAGTTCTATCACCAATGTTAAGAATTAAGCATTTCTGGCCATTGGCACAGTACACACCGTTCCCAGCCTGTCTATTTATATTTATAGAATAGCTAGCTCTCTGTAGCCAGAAGACAAGACCAACACCACCCAAATAATTATAAATATTCATGCTTATTATTCATAATTATGATTAAATATAAATATTCAAAAGCAACTGTCTTTATTTTTCAAAGTGTTAGAAAAATGATACAATATTTCCATTTCAAGTACTTTACTACAATTATCTTATCACTGATCACATTATACTGGTACTATGTTTTATTATACTGTAACTATTATTTATTTTCTGTCTGTTTACCTGGACTGCAAACATTTCTTTCATCAGTGTCTTCTTTTCTACGAGTGTTAAGACACAGCATCACACTTATGAAAAGCTGAAGTATTAATATGTTTTAACAGGAACTGGTACTGATGTTACATAGTCCTTATTCTAGTCTTTCTGCCATGCCTACACTCCTACCCAAATTTCTGTGAAATACATGAATAACTATACCAAATGGGACCACACAAAGAGCCTTATCAATTATGATTTTATTTCTGACCTATAAATTAATCTCCAAGTTCAACTCAATGTGCTTTTATAACCTTTAATCCTCAAATACATCAAAACAGGTATAACATCCAAAAGGTAAGAGTTAAATGAAGCCCAATGAAATTCTAAGCAGTCGTGATAGAGCAGAGACCAAATTCTACTTGATCTGTAATAACCACTCTTTACTATACTGGTCCTCAGCCCCGAAGGCTGGAGCCTACAATCCTCTTCAGACACAATCAGTGGAGGGGCCTGGCAGTGCCCCCTCACACCTGTGCATGCAAGCTGACCCTTCCTCTCTCCATGCACCACAGCTCATGACTTCTGCAGAACTCAAGGAGTTCAATACTTGCTACCTATTCAGAACACCCAGCCATGTGCAGCTGAATGAAAACACTGCTCCACCGACACAGAAATGTTATTAGAAGGGGATCACACATCCCTAAATTTCAGCCAGAGAAGAACAAGAAAAAGATGAAAGAGGAAAATTCCAGCACAGCTCTCAAGCATTTCCCAAAGCCTGGGAGGTTTAATCGACCATAACTTCTCACTGGACAGTGGGATAACTCAATGACACAAGGCTGTCATCAGAAACAGACTACCTGCAAGTGAGACATCTTTCTACATCTGCTATTTCAAAACAAATAATTGTCCTGATAAATCATGCAAATAGAACTCTTCTCCAACTGAATGACAAAATATCCAGCGCATTATCTTAGCACATGGGTAGGCAGAAAGATAATACAAAATGAGATGCTTATTTCAATTTTTAAATATCTGCAAGCAGCAGCTGGAAAGCAATATATCTCCACGGGGAGGAAGCAGTTCTGAAATTATAATAGCCTGGTCAGATTTAAAGGCAGAAGGAGAAGAGTGGGGAAACTGACATACATATGGATAAAAGTCTTTACCTATGTAATATTTATACTCATGGTTTCCATCATGTGAGCTAGTTAGAAAGGGTGTGTAATGCAGACCACATCCTATTTAGCTTTGTTTGTACCAAGATACAAATTCCTCCAGGATACTGGCACTCCAGTGTGGCACAGGATTCCACTGGAAGGCAAGCACACAACCCAACGGTTGTTCATTACAAAATATTATTTCCAGATATGATATCCTAATTTGGGGCCCAGGAGTCCCCCTTTAAAATAAGCACCCAGGGCGCCTGGGCGGCTCAGTGGGTTAGCCTCTGCCTTCGGCTCAGGTCATGATCTCAGTCCTGTGACTGAGCCCCGCATTGGACTCTCTGCTCAGCAGGGAGCCTGCTTCCCTGTCTCTCTCTGCCTGCCTCTTTGCCTACCTGTGATCTCTGTCAAATAAATAAATAAAATCTTTTAAAAAATAAATAAATAAATAAGCACCCAAAGAAATCCTGATGTAGGAGGTCCCCAGGTCACACTTGAAGAGTAACATGATTTCCTAGTACTCTGTGCCCTCTCTATCATTGGCCGCTTAAGAAAACATATAGCGTAGGTTTGGGAAAATTGGTTTATGTAATGATAGAAAAATTACTACCTTACTGAGTTTTATCAAGTAGGAAACAGTTCATTTTAGAAATGATTTCTGTCTTCCAGTTTGATAGCTACATGACACTTTTTCATTTATTTTATGCTTGCATTTTTGTTCCTCCTGGATTACAAAATTCTATTTTATTTTATAGACATGATTAAATATTTAAGAATCATGCATTTCAATTGCTTGCAAAAATTCTTGTTATAAATTTGCAACAGTATTCGCACAGTCTATAAATTTACAAATATTTTCATTTTATTCCATTTAAAGGAGTATTTTCTACCTATGAGTACATCTAATATTACTCTCTATATAATTCAATTTTCCCTAAAGAATATAATTTTTATAACATTTAGTAATATTCCCAAAGTGAAAAATATTTTTGTGTGTGTGTGCACATCTGTGTGTGTCTGCCTATTACCTCAATTGGTGAGTGAGAGAAATTAATCGTAGAGTAGTATCTCAGTACGCTGCTCAAAGGACATTATCCTTTAGTCTAGAATCAAGAAAATGTTGGTCTTTTTCACAGATACTGTTCTATTCATTGTAGTACCATTCATTGATTCCTGAGTAATGCAAGTTAGGAGAAGCCCTTCTTCATTAATAAATATTTATCTAAAATAAAAGAAAAACATTTTTTTCTCCTCAAATACAAGTACTTTTGCATTTATTGCTGCTCAAAGTTAGATCTGACAAAGTTTTTACAATAGAAAAAGCCATCTGAGACCATGCATGATCTTTTGAGAATGACAAAACTCATAGAGAACAGCTCTGAAAATTCCATTCCAGAATAAAAGTTTAAAACACTTAAACTCCTCTCATTCCCCAAATTTGTTCATCTTACTATCAGAAAAACAAGCAATGATTTTTGATTTCCTAATATGTATAAGGCCACACTACTAAATCTTGACATGTATTACTTCATTTAATCCTCACTTAATCCCATATTTCAGATGAGGAAGTGATGGTCTTAAAGTCAAGGCCTGTAAGTGGCACAGAATGGATTCCCAAACTTTGCTCTATTCAAGATCATTTTCTTGAAATTTCATCAAGCAGTGTCAAAGAAGTAGAGAGACAGCACTAAGATGTGATGACAGCTGCTACTACTTCATGTCAAGGTGAATCACAAATTAGCATTTGAGAAACACATCCAGAGTACTGACCTAATATGTATGGTAAGTGTAAAGCCAATTCACCTCCAAACCCATTCTTCTATGTCTTCTACTACCCTTGGCAGAAATCCTAGACTAATTCTCCAAGTGTTCATAATCTAGAAGACCCAAGTGATTCCTTTCACATTGCTTTGAGCATTGATAAAACTTTAATGTGTTTTTAATATCATTTTAGAAAAACACTGATAAAACTAATAGCTAGGAAACAAAATTGGGTTGGATGGTGATATTACTCCACACCGCTACCTACAACCAAAAGTCTTGGCTATATAAATACTGCCAATCCAGAGCTTCTGAGTAACATGTAACTTATGTCACAATTTTGAAATAATATAACTTCAATAAAAATCAGAGGATAGTGATGCTTTAGATGGCATAAACATTTACAATGTAAATATACAATAGCTTCTAGATTTAAAAAAAATATATATTGAAATGGGACATTGGACACCCACTGTCCCTATTATTGCTTTCTTACACTTAAGCATTTGGAGCAAATAGAGAATCATTAGGTACTTGAAATAGACATCAGCAAGTGCCAAGTATCCAAATCTATAAAGACTAGCTTTTCAGTTATTTACAATGTTTCATGATTAGCACAGTTTATAAGTATTCCAGAATTCATTTCAACTATTCAATCTGTAAACTCTGCATATACATAGTCCCTGGACAAAAACAAACACATAAAATGACTATCTCAAAAAATATATATATTTATCTATAAGAAAATTCTGCTCTCCCATTTTGTGCTTATGAATGGTTACCTGTTTTCCTCTGTGCAACTATACTTCTGTTTCCCCATTAAAAAAAAAATTAAAGCCAGGGTCCCCTGGGTGGCTCAGTCGGTTAAGCATCTACCTTCAGCTCAGGTCATGACCTCTGGGCCCTGGGATTAAGCCCTGCCTCCAGCTACAGCTCAGCTGGGTGTTTGTTTTCTCCCTCTCCCTCTGCCTCACCATACCCCTGCTTGTGATCTCTCTCACTCTCACAAATAAATAAAAATAAAATATTTTTTTAAAAAAATTAAAGCCAGCACCTAACTACTTTTTGTTATTTTGTTTTTATTGTTATAGCACAGGTGGGACTCTGTGGATCATTAAGCACACTGGAAGAAGATTCTTTATCTTAAAAAAGGTATAACTTTCAATTAATAGAGAACATTTTATATATTTAAGTAATATATTAAAGAAATTGTTTAATTCATCTAAATAAAAATACAAATGGCAAATTTCATAGTTTCCAGCTCATTCCCACACACCCATACATTGTCTCAACATTCCAACAGAATATGATGTAAACCAATCAGAGAAAGACAATTATCATATGATCTCCCTGATATGAGGAAGTTGAGAGGCAACGTGGGGGGTTTGGTGGGTAGGAAAGTAATAAATGAAACAAGATGGGATCGGGAGGGAGACAAACCATAAGAGACTCTTAATCTTACAAAACAGGGCCTGTGTGACTCAGAGGGTTAAAGCCTCTGCCTTCAGCTCAGGTCATGATCCTAGGGTCCTGGGATTGAGACTCACATTGGGCTCTCTGCTCAGCAGGGAGCCTGCTTCCTGCTCTCTCTGCCTGCCTCTCTGCCTACTTGTAATCTCTGTCTGACAAATAAATAAATAAATAAAATCTTAAAAAAAAAAAAAAACCTGAGGGTTGCGGGGGCAGGGGGGGAGCGGGTGGGGAGAGGGTGCTTGGGTTATGGACATTGGGGAAGGTATGTGCTATGAAGAGTGCTGTGAAGTGTGTAAGCTTGATGATTCACAAACCTGGACCCCTGGGGCTAATAATACATTATATGTTAGTTTAAAAAAAAAATATATATATATATATATGGAATATGATGTAAACCAGATCCCACTGAAATAAATCTACTTATCTACTTTTCATATCTTGTACATTCATGTACTTGATTTGTCTTCAAATCCATGAGGAGTCCACAGATACCATCATTTAAAATTCTAGAAAGGAATTTATGAACAAGGACCTAAATTATACTCTTAAGGTGATTTATCAAGGTCAATCTTTTGATTCCTCATTAGCCAAAAATTTAAGAGAAAGAATGGCTGTGTAACTTTTCACTAAAGCAAAACAGAAATTCTGGTTTTTACACATGAAAAGGCAGACTCTGAAGCCCTGAACTTCTAATTTTACTAAAATGAATTTTAAACACTGAATTAAAATTTTAAAAGGGCCAGCAACAAATAAAATAGCACTTACAAATGGAGGTAATGCCAAATTTGCAAAGAAAATAAGTGCAAATTAGAATATAAATACATGTGTGATTTTTTCTACTAAGAGAGCACAAAATATAAGTTGAGGCAATCAATTTAAATGTAAGTTTCAAATGTATGTATACTTTCTCTTCAAAGAGATGTCACTGTGCTAATGGCACAGCATGAATTGAAATTTAGCTTATGAAATAAGTCATCATAAACTGAAGAAAACTGGTACCAAAATAGAAAAGATAGGAAAGAGAAGAATTACTGTTAATAGAGCAATAAAAACCCAATTTGTTTTAGTTACTACAACTCTAAACTTTAAAAAAGTAGGAAGATTTAGAAAACCTTCTTCTATAGCATTTCTTTTTATCACAAGTGGTTTCGAGCATCAAGCATTCCATCTGCTGCCCGCACACGCCATCCTGCATGTGTAATGATGTAATGTGACTTTTTGTGACCAATGAGCTATTATTACTTGTGTCACTTCTTCAAAAAGCAGCAGAATGCTGATGCAAATATTCTAGTCACTGTCTTACCTTACCACTAGAGAAAGTGTTCCATCTGTGTTCCAAATGGTGCAGAGCTCCAGGTGAACATGGGTCTCTGAGTAACTACAGGACACAAAGCCCTTACGTCACATAGTTAAGAACTAAGTTTTTATCATCCCCCAGTGCCACAGCTAATTAGGAACTACAATGTAATCTAGTCTAGCTCAAATAAAAGGTCTTCTGAAATCAAAGAGATAGTCATAACAGGGTCTATTCTGAACTATTTGGTTGAAAACTGTGTCTACTTCATTCCTATCTGTGTGTCTGGAAGGCTCTTTCATGCCCCTATATTTTGTCTTATAAATTACAGTTTCACCAGAAACAGCAATAAATACCACCTCTCCATGATCTGGAATTGGTTTCCTGATCACTCATTTCTATCCCTTTCGCCACTAATGGTCGAGCAAATCATGGCAAAGTGACAATATTCACAAAACTCTAACTGTCCTAGAAACACCTGTCACAGAGAAAGACCCTCTTCTGTAAAGGAAATTGGGGATTTCCTGGTGTCTTTCTTTTAGACCCAGAATTTAAGTTCCTAAAGCAGCCTGTTTGCATGTTGCTTTTTGATAGTCAATATCTTCCCAAATGACATTCCCCTAGTCATATTCTTCATTAATTACCTTATCAAAGTCACAGCATTTCAGAAGTAAGAAGAGCAGATTATTTTGCCAGCCCTCCTTCTGTCATATGGATGAGGAAACCAAAGCCCCAGGGGTAATAATTAGCAGAACAAAAACCTGAACTTTATGGTGTTATTGTAACCTCCAAATTAGATAGCTAATGATTTATGCAGTAAAGGACCATATTCAAATTTTATTATCTCAGTTATTATTATATGATTACAGTAGTCCAATGTGAAAACTTATTTTATACTATATTATATAATAAAAGTCTAACATATTGTGATTCTGAGTCATGACAGATTTGCTCAAGGCTTAATTTTTCTTAAATATTCTTAATTTTAAAATTGCAAAATTTTGATATATTTCTTAGAAGCAAATGGCATTCTAACAATTGCATTTTATTTCTTGTGCTATTATGAGGGGCAAATGATCCATGTATAAACTCTGCAGATTTATTACTTTTATTAAATTCAATACATATTGTATGTTAAGACAGGATAACTGTAAAAACATATCATTAGAAACACATCATTGATTTGTCACCTGCATGAAAACAGGTTCAGTTTATTGTCATGAATGTCTCTCACATCTTGATAAGCTACTGGCAATATTCAAAAAGGAAAGTGAAGGCATTACAAGTAAGCTTTATCAAAAGAGTCAATAATGATCACTGACTCCTTCATAACAAATTAAACATACAAATAAATAACCTCCTAAGCATCAATGCTTAGATATTTTATTTAAAGTACATGGACAATAATTATCTCACTTATTTTTTCACCTATGTAAACACAAGTTCAATGCACACTTATTAGTTTAAATTGAACAATGAACAGTCACAATCTTTCTATTGTATACTGATTTTCCTAGTATGGCAACCCACAGGCCTACAAAATCTTTAATATTCTGAATACATTAAAAAAAAGAAAGAGAAGGAAAATTTTTCCTGCCAGCTCATATATGCAAGCCTGAGTTTATTAAACAGGATTACTATGGTAGAATCAATGATTTCATCTTTAACTAGCCATGGTGTAATTTATATTTCAGTATCCAGAGTGGTCAATTTGAAGTTGGGTTATTATAAACCTATCTCTCTATCTATCTGCATTACATATATTTGGAAAATGGCAAAAGAATGTCTGATAAACACTGTGATTCAAGCCTATCACTAATTTCTTAAAAGTGTCCTACAAAACCTAGTACAATATGCCACATGAAGTACATACAGACATAGATCAAAACTTGTAGGCATCATAGGCCAAATTCAAGTTCTAATCAGGGTCAATACACACACTCAATTTTCTTTCTCTTAACAACCTTATCTACATCTCTATAGCCATGAACAATCAAAGATACTTAGTTTAAAGTCATTTCTGAGTTTAAAGTTTAAGGGCCCTAATGTGTCATTGGAGACTTTCTTTCATTTGAATATGGGTAGAGGTGAAGGGAAAATTGAGGTCATATTTAACTATGAACAAATGCTGGAAAAATGCACGTATTTTCAGAGGATCAAAAATTAGATTGGAGGGACGCCTGGGTGGCTCAGTTGGTTAAGCAGCTGCCTTCGGCTCAGGTCATGATCCCAGCGTCCTGGGATCGAGTCCCACATCGGGCTCCTTGCTCAACAAGGAGCCTGCTTCTCCCTCTGCCTCTGCCTGCCATTCTGTCTGCCTGTGCTCGCTCTCTCTCCCTCTCTCTCTCTCTCTCTCTGATAAATAAATAAAATCTTTAAAAAAATAAAAAATAAAAAAAATAAAAAATAAAAAAAATTAGATTGGAGAAGTCTTTCCAAAGTCTTTTACAATGAAAATGAAGTGGAACTGGCATTTCTTCTAGTCAGTGACCATTCATATTGACAAGCCATCAAGTATTTCAATGGGCCATAACCACCAGCATGGTGTCCCTATCTTCAGCAACTGGGCATTCTGGAACTGTATTTATGGTTTGTTATATAATTTGTCAATATTAGTCTTTTATAACAGAGAGAACAGGTCCCTGTTCTAGTTCAGGGTTGGGTGTTTTCCAAGACAATGGACTTGCCTATTGTTTAAGTTAAATCAAGAACAAGGAAAACCTGATAAGACTGGTTTAAAACCTAACCAGGTTTGATACCCAAATGCTAAGTCGTTCTTGAGTACTCCTAAAGAAACTATCAGTAGTGCTATAACTATGGTAATAGTCACCCACATCTCAAGATCTGAGAAGAGTAGTGTTTACCCACTCTCTCAACCTTTTTGCAAACATTGTGGAAAAACTGAGACAGGAGTCTCTTCTGTGTTCAAATCAGTCAAAAAAAAAAAAAAAAGAGTTATTTGAGTAGAAGACAGATAAGCCTTTCCAAAGAGCACACCCCATGGATGAGCCCTACCTATTAGAAAAACTTGTCAGCACAGGGGTCAAACAGAAAAGCCCAAGGTAAGCACAGAAATGAAACGGACCCTAGATGCTTCTGGAAGTAGTTTATCACCCTGAACAGCTCTCTCACTGACAAATTGTTCATGTTAGGGCACACTTTTGGAAAAGTCTGCAGAAAAAGAAAACTTGAATCACTAAGGCAAAAACACTGCCACTGTTGCTGTCCAAAGCAATTCTAAGTAAAACAACAGATTTAAAGAAACGCTGAAATTTTGAAGGATTTACACAAACAAATTATGTCTCACACCTCTTCCATTGTGAAGTATTAAATAAAGTTCCTATAATTTCTCTATTTCTTAATTTTAAGTATTAAATAAAAACTACTGCTCCTTTGCATAGTAACAAAATATTTCTGTTCACGAGGCATCTAAATAAAGAAAGTAGTAGGCTGAGGGCTATACGTAGATGTCAAAGCTGCACAAGATCCCTACAAAGTAGGTATCATTTTATCAACTTTACGGCTTAGCAAAGAAAGGCTTAATGATGTTTCAGGTTAACTTCTCCACTACAGGAGACAAGGTTGAGAAATGAGCCAGGTCTTTCTGACCCCAGAGCCTTTGTGTTCACGATGCCTTGCAGCTTCACAGCAATAAGGGCACCCAATGAAGATAAGGAGACAACTCAGTTCTATCAAATTAACTGTATGAGTTAAAGACACAGAAAAGAGTCAATTAGAATCATGGCAGCATTTTCCCTGCTTTTAGATTTTATGAGCATGCACATAAGACAACAAAGAGGTCTGTTCTTCCCTTCATCTCCTCATGTCCTTCCTACCTCTCACATTACCCGATTTGTTAGATGCAGATGATGGCTTTGGTGTTGAAGATACCTGTCCTTACAGAAGCAGGCTTGTCCCTCCCAGCAAACTACTCATCTGATGTTCTACTTCCCCAACACTGAGGGATAGGAGCTGGGTTGGAACGACTGTATGATAGTACCTTGGGCACTATGTGGCATTGTCATCAGTCACCTAAACTCTCTAAGGAAAGAATGGTTTACTACTTTTCTAACCCCTGTCCCTGGTATGCAGCAGGGCCTCAATAAACACGTATTGACAGGTGTTTAAATGAAACGCAATTCTACTGTATGCGGCATTCTTCATATGCATTATCTAACACTGGTAACAGGTGTACTGTATTATCCATGTACCCCCACAAACTACCATTGGTTTATCTAGTTTGATAACATTTAGTTAAAATATTTCCAATATCACAAAATTTTAAAATTTTAGAGAAATGAAAAATCATTCATTAGAATACCCACTTGGACCCAAAATAGTAGGTCGTGTTGAACTCAGGGATTCACCTAGTGTATCCAGTAGTCTTCAATCTGACAACTCTTGGAGTACTTTTAAAAATACCAGGGCTCTAGTCCTGCTCCTGGGGTTTTTAATTTAACTGGTCTTAAGTGAGACAAAAACTGCTAATTTTTAAAATTCCCCATAGTGTCTAAGAAGTCAGGTTTGATCACCACTGCTCTGCTGAATCTGAGTGATGCTGATGAAGGCCTCTAATTAAAAAATGAGAGTACTAGGGTGCTGGGGGGTTCAGCCAATTTCACATCCATTTCTTGATTTCAGCTCAGGTCACAGTCTCAGGGTTGTAAGACGGAGCCTCACATCAGGCTCGGCAAATAGCAGGGAGTCTGCTGGAAACTCTCTCCTTCTCCCTCTGCCCCTCCCGCTGTTCCTGCTCTCTCTCATTCTCTATTTTCTCTCTCTAAAATAAATAAATAAATATTTAAAAAATAATTCTAATAAAAATAAATAAATAAATGACTGCAGTAGTAAATAAAACAATAGAGAGTGTCTCTCCCTCCAAGTTATTTCCTATATAAATCAAACCCTTAACTTGGGCCTCATTAATATTAAGTCTCTACAGTCAAACACACAGTCAGCACATAAGAGCAGTGCTGAAGTGGAAACTATTAACTATTATAAAAAATACAAATGCCCTATTTGAGAGTTTGAGAGAACCTTCAGGAAAAAAAAAATCTCACTTTAATGAGTTGCAGCGTTAGTTCAATTTTATAAAGCAATTAAAGGAAGTAAATCCAGGTCCTAATTTTTGAGATTTGACTCTCTAATGTGCATACATATACTTCCTCACTTCTGCGATCAAAAATGATGCAAAATGCATAGATGTCACCTCATTCTAGAATTGCTGGGCTTATTGTATAAGTCACCGGGCTTAAATCTACAGATGTCAGGAAATGATGAAATCGATTTCACTGAAATTTAGATGTGGAAAACGAAGGATGTAGAGAGTAGGCAAGGAAAACAAAAAGCAGAGACGGCAGGAGAAAAATAACCAAACTAAGGGTGACAGAGAGCAGAGAAAATAAATTGAAGGATGTGGAATGAAAAAAAGGGGGGTGGGGTGGGAGGATAAGGCCATGATACATACTTACTCTATTTTAAACAAACAAAACAAAATCAATAAATGTAAGAGCAATTCCAATAAAGGGAGAGGTGCCTGAACAACTAAGTTTTCTGTCTAAAAAAAAAAAATGCAGGCAAACTGGTGACAAGGCCAATGAGCAAGATCCTGTCTTTACTGGTTGCTTCCTCTGACTAGCTGCAGCTTCCTTTGAGTAATCCTAATTTTCCCCCAATAAAGCTTTCTCATTCTTTTCAAGTAACTTCCAATTTATTTTTAACACACGGAAGTGCTACTGACCCAAGATTGCTACTAACTGGAATGAGGAGTATATGAATCAGAAGTCATTTTGCTTAACTCTTTAGGCTCATAGGACCAGAGGGAACAGCCACCCCAGTTATAACCTATCTCTAGGTAATTCTGTGATCTTCACCAAGCAATTACTGCTAATTCTCTGGGACTGAGCTTTCGTAACTATAAAGTAAGGAAGAAGAACTAGTATTCTAAAGCACTGCCCAGTTCCAAAGTACTGCAAGCAAGATGATAGACTACAATAATGGTCTTTAAAATTCAGGTACTAGAAATCTTTCCATTATTCAGAGAATATGTAAGAATAAAACTCTTGACTTCTTTCCAAAAGAACAAAAATCACCACAGAACTGAACTGCACAACTAACTCAATTCACCTTCTTTTAAAGAGCCTTGGCTTTCTATGCAATTTGAATTCCACCACCTCTTCACAAGTCAAGCTTTCTGTCTTGGTGATATAGTAGGCATTTCCCCAAAGGGAAAAAAAAAAAAAAGCCTGAAAATATATTTCTATGCTGATTTTGCCTCCTTACTGTCCCACTACCCTTAACCAAAGTTCCACTGATGATTTCCTACTTTGATATTCTGGAGAAGAGATGAAGTTTTCAAGGAGCCGTGATATTGATTTTAAAAAGCAGGCTTTTCTCCAATGTAGAAAATGAAAAGGTGCTACAAGGAAATAAGGCTCAACAACTGGGCAGTGTAGGTAAAACCTCAATAGATACCCACTGTATAGATGGACATCTTGTAAGACATTCAAAATATATCGGCCCTTAGTCTGGTAATCTAAATTTAATTTTGCCTTTCAGCAGGTGAAATAAAATGCCACACGTGAAAACTGAAGATACTTCCTCCTTAAATGCTTGGCACGGATGCGGATAGTTAAAAGAAATTAACATGCATTCCATATCCAGAGAACTAAATTCAGTTGAGTAAATTTTAATGAACCTATAGAAATTACTTCCTTTCAAACCCAAAGTACATTTATTGAGAAGCTGGATGGACTATGAAAATTTAATAAATGAAAAAAAACAAACCAGAAATTCTTAAAAATTTATTTAATTTGTATCTCTTTGATTTCAGCACATGCCACATAGAGATGGGTGCCATGTTTCTGAAGATTATTCTACGGCTATTATGTTAGGAAATCTATTTCGGGACTGAGCACTGTGTTCTGATGATGGAAGATAAGTAGAAAGTACAACTCATGGGTCCCTTTCCTCTGACAGCCTAGTAAAGAAACCATTCGAAACAGGAGAGAAGCAAAATTAATAATAATAATAATAATAACGCAATAAAACAAAAGCACATGGGAGACTGAAAATCTGAGGGGAAAACAGTTTAATCATGAAGGAAATAACAGTGAAGGCAAATAAAGTTTAGAGGTCTTGTTCAAAACAAGAACCCCTCCTATTTCAGCTTGTCTCCCCCATACACACATACATAAACACTTTGTTTAAGGGCATCCTTAGAAGACTGTATCCTTCATACTTATGATCTAAATAAACATTTGCTGATTATTCCCATGTAGAAGTTTCAAAGTCTTGAATAGACAGGATGCAATAATGAGTAAGAAATGGAAGCCGCATTTCAGGGACTTAGAATGTACCAGGAAGGATGTATCATTTGGTCCCTTGCACATAACAGATCCAAAATAAACATCTTTCCAAACAAACATTAAAAAAAAAAAAAAAAAGCAGTTCAATAATAACAGCTTGGCCTCATACTGTAGTCCTTGCCTTCCCACCTACAGAGCTTAATGCACTAAATAAACATCATCCACTGGGGCATCCCTGTTATTGATGTAGCTGGAAAGTATTATTCATTCTTTATCCAAATGAGGAAAAGGTTTTGGAAGGTTAAATTAGTTGCTCATAGCTACAGAATTAACAGTAAAATAGGGAATAGAATTCAGAGTTCCCTAAGCTATTGCTCCAGATTTTTTTTTTTTTAATCTCCTAAAGAAAATATTTCTACTTTACAGGTCTTTAGGGGTCTTAAGTAGTTTTTCATAATAATATTATTCATGAACCAGTGCCTTTTGAACATCAAGATAATTCATCATAACAAGTTTACATTTTTCTATTTTAAAACCTACTTAAATGAAAAATTTTTGATGAAAATTTTCCACTCATGAAATTTCTAAGTTTTAAATTCTAAACGATCACCTAAAATTCCAAATTTTTATATAGAAGTCCCACCCCTCCTCCAAATTCATCATTTTCTAAGCTAGTCTTAGGTATTTGCTACTATATTTCTTCAAGAAAGGAATCAATTGGTCTCATTAAAAAGAACATTTAACTTCTACTTGAATGATAAAAAGATTAACTTCATGATTTATAACAAAAATATTCACCGTAAGAATGAAGTCCGTTTGCCTTGGAAATAACTTGAAGTATTTAGTTCCAAAAAATAGCACCAACACTTAAATACAAACTGTGTTTTCCCATTCTGCCCTATGTTAACATGGCAATAACTTTACCATGTCTTGTGGCTATTGTTTCAGTATAATTGAATTCTTAGAAGATTTCATTTGCCTCAAAACATTTCAAGAGCACAATATGAACAACTCAATTATAATCAGACAACTCAATGAACTGAAACGGAATAAATAGAAACACTGGGATTTGTCTGAATCGCCCCACACTTTTGCACACTCTAGCACTCCCAGCATCCCCATCAGCAAGAAACCCAAAAACACTTGCTTTGTCCTTAATTCTTCCCTCTTGCAATTATTGTCCTGCCAATTCATTTTATTAGTTATATCTGTCTAATCATTTTGGACTCTGTCTGTACTATACTGTGGAGTTAGTAAAAATAAATGGTTACTTCACTATCAATCACATGAAATAACACTTTTAATACAAAGCATTTCAAACCCAAAATGGATAGCTCGTTAGCATATGTTAATTTTATATATTCTCATAAAAAAGGTATTTTAATGGGAATCAGTTTAGATTTAGATCACAGCTATAACACTGTCATTACCCTTACAGGTCTGAACTAGTAGTTATTATAAAAACTTGGAACACTTCTAAATCTACTACAACCTACCACTGTCCTCATAGTTCATCAGTGTATTTCCATCCTAGCTCATTTCTTAACTAAGCAGCTGTCTTAATCCCCCAAAAGACCATCCATTCTGTTCATCCTTTATCCCAAATTCTCAGCTCTTTAGTCAATCTTTTGAAACTCTGAGTTCAATGGCATTTTCCTGCAAGGAAAAGTGCTTAGAGATTAGAAACTCTGGGGGCACACAGCTGCATGGAATGGGCATTGGCCCTATTGTCCTAGGTTTGCCCTATTATCTCAGGCCTACCCAGTTAGGTTAAAATTATGTTCATCCACAAGATCATCCAAGAACCAAAGAATCAAGCCAAATACTTAGGCTTCAGCACATTCGAACATTCAGTATATCTGGGAAGACCAAATGAAAAGGGATAGTGGTACAGTAGGCATGCTATATACACTGTTCATTTAATCCTGGAAGAGAATTTCCAAAGAGTAGCAAAGTTAGTCAGAAACAGATAAGGACAAGTAAGGCTATCAGGAGTTGATTTTTCCCACTGATTTTTAAGTTATTGAAGACAGATAATGATAATGAGGACAAATAATTTTAGCTAGGCTATATTATAAGTGCTCACACATGCTCCTCTGGTGAGCATAAATGACTGGTAGGAATGACCACTCCATAGGACATTAAACAGGGCCTAACCCTACTTTCAGAAGACTGTGTTGAACTTCCCAGTATGTCACAAAGACTTTTTTGGTAATTCAGTGTCATGAATTATTTTACTCCCTCTTGCCAAATTTTGAATAGAAACATGGAAGGGGCAAATGAACAGAAAATATTGACATATATGTACATACAGATTTGGGTTGTATATAAAACTGGATGGAAGCACCATACACTTTAAATGTTGGAAAATAATGAGAGGGGTAATTTCAAGACAGGAAATAGTGACCCAAGACTGAAAACACTGTAATACATTTTTAGTGAGTATTTCCAAGTCAAAGTAAGGTACACATGGCACACCATGACTTCCTCCCAAAATTTTTGTACTAAGGCTGCTAGTCAATGAATTCAATTTACTCCTAGTTTTCACATATATTCTTTTAAATTTTTCACCAAATGATCATATGCTTAAATATAATTTTAAGCCTCTGACTTCGGCTCAGGTCATGATCTCAATCAAGGTCCTGGGATAAAGCCCCCCACCACCTTCTCTGCTCAGCAGGGAGACTGCTTCCTCCTCTCTCTCTGCTTGTCTTTCTGTCTAGTTGTGATCTCTCTCTCTCTGTCAAATAAATAAATAAAATCTTAAAAAAAAAAAAAAAGACTTAAGCCTTGGACTTTATCCCTACACAGTTATATTGATTCACATTGTAATGTGCAGTGCACATACATCAATCAGGCACTAATGCATATTCAATACATCTAGAAACAAAAACAGGATGATTCATTGTATTACAAAGTACTAGAAATGGTTTACACAAACCACACACAAGCACATCCTTTGCTTCCATTACTTTGATGTTTATTCCTTTGGTGTTGCACACTAGAATCACCTGGGGATTTTAAATAAATATCTATGCCCTGGCCCTAATTCAAACCAATTAAACAAAAGTTTCTGGGATTTTGGCATTGGTCCTTTATAAAGAACCTCATTATTCTAAAATGCAATCAGCTCTGAGAATTAACATTCCGTAATTGTCTTAAAACAGTCCCTAAATATTACTCATAATTATCTTCCCTTCTAGACATAGTATCCTACTTTTTTCTTCATGCTAATAATAATATAACACTCTAAGTTACTAAAGGCAATTATATAATACATATGTGTCCAGGTATAGTGGTCTAGTATGTGGGTTTCTCCATCATCTATTCATCTTTATGTTAGCAGTAAATGCAAATTTATGTTTGAGACAAATCTTTTGCCTGACTATGGGTACCCCTGAGTTACTCAGTATTTTAAGTATTTATCATTCTTTTGAGTAACAAATGTGTTTCTATTGTATGTTTATCTCTTATCATACGTTGCAATTAATTATATTTCATTTTTTTCTCTTGCTACCTTTAAAAAAAAAAGACTCAGAAACAAATATGTAGTCCCCATCTTCCAATTTTCTGGGACCTCTCCAGTGTACATTTAAGTATTAATTTCATACCTTATTTTGTATCACTTCCTTTTAATGAGAAAGAGAGAAAAGTAGGTTTTTTTTTAAGATTTTATTTATTTGTCAGCAAGAGAGAGCACACAAGCACAGGGAGAAGCAGGCAGAGGGAGAAGCAAGCAAGCTCCTGACTGAGCGTGGAGCCCGATGTGGAACTTGATCCCAGGACTCTGGGATCATGACCTGAGCCAAAGGCAGCCGCTTAACCGACTGAGCCACCCAGGCATCCCCGAAAAGTAGATTTTTAATTCTATACTAAGTTCATCTGCATCATTTCAATATCCATTGCTGTTTTTGTCAATATGTACATATTCCTCTGATGACAGGCCACTGCTGCTTAGTTTCCACTGTATATTTCTCCTCATCTTTAGCGCTACACATTGGAATAATGCTTGATTCGGTCCTAGGAATGCGTCTGCACTCTGTTCACTCCTAGCACTGTAATCTCATCTAGTTTCATGGTTTCATATATTGTCTCTATACTAAAGACTCCCAAACAGTCCTCTCCCCTATATATCAGACTTTGATATCAATTAAGTATTTCAAATTTAGTATCTCTAAAACCCAACTCCTCCCCCATTCATGCCCATCTAGGGGAATGCCTAATCCATCCTTCCAAGTGCTTAGGCCAAAAGCTTCTTATTCATACTGGACACCATGACTCCAATCCCATCAACCCTAATGTTGAATCACCTCTTTTCATAACACCCTGGTTCCAAGTCACAATCTTCTCAGCTGGGTTAACCCAGCAGCCTCCTAACTGGTCTCCCCATTACTACTCTTGCTCTGTTACCACATCTGTTCTTCACACATCCTATGGTCACTCTGACCCTGTTAAGGCAGAAGTCAAATCATGTCTCTCCACTTAAAACCTTGCAAAGTTCTGCCAATGAGCCTATTTATAATCCCTTTACTATCCTGACCCTGTCTTCTACTGCAACCCTCAGACTCACTCTCCTTCAGCCAAACTGGCTGTATTAATGTTCCCCAAACACTGGCATGTTCCTCGGTTAGAGATTTCCCTCTGGCTAACCCCTTTGCCTGGAATACTTTTCCCTGAGACATCTGAATGGCTTGCTCTGTCACAATCTTGTTAAGTCTTTTGTTTTCTCCATGGCACTCAGAATCACTGTATATTTTACTTCTAACTTTTTATAATCCTTCTTCCCATCAAGATAAAAGCTCCTTGAGGGTAAGGAATTTCATCTGTCTTATTCAGGAATTTTCCAAATGCCTGGAAGAATGGCTAGCTAATATACTATTAAATAGATATTTAAGGGAATGAATGAACAGATGAATGAAATGGCAAGTAATAGGTTACTACAACTGACTAAATTATCTTCATCATAGTACTTTGATTTGTTACACAAAATCTTGAGGAAAGTTTAAAAGAATCTGAAAGTGACCAACTTCATTAAAGGAAGAAGAAGCCAAGAAACAGAATCAAAGTTTACTAGACAAAGAAAACGTACTTAGCTCCAAAATAAATGAAAAAATGTCCTAATTAACATGGAAGGTCAACTAAAATGAGAATTATATGCAATTTTCATTCACTCTACAGACTTTAATCAACTTCAGAACTGTTATAAGCATATAAATTAGGTTGTATCTTAAACACATTAAAACTATTCCTTTCTTAACATGAGAAAGAAGTCTTGTTTCTGGCTCTGTTTAACTCTGTCAGTCAGGAATTATTCTTGAGATGTAATCTGCAGACAGTGTGCCTTTTAGGATCTGTAGCTTCACAAATTTTTACAGAAATATAATAAATTAACTGCATATTAAAGTGAAAGTTATTTCAATGCATATGGATTATAAATTGCTTTCATTTATATATATTAAGAAACTATTGCATTATAGAGTAGAGAGCAAATATTGTAAAGTAAGATAAATAAATATGTTATCCTTTGCTCCTGGACAAAACTGAGTAGCTCCTATTGAACCAACCTTCTCAAAGACAACAATTAAAAACTACAGAAGTCTTGGATATTTATTGCAGCATTAATTATGATAGACAAAAGAAGACATAATATATACCTATAGTATTACAGAAATTTTTGAAAATGTATGCCACTTTTATATGATAAAGAATCAATATATGTCACGCATACCAAGTTATCTTGGAAGATGAGGAAAATAATAATCACGTATTATCTAATAAAAAGGAGGAAGTATCCTACATGCTATATCATCATGGTTTCATTACATAAACATACATACACATACATGAAGATGTACACACAAACACCATATACACATAAATATAGGCTGTCATGGGGGGATGGATAAAAATAACATCACAATATTGATAGTGGTTTTCTCTTGGTTTTGAAATTTATGTGTGATTTTAAATGATTTTCTGATTTATTTAAATGTTTGTACATTATATATGTACTAGCTTTAAATTAAGGAAAAAAGAGTATGACAAATATCTACAAATACAAATAAAGAACTCTTCAAAAAAACATTTTTCAGGAATGTGAAAAGAAAGACTAAACTCCAAAATACTTACTATTAACATATATGAGAATCTCTCTTTTTCAAAGAAGCCCAAAGAATTTCATGTGAACTATGCTATGTAACTAAAAGTTATATACATTTCACTTTGGGAGAAATTTTACAGAGCAGAATTTTATCACTATCACTTTCTGGTGTCACCTATTTTCTCTTTTCAAAGGCTATTACTTGTGTATAATTATCTTCTAACTTTACCCCCATTCCAGTATAATTTTTACACTAAGTTCAAATAAGATTGAAATTAACAGAATGACAAAATGAATTATTTGTTACGGCTAAAATGACCTTAGAGACTAAACCTTAAGAGGCTCTTTTAATTGTTGAATATTTATCACAGTAAAGTACTATCATAGGCACTATGAGGAAAAGAAAGTGAAAGACACAGTAGCTAATTATTGCCCAATTTGCTACACTCCCTAATAGTTTTCTATTAGTCTGTCTAGTTTTTGACTAAAAGTTTGACTCTGTGAACTTCTGTAGCTTCCTATTCCAGCCACTTTATTTCCACATATTCCAATGTACCTGCCTCTTGCTTATTGCTGTCTCTCTACACTCTATTGTTGCTACCTATTCTCATGGGATAAAATACCGTTAAGCAATTAAATGATATACAGTGCACTGCTGTGACCATGTAATTCACTCCCATTCTTTACAGTATTGATTAGTAAAATGACATAGAATAATTAAAGACACAAGGTCCAATGTATTTACATTACCAATATAATACACTTGTTACTTATTAGCTTATTAAGATCTACTTTCACTATTTTCAAAGTATGCTCACAACCATATATTATTTTAGTCCTTACAAGTGCCTTCTGGGAAAGGAAAGGCAACTATTAATTTCTTGATTTTATTTTCCAAAGGAGAACCATTCTCCAAATCATGTGGATGTATACCCAAGTCACAAGTCTTAGAATCAAGAGCCTGAGTCTTCCAAAATAATCTCTTGGCTAAATATCCTTCAATTACTTCCTTTTCTTCATAAAGCATTGAGTTTATGTCCCCAAAATACCAAATCCTTACAGGTTATAGATATTCTCAGACTCTTGGAAAATGCTCATTAATTCATACATGTTCTCTAACACTAGTTGGCTAGTTCAGGGAGAAAAACTTTGGAATTCCAGGGTATTCATTTCATAGAGTGGAGAGAAAGCTCCCTGGTGCTTATTTTGTCATTTATTATTTGCTAGCTAGTATTTTGTTGCCTAATGATGTTTTGGGACTTGTTTACTTTATTTATACTTATGGCTTTTCTTGAAATAATCAACAGTGAGTTAAGAAAATGGAGAACACAATGAAGCTCAAAGTAATTTATCTAAGCTTTCCAATGGACAATAGGTAAGTGCATGGAAGAAAAAGTAGGAAAGCTATGTCCTAACTCTTGGTCAGCCTGGATGCAAATCCCTGCAAATAGGACTTCAATCCCAATACCATGTGGCAAGAAGAATATTTTAAAAATGGGTTAATCTAGTAATAGAAAAACCTACAAATATTATATTCTTGGGAGTGAAAATATTCAGAGAAAAAATCCTTTGAAAATAAAAGATTTTAAGTCCTTTAAACTCTGGATATGACTCTTTGAAGTAATGGAGATGAAATTAAAAAGATTTGAGAGACTGCAGAAACACATGATCTGAGTCAATATTAAAACACCATATCAGAAGGTGAACAAAGTATAAATTTTGTTCTGCATTATGAACTCAACTTTCCGCTAAGGACTGTGCCTTAGAGAACTCTCCAGTTTTGAACTCTAAAGAATTCTGTACTATTCGGTGTGATTTATCTAATACTGCCTAATGTTTTCCTGAAAAATTACATACATACCTACACACAGATAAACACACACACATATATAATACTACAACTTTCAAGAGTTCAAAAACTTCTAAAAACTCATTAATATGTAGATGAGCTATAAAAAGGGCAGAGAGAACTGAATTTACCCTTTCTTACTTTTAAAGAGGAAGTGAAGCCAAAAGAACAAGAAATCACAACTGGTAACCTGGGTATACCTTTAGTCTGTTAAAAGTTTAAAAAATATCCCCAAATATGTAGGTGCCAAATGAGTACTTATACAAGTTCTATGAAATCAAAATCAGTTTGCATGATAGAAACTTTGGATTTAAAAATAATAATAATAAGCCATATCAGATAGAATCTGATTCGATTTTTCAAATCTAGATATTTGTTAGTGATTGCTTAAAGATTCTTATACAGTAGCAGACACTCAGTTTCTGTAGCATGAGATACTTTTAACAGTTTTTCCAGTTTCTCCATGTTTCAAATGTTGTTGCATGTCTTCTTCCTATGCCTTTATGTAATTACAGGCTATGACTGCTTTTGACATTAAATAAAATCCAAATCTGGACTTAGGGTGAGGAATGTGACTTAAAATAATGTCCTTCATTTTTAAAATGTTGAAATAATAATGATCTCAAAGCAATTCAGGAAGCCAAATAAAAAAATAATGTGTAAAAAGTCTTAAAGAGCTGAGAAATAATAAACCTTTTCCCAAATTATTACCATCTTTAAATATTCTATCTCTGTCAAAAATAATATTTGAAAATTCAAGATGACCTACAATACTGTTCTATGGAAATCATTTTCAGACATCATTATGTGTCATAGTCCAAAGCATCTGCATTCAGTGAACAGTTATGTAGGAAAGGTGATTTTCTGAATTGGACATAAAATAATTCCTAATGAGTAGCTGAAAAATTATAATTGGGAAATGCAATTTACTTCTTGCTAAAAAAAAGTAAGTGAAAGGAATTCAAATCAATTTCTTACAGATTAATGAGATTACTAACCAGCCATGTCACCCTGGGCCAGTGGAAAGAAGAGAAATAATATTTATTCAGTATCAACTACCTGTAGATATTAGTAGATACTACATAAACATTTCCTTTCCTGGTACAACAAAATTAAGAGAGAGATCTTATTATTCCTAATTTACTGATGGGAAAATGGAAGCACAGAAAGATTATTATGTCATAACCAAATAGCACGCAATAGAACCTGGCCTTAATTTCAGGTTACTGGAGTTCTAGTCAGTTTACCTGCTTTTACTCTATTTTGTTTGTAAAATGACAGGCTAAATTAGAGATCATCTCTAAGGTCTCTTCTAGGTATAATGGAAACCCATTTTGATGATGTTAAGGATACTGTTCCAGTGTTACCACCCAAACAATTTCTACAACATACAGAATTTGGGGGACTTCACGTGTCAAAATACAAGAAAAACTGAACACAAAGTAACATGTCTTCTACTATTGTATACTATTATTACAGTATAACCATGTATAGCCAAGTATCCATGAAAAAAAGGAAGTACATATTTAAAAGCAGCATGAAGGAAATCTACATGAACACTGACCAGAGAAACCAACTTAGGGTGAGGAATGTGACATAAATAGCAACAGTCAACTCTTCTCACTGGCTTACTGTCCTCATTGATTTTAGTTATGAGTAAAAGAGAAAAGAAGAAAGAGTCACTTCTACGAAGCTGAGGAGACTCCTGTTTCTTGATTTCATTGGTAATTAATCTACCTGAATAATCCAGTTTAAAAAAAAATAATCAAAATCAGTGTCACACAAAGCGACTTCACAATCACAATTAGACTCTCACCAGCCCAGTTAAACTATAAAGCACAACATGAAATGTCACCTC
Organism: Mustela putorius furo; assembly: GCF_011764305.1. Taxonomy (NCBI): domain Eukaryota; kingdom Metazoa; phylum Chordata; class Mammalia; order Carnivora; family Mustelidae; genus Mustela; species Mustela putorius. The sequence goes on along the minus strand of NW_025422015.1, from coordinate 25,039,834 downwards.
CCTCTACTGCTGCAAAAGTCTAAAATTCTGGGCGCCTGGGTGGCTCAGTTGGTTGAGCAACTGCCTTCGGCTCAGGTCATGATCCCGGACTTCCAGGATCTAGTCCCGCTCCCAGCTCCTTGGGGAGTCTGCTCCTCCCAGCTCCCAGCTCCTTGGGGAGTCTGCTCCTCCCTCCGAACTTCTCTCTCATGCTCTCTCTCACTCATTCTCTCTCAAATAAATAAATAAAATCTTTAAAAAAAAAATCTAAAATTCCAAAGATTCCACATAACACATAGAAAAAAGCATAAACAGGAACAATGAAATATTATTATAGTGTTAACCATTAGAACATGTTTAATAAGAAAAGTGATAAGGAAAAAAAAAAAAGCACCAGAAATCATTTCTACATAAAGAAAGAGGAGGAAATATAACACGGTTGGAATTAAACTCAACCCAACCCATGGGATGGGTAACTAGACCCATCCCATTTCTCCTCATGGAAATGCTTCAAAGGGCCAATTTAGAAACTGCAGAATACATTAACAATAGTTAATTCAAATCATTTCATAAAACATCTTTTTTTTCTTTTTTCGGCAATATTATCATTCCATTTCTTCATTCAAAAATAATTGGCATTTCAAGGTAATTAATATATGTTCTCAAGAAAACAAGTTGAGAAAAATCTCATTTATATTTTTAAAAGATTTTGAGTCATTCTGTGTTGATGGCAGTGTTCTTAACATAAAGATACCTTGTCATGTGATATAGTCATTCATGACAGGCTACTTCTCTTGTAGTCAAAAAGCAAGGAAAAGTATTGCTCCTTATATTCTCAACTGTATTTCTGCTCTAACTGGACTTCTTAGGAACATTTTATATTTCTTTTGAATTATATTAAACACATAGAAACAGATCACTTTTATCTCTATCATTAGCTGTATGCATATTATAATACCATGTAAGTTCACCTGAATTCACAAGCATTCCAGGCTTTCAGTTCAGAATAATTCAAACATAAAAACAAAGTTAAAACAAGCCTTCTTGGGGAAGAAAAGATTTTGAGTCATTCACCAATTATTGATTGCAAGTCCAAGCACCAAAAACAGTGCTAAACTGCACAGAAGTGAATCATGGTATTGTTTCACCTTATTCTTAAGTATCAGTCACTTAACTCTGTATTCAAGAACTATATCATTTTATTAACACTGGCATATCCTTTAGCATTGTTTTAGATATCATTGTTCTAAGCCACAAAACTGGTAGGTCAAAATCAATAGTAGGATTACATTAAAAAATCTACAGTTCAAACATTTTTTTTTTAATTTTGTAGAGATTTTATTTATTCGAGAGAGAGCACACAAGCAGGAGCAGAGGGGTAGGGAGAAGCAGACTCCCAACTGAGCAGAGGACCCATGCAGCTCGATCCCAGGACCCTAGGATCATGACCTGAACCAAAGGCAGACAGACACTTAACCAACTGAGCCACCCAGGCACCACAAATTTTTATTTTCTAGGTAATTCTATGTTATTTTTTAGCCCCATAAAGAGCAAACAAGAGAACCTTGAGACAAATTAAATATCCAACTGCTACCTACAATTAATACTGAATTTATTTCTTAAAAATTTCAGAGAAGGATTATCTATTTGTTACTGTAACTAGTAATTTAGAGAGCATAATCATATCCTAATAGTCTGGTTCATTACCAACAATTAGATCTAGAATTTCAAATTAACATTTTCTTGTTTTAAAACTTACTCCTTTCTCATTGAATAACTTTGTCTTGACAAATCGTTTCCAGCAAACTTCTAATTGATGCATTCTATACATAGGTATATCCTACAAAATGTTTCCCCTGTTAGAATTCTTATCAACACAATGATTCTGGATTAATACCCAACTTAATAGAGATATCTTTCAATACACAGATTTTTGGCCAACCTTTTTTTTTCTGAGAAAATATTTTTACATATTACTCAAAAATTCAATACAGTAAATGAATTAACCTATGCATAGAAAGAATTGTGAATTACATTCTAATATAGTTAGTAAAACATCAAAATAAAACTCACAGTAACTATAAGCTGCAGGTGTGCAGATATAATGAAAATACAGCAACGTATTCCATTTGAAGTAAGTACAGTAAATTTAATATTAATTGTTTGGATCACAAAACGATGTTTTAAGCATTAACTTCAGCACCTAGTTTGAAAACCTACTCTGTATGCTGTGTTTTAGTTACTTTTTAATTAACCGGTCAAGGCATTTTGGTTAGCAGTCTCAGACATTACAATTTTTCCCATCTAAAATAACAAGAAATTGACAGAATATCTGATTTTCAAAAAAAGACTTTTACATTAAGTGGGAGAAGCTTATAACTAGTGCCAAATTATGTGCCAGGGAAAAGACAGTTATTTTGTCTTAAAGAAAAAACACATATGACTGTTTCAGAGTATGAAAGAACACAGTCAAAAGCAGAACTTCAATGGCTATAATAAACTGTAACAAGAGTGAGAGAAGTTTATTTATCCTAGAGTATAATACTTACAAGTAATGCATCCTGAAAAGAAGCACTGAACTGTGTTAAAACTTTTTTCAAAGTTGACAAAGTTTCGATATGCTTTTTTACAACATTTTATAAAGCTTTTAATGCGAGATATTACATTAATGCCAGATTGGAATTATGTCTTCTTTCTGTTAAAATAATGAATTGATCTTAGTAATCTCAATCTCCTCTGTACAAGAGGCTGTAAAAATTAATCTTAACGTTCTGTTTGAGTAGAGGTTCTGTATCTCTCTAGAACAACATTTTGTGCATTATGTTGATTTTATTATAGTTTTAAGAACAAACAGGGACGCCTGGGTGGCTCAGTTTGTTAAGCAGCTGCCTTCGGCTCAGGTCATGATCCCAGCGTCCTGGGATCGAGTCCCACATCGGGCTCCTTGCTCAGCAGGGAGCCTGCTTCTCCCTCTGCCTCTGCCTGCCATTCTGTCTGCCTGTGCTCACTCTCTCCCCCTCTCTCTCTCTGATAAATAAATAAAATCTTTAAAAAAAAAAAAAAGAACAAACATAACTTCATTACTTCTGAAAGAGCTAAGTTTTCTTAAAATTGTGTTACCGTCTATTTTATTTTTAAATGCTAAATATTAATACCATTAATATATTAATGTAGTTACTATTACAATAAATATTAGTATAGTGATAATATTCCTTGTTCTCAGGTACCTATGCTACTATCTTAATCATGTGTCCAATCTCCTATAGTAACTTTAGATTTTGCCTGCTAAAGATCCTAAATTCAGAAAAATTTTAATATTATATTTTTATAATTATTATATATAATTATATAGAATTATTAATAATTATATATAATATAATTATAATTATAATAAAATTTACTTTGGTAAATTTTAATATATTAAATTTAATATATTTAAATTTAGTATATTAAATTTAATATATTAATATATTAAAATTTACTAAAATTGTTTTCTTAAATTTTGATATATTTATATTTAATATATTTATTAAAAATTAATATTATATTTTAAATAATATAAATATTTTAATAGAACTCCCTCTAGAGCTTTAGACAACCATAAAGATATGGTCCTTTACCTGATAAGACCAGGGAAACTAAAATTCAAGTTTGGCATGCTCTACATTTTTAGCTAGCTCAACCACACTGTAAGGACTGCACAGGAAGATCTTTGAATCAGAAAAGTTCAACAGTCTGTACATTTTCTTCAGATAAATGTTATTAAAATAAAATACATGCCCAAGATAATACAATGTATAGGAAGAACCTGAGATCTGCTACTACCCTCACTGTCCGTATTTCCTTACCCTCAAGCGAAACAACCAAATCCTTATGAAATAGTTAAGTCCAGGATCCCGAAGGGGAACTGTTCTCTTCTCTACTCAGGTACTATTGGCTACTGCAATATATTAATCACAGCCATTCAGTCTTAATAGTAAGTGGTTCATACTTTTTTCCCGTATTTTGCCTGAAGCTCTGCTAAAAGCTATAGGCTCTAGAAATTGGGTCCTCAACTAATGGTCTCAAGGGAATGAATGGACTAAGGAGGATTCTTCTATAATGTCTTCAAGGACTAGCCTGGGTATAGGCTTCTGTGTTGACAAAACATATTAGCAAGACCATCCCAGGACACAGAGCCAGAATTTCTATGAATAATGACTTCATAGCAGAATGCTATCCTGAAATTTGAGGGACAATGAAGTTAAGCCTAAATTAATGAACTAATGAGGGAAATCTAATTGGAATTATTTGTTTGGAAGATTATTGGTATATTTTTTAATGGTCTTTATCTTTTTATTTATTTATTTATTTGTTTGACAGAGATCACAAGTAGGCAGAGAGGCAGGCAGAGATAGAGAGAGAGAGAGAGGGAAGCAGGCTTCCCACAGAGCAGGGAGCCCGATGCGGGGCTCGATCCCAGGACCCTGAGATCATGACCCGAGCCTAAGGCAGCAGCCCAAACCACTGAGCCACCCAGGCGCCCCTTAATGGTCTTTATCTTGAACCCAGTTTTCTTAAAACCTGAAATGGTAGCTTGTTCCCACTGACCACTCAGATATACAGGAATACATTCTTTATCTAAGTTTCTTTATTGTTTGAGTATTGCCAATGGTAAATACAAGAATAGGCCCTTCCTTTTCACTGGAATGTAATCTGACAAATGAACTGTGTAACCAAAATGCTTAAATTTTATGGAGTGTTATATTTAAGAATAGTGCTTATTAAAACATACATAGTAAGCCCTCCAAAGTAACAATATGTGGAACCAATGCTTAACAACACCTCCTCAGTAATCAGATCTACTACTTAGTCTGAATTTGCAGGTTCTCTGCTTGAAAGAAAGATCAATTTATGACAGGCTAGGAATCCCAGCTGATTTGAGACACAGACAGGAATTTATCCACACTTACAGGTACTTCAGGTAATACCTAGTAGATATGAATAATTTGAGTTTGGTTTCTTAGTTTCTGGATAAAAGAGTAAATAAGGGCAATTTTTTTTTTTAAAGATTTTTATTTATTTGTCAGAGAGAGAGAGGGAGAGAGAGAGAGCACAGGCAGACAGAATGGCAGACAGAGGCAGAGGGAGAAGCAGGCTCCCCGCCGAGCAAGGAGCCCGATGTGGGACTCGATCCCAGGACGCTGGGATCATGACCTGAGCCGAAGGCAGCTGCTTAACCAACTGAGCCACCCAGGCGTCCCATAAATAAGGGCAATTTTTAAAAAACTTTCAAGTGACAGAAGTTATTAAAAATATAATCCTAGACTTCTAATAACATCCCCAAGCAGAAGTTAATTTTCTGCCTTTACTGGTTGTTTAACTTTCCAATGCACTAGATACTATATATTTTGATCTTACTATGAAGCTTGTATCTGTTAGTAAACACTTCTTGATGTACCTCTGTAAATGAATCAGACCAAAAAAGGAAAAGGAAGAAGAAGGATGATAAAGAGTAGGAGGAAAAGGAAAAGAAAGGAAAGAAAAATCATCTTTTTTTTTAATCAACTTTTTTGTTGTTGTTTTTATACGAATTTATCAATGGAGAGTATTTATGATCATAAGAGGAAAACAGAGGGAGGAAGAAGTACAAACCTTGGAAGTAGACAAAAAAAATGACTGCTTATCCTTTACTCTAAGAGCATGTAAATTTGTCGGAGTCACTATTCACTACTGATTAAGATGATTTATAAATCTGGAAGAAATGTTAATTTGTAGAAAGTTCGTAGTAATACAAATGATACTTATAATAATAGGCCTGCAAATAAATTTGATCTAGTAGAGAAGCAAATGATGCCTGTTTATAGTGAAGACAACCTTAAGGATCTCAGATTTATTGCCCTGTTGGACATTAATCTATTTAGTATAAAAGTGGGAATCTTATCCCAGCATTCTTTCTTTCAGTGAATTATAAACGCTTCCCTTGTTCCTACAGTCTTTTGAGCCAGTTATATTATACTGCTGGTTCCCTCATTAATAAATTAAATATAACTTCATCATGCATTCATCTAATGTATATAACACTGGACTCACTTTTAGGTTTTGAGTTTTTTAAAAAGTACGTTACTTTATTTCTTCTATGTCACAAAAGTCAAGGGCAAACAGGAGAGAATAAAAAAAAACCTCTCAATAGTAACATTTGCACGTGAGAAAGCTAAAATAAATTTACTGAGGGCATGAAGATTTCCCACGTCTTCAGTTATAGATCCAATAAATGCTTTGAAATAAAGGAAAAACTGACACTAGGCTGACAATGCATTAGAGAATGTCATGCTGCTCTAATAAATGCTTTATTCATCCACTCTTCTAAATTCCACAGCCTCAAAATTCTACCACCTACATAGCCATCTTACTATATTTACATTGAATAGCTCTGTAACAGGTGCTATTGTTTACCTATCCAATATCCACCCCATTCTTATTCCATTACAATCTGGCCAGCCGGTGAGCCTCAGGGGAAGCTGGCACTGACTTCAACCTCATCTCCAGCTGGGAGAGGAGGATGGGTCTGGAAGTAAAAGTCAATCATGCCTTATTGTCCCCATCACTCATTGGTTTAGGCATGGGTAGGTGACATAATTTTGGTTAATTAGACAAAAAGATGAATCTATTGATGGACACCTCAGAGTTCTTTATGCTTATCAAAAAACAAACAAACAAACAGATATAATGAAGAGATGACCTGTTTTTCTTCATTTCTGAAATTAATACCTTGAGTAGCTACAGATCTGAAACCCACGAGAGGAACTAGCCTGAAGTAAAAAGATGACCTATCAAAATGGAGAAGCAGATAGACAAAGCCAACAAAGACAATCCTGGACCTTTCGTTATGTGAAAGCAGCTTTCCCTATTGTTTAAAGGCATTTTAAGTTGGGCTCTTCCTTACTTGGAGCTGGAGAAAGCATAAAAGATACAACTTTGACCATACCTCCAAGTCAGCCCTGTAGCTTTTTTCCCCTGTAGTCTCTAAAGAAGGATCTCTACTTACACTTGTTTAGACTTCAAAAGCTGGATCTTTTCCTCCTCTATCTGTACATACTTAGATTCCTAACCTTGACTTTTACAAGGCATGAAACCTCTGGTGATTTATTTCACCTCTCTGAACCCCATTTCCTTCATCTATAGAATAAGGTTAATATATACCTCAGAGGGCTTTTATAAAAGTTAAGTGATGGGTGGCTCAGTCAGTTAAGCATCTGCCTTCTGCTCAGGTCATGATCCCAGGGTCCTAGAATCCAGCCCCACATTGGGCCCTGCTCAGTGAGGAGTTGTCTGCTTTTCCCTCCTCCTCACAACCCTTACCCTCAGCTCATGCACTCTCTCTCTCTCAAATAAATAAATGAAATCTTAAAAAAAAAAAAAAAAGTAAATAAAATAAAGAAAAACTAGGTGAAATGCAGTATTTTTAAAAAATGCCTGAGATTAGATAAATGTGGTCAGGAAAGCATCTAACCTGGCTTGGATAAAATCATACACTCAAAATATAACTTTGAATAGCCAAATTGACATTCCAAATTCCTACTTAATTCACCAACTATCTAAAATCAAGGGGAAAGGAGAAGGTACAGAAATATATGAAATGAAGTTTGTGGAATTGTTCTATTTAATTTTCTTCTCATCAACTGCTTAAGAAGCACAGCAGCCTATTTCTCTAATCTATGTCCCTAGGTGAAGAGTTCATGATGCTGCTGGCATTTATAAGGTGCCAGGCACTCTAAGTGTAGAAAACATTCATTTTTTTGCTGAGAGATATTTCCCAATCAATAACTTGCTCTTTGAGGGAAGGGGAATATGTCTGTACAACATACCGTAGTACACTCAGCAGAAATTAGATTTGAAAACTGACAAAACTCCGAGATTTAAAAAGCACCTTTTTATGTAATGACAAGTACATAAGCAGAGCTCTATATTTTTTATAATATCAACTATGAGATAAGCAACATCACATATCCTTTAAATAATCTCTAATTTAATTACTTATCATCTGTTCTTTTTATAGACTTTTCTTTTCCTGGTATTCTCCTTTTGTTTGAAAGATAATAAGCTTTTAAACTGGGACTAGAAGAATTTCTTAGCCACCATGAGGCAAGTTTACTTTTGGAGAGGAAAAGTATAAGGTCATCACCGCACGGTCACACTCCCCCAAGGAAAAGTAATTTTGTTTCTTTGGACTATGTATTGATTTTAAGATATACGTTAAAGGTACCTGTATAGTCTTTGAAATTACTCTGTATTCTTATCCTAATCCATTTAAAGGGCTGAATCTTCTCTAGCCTGACACCAATTATTAATTTTTTTCTTCTTTCTTTCTTTCTTTCTTTCTTTCTTTCTTAAGGTTAACCTGTTTTTTTCCACTGAGCTATATTGGGACATACCTAACTTTGATACATTATGTACCTGAAATATCAGGAAAATATCCCTGTCTCAGCATGCCATTTCTGTCCACAGTAATTTAGACATTCTTCATGCTGCATTTATGTCCACAAGGGTAATAGTCCTTACATTAAAAACCAGCCTTCAAGAAGTGTTTCTCCCTTCATGAAGTCCATTACTGCTTTTCTCTCTCTGACCCTGCACTGCCTTCAACTCCCACTGTTTTTAATAAGCAACTCAAATGTGGTAAACTATCTTCTCCGTGCTGAGGGCAAAAGCACCAACAGATACATGATAACATGGTTTGGAAGAACACATTGAAATAAGCCCATAATTCTAGTCCTAAAATACCCCACTGCAAACAAAGTCTTAAAATTATTTTCAAACCCTAAACTTTAGTCTGATTCCTCTAGTCCACTATTTTTTCTTCTGTCATATGTGCTCTAATGAGACAGCAGATAATATAGGTGTTTTCAAAGGTCTGCTTACACAGACATGGGGCAAGTGTTCATCAAATCACTAAAAATAACACACAGGTAAATCAAAGAGAGGACGAAGTATCTCCCTAGGGATTGACAGTCTCAATTCCAAACAAATCTCAGAGTCCATTTCATGCAAAGATTTAAAAAGAGACAGTCACAGCTTTTAAATTACGGAAATAGTATTTTAGACAAAACAGTAAAAAATCAAAATAGATACCTCATTATACAGTGGATTAAATGTCCATGAGCAACTCAAGAACGTATCAGCTACACTAGATTACAAAGCAGGATAATACTGTGCAAGAGTAATTTTGATATTAGACACATGAACCTAATTTCAAATCCCATCCCTGGGGGGTTTTAAGCAAGTTATTCACTCTACTTATCTCTAAAATGTCACTAATTTGTAGGGTTCGTGTGAGGATTAAGAAAATATATCATGTCCCTAGTATAGGAAAACCCAGTAGGCCACTAACAAGTCATAGCTAATGGTAGTAAGTACCTTCATCTTTGCACACTTTATGTTGAATGTGCACCAAACCACTGTTTACAAAGTGTCTTTTGGAGACTTCTATCACTAAGTGATTTTCACAGAAGCCATCTTGATAGAGCTGGGGTAGTGGAGAAGGGGGTAGAGGTAGGGATATAGGGAGTACAAAGCAAACAGGTTCTAGGATCATTAGATCCTTGTGGCTGATTTTACATATGTGAGTACGGAGAAATATTATTTTCATAAAAAGAATTCTAGTACTAAAAAAGAAAAAACTGAAAATCATCAAATGATGCATGGCCTTACAGTTTTAAACCTGTAAGGTTTCAGGCTCTGTCACCTTCTTAGAATCTAATGTTTATTGGGATGCCTGGGCAGCTCGGTTAGTTAAGCATCTGCCTTTGGCTCAGGTCATAATCCCAGGGTTCTGGGATTGAGTCCTGCATCAGGCTCCTAGCTCAGCAGGAAGCCTGCTTCTCCCTCCATTTGCCCCTCCCTCTGCCTGCTGCTCCCCCCTACTTGGGCCTCTTTCTCCCTGACAAATAAGTAAATAAAATCTTAAAAAAAAAAAAAGAATCTAATGCCTATATCCACGAGTTAAAAGTTCTCCCATCTGTGTTAATGAATTGATGTTAAGCTCTTCTCTTGTTCTCTTGTCTGTCCTCGTCTCCCTGTCTTTCATCTCCACTCTACTACCCATCTCTCAATTCTCCTTAAGACAAACTGCACAGGTTCACACACATACACACATTATCTTTAGTCATATTAATAGACAATGATAACTAGACTACAAAAAGAAAATAAACCAACATTTTGGCCTGATTTGCTCTATCCTATAACACAAACAAAATCAGCCACAATACTACAACTTAATATCTCTATTAACCAACACTATATACCAACACTGTACACAACTTTATCTTACCATCTCTGCCATCCTTTGACTTTGGTAAATCTGCTGTCAAATAATTCTGTTCATTCAGATGTGTAAGATTTTGGCAGCTATGACACAGGTAGAAACCTGTGTCTTACTATCAATTGTTTATAATAGAGTGATGAAAAGATTAGGCAGGTGATCCACTCATTTTTATAAGTGATTAAGGTTCCCAGAGATAGACTTATAGGTTAGAAATGATAAGTCAATGCAAAAACTCCCTGGAAATTTCTCTAGAGATGTATAAAAATATGAATCACAGCATACATAATAACACTGTTTAGCAAATTATATAAGTCTTCTCTTATAAAACTAAGACATTATCATCTTAGCATAGAAAACTTAGCTGGAATTGTATAACCTATAAAATGTCATCATATGAATCAAATTGTGGAACTCAATGTTTTATTTGACTTTTAAACATCACACTATCAAAAGAAAGCCAGGCAACACAATCATGTGACCCGTGCACACTCCCTACTAAATACACAAACACATTCAGTCTCTCCAAATAAATATTTGAAGAAGGCAACCTTTATTTAACAACCCGGCTAATAATTCATGTTTGAACTCTGAGATTAAGAAAGGCGGGGCGGGGGGGGGGGGATACATAGTTCTAAATGTAATAAATTAATATAATTCCTTTTTTTTTTAAGATTTTATTTATTTATTTGACAGACAGAGATCACAAATAGGCAGAGAGGCAGGCAGAGAGAGAGTAAGGGAAGCAGGTTCCCTGCCGAGCAGAGAGCCCAATGCAGGGTTCGATCCCAGGACCCTGGGATCATGACCTAAGCCAAAGGCAGAGGTTTTAACCCACTGAGCCACCCAGGTACCCCTAAAAATACATTTCTTAACAGCATTGTTCATTCCTTATCCTTCTCTGTGTAACTTGTTCTCTATATTTTAGTTTGGGGGCTTGACAAGGGGGCAGAATTAAGATTTAATAGGTTCTTAAACTAATGAATGACACCTCACTAGGTTTTATAACAAAGGAGGAATAGTTTCCTACTTCAGTCTTCAGATTAATTTAATGACAGAGAGTCTTCTTTCTTAATGTCTACATAGCATGTATGCATTTTATGGAAGGAAGTGTGTATACTGATTTACATTATTATTAGTGAAAAGTACCAGACTGAAGGTGAGATACAACATAGTCATAATTTTAAATACTACCAAAGGGGTACTCTAGAGACTCTAAACTAAAATTCAATTAGTCATTTTACAAAAAGGTGTTTAAAAAAAAAAGCAGTTATAATTATAGTAGATGATAAATGTATTGAGATGTCAATTATGATCCCCAATCTCAGATCTAGGCAGAACATATAGCAAAATGGTCAAATGAGTTTGCTTCATGAGGTCATAAGCATAAGAGAATATCTGACAAAGAAGGTCACAGACACAGATGTATTTGAGATCAAAGAATAATTTCTACTTCTATGTAACATCTCTCATTCTCATTCCAGGCTTCCATGGAATAAAAGATTGAGATGAATTTGACATGGAAAAGACAAAGGAGAGAGAGAGAAAACGTAAAGGGAGCTCCTTCTTGGTAGTATTAATAACATTTAAAATTATATTTGAAATAAATAGGTAAAATCATTTACAAAGGCAAAAGCCATATATTAATAATTATATGATGATCTTCTAATCACATTAAAATTTGAACTGAATATAATGTCCCAGAACTAGGGCATTTGTTTTATTCAGTTAAATTTTTAGCAAGTGAAAGAAAAATTTTGTTTAATCCTCGACCAAAGTATTTTAAAAAACATTATATAAGTTGACAGTTTTGCTTAAATAAAATGAAATAGTATCTTGGGAAATCGAAAAAAATACAGTTTATGTTCACAAAGAACTTATAGTTTAGAGGAAAGAATGACATACACAAAGATGATACTGTAACAGCTACAACTGAAATATGTACAAAATGCAGTAGAAAACATTCAGATATGAGGACAGAAAAAAATATGAGTTCTAAGCCAATCAGAAAAATCTTTCCAACACAGATGCAACTTGAATAGACACAGTAAGGATGGGTAATAATTTGATGAGCTGATAAGTGGGCAGAGAACTGTCTAATCAGAGGGAAAAGAGCATACAAAGGCTCAGAGATGCTCAGAAACCACATTTTCCTTGAATGTTGGGGTGCAGATCCAGAACGATGGAAAAGAGTTTGAGTCCATTTGAGATGTCCTATGATACATCTTTTATTTTAATCTATAACATTTTTAATTATTAGTTTGGTTTTGCCATGGCATCCCTGTGAGCACTGGCTTTATTTTGCTTTATTTTCTGCCACTTTTTATTAATAAATAAGATATATAGAGAAAAGTCCTGAGGTCATAAATATACAGCTCAATGATTTTTCAGTTTGGGCATACCCATGAAAACACCATCCAGACAAGAAATACAGTATTTATTGCCCAAACAGAAGGCCCACCATGCCACATGCCAAGCACTAATAATCCCTCACCCCTGCCACCCCCTCCTGCAAGTAAATAATACCCTGACTTCTAACATCATCAATAGTTTAACCTGTCTTTGAAATTTATATAAATGAAATAGGGTACATATTCTTCTATGTCCGCTTTCTTTCCCTCAATGTGATGTTTGTGACATTCATTCATATCAAAAATGGCAACAGTTCATTTCTGTAATTGCTGTGTAATATTCCCTAAGATGAATGCACCACCATAAATGCATATTCATCCACTGCACTGTTAAGCGATAACCTTGCATTGCTTTCAGTTTGAGCATGTTATGAACACTAGTGCATTCCTGCACATGTCATTTGGAGAACATGTGTACTCAATTCTACGGGGCTTATACCCAAGAATGGATTTACTAGGCCATTAGGTTGTACAAAATGCTTGCACAGATTTATACTCTGACCAAGAGTATATGAGAGTTTCACTTGCTCTGTATTCTTACAAAACCTGAAATTCTGATTTTCATCTTCCTACCGAGTGTGTAGTAGTTTCTCATTGTGAATATAGTTCACATATCCTTGGTGACTGAGTTGAGGAGGTGCTCATATTTTCCTATGATTTTTGGCCATTACCCTAATACTAAATGGCCTAAATTAATTCTTTTGCATTCTATTTTTAATGCACTTAGCAGGCCTTTCAGTCATCATCATTGTCACCTGACAAAGGGAGTGTTGGGGCTAGGGACTGCTGAAGAATATTTTAAACAATTATTGATAGCAAAATGTCTTTAAGAAAGAATTCTCTTCTTTCCTTTTTCTTGTTTCCTACCATCTTTATTCTTCTATTATTCTAGTCTATTTTGTCCACCCAATCTGTCTTCTTCCCTTCTATGTTTCCAGTCCAAAAAGGTCAATAAATAGAAGGCAATTAACAATGTCCAAGTGCTGTCTAGAGAGCTCAATACATCAATAACAAGTTTACATCTGAGACCTAGACTTCTTACTTAAGGGTTGCCAAAGGTTTGAGAGTTTTTGTTTGTTTGTTTGTTTAATAAATGAAACAAGTAAACATGCCTGACTACTTATGTGAAAATAAATGGACCCTTCATAAAATTTTAACAGGATAAATATAAATGTCTCCTTTTTGTTTTAACTTCTGTTATGAACAGTGTTTTTAAAAAAATATCAGAAGCATTGTAAAGAAATTTCAGAAGGAAAGTGGGGAAAAAATGGTATCTATTGTAAAAAGAGAGCAATAAAAGATACACATGGGTGCTTTCTTTCACTCTCCCTAAAGACCAAATAGAAGTCACATTTGGCAAAGTAAAGTAGCCATGACCTTTTCCCTCCTCTGCATGATTAATTACTTAATGTCCTATTAATTGGAAGATGTGGCTGAATTTCAAACACTTTCATTTTCTGTGCGTATCATCCTGTACTCTAACTGGCGATTAAGCTGTTCATCAAAGGTGAGCCAACAAGGTCATCTGAGCAGTATCTCTTCAGCTATTCATTATCCATCTTCAATGGTAATTAACAATGGTAACATTTCCATAAATCAACATCTTTCTGATTATTCTCTGATGATAAACAGTCAAAATGTGTGCATCCCAGCCCACCCCTTTTAATTTTATATTTAAAAAAAAATTCTAAATATACCACAGAGAAAACTCAGGTGAAATATTATAGGAGTTTGTTCATTTAAAATGTATGAAGAAAATAAAATTCTATACCTTTGAAAGATAAATACACACCTATGCACAAAACTAAATGGGTCTGCTGGCAACCCAGGAGACATACATAAGAAGCAAAGGATGTCAGCCACCTAATACCAATTTATTCCTCTGACAAGAAAATTATGGCTCAGTTCAGCTTCTGAGATAACCATTTGCCTACTCAGCCATGGAAGGTGACAATTTAAAACAGAAAGCAGATTTAATTCACCTTACTCTCAAAATACACATTAGAGGGGGGACCAATAAAAACCTGTCAAAGAATATAGTTACTATATTCTTTTCTGGAACCATAATTGGGAAATGTAATATTTAGGCACAGTTTTGTTTACTTTGTGCACTTGTGGTGTACTGTCATTTATTGCTGATGTTTTAAGCTTTTTGGCTCTATACATCAGATTACTTAGTAAATTCAGAAATGCTATTGATAAAACTATCTTCCTTGGTTCACTTGAATTGACATTTTCATCTCCAGTGGCCAGTCTAAAATTGTCATTTCTTTTTTTTTTATAGATTTTATTTATTTATTCAACAGACAGAGATCACAAGTAGGCAGAGAAGCAGGCAGAGAGAGAGAGGGGGAAACAGACTCCCTGCTCAGCAGAGACCCCAATGTGGGGCTCAATCCCAGGACCCTGAGATCATGACCTGAGATGTAGGCAGAGGTTTAACCTACTGAGCCACCGTGCCTCTAAAATTGTCATTTCTAAAGTTCACTCACTATAGAAATGTCTTTCTGAATTTGTAGAAAATTAATTATAAAGTATTTTTAAAAGATCATAATAACACTGAGTGTGGTGCATAAACAATGAATCTTGGAACACTGAAAAAATAAAATTAAATTTAAAAAGATCATAATAAAAGTAATGAAAACATGTGTTAAAACTTAAATTATCAGCAACAGGTAATCAGCTTATCAAATATATATATGATTATGTATAATAATTGCATAATGATTATATATTACTACATGGCATATTAATATATTGTGTTGTTAAATATTATGTTGTATATTATTATATATACATGATTATATATAATGTATAGGTATAATCTGTATTTATTTCTAAATATTAGAAGGAAAATAGTTCATGCTTTGTAATATTATATTTTAGTATTCCTGTTGACATTTTTAATTTTTACAATTTAATAAATTATTGCTAAACATATACATACAGAGTTTGGAATTAACCCCAAATTAATATGTAGAACTGAAGGCACAAATATTAGTCTGATAGTACTAATAAATGATGCATTATAAAATAATATGTCTAGATGGCTACTGTACATTAATGTGTTTTTCACAAGTAAGAGAAAACACAACTCAGACTGGCTTAACCAATAAGATGCATTATTTCACAAAACCAGAAATCAAAGGATATATCAAAGTCTAGATAGAAAATGAATAGGGAACAGCCCTATTTATCTAAAATCTACCCAGAAAAGACCTCTTCCTCCATTTGACAATTTTGTGTCCTGGCTCCCTCTCCTCAGAGCCACTTGTATGCTTGCAAGCAGAGCGACAATGAGATAAGGCTTCTCCCCATCATGGACTATAAACCCTTCCTTTCAGTCTGATTGTACTAAACACATGTCATTTAACTGAATAGGTATTAAGCAAATTGATCTTCCATTTTAGGTTATTTTAAAAGAATTCTGTTTGCTATGCTTTTATGTGTTTTTTTCTTGGTTTTGTTTACATTTTGCCTTTTTATTAAATAGGGGAAAAAAAAAAAAAAAAACAGGGGTGCGTGGGTGGCTTATCCAGCTGGGCTTCTGCCTTCTGAAGCTCATGTCATGATCTCGGGGTCTGGGGATCAAGCTCAGCATCAGGCTCCTGGCTCTTTGGGACACCTGCTCCTCCTGCTCATGTTCTCTCTGTATCTTTCTGTCTCAAATACATAAATAAAAATCTTAAAAAAAAAAAAAAACAAGAACCACAAATACATATATTTTTCCAGTCAGATATAACAAAAACATAATGAGCATTCTTGAAGAATACAGGATTATAGAAAAGTTATTGCAGGAAAGGCAAAGACAAAAATAAGGTTCATAGGTGTGGTCAAGTAGCTTGCCCATTAGTAGTTTACTATAACAAATGACTGTGTTACACCAAAAGTATGAAAATGATACATATTCCAAAGCCATTCCCTCAATACTGGGTAAACAGAATGATTCTCACCTTGAGGCATCTCAGGTGGCAGATAATGAGGTTCTTGGGCACTAACATGTACCCATTCGAAGTCATCATATAGATCCTGGTGGTAATCACAGGCCCCTAGACCATCATCAAAAGTACAGCCACCTAAGAGAAGAGAAAAATTATTGTTATATTCTTTACAGATTTGCTAAAAATTGAGAATGTGCTGGAGAAGGAAAGATTATTTTGAATATGTAAAATGGCACTCAATAATAATTGGTACTCCTGTTTTTGACTATTCCCATTAAATTTTCACACAAAATGAATTTGTATCAGTAGTTTCTGTTTGAATAAGAAACCAGTTTGAGCTTCAGAAGGAAGGCTAAGGCACAGATTTTGAAAGACTAAAAATAGTAAAAGATACTTGTATAGCGAAGCTTTCCTGAAATACGCAAACCACCTGAAATCTAAATAGATTTTAACGACTTTGGTGCAGAGAAGGGGAAAAGTAAAAATTGTCTTTTTTCATGATGCAAGTTCAAAAAGGTGAAGTTAATATTTAAATCTTACCAAACTCCTTGCTTGAAAAGAACACTTTGAAAGAACATTTGAAATAGCAAATGAAACAAATAAAGCTTTAAAGCATCTATAAGTGTTTGAGGTCAGTGATACATTCATTCTTCCATACCTTATTTAGATTACTTTCATATACACTTACGACTTAAAAGGAGGGAAAAAACTAAAACGTAAAACTGATCAGATTTAGTCTGTAATTACTCTCACCATTACCACTTTATTTAATAACCTTTTTTCAAAAAAATAAATGGAGGTAGCCTTTCCTTTTATATCAATCATTTTTCCTGCCCCCCCCCAGGGGTAATTTTATGGCAGAAGTAAAATGATTACTTTTGCTTCTCAGCGTACATATACAGGCACACAAAACTCAACATACTTAGTTTATTCATTTCATGAAAATAAGAACTGGCCTGTATGTCTAATCTTGAAAGAAAATGGATTAGAACTAATGAAAATTCAGCAGTGGGTTTAATGAGAAAAACCAATAACCTGTCTCCTTTCAAATAAGTTATTTGTTTAGTTTCCATGGGGATCTCTGTGAAGAAATTCAGTGAATTCTCTGACCAAACAGCAGACTACAGAGTGTTAAACTTCTGGCCTATAAATTCTTCTCCATGAACAAGGAACCTTTTTTTTTTTTTTTAAAGAAAAGTTTGCAGCTTATATATAAAAAAAAAAATCACTTTCCTCACTAAAGACGGAGATAAGCCAAGAAGGCAAGATCAGATATGTTCAGATGACATTACAGCCTTAATAACCATTTTTGAAAGCAGACCATGTATGTGGGCATCCTTGAATCATTCCTATGACTACATCAATCCTTTAAAATAATCAAACTTCAGTAGCTTGAAAACTTAATAATGTCTTTTAAATATCCTAAAATAGCCTCTTATAAATGCTTTCATGGAAAATGATGTACATCTTAATTTAAAATTAATCAATGGAAAAAAAAGGTTGCTAGGAAATGCATCTTCACATAGCAAGGGAAAAGTTTTTCTCAAGATATAATTTGCTATCATAAGCCCAAAATGACTTACTGCTTTGTAACATAAGCCTTCAGGGCCCCCACTGCCCTTTATAATAGTGTGAGTGGCCTCTGTATATAAATTTGAATTACAGATGGAACCTACATTGGCTCATTTGGAAGACAAATGACCTTAATTGCTGCCCTTCATAGCCATGGTTAATTTTAGACTCCAGGATTCTGACTAGTAATAACCACTGGAAGTATCTGTACAAAAGAAGTGGGTCAACCCTTACTATTTGTTGTTGCACATCACTGCCCTATCAGTCAAGAGTTTTGGAAATAGTTATTAGTCCACTTGACTTGATTGATAAGAAAATTTTCAAAAAGATGACTTTTACTACTGCAGCTTACAATAAATTCTAATCTGAGATGTATCATATATCTGTTTGCAGCACATAGGGCATATCAATAAATCTCCCATAAAACATTTTTTAAAATCTTTTTGTATTTTATATTTCAAGGGTAAATACTTACACCGTATACTGAACTAGATGACAGGAAATTTAAAAAACAAAAAACAAAACAAAACAAAAAAAACCTGCTCCTGGCCTGATGAATGCATAGTGGCACAGCATAGACACATGCACCTGCGCGCGCAAACACACACATACACACAATGTGTTACGAAGGAAAATGACAGTATGACCAAAGTCAAAGAGAACACAAATGAACTGGCTACCTACACCAGGGAGGGTTAGAGAAAGCTGCATGTCCTTAGGCCTATTAAGACCAGTAAAGATAAAGCTGGGCCAGAATGGCAATGGGACCAAAATTAAAGAAAACGCAAAAGAAAAGGCATGCAACTCTAAAGAAACATGGGACTTTGGGGATTTCAAATATCCTCAAAAATTTCTGTATTATGAAAATGAAGAAAAGTATGTAGGGGACAGTCAGAAATACAACTAAATATGAAAGATTTTAGATATAAAATGCTTAGATTTTAATCTGTAGTTGTACTGAAGACATCAGAGGATTTTATCCAGGAGTAGGAAAAAATTCAAGCCCTGCTAAAAATAACAGCAACAACAATAATAGTAGTAACAACTCTAATTGTCACGCATAGCTTAAAGAGAAATGGAGGAAAATGGAAGTAGAATGTTTGGCTCAACCTTACAACAGATAACACGTAACAGATAACACAAGAAAATACACCCTGAGGTAATCCCATTATATACAAGCCCTGTTTACCATTTAAGGCTCACTAGAAAGTCTTATAACACAGTCTTCTACTACATTGTCTTCTCTACACATGTTTCTGAGTTCAACACACCTTCAGACACAGCATTAAAATCTACTTAAAGGAGAAGCATCTTAGCAAGATTCTAATTCATAAAAACATAGCTAATGAACTTAACATTTCTCTGAGCTAGACAGCACAACAAAAAGAGGCAAGATATTAAAGAACTTTTAGGTAGAGGGGATGAAAAATCAAGGAAGCAGCCTACATTTCAGTTGTATTTGCCACCAGTAAGACCAAAATGAGTATCTGCAAATCATGTCAGAGAAACCACAATCCCAAATTCCTTGACCCTTGGAGGAAAATCACTTCTGAAGAGCCATTTCACAGATTGCTAATTCCTCCCTACCAATCAAACATCTAACTACAGCTGCAATGGTCAGCTTCCTCTATCTCAATCCTTAATGGGGCTTTGCAAATTGTTCACCTAAAGATAAAAATCAAGCTAATTTGGATTTGCCTGAATTTCTTTCCATTCCTAAAATGCTCACTGAAAGGACTGGTACTAAGAAACATCAGTATCTGGGGCGCCTGGGTGGCTCAGTGGGTTAAAACCTCTGCCTTCGGCTCAGGTCATGATGCCAGGGTCCTGGGACCCAGCCTCACATCCAGCTCTCTGCTCAGCAGGGAGCCTGCTTCCTCCTCTCCTCCTCTCTCTCTGACTGCCTCTCTGCCTACTTGTGATCTCTGTCTGTCAAATAAATAAATAAAATCTTTAAAAAAAAAAAAAAGAAAGAAAGAAAGAAAGAAACATCAGTATCCCAACCCCAAAACGATGTTGCCTAAACATTCATTCAGCATTTAAACTCTTGACTCTTTATTTAAACAGATGGTGACAGACTTGATGAAAGAAAGAATACTAAACTCAGTCTTCTCTGATGTCAAACTTTTCAGTAAAAACTAGTGTTGGGGTTAATTTAGAACAAAGTTAAATTGGAGAAAAATAATTTCAAAAAATTAAAAATAAGTAAATTAAATTTAAAAAAATAAAATTTAAATAGAGAAAAATAAAAAGTCAATAGAGCCCCGGACAGCTCTGAGCATTTTGTAAAGGGCGTTCTTTTTAAAGATACTGTACTAGGGGCTCTGGGATGGCTCAGGGTCCGTTAACCAACTCCTGATTTGGACTTAGGTCATACTATCAGGGTCCCATGATTAAATCCTGCCCCCAGGCTTCTTGCCCAGTGGGGAGTCTGCTTGAGGACTTTCCATCCCAATTCCTCTGCCCCTCCTCCCACTGACCTGTGCCTGGGCTCCCTCTCTTGCTCCCTCATTCTCTCTCACACAAATAAATCTTTAAAAATAAATAAATAAATAAATAAAAGAGATTGTACTAGGATATTTCACATTCTCCCCCTCCCGAGCACTTGCGTCCAGTCTTAATTTCCTGACTAAATAGAATAGCAAGAAACATATGAAATTTTCTTTCATGGTTCTTTACTATATATAAAGAACAAACTTCATTTAGTTTAAGACACAGATTATTTTTCTTTTTATTTTCTTAAATAGTTTAGAATAACAAGGTTTTAAAAAGAGAAACTCTTGGACAAAATATGTTGGCAAACACAATATCCTTAGCACAGCTGTTAATGGTCTTCAAAAATGGACACAATCTTTTCCAATAGTGAATTAAGCTGTAATGCAAATTCGCTCATGTAAGTGATCATCAACTCTGTAATGATCCTTCTTCCATTAAGAACAAAAAGAAAGATTGACACATGTTACATTAGGACACATGGAATACTGAATTAAACTAACTTTAAATAGATCATCTTTATCTATGCTAATAAGAAACCATAATATAAGTTTACTGATATAATCCCCAAAATTCATTACAAAGAGGCCAATACACTTCACAAAAAAAATTCAGAAGAACAGAAAAGGAACTTATTACTAAATATCTTAAATGTTAATTCTACGTATAATCTGAGTCAATACAGTCTATTCCCAGAAAAAAAGATTATTGGAAAAAGGGTAAAAATTAATGCTTTTATATAAAGTTCTTATTTCTTCTGAAATCTACTGGGTTATCTTAATGGCTTTTTTGTTGTTTTTCTTACAATTCTGGGACTACTGAAGTTACAAAATAAAAATTAACAATGCCATGAGCAATGTTTAGGTAGTTTACATCTGCTCTAAAAATAAGCAACATTTTTTTTCTCGATTTAAGTACTGAAGTTCAAGTAAGAAAAAAAATCCAAATAGATGCAAAGTACAAATACCTTTGAGAGCATAAATATGAGTCACTTGTCATAATACATTGCTCTGATTCAATACTAAAGAGGATCTACTGAAGAAAAATTAGAAAATTCATGTAAAAGAGTTGCTTAAAAGATAATCACTTCAGACTAAAAAAAAAAAAAAAAAAAGAAAGAAAAAAGAAAAGTCTTTTACCCTGCTAGTAACTAATTAGTATGTGAAAATATTATTTGAGCCTAGTTCCTTCATAAAGGAAAAGAACTTGAAACACATTTGTGGAAATCCAAACCCATCATTTATTGATAGATGCAAATGATTCTTAATGATCAGAGAAGAGCTCATTTCAAACACACCCCTAAATTATCTAATTGTTCATCCCTAAAGTTCCATTTCTAGCCAAGAATATATGTTTAATATATATAATCCAAAACTACTTAGCTTGTAAGACTTCTATTCCAACTGTCTGTGATTCAAAGCAAATCTGACTGAGTAATCTCCCTTTAATAAGACTGAATTAGCCAGAATAGAATAATAAACCCAAATTCACTGCCCTCCATCTTTGCAGAGGCAATATTAAAATCTCCTAAATTTCAATGGATAAAACTTAAGGAATTTCAGGGTGCCTGGGTGGCTCAATCAGTTGCTCAAGCAATGGTCTCAGGATCCTGGGATCAAGCCCTACATCGAGCTCCCTGCTCAGCAGGGAGTCTGCTTCACCCTCTCCCTCTGCTGCTACCCTTGCTTGTGCTGTCTCTATGTCATAAAAATAAATAAAATCTTTAAAAAGGAAAAAAAAAAACTTGAGGAATTTCAAGGAACTGACACACACACCACTTCGGTGGTAGGAGAGAGACAGTTTTGAGACACAGCAAGAAGTGAAGGTTCAACACATACATAGCTTTGCTATTTTACTTCTATGAGCTTTAATCTCCATTCCAGTATAATCAAGACAATAATAGCTACAGTACAGTTAATTGTGTGAGTATTAACGATAATGCATGTAAAGTCCCTAACACTCAGCAAGTTTTCTGTTAACAGTAGCCTTCTTTTCTCATGTCTCATTCTTGACAGTTTATTATCTATATATGCTGTACAGATGCAAACCTATGCACATATCTAAGTACTAAAGCCTAAACGAGAAACTTAAAATTTCCATATAATTTACTCAAAAAGTTGAAAGCATTTCCGTAAAGGCAGTATTACCATATTACCATCATCAGATATGCTTTCACTTAGGAAATACCTTCCTTTAGATCAGGGGTCAGCAAATATTATCTGTAAAAAACAAGTTAATAAATATTTTCAGTTTTGCAGGCCTTACCATTTCTTTTTTGTTTTCTTTTTCTTTTTAAAGATTTTATTAACTTGAGGCACCTGGGTGGTTCAGTGAGTTAAGCCTCTGTTTTACACTCAGATCATGGTCTCAGGGTCTTGGGATCCAGCTCCGCATCAGGCTCTCTGCTCAGCAAGGAGCCTGCTTCCCCTTCCCCCTCTGCCCACCTCTCTGCCTACTTGTGATCTCTCTTTCTGTCAAACAAATAAATAAGATCTTAAAAGAGAGAGAGAGAGAGAGATTTTTCTTAATTTATTTGAGACAGAGATAGCATAAACAGGGGGAGGGGTAAAGGGAGAGGAAGAAGCAGACTCCCCACTCAGCAGGGAGCCCACAGTGATGCTGGATCCCAGGGCCCCAAGATCATGACCTGAGCCAAAGCCAGATGCTTAACCAACTGGACCACTCAGGCACACCCAGGCCATACCATTTCTGTCACAACTGTATGTCACTGAAGCAAGAAAGCAGCCACTGAGAATACCCACCAAATGGATATGGTGGTATTCAAATTATAATTCTATTTACAAAAATGGGTGGCAAAATGGATTTGGCTTCTGTGTCATAGTTCAGCAACCCCTGGTTTAGACCATTTGATCATAAGCTGCTGCTTCTTTTTTTTTTTTTTTCTATTTTGATATTTATTTATTTATCTGAAAGAGAGAGACAGAGATAGGGACAAAGAGAGCACATGCAGGAGGAAAGGGAGAAGTAAGCTCCTCACTGAGCCACCAGGAGCCTAGTGTGGGGCTTGATCCTGTGACCCTGGGATCAGGACCTGAGCCGAAGGCAGATGCTTAACCAACTGAGCCACCCAGGTGCCCAAAGTATTCTTGAAAATTATATGTAATATATAGTCTGGTTAAAAGCTTAGAACCAAGGGTCTTTCATTTCTGCATCACCTCTACAGGACTGAATTTTTTTCCCCATATATCAAGACAAGCAGCAGTGGTCCACAGCCAGGAACTGAACTGATTGAGTTTGAATGACAGAATTACATCTGAAACCAAATCAGATTATATGGCTGGGCAGAGATTCAAGTCAGAAAGTGAGAATATGGAAATGCCAAAGAAACTCTCAAAGTCCTCTAGTCTGGGTTCCAAACTTTTAAGATACAAAGGGAAATAAATATATTTTATATCATGATTCAGTTTCTACATGCATATAGACATGCAAATATTTATATGCATAGTATGTGTGAACAATCACACTCTTTCAATCATTCATTATCTCATTCTATGGATCACTAATCCAGTGCTCTTTCTATAAATGAAATAAAATGAAGAGTAGTTGTATGAATCAGGGGAGTAGACAGATATGGAAAAAAAAAAAAAAGACTACCAATCCTTTGTCTCAAATACATGTGAATACCTGTCCACTATGGGAGGGGACCCAGAAGATAGGTGTGTGCAGTCCAAGTTTCCATACCTAATTTCCAGGGCTCAAGATGAAGTCCAAAAATAAGCCTCTCACAGACATGTGCAGCCTGGCAATATGTGACCATCCAACTTCATTATGGAGCTAATGGATGATTACGTGCCAAACAGCCATAGAAATGATATCACGCGTGAAAAGAGGTTTATTCAAATATAAGAGGAATGTATTAATGAAAGGCACCTCATAGTAGAAAAAAATTAAAATTGCTCAGTCACAAATCAAGAAACTATCAGAGCCAAGATCTGAACCCGGGCACTGTGGGTTCTTTACTCTTAACCTCCCCACATTAAATGGCTCCTCAAAATCAGGGGAGATCAGGTATTTTCTGAATCACCCAGTACAGCTCCTTCCGCTGGTCAAATCCCCTGGTGTTACTCAACACAGAGCACATTACCTATCCCACCCATATGACTCCATCATTTGAACATAAAACATAGGGAACTTCAAACCACATCCCATATCGACGTCTCTTGAAGCCACCGACAGGAAAGGGTCTTTATTGGATAGAGCTGTAAAAGCCTAGCTGATCAACCAGTAACTTTGGCAAAGAATTTCATTGAAACAGGGTCACTTCGGGCTGAGAATTCGTATGCTCACGACACTGTCCTATCCTCCTTGCTTAACAGCCTTTGCTTCTCACCTCATCTCCCCCAAAACAGGTGTAAATAAGAAGCTTTTCTATCTTTGAAAACATTAAAATAAAGTAAAAGCAATTTGTTCTGGAAATTTTTACAGGAGCCTTAACATTAATCCTACTTTTAAAAGCCAGGTGTTTTACCCAAGATCATTAGTGTATTTACACAAATATCTCTTCCTACTTTTTATCCTTGTATCGATCCCAGTAAAATCTCATCTTTTTTGCTTAGCGTTAGATACACAATCTAGACAAACCCATTGAACAAAGTAATGGAGAGTAAATGTACTGAAAAATAAAATTCCCAATGGAAGCCATATTTACATTTCAGTAAAATTGGAAAACCATCCAAGCTCACACTTAAACATGTCTTTGTTTTGTTTTGTTTCTCATGAAGGGATTGCTGGTGGGTTCTACTTCCTGGCTTATTTCAGCCCTTACTCCTGACTCAGCTCAAGCATGATGGGAAACAGACCATTTTTCATTTATGAAGGGAGTTCTGTGAAATGCTGAAGTCATGTAAAACGAAATTCCACAACCCACCCTCCTAGAGGAAGGGTAAAGATCTGCTTTGAGGCTCTGAATTTAAAGATTTACATCAGACTGGCAAAGGAATCTTAAATACAGCCAAGCACATTTTAAGAAGGTCAACAATTCCATTTTGTAAGACTGTGAAATACACTTCAAGGAAATGATAATCAACTAATTTAGGGAAATAATTAAAATGCATCCCAAAGTAAAAAAAAATAAAAATTCATTAACATGAAGCCCCTTTCTTATCAAAATGATTCTAGACTTGGTGTAATATATCAGGCATACAGGTCAATGTTTGGGTTTCCATAGTTTTTATTGATCTGTTTGAGTGGGGAACGAGTACAGCAACGGGAAGAAGCAGACTCGCACTGAGCATGCGCCCTATAAAGAGCTGGATCTCAGGACTCTGAAATCATGATCATTTGGCTCATGACCTGAGCCAAAATCAAGTGTCAGATGCTTACCTGACCGAGCCACCCAGGCACCTCAAGTTTTCCATAGTTTCTAAAACACGTTCTTAAAAGAAAAATTACGTTTCTTTCTGCCATTATCTTTATTTAGATAAAGAAAGTTGGATATCGTTATTTCAGTCTGTATATACACTGCTGATACTGGCTGCGTTAACCACTTCCTCTCATTCTAAGCATCATTTATACAGTGTTTGGCATCTTGCCAGGTCCACAGCAAACAAGCCACTCCTACAAACCACAAGTAAATCATTCCATTAATATTGAGTGATGCCAGAAACCATATTGTCAGGAATTTCTGTCCTGTTCCTCATAAAGTAAGCATTCCAGGCTTTAACCAAAATTCTTTTACTACAACTTTTGGTACAACTTTTACTACAGTCTTTTATCAACTTCTGACCAAACCAGTGCAGCAGCCTGAGTCAAAATAGCTTCCTCTTCTCAAGGTTCCTTTCTCAGCTGAGTGCCCACAGTTACCAGTCAGAGGAATTGCCACGAAAAATAAAGATTTCCCAAGTAGCAAAAAACACTGCTACTCACGGATATTTAAGTGACATGTTAAGTCAAGTCAATGGCCATTCTGACCTAACAGAGAATGTCTTTTTTTTTTTTTTTTAAAGATCTCATCAATTCATTTAAGATGGGAGAGGAAGAAGCAGACCCCTTACTGAGCAAGAGGCCCAATGGTGAGTCTTGATTCCAGGACCCTAGGATCATGACCTGAGCTGCAGGCAGACATTTAACCGACTGAGCCACCCAGGTGGCCCAATAGAGAGAGTCTTAATTGGGAAAATATTGAGTAAGGTTTTATACAGGGCCTCATCAAGATTCAGACCTGCCTATATCTTCATTTTCTCATCTCTATACCAACTAAAAAAACACCCAATTTGGCTTTACTTTCCCATCTCTACTTCCACCTACTACATAAGAATGCTGTGCCAATTAATTTGAAAAATCTCTCCACAATATCCTGTGGCATTAAAGCTAAATGCTATACACATCTAAGGTATCATTAAGTTAGAATTTTAGTTAGCAAAACATGTAGGTGAAAGCTCTATTCTTGTTTTACACTTACATGAAATTTTTAGAGTAATATGGCCAATAATTTGGAGAATTAGAAGAGGGAAGATGAGCTTACAACAATATCCCATCATTCATGGGCTATTGTGAAAAGATAAAGCAGATGTATGGTAACAGACTCAGCTGTATGTCAGAAACTCGTGCTACTCCCCAGTAGAACTTCTAAAATATAAACTACCACAATCTAACCACTCCTATGTAACAAAAATATTTTAAAGATGTTGACTCTGCCTATATTAGAATTTCAAATGAAACTCAAAAATATTAAAAAGTGCTTCAGTGCAGAAAAGAAGTCTGAGCATAGAAGAGTAATTTAATAGAGATAAGAAGTTAACTTTCTTTTGTTGCAAATTCCATGCAGATCAGAGCAGTAGATATAATATCTACAGATCTGCAATAGCCTTATCTCATCATGTTTAGATTGGCTGAAGCTTTATATCCCATTTATTTAACATTCTTATTTTAATTTTCCCTTCAGTTCTTGCTCTAAAACATAATGACTGACTTTAAATCTATCCAACTGTACAGTTTACTGATGAAAGGCAAACACATTTCTTCAAAAGGAAACATAAAAACCTGGAAATTTCTAATTCCAAATATGAGGGGTTGAGAAGCTGGCAAATAAGATTTGAATAACAGATTAAAAGCGGTAGCACGTGAGGACAGGGTGTGAAGTCTGGGATCTGCCCTGCAGAGTAGGACAGCCTTCCTGTCTCACTGTTCACCTCAAACTAGAGCTTCTATTTTGGAATTTTCAACTCTCTAAAAACAGACAAAATAAAAGGCATTATTACAACATGGAGCTGACAAGGCCATCCTAGCAAATAATTAGTAAAAACAAATTACCCCTAATTAATGTCCCAATAAACTTAAGCAAAGCCTGTCATGCTTACTATTCAAATTCGAGTAAAGGCAAATTCCAATAAAATGAGCAATTTTTTGGCCATAGCATTTGCAAAATGTCAAAGGGCTGATAATATCTAGTATTGATAGTACATAGAGTAACAATAGGAAGGGCAAAAGGCACTTTGGTTTTATATACCAAAGTTGTTAATCACTTACTTTCTAAACCAGCAATTATACTTCTAGAAACTTACCCTACATAAATGTTCACATATGTGCAGTCGTGAGTCCTACAAATACAACCCAGGACTACCAACTCCCCTGAAAGCCAAGACAAGTTATTTATGGGGCTCTCATGATACCCAAAGACAACAAGACTACCTCCAAGCCTGAAGGGCACTTCCAGCAATAGTGCTAGCAAATAAAATCCCAAACTTCAAGCTAATGAACACTAGGAAGGTATTATAAAAGTTATTTTACACAGGGAACCTAAATATTCAACATTATCAACTAGCTAAGATAAAAACAAGCAAACTTTAATAAGCAATATAGAATTCAGCAATTATCTGACAAATGTTGACAGAGTCAATTAAAATATCTTAAGATATTAGGCAAAGAAATGTTGACTCAAGTGCACAAATGGAAAGAAGAAGGTGTCATAGGAGATCGATGATGTAAAAGTATCCCTCCCCAGCTACCAGTTTTCACCTGGCTATTTAAGCACATTGGGAAAAACAAACACAGGGAAACCACTTACCAGAAGTAACATTTTATGATAAACCATCCAAGATAAGATTGATTACAGCAATAGCATTGTAAGTCAGCCAAAAATAAAATTATCTGAAAGAATGGCTTTGAGTATAACTTCCTAGTATTTTCCTGACATCTAATAGCATAACTTAGCTCCTTTTCACTTATCACTTCAGCAACTTCAGGCCTCATCTGAAAGTACAACCAGAATGCAAAACAGATTAGGGTATAACAGAGAGCTAAACATGTCAAAAGCATTTCTGATGTTACTTTATCTGCAAAGGATAAGTTTATAACTTTGTCAGAAATATGTACATATTTCCACACGAAATGCTTGGACCATGATTGGGACTATCTAGCTACTACTCGTAACTTTATTTAATTCAAAAATTTTCTAATAATCTAGTAAACCTAATGAAATAAATAGCAGAGTAAGCTGCTAAAATAAAAATCTATTCCTAGAAACAGCATTTCCAATTTGTGAAATACAATAAAAATCAACTAGAGAAATCACATGATACATTTATTAGGGGAAACAGAAAAATATCCTCCAATTCAAGTACCTTCCTAAGTCCTCTTATCTCTCAAGTTCATGTTTATTTTATTTTAGTCCATAATTGGGATGTTAACATAACTTTTATTTAGATCAATATGATGCACAAAAAAGTAGGGCCAGAGGAACCAGAGCTTGAAAATCATAGTAGAGAGCAACAATCAGCTGACATTCCTGATAGTTGTATTTGACTAAGATTCTTTCAGGAGACAGTCTATAGAATAGGCAATAATAGAAAGAAGGACTCCTGGGTTAGAAAAAATAGGTGATAGAGATCTGGAGCAATGAAAGCATCTCTTGGGGAAGGAACAGAATGGGGGATAATAGAGTGCTGGGCTAAAGACTAAGAGATTAAAGAGTGCTCGAGTTTGGAAGGTGAGGGATCAGAGACCACTGAGGTAAGGCCTCAATGGACAGAAGAGAGGAGTTTGTGACCTACTCAATCTAAATAGCAAAGCCATAATCCAGGTATAACTCGCAGACCACTCATGATACCATGAATTGTGTGAAGTTAAGAATTTTAAGAACTGCCTATATATACATACACAGCAGGATTTCAGATAAGTAAGAGGCATTCGGATTCTTGCTCAAGGGATTTTAACCTCCAGCCTGGTGAGGACTGTCCACATCCAAAAGGAAATGTGTGAGGTTGGAAAGCTTCTTCCTGCTGTGATCAGATGTACAAGCAAGTACCCCCCCTACAAAAGGAGAATCACCCATTTATAGGATTCTGCAGTCCACCTCCACTCCTCCCCTTGATAATCCATAAAAGCAATTGGCTATGTTTCACATTAGGATTTGTTTTTCATGTATTTGAGGCATCTTGTAAAAACAGAAAAAAAGACTTCTTTTTACTGTGGAAATACTGGCAATAACAGGGTCACATGTTCAAGAAAAATTATTTCTACCAAAACATCAAAAGGCATTAAAAGTTAGTGACCAGTCACGTGGCCTCACTCCAAGATGCAGCAATGTCTACAAAATACAGCCTTGAACGAGGGTATCTGTGATTTCTTTAAGACAACAAAAGCTCAATGAATGAAAGGCTATCAAATCTGACTCAGTGGCATTAATTACATCTCCAAGGGTGAAGTGAGAATTGTGTGAGTCAAAGAATAAAATTTTATAGTACTATAAAACACTGGTCTAGAAGTCACAAGGGAAGGGAACTGCAGGGTAAGTAATTGAAGGCAGGAGAGTTGACTTCCTGCCCAATCACTAACTTGGCTGAGCCTTTAGTGGTAAAACTTTCTTCCCAGCCTTAAATTTATATTCACAGTAACAACCACAGCCTCCAAAAGAAAATCAAATGAACACTCTCCTCTTCTTAAACATTTAAGATACAATGTAAATCTCTCCAAGGATCCAGGGTGCCAGGCATATCATACCTTCTCCAAATCTCAATGTTACCATGGAGAAAAGTCAGATCTAAACCAGTCAACATTATTGCACACATTATACACCAGAACATACAAATAAGTGTTTTCATTCAGAAAAGGGAAAAGGAGATTTTTAAAGTTTCCATTCCTAAACTGAAAGCAGTTTTACCTCAACTGTAGGATCAGATCTATTCTTTACATATGGACAGCTTCAAGTGATATAAGTAACAGCAAATTACAATATGCATCATTTGGTATGCAGTTTTGCAATTGCAATCTTTAGATGAATTGGAATTCACAAACAAGATTCAGACAGGCTTTATGAATCTCAAAGGGGATTAATGAAAATATCTGGCCAGAATACAAAGTATAGCAACAACAGTTATTATTAACATACAAAAATATTTAACACAGTTGACAGCATATTAAACTAGATAAACATTAGTATTTTTTTCAATTTAAAAATCATATATATATGCTCACCGACCAAAGATAACCAGTGTTAACATTTTCATGTGCATTTCTTACTAGGTTTTCCAACATTACATTTTCTGCTTATTGACAATATTTAGGAAAGCCACTCACTTTTTTTTTTTTTCCTAATTTAGCATACCCAAACATTTTGCAAATGCTCTCATTGCAAATGTTACTAGTTGATATTACTGGGACTTCTAAATAGAAACTCCTATTGTCTAAATAATGCTAAGTTTGTTCTCCTTTGTATGATTATTTAAATCCACAGGAATCTCTAAGCTAATATTAATAATGGTGATACTGAACAGATATTAATTGATTAATGCTCCTCCTACTAGCTGGAGCATGACCTTTTCAGTAGGTTAGTATCTCTCTCCACTCATCTTCGGTGCTACTTCTGATCAGGTGGGTATTCTTGAGGCACCAGGCAGGACAAGTGATAAAGGCTGTGGCAGTGTCGGAGGTGGGAAGAGAAAGTGCTGTCGTAACAGCACAGGAGGAAGCCACAGCAGCTGTAGCAGCTAATGCTGACCAAGCGGCCACCATGTACCGGGACCTGCTCTGAGGACTTCACGAGAAGTCCTAATTCATCTTACCCTCACACCAAAACCTAAAAAGGTGTCCCGATTAGTACGTCCATTTTAGAGATGAAGAACCTAAGGTAGGCTTAGTTTACCTGTGATTTGTTCAAGTCACACTGCTGGTAAGGCACCAATCCAGGATCCAAATCCAAGGAAGGTGGACATTTCTGAACTTCCTTCAAATGGATGAAAGGAAGCACTTCAAAGGGAAGAGCAGCATCAAACTCAAGGAGAAAGCCAACAGGCAAACCGGGTATTACCAAATCAAAAATGCAGACTGGACAAGCAGTCACAAACCGCAGGCCAGATACCATCACCACGGCCTACAAATACTGGATTAACACAAGATGTTTTTGCACAAACTATGGCAAATCACAAGAGCTCCCTCAGGAGAAGCAGATTTCATGCTCCAAACCCTCCCACATAGTCAAGTAATGGCTTCTTCTTGGTTCAAGCCAGCAATTTTTTTTTTTAAGATTTTTATTTATCTATTTGACAGACAGAGATCAGAAGTAGCCAGAAAGGCAGGCAGAGAGAGAAGGGGAAGCAGGCTCCCTGCGCAGGGAGCCTGATGTGGGGCTTGATCCCAGGACCCTAAGATCATGACCTGAGCCGAAGGCAGAGGCTTAACCCACTGAGCACCCAGGCACCCCAAGGCAGCAAATTTTAAATAAGCAATTGGCACTGGCCTCTTCCACTCCATTGTCCCTGTTCCTTCTCTTGGAGAGAGGAAGGATGCCTAGCCTCATTTCAGCAGCTGTGACTCAGCTGTCCACTCTACAAGCCCACACCAAGAATGTGGACATCCTTTCAGAGATGCCATTTACAGGCAAGAAATTGTTGGGAGAGCAAGGATACCCGCCTGTTTCAGTTTGCAACTCTTTTGTGTAATAAATATCCTTAAGCCAGCTTACCTCAGCATCTACAACCCCTACATTTCTTCAGTTCTTTACTAGAACTAGCTATTTGAAGACGAGGACTATATTTAAGCCCGCCTACATACTGCTAAAGCAGGGCAAGGCAGTGACCTTCTAACCTGACTCCTGATAGAGTTCAAAGCAATCCCATATAGAAGGAGAAACACAATATCAAGAGTATCTGCCAAGTGTCCATCTGCATGAAGTGCTGCTCACTCACTGCATAAAAGGAACTTTCATATGTCCCGTCCCTCAAGAAGTCCACCTTAGTTTTGTTTCTTTGTTCGTTTTTAGGAAAATGCCAGGCTCCGTTTGTTCTGAATGTTCATTTACTTAAAAAGTGAAGTTATTTGAAAATGTGAAGAGTTGCAAAAGATCCTGAAGCCCATTGAGTACAATTCTCCACCCAGTACAGGAATGTCTTCTAGCATTTCAGGACAGATGGCCTCACAGCATCTGCTTGGATATTTGCACACCCTTCATGGTAAGGCAGGACCTCTGGGGTATCAATGGTATTCCCCCATGATGGCTTTGAAATCCCTTGACCACTGGCATTACAATCGCATAACATTTGTAATGACATCTTCAAAGACTACATCCTATAGAGTGTCGTACAACTATTAGACTTCAAAACTGGAAAGGACTCTAGGGATCATTTAAGCCCAGGTCACTTTTTATTTAATCTAGACCACAGCCTAGGTTCAGTGAGCCTATAGGTACACATAGGTGCAGCTTAACCTCTAACATTCACTATACAAGGATCACCCTCCCATTCTGAGCCAATCTCTCAAAACAAAGCCTCATTTCTTTTTTTTTTCCCTTTCTTTTCCTTTTCCTTTTTTTTGGGGGGGGGGGGGTGAGAATTCACAGGGTCTCACCAGGACAGTTTGGCTTATAATCTGTTTTAGCTGGAGCCCAGGCAGGTGGGACTTCACAAAGAGATAATTCCTCCCAAGTGCCAACTCTCTCAAAGTTCAAGGGCAGGAAGTCATTTGCATCCCAGATGGGAGGAAGAGAAGCATTGGGCTGGCCCCAGACTGCAGAAGCCCTGGTTTGGGGCAGTGGGCACACAGACACTGGCCCCCTTAGCCCTGAAGGGTGCTAATTCTTCCTTCTACTGAGGAATAATGACCAGGTAGGCAGTTGGGGTGAGAGGAATTTGGGACTCTCGGCAGGCCCATATACAAGTATACAATCTCTCCTTTGGCAAACACACGGACACAGACACACACACAGACACACACACTCACATACCCTTCTCCTTGCTCCTACTTCCCTTTATTTTCCCCATAAGGGTCTGTTTCACAAAGCTTCATTTCTATTGACTTTTTCTTATTCAAAGTGAAATCCATTTGTAACTTTTCTCTTTCCATCCTATGTAATTGACAAGGAAATGGCAGGGACTGCATCAGAAGCACACGGTCTAGATTAGGTAAATGGTCCTAAATCCGGTAATTTCAGTTTTTCTCTGATAAAATTTCTTTAATTTCTGCTCACTTGCTCACATGATTCAAGGGTCAACACAACCTGGTTGAGCTATTCTCTGCATGTTACCTTCCAAATCTCCTTCCTAGCAACCTCAGAATTCTCTGATGCCAAGGCTGCTATGTGAAAAATAAAAAGGAAAAGAGACTTTTCTTTAAGAAATAATTGTATTTGCTCTTAAGAAAATTCTGGATGAGGCATCATACATGAATTTGTGCTTCATGTCCAAGGCCATAAGACAATTACCACAATTAAAGAAAGCTTTTCTTTTTAAAGAACAATGGTTTATTATTTTAATAAGCACAGAAGAGCTGTATTCATATTTCAGTCATGAAAAAGGTGCCATTTGAGACATAAACTGAGAAGTTTAAAAAAATCCTTTTTTTTTTTCCACCTATCACTCTCATAAACCACTTTGGCAAAGATGACTCTTGAGGATAATTTCCATTTGTCAAGTCCCCTTCTCTTCTGAAAAGGACAGACTTGAGCTAAGGAGCAGTATCTGAAACCAAGAGGCCACCGACAGGCCTTACAAAAGAGAAAGCCATGAAAAAAGGACCTTAATCCAATAATTGTTACAATTACAATTACATTAAGTCCCCATCTATAAAAGACTCTTAGTGTTTATTTGTTCAATCACAGTAGCCTATGTGAATATAGCAAGATCCATGGCACAAAGGAAGGTTTGAATAAAAACTGCTGAAATAATTGAAATTATAAAATGAAAAAAGTCATTCTTCTACATGATTTAAAAAAAAAAACTTGGTTGTATTAAAAATTTGTGATGGTTAGGATTAAATACTTGGGGCTAATAATATCTTTGCAGGTAATATCAGAGCTTAATCAATCTAGTTACCAATAAAGAATTCAATTCAATAAGCATTTATTGAAGAACCTGTAATACTGGTACTATACTAGATATTGAGAATACACGGACAAAAAAAGTGCCTGACATAAAGGGGGCTACAGATATGTAAGTAAAATTATTATAATATGAAAAATATACATCACATGTATAGCAATAGGACAATAAATGATCAATAAGCACTATACTCAGGTAGGCAATCAAGAAAAACTTCTCTGTAATGGACATATTGAACTAAGTTCTGAAGGAAGAATGAAGACCAAAGAAAACAGTACAAAAACAGGGGTGACCAAAATTGGATTAACTTTGTTTTATGGCAGTATTAGGTTCAAGAGAGGGATGCTAAGAGAAGATCTGGAGAGATATACAATACTCAGTAATACCTGGCTTTGTGTGTCATGCCGAAGATCATGGACTAACCTTTGTAAGTAAGGGACACAAGAGAAATTTGTTTTAAAACAGACCGCACTGACAAGAGTACAATGAACCAGCTGTAGAGGGTCCCACACAAGAAAGACAAGATTTAAAGAAGTGAATGCAACAGTCTGGGTGAGACTATACTGTTAGTATAATGGTAAAGAGATGTTTCCTTTTTTGTAAGTGCTGGGGAAAACCACATAGGAGCGCCTGCGTGTCTCAGTCAGTTAAAGTGTCCTATTCCTGATTTGAGCTCAAGTCATGAACTCCAAGTCATGAGATCAAGTCCTGTGTCAGTTTCTGTGATGGGCATGGAGCCTGCTTGAAAGTCTTTCTCCTCCCTCCCTTTGCCCTTCCCCCTTTAGAAAAAAAGAAAAACATGTAAAACTATAAATTGAAAATTAAAATTGTTTACAAAATTGTTTACAAAAGGCTTTCCTTTAAAGTTAAAATCAAAGGAGAAGACACTGATACACAAACACATTTTAAAGCAAATGAGAATTCCCTATCATTCAGTGGATATTTACTAACCAAAGACAAATCATATAGAAGCAGAAAATATTATCTAAGATTCATATCTTCCCTTGTTTTTAATAGTACTCTGGCACGCAAAATAAAAATAATTATTTCTTTTTCCCTTAGGATAATGTTCTACATTTGCAGAATATGAACTAGTTAGGCTTAATATATGGTCCAGAATTAAGGATATGTGGTATGTGTAAGGGTTAAGAGGGCCTAGGAGTTAAAACAGTAAGATAAGATGAGCCATTATAGTCATAAATAGGAAAAAAACAGAAAGTTAACTCTAACTTCAGAATTGCTCTATGAATAACAGAATTCTTCTTGAACCATACACAATGATAGGCCATTAAATATCAGCACCTCCAACAAGAAGATTATATATTATTTATACATAGAAAAAAAATAATGGTTAATAACACAAATTCAAAAAACAATACTGTTAAAATATAAAATAGGGAGTCATTTGATAATACTAACAAGAACATTTCACCTTAATACAAGAAAACTAATTTGTTGGCATATCATTAGAAATTCTTTCCTAATATATTATATCATAAATCACTCTAACTTCACTAGCAAGTATTTAATACTCAGGTAATAATGCTGAGCCTTCCATATTGATTTGCTTAATAAAAAGAAAAATTTCTTTGATCATAGCAATATTTTTGTCAGTCTCTGTTCCTTAATTTTTTCACTTCTCATAATACTGCCATGAATTGAGGGTCCACTTTTCTTCCTTGAGGAACAAACAGCATTCCACAGTGAATCTCATTTACCTGATGTGGATGAGAAAAAACAAAAAGAATATGGTCCTTTTCATCTCTAATTCCCAGAGACATTCTCAGCAACTCTGCTTCCACCCTTCACAGTCTGGGGTAATAGAATGCACTACTTCCTACCCATACCCACGAGATGAAAGGCAAAGTAAAAATGGTTCAGCTGCAAGTGGGTGTGTTTGTTTAGAGATTTTTTTTAAATATATATATATGTTAAGGATAGATGCTAACATTTCATTAGAAACTCTATCTGCTCACCAAAAAGTTAATGCTTTTTACCAAGAGTAACATTTTTTGAATTTTGTTTATCATAAAGTTATGAAGATTTAAAATCCATTAGGTACCATTTTCTTAGCATAATTGTAGTTCCTTTAACCTCTCCCTCCACAAAACTCCAAATACCCTAAACAAAATTTTCCTTTAGGAAAAAAATGTGTTTTGAACCAGAGACCACAGTCCTTATTAAAACATTTTTTGGATGTCCTAAAGCATGCACTACAAGCATAGACCTATGTTACTACATCATGCAAAGGTGTCCCTAGGGATCAGCTGGTCTCTTCCTCAGTACCAGAACACTACTAAAAAGAAGCAACAAAGAACTAACTTGGGCATATCTTAACTCTCCCAAAGTTTAAATGTTGCACAGAGTGTCTGACTTTTTAATAAAACCACCTTGTTGCCTACACCATTCTCTTTCACTATGCCCATTTTTAAGGTCTCCCTCGCTCACTCTAATGATTCCCTCTAGCTCTGGAAAGCACTGTCTCCAATCCACACCTTTCCCTCAATATCCTCCATCAATTACATAAAGGCTTTGCCCTCTTTCCTTTCTGAAATTCTTGTCAAAACTTTGTGAAGAAATCCCCAAATGTCTATAAATACCCAGAATCCAATGATCCCAAATAAAGTATAAATAGTAGTACTAGGGTTCTTTTTTATCTTATCACATGAAGTTCAGAAAACACTTCAGGGTAAAAAGACTTTGGGGCCTGGGGGTCATTATTTGATACATGAGACCCATTCCATTCAATCTGTGTATTACGGATCAATGAAGGAGGAAAATGGAGGCTGAAACTTTAGTTTATTTAGTTGACTCTTTCAAATAATGAAAAGTGAAAAAACAGAGAACTAAAGTTCAAGGGGAAACCAACCTAAGAACCTGCACAAGACTTCAATTTCCAGGCACCCCTCACCGGCACTGCTGAGGAGCCAGGGCAAGGCCAGCTCTGTAGTGGAAAGGATCACTCACTGTTCCTGTCCCTCCCCCCACCAAAAAAGCTGTTAAGCAAAAGTGGTGAGGAAAACATCTGTTCCTCCAAAGCCTTCCCTCCAGAAAAGAAAACCCCAAAAGCTCTCAATGCTGTTTCCACCCTTCCCAAGATCAACCTTTTATTCTTATGGAAACTTAGGAGGTGGGTTTAGTTAGGTACATAGCAAATGAATAATCATGCCAACATTGAACATGCATTAGATTTACTTTGTTGTGAGTCTATGCCATTACCTTTCCAAACTTTAGTTCATATATACTTAGTCCACTTTGCACATGGCTTAAAATATCGCTGCCTATTCTCCCTAAAAGGGGGAAGGGAATGTTGTCATTGGCTATAAAGTTTACAGAGGAAAAAAAAAAAAAAAGAGCCAACTTAAACAACTATGACAAACTGACAGAAAAATATATACGTTGTTTCAGTGAGGCTGAAACTCTGGGAATAAACTTTTATTCTGACACAGAGTGAAATTAATCATTTAATATAAACACAGGTCTCCAAACTGATTTGTACAATTATGCCTGAAAGTCTTCCTAGTAAAAAACTAAAAGGTATATTTTCCCTTCTTTGATCTGTGAATCAACAGTGGTTTAAAATCAATAAATGTTTAATTACCACCTACTAAATCCAAGACTCTCCACTAGATACACGGATCATGCTTTGACAAATGAGACCTTGTTGATACTCTCAGAGAGTGTAGAGCTCCATGGAGAAGCCTGGGCAAGGATACAAAACACAACTACACAGAGCAATCTGTGGTAATTACAACAGAAAGTGTGAGCAAAATTATGTAAGTGCTCAGAAGATGGCAGGGAAGCAATCCTACATTTGCCACTTACGGTTGAGAAGATTTTATGGAAATGGCAGCATTAAGACTAAGCCATACACATTTTTGCCAACAACAGCTGAAGGAGAACATTCAAACTATGGGAACAGCATAGGACAGAAAGCCACAGGGTGTTGGGGAACCATGCATTATGCAGCTTATACCCGAGTCAGAAAAACACCAGTAAAGATAGAAATTAGATGGCTGCTTTTAGTATAATCATCTTCAACTCTGGCCAAAATGACAGAATCCAGTTTCAGTATTTGGAAGAGATTCTCTACGCCCAGGTGAGAGACCCTTACTTCCTACTTCAGTGGCCGGTCTATCTCTCTCAGACTTCACCAGTTTTCCTACGTCACTTGCTAGTTGCTTGTATACAACAAAATCATTCATTTTCAGATTCTTTAAAATCACTATTTTGACTTGACAGTAAACAAAAGTTTACTATATTTTTTGTACATGAACTGGTAGAGAAAACCATTAAAATAGTTTACCTTTTTTAAAAATGATAAAGCAACAAAGTTTAGGGTAGAAAACAATCTCACCATATAATATAAAACTGGAAAATATAATTTTTGAGTCTATGAACTTGGAAAGCTAGAGAAAAGGGGGAATGAAAGCAGAAGAGGGAAACATCTCTCGGAAACATCTCATGAGTATTTTTTTTCATTGGTGATTGTGTCAGAATATATTAGTCGGTCTGTCATCCAAAAATGTGGAAATAAGATAAGATGGGAAATAAGAAACTATTGTGTGGTTGGGTGTTTTCCTTTCCTTCTTCTTTTTTAATCTAACAGAAATACTGTTCTGATAAAGATTTGAAACGTGTTAAATAGTAAGAACAGGATTTTTTACAAAGCACTCAAGACTATCTTCTCAGGCATTCACCCTTCCAGAGTTACAATCCATTTCATGAAGGAGAGACTTGGTAAATATACAAGAATGCCCCTCTCTGCTTCCCACTCCACACAATAAACTCAAAATGAATTGCTAAATAGTAGAATTAGTCAGAAATGTTGTTCTTCTTTAGCTGGGATCACAAAGATCTGCATACAAAAAGCAAAGTTAGAGGTTGATTATAATGACAGAATTATCATCACATAATAATTCTTCAAGCTCCATAATAAATCTGAGAAGCTACAATTCTGTTCTTAAAATCCTTCTGGTATAAAAAAGGTCTGGGTTTGGTTACCGTTCTGGCAGGCTTGTAAGAACACCTTACTCTTATAAACTAACAATTCATGATTCATGAGGCTAGATCCATTCAAACACATACACACACACACACACACACACACACACACACACACACACACATTGCTAAGCAACATACAAAGGCTTACCCACCTCTGAGTCCAGGCCAGCAACCAGTAGCCAACAGAGCTGCTTTGTATGGAGTTGCTTCAGCCTACAACCCCAGTTGTACACTAGATTTTCTAAAGTGCGTTGATAAAATGTTACGTTTAATTTTTCATGATGCATTATTTTCCCCATGCACATGTTTTAATCTGTTATTTAAGCTATGAACTTAATGTCATACTTTTCATGTGTGTGCAAGCATGTGTATGTGTACAAATGATTTTATTACCTCATAATCACTATAATAAAAACCCAATCTTCTCCACTTCCCTGCAACAAATATAACTACCTGTGAACTGAAGTACCACAAAAATTTCTTATCCTCACTTTGGAAAAATAAACATGTGCCACTATGAACATTCATCCAGATACAAGTACTGACAATTTATTCAGAAAATTGCGAACTAAGTAACATGCAAGTCATTATTTTTTACAGCGGCCACACATGGGATTTGGGCCCAGCCCCCAGTGGTTCTACTGCCTCCTCACCCCTAATCAACATGCTTATTCAGACTGCTGCACCGTCTGGCCCACAGACCTTGTTCCCTTACCACAGTGAATTGGCACCAGGGTGGGTGGGACCAAACCCAACACAACAGGATTCTCTGCCTGGAATTTTGGACCCAATTAAGACTCACTCCGCTGACAAAAATCATGACCTAAAATCTGGGAACTCTCAATGATCGTACCATTGTATGAGAAAGGGTGAGAAAAAGGGTGTACCTCAAAGAAAGAAAACTGAAGCCAACACACAAAGAGAAATAGAGAAGTAAAATGAAGATGCGCCCTGAGGGGTTTCGTGTCCCAGTTCTTCTCGTTCCAGAGGTCAGACTGCATGCCTGGCCTCCCCATGGCTGTTGTTTACTTTTCAGTTCATCCCTGGACTTCATTACATTCCCATGTAGCTTTCTCATATATTCCCTTTCCCCGCCAAACAGTCAGACCTTTGTCTATAATCAAAAGATCTTAACTAACACATCGGTCCCATGAATGCTTTTTTTCCCCCGAGAACTCAAAATAAAAAGTATCACAGATGTCTTTTAGAAAATAAACTGAGCATTGCTGCTCTTTAGAAATGTTGAAAAACAGAGGTTAAGAGGTTGAAGTGACTCACATAATAACCTAGGCAATCAGCGGTATACATACTGTGCTAAAATAAAAATTTTCAAAATTACTCTTCTTTGTTCCCTAATCTATGTGGTTCAAACTCAACCCTAGCACACAGCCATCTTAAAACAGGTTCAGCTCTCTCTGCCAATTAAAAACCCTTTGATGAGTCAAGTTGGGTGTGATCTTTTCTGAGTACCTAAGATCATATTAAAATGTCTGGCTGGAAAACCTGGGAAAGTCCAGCTTTTCTGATTTAAAAAGTGGAAACTATTTAGGAATTCTTTTCCCCTCCTTCCCTCCCACCCTTCACCAGTTGGTCTGTCTGTCTGTCTCTCCCATTGCAAGATCTGGCCATTGGTTAGTAACAACAGCTGTAAGCAACAATGAACCAAAACTACTTTCAGACTCTTCTCATGAACTGGAAACATTATCAACCTAAAATTTAAAAGAGGGAAAAAGAAGAGCTTAACATTTTATGAAGTGACTAAACTATCAAATCATTATGGACATGCTTTGAGACTTTTATTTTTTAATAGTTTTGTTTCATCAAAGCAGTGGGGACAGCAGAGTAAGAGAAGAAAAAAATATGATCATGAGTTTCATAACATTAACTTTTATGCAGGTATAAAGAGTCGAATAATATATTTCAGAGCAACTTAAGAATTATATACCAAATAAACCTTTTGCCTTTTCATGATAGTCCGCTGGATCAATATTTCCGGAGAGGAGGGAGCTGGTGTTTTCTAATAAATATTTCTTAAGTTTTGTAGACCTATAGAAATAGAACGTATGGGAAGGAACACATATATTTCAATTTATTTGAATCTTTAAGAAAAAAAAAAAACCACTAACTTATTTAAAAGAACCACAGCAAATAAAATGTTGTGATACAGAGGTTTTATTTTTACAGCTATTGTGTAAAGAGCTACTGAAGAGAAAGAATGGCAGCCACTGAAAAAGCATTTTTAGACAGGAAGTTTGGTTCGGCTCACCTCGCCAAGTTAGTTACTGGAAGAGTGAGGGTAAGGTCTGTATCTTTCAACAGAGAGCATTCACCCAACGTCATACTATTCACAGCTGGATAAAATAGGACTAGGTAAATAAATAAGTGAAAGTTCAGAAGGATTCCCTCACTTGTTTTGACAGCTTAGAAAGCCCATGGCCAAAGTCATGAGGGAATCCTGGTCCTAATGCCTTAGTCGCTCATTTTCTCTGAAACACAGCACATATCCTTTGGCCCCAGTGACAACAAGAGGACACTCTTCCAGTGTCCTCTTCCTAAAAGGAGTGGCCAACATCACACCATTAGAAACTAAACCCCAAGCTACTCTCTGGCAAACATTATTCCTTTATCTTGAAAGCTCTCTTGACAACAATGGTATTTTCACAAACCTCACTTTATGTGCCACTCAGAAAGGCACTGGCAACTAAACAATGACTAACTGACTAACCACTAAGATACTTCCTGATTTCAAAGATAGGAAATGGAGGGTGGAGGAGATTTTTAGAATCAAAAAGCCAATCTAGACTCTGTCATATTTGCCATAGTCCACTGACATCAAAGAACTGCTGGCTCTTCTTTCAGAAGATCCTTTACTTACCACCCCAGGCGAGACCAACAACACTTCATACCTAGTCTGCTGGAAAAGGCATATTACTGAATGCCCCTCCACACAACTCTTCCCAGTCTCCAATCCATCCCATTTCATGTACAGTCCCCAGATGAACTCTCCTCAAGAGTACACCAGACCATGACTCACCCACATCAAAAAGCTTCACTCTGATGTACAAACTTTCCACCACCTTTTCCCAACCTACCTTCACGGACCAACACCTCCCAGTCAGGGTCTACCTGAAATTGTTTCACAACATTTTCATGCAATTTACTAAAAAAGAGGGTTTCATGATTTTAAAAGCTACCGTAAATAATATTAAATACTTGTTTTAATAGAAGATATCTCAGAATCTTTAATACTGAACCATCTGTAGGAGGCATACGAAGTCTATCAAGTTTCCCAACTGAATTTCACCATAGAAACCTCTCTGCACACATTACTTCTCAGGATTAGCATTCTTGAGAAATAAACTAGGACTTACTGCTTCCCATAATCAGTCCTCTAGTCCTTGCACATTCTAGTCCCTTTGACGAAGATGCTTCCCCCTCATGACTTCCAATGTGTATCCATTCAAGGCCCAGCACAAACACCAGTTCATTAATTAAGTTCTCCTTGAGGTCCCTAGCTAGAAGTAATACCTTTCAAGGATCAATAATTGTAGTTTTCTTTCAGTATCTACTGCCTTCTACTTTCTATTAAAGCTATTTTTCTAGTATTTTATTCAATCCCTATAATCCCTTTGAAAGCAACATCTAGGCCTTATTCATCTTTTTATTCTTCTCAGCACCCAACAGTGGATTTTAATTATTTCTTAAGTGAAAAATTCAAATGTAGCCTAATCCTTATAGCTTCTTATAACTGCCTATGACCCCATCACACACCAAGGTCCTTCCAATGCTCTTTGCTTTGAGGAAAAAAAAAATGAATAAAATATTAGGATTTCCAGTATTTACCACATCTTTAAGATTATATAGGAATAAAACCTAACAGTTTCAAAAGAAGATTCTACTGAACCATTTTGTCACTTTATCTTGTCATTTGTAACTAAAAAGACTCTTATAACCCATGTTTTGGGGGAGGAAGTGAAAACAATGAAAAACAAAACCATTTGTTCCTGCATTAGACAAGCTTATAAAATCATCTTTTTTCTTGATTTACTTGAAATTAATCCAGTGTTCCCAATCCAAGGCAGAACTGTCAAGAAAACTTTGTTTATTTATTTATTTATTTATTTTTAATAAACTGACACATTGGGACGCCTGGGTGGCTCAGTTGGTTAAGCAGCTGCCTTCGGCTCAGATCATGATCCCAGCATTCTGGGATCGAGTCCCGCATCGGGCTCCTTGCTCGG
Organism: Mustela putorius furo; assembly: GCF_011764305.1. Classification (NCBI taxonomy): domain Eukaryota; kingdom Metazoa; phylum Chordata; class Mammalia; order Carnivora; family Mustelidae; genus Mustela; species Mustela putorius. The sequence goes on along the minus strand of NW_025422015.1, from coordinate 24,995,620 downwards.
CAGGGAGCCTGCTTCTCCCTCTGCCTCTAGCCTGCCACTCTGTCTGCCTGTGCTTGCGCTCTGTATCTCTCTCTCTCTCTAACAAATAAATAAAAATCTTTAAAATTAAAAAAATTAAAAAAAAACTGACACATTTCTTCTGAATGAAGATTCAGAGCCTTTACTGTTCCTGGTATTCATATATTTCCATCTTCCAGCAGGGAGTTGTCCACCAAGCTAGCGTGGCCAGGGGTGAGACACCAGCTCTCCTTTAAAAACATGAAACACCAGGAAGTTGAAAGATTATGATTTCCCTTTACTTTACTATATCTCCCCATCACGTGCGTTTTGGCTTTTTTTTTTAAGATTTTACTTATTTGAGAGAGAGAGAATGAGGGAGAGTGCACAAGAAGGGGTAGAGTCAGAGGGAGAAGCAGACTCTTCGCTGAGCTGGAAGTGGGATGTGGGACTCGATCCTGGAACTCTAGGACCATGACCTGAGCTGCAGGCAGTTGCTTTGCCAACTGAACCACCCAGGCACCCCCACCTCCCACCGCTCCCGTCATGTGTTCTAATGTGCATCAGTACTGGATAGGAACAGGTTAAGTGTGAAGAGCCAGCACACACTGTATTAATACCAACAGCAAGGAGAGCTAACACTTCTGTCACTTAGAATGTGCCAGAAAGTGGAGTGCTTATGTACTTTACAGACAAGATCTTATTTAACCATCACAGTAGCTCAAGGAAGTAAGCACTATTATTATTATTTTCACAAATAAGAAAACATAGGGAGATGTTATATAACTCGCCCAGTTCACACAACTAGCCATGATAGCTGCAGGACTTAACCCAAGTCATCTGATTCCAGAGCTCCTCTTCACCACCATGTTCTCCCACCTACCTTATTAAGGTGTACAAGAAACACCAGGCAATTACATTCATGATCAGAGAGCTACTCCTCTCCGACAGCACACTTCCTACCATTATTGACAGTCTGAAGGTTATGTCAAGATATGGGAAAGCAAAAATGTCCACATTGCTTCCTAGACAAAGGCAGAATATCTGCTAGGAAGAAGACACAGTGTAAATTATGAAGAGGACTTACAAAACTTTTGTGATTTAATTAACAGATCTATGGGTTAATTAGATAGATTTATTTAATTTATTGATTACCTCGAAGTAATTACTTCCTTGAAGTAAAATCAGAAATCTTTGTCAATTCTTGGATGACTACCACAACAGAATCAGTCCTTTCTCTTAATTTTTCCATCCACCAGCCTCCTCACTTCCTGTAGCACCTATCACCATCAGCTAACAAGACATTATAAACAAAATGTTTAACACTGCCTTTTCCATATACAGAGAAGTAAATCATTAAAAAATTTGTTTTGTATTTCATTTTCTTTTCAGAAGAATTTCATGGATTTACTTGCTTGGGGACAACACCAAGTCCATTCTATCAATTAGCTGCTTGGAATTCTAGAGCAGGACTGCCCCATCACTAAGCATTGTACCCCTAGCCAAGGGGGAAAGCAATCCCAGCAATCTAAAAATGCACATCATTAATAGACTACTGAAAAGACCACAAGCCTACCATTAACTGTACAAACTTCCAGTTTGCTCTGTAAATATTTATTTAATGCTAGGCACTATTCTGAGCTTACCAAGATCAACAAGACAATGAAATGTTCAGGTAGAACACAGCAGGTGGATCTGTGAATGTAATGCCAAACAGTAGAGGGGATACCTCTCAAAGAAGAGCTGGAATGACTAGAAGAAGGAGAAAAGTGTGAAGATCTGTGGTTGACTCATTCCAGGCAGAGCAAACCTCAAGGACAGAGTATCTGAAGTAGGAGCAACCTCTTAGGAACCACAGGGTATCCAGCAGGTATAAACCTAGGACTGACTACTGCACTATTCCTAACAAATGAACAAGTCACCACTATCAAAATTTCCAAGGCATTCCTGATAAAAATAAAGATTCATATTCTGTGATCCATTCCTACTAATTAAAAAATAACAATAACCTGGAAATAAGGTACTAAAATTTACCTTTATGAAAGCAAGGGCTAGACTATGATAAAAAAAAAAAAAAAAAGGTAAAAATACCACTTCCAAGGTAGTAGCAAAATAAAGCTTGGCAACTAGAAACCTAGCCCACCCATCTCCTCTATGAAATATAATCCCCTTATAATGCATTCTAGAGCATTCTAGTGGTAAGACAGAGGCAGAGAAGGGTTTTAAAGGAAGAGGGTATCTGTTAATAAGAAAAAAATAATAAAGTCCTTTCTAGAAGTTTACCTTAATAACTCAGAAAACAAACTTACTCTTCTCAATGAGGTGTGAATTAGATGATTTCTGCCTTGAAAGACTTACCATAATAAAGATCAAATACAATTGAGAAATTCCATCATGATGAGTTATGTCTGCATAATAGCCAATGCTATATAAAGTTTATTTTATATTGCAGGTGTAGTTTTCATGTTTTTAATTTACTTCTTAAGTATGACCTTTTAGTCATAAAGGATCAGAATTCAAACCTCAATAGTTTGTAAGACTTTACATGTGATTGTGATGATAAAAAGGTTACCTATAGGAATAATGGAATCACCTCGAAAAACGAGTGCAAAATTGGGTATATCTTCGTAATGAGCAATTTAAGCAAAGACCTTAGATTTGAAAATAGTAGACTCTATCATCTCAGCTTAGCAATGATTTAAGAAAACAAAAGGAAAGATAATCTACAAAAAAAAAAAATCTCTCAGGAGATAGCTTAAGATAGTCTGATAGGAGAAAGAAGAGGAAGAGCCTAGTTCTGCCCTCATTAGCACCATAGGTTCTTTGTCTAAGGTAAAACAGTAATAGTACCTCCTTTGTCCCAAGATTATTTGAAATAGTATAGAGGCACTAAATTCTAAAGTAACCAGTGAATTGCTAAATACAGATTAGGTAATCAATATATGTTAGTTCTAGTCCCAAGTCATCCTCTTTTGAACCCCGTTTCATTTCATTTTATTCAACAAGCATTTATTGAGTGCCTATTATACGTCACAAAGTGTATTAAGTGCTGGTGATGCAATGATGACTAAAACATGTCACAGATCTTTAATGATAGCAGAATAAGACAGAAAGGACAAAATAACTAATGCAGCATGGTATGTACTACAGGAGAGGGTAAAACATACACACACACACACAATTCTGCTGTAAACAAAAAAGAAGGAAAACCACAACAAAGTGACTTCTAGATCTGACCTTGAAATATAAGCAAGAATCCATCATGGCAAAAAAACAAGAAAGGCCACATAAAGAAAAAGGGGACATAAAATCAGTAAATATTGATTAAGCAGCCTAGTGTGTGCTAAAACCTCAGTCTAACACCAAGTATGCCTAAGCAAAAGTCTGGAGATATGCATATACATGGCATCCTCCAGAAAGAACAAGTATATACTGTGAACTCCCTCGTAATGCCTATCCCACAATCCCACATAAAAATATTAATCAGCATAGCAGTCTTTCGTAATCTTAATTATTGTGTAAATGTGCAGATTTTATATTGTTGGCAGTGTTCTCCAGAGTATTTTATAAATGCTAAATAAATGTACAGTCTTAAAACACAAGTATCTATCAAATCTAAAATATTTTGAAGAAGAATACAAACTATCTTGGTAAGCTAAAGAGCCTGAAAAATGTTTTATTCAATAAATAATTAAGACAACAGATTCTAATCTCTCCAGCTCAATTAGTGGTCACAACTGATGATGTGAGAATGAAATCAGTTTCTTAAAAATACATTTTAAAATTTATCAGATACTACAAATAATGCCAAAAGTATATCAACCGAAATGAAACTGCATTTCAGTTGAGGCAGCCTCATTATGAAGCTCAAGACATGTTCATGTTAAACCATCAAACGGTCTAGCCTTCTACTTGATCTAATTGCTTGTTTTTCTTTCCTTTTTAATGAAGCAACTGTCTCTTATAAAATCTCATTTAAGTAATGGAACAAACTGAATCTTAACATGAGATCTCCTTTTAAATCACAGATATCCTTGTAAAGCCGGGAGAAATAGCCAACTGAGTAAGACTTAGTCTAAGGATGGGGTGTAGCTACCATGGTTTCCTAACATTCTCATGAAAAAGTTTACTATTCTCCACTCCCAGTCTTTGTAGAAAGATACATATGTTCTTACTTCTGTTACTGGTGGAAGGAAGGAAGGGAGGGAGGGAGGGAGGAAGGAAAAAGGAGAGGAAAGGAAGAGAGAACGTCTGCTGACAACACAACTCCTTAGTTTTACCTAAATACAATTTGTGAGAGCTGCCATAAACCACCATGGCTCATCTCCTCTATAACCATTTTCAAAGGATTTTGTTTTTAAAAGCTCAAACAGAAATTCAAAAATCCCACATAAAAATGAAAGTTATTCCTTACTTACAAAATAGGTAAATTGTGATAATGTGCTATTGTATAAATACTCTGGTATTTTAAACAGGATTTGGTTTTTTTTAAATAATCTGATATAAATACATCTTTTACGAATTACTACTGTAATATATAAAATCAAAGTCCACCTTTAGTACATTTGCAAATGCAATAATGTAACTGAGAACAGTTCTTAGAGACACAGCTAAACAAATACAAGTTTTCATTCTAGGACTCTGTGCATTTATTGTTCTGTAGCAATGGGCCTTAACTAACATGCTTTATATAACATTGTAGAATCATCCAAACACCTTACAAATTGCTGAGATTATCAGATTTCATTCAAACCATATAAAAATATGTCTATGTCTCTATGTTACTCCCAAAATCAAACTATTTGAGGTAGAACATCAATCCAACATTTTCTAATTAATACTTTCATGAAGAGTTCAATTGAGTCATCTGACCAAAAGCATGAAGCTTAAGATTAGTCTAAACCAATGTTGTGTTCACAAATAACACACGTGACTCAATGTAATTCAATTCTGCTTTTGTATTTTTACTATAAACTTTTATTTTAAATTTTCTTTCTTAAGCCAAGTGTATTCATTTAATTGTTTTCTGACTTTGTAACTTTATTCTACCCTACTTTTAATATTATTTTAATTTTTTATTTCTAAGGCATTTTCTAACAGTTTGGGGGTTTCCGCCTTTTTTTTTTTTTTTTTAGTTTAGTTTATTTATTTGACAGGCAGAGAGGCTGAGAGAGAGAGAGGAGGAAGCAGGCTCCCTGCTGAGCAGAGAGCCCGATGCAGGGCTCCATCCCAGGACCCTGGGATCATGACCTAAGCCGAAGTCAGAAACTTTAACCCACTGAGCCACCCAGGCGCCCTGGCTTTTTTTTTTTTTTTAAAGAAATTTCTAAGTAATTTTTATTCCCTTTTGAGTAAATATAGAGAAGTCACCTGGGCACAGCATATAAAAGTCACAGGAACACAATGCATAAACCATAACTGAGAAAACAAGACATCTTTTCTTTTATTTTTTTTTTAAAGATTTTATTTATTTATTTGACAGAGAGAAATCACAAGTAGTCGGAGAGGCAGGCAGAGAGAGAGAGACGGAAGCAGGCTCCCTGCTGAGCAGAGAGCCCAATGCGGGACTCGATTCCAGGACCCTGAGATCATGACCTGAGCCAAAGGCAGCGGCTTAACCCACTGAGCCACCCAGGTGCCCCAAGACATCTTTCTTTTAAAAGGTTTTATATAGAGTCATCCATCTCCCAAGTCAGAAATCTCCTACGCATTCCTAGACAAGATATCTGATCCCAACCATCACTAACCAATCATTACTGAGAGAACTATTTTTTAATCCATTTAGACAACGGTCTTGGAATAGGAACTACATGGGTAAAAATTACCCTGTAGGAGGATGACAAACTAGCCTACGGAAGAACAGAGATGAGCTGCAGCATAAATATTATTCTGTCTTTGGAACAACTCACAGCCTCTCTGAGGAGGCTGATGGATCTAGTAAAAACCACAGTCTCTGAGCATGACTGTGGCTTTTTCTCCAGAGCAAACCAGCTGTGGATAGAGAAGGCACGTGGGGCTTCCCTTAATAAGCCTTTCACTCCATTTCAAAACAACACATACTAGGGCTTAACTAAATACTTCTTAACACCCTTACATCCTTTTTGGAGAAACTGACACTAGCGAGGACAGCAGAACACAGTTGTGAGCAATAGCAAAGTAGACCCACCACCTGAGAGTTATATGACCTTAAGCAAACTTCTTAACTTCCAGAAATCTCAGTTTATTTACTTGCATAGAACTTGCCATATATATACATACATTTCATATATATATATGAAAGTATTTAACAGAAACATATTAAAGTATTAAATGAGTATTAAATGAAGCATGATGGCACTTCAAAACTCAGTAAGTGTAAACTAATTAAAAAAAAATCAAATCCAAAGTACTGGAATCTCTCTTATGCTAGTCCATTCCAAAATGAATCTGGAAAAATAGAATTATTTCACTTCAAGAAAGGAATTAAATATTCCTCATGTGTAAACCACACCAGTCTTCTGTCTTCACATAAAAATCAAGATGACAACTAGGGCTAAGATTCTCTCAAATGGGATCTACAGTTGTTTAAAACCACTTCAAAGCTTAAAACTTCCAAAAGCTAGATTTACAATGGTCATCCCGATAGGGTATAATATTTTGAGCCCCATAAACATGTAATTAAATAGCTTATCCTAAATTAGTCGGTCACCTGAGGCTGAAAGGTTTGACTGGAGGTGTATGATACAACTAACTCTAATAGTATGGGTTGCTGTTGTTTTTTAATTTTTAACAACTTTTTTTTTTATGTGAAATTGATCTCAACATAATTGGCCAATGACTTAGATCTGAGTCTACTACAGCATCTAGGGAGAAGCTGGACAAAGACCAATAGTCTCACAGAAGAGCCTGGGTCAGCTGACGAAAGAAGATGATAGATTCCCATCTTGCTAGTGGGGGACTTTAAAGTAGTTCCTTAACTGTTACTTGAAAGAGATATGCTGACCCAAACAATCATTAGAGCTTACTTTTAAAAGAAAAGTCAGAAAGAGTTGATGGATCAAAGGGCAGGACAGCAATCACGACTGCTTGTAAAAAAAGTAAACTCCTGTAGTATCAGAATAGTTTGGCCACTATGTGAAGCTGGACAGAAATTTTCAGAAGACTCACCACTTAGAAATTATAATGAAAACAAGCTGTTATGTGCTTTCTAGTGATCAAAAGTCTTCTAGTAAAAATTGAGCTCTCAAATAAACCACACCAGAAACAAACATTTTGGCATTAGTACTGCAGTTGAGGGAAAGAAGCCAACTAATGGGCTTGCCAAAAAAAAAAAAAAAAAAAGACAATTAAGAAAGACAAGATTTGGGGCGCCTGGGTGGCTCAGTGGGTTAAGCCGCTGCCTTCGGCTCAGGTCATGATCTCAGAGTCCTGGGATCGAGTCCCGCATCGGGCTCTCTGCTCGGCAGAGAGCCTGCTTCCCTCTCTCTCTCTCTCTGGCTGCCTCTCTGTCTACTTGTGATTTCTCTCTGTCAAATTAATAAATAAAATCTTTAAAAAAAAAAAAAAAAAAAAAAAAAAAGAAAGACAAGATTTATACTTCTTAGGAGTTTTGGAGAATCACAGGTAAAGGGACAAAGAATGTAAATGAAAAAATAATTTGTCAGTTGTTCAATCAACTTTGTTGGTTGGTTGGGGTCTCAACCAACATTTTTCCAAAATAGTGTATAAAACTCCTAAACACTGGTAGGTAGTTTAAATCAAGTTTTAAAAGATACTTTTAAAATTCTGTATTTAAAGTGGAAAATGACAAAGGAAAAAACATGAGCAATTAAAACACTAAAATGATCCAAATGAAGGAATCTTTTAAAATATATCTCACCTGTTACAGCTTAAAGAAAAGCAAATTTGAAAATTTGTGGAGGAGGAATATTTAGAGATATATGAAGTTTCTGAAGACAACTTTTGACATTTTTCCTCACTTTAGAAATTGATGTAAAGCTACTTTCTCTAAAACACCTTTTCTTTTCCATGCTTTGAGTATATCCTGACACTAATTTCATCAACTGAGATTATTTATGGCACATAAATGAAAGGGCAGAGTGGCAGCTAAACAATAAAGCTAACAATCACTGAGTAACTTTTTCCCATAAAATTATATGCTGAACACTTCACATACATTATTTTATTTTAGCCTCAAAATAATCCTGTAAGGTAGGTATTGCTTTCCCCATTTTATAGAAAGCAAAACCACAGAGTACAAGCTAACTTGCCCAATATCGCCAGGTAGGAAGAGAATTAAAGCCCATGCACTAAGACTCCACAGCCTTAACCATCATGTTATCTTGCTTCTGTGAAAGGTTTTCCCCAAAATTTAGCTGGCCAAAAATTGGAGGAGAGAAAAGAATAGAGATAAAGAAGCTTCTGCTAGAAAGAAATGTATAAGCTAAAATTAAATGAGCAGCAGGTGAAGAAATAATAAAGGCACATCCAAAAGTAAGTCTAGGCAGTGCAGATCCCACTGGGCTAGGGAGTGGGGCCACAGGGATATAGCCTATGTGCCCTGCGTGAATGAGTGAACTAGAAAAAGACAGCTCCCACTATTGGCCAGAAGGTGGCGCTACTCCTAGAAGCGCAAGGTTCAATGGAGCCCAAGTTCCTTAGGTTCCTTAGGCTTCATTACTGCTTCACATCACAGAGATTTCAAAAGAGAGTCTTGTCTGTGGGTGACCCCCACTAACACTTCCACTCTGCTCAGGAGTAAAAAAATAAATGAATTTTTGGCATGCCACTTTTAAATGGATGCCAATTTCTGGATCTTCACTCTACCTACTCTTACACACGCATTAAGACTCCAAACCATAATAATTCTTCTACTGGAACTTTCTTCTTTGAAACAGCAATCGCCAGCGGGGATTTCTCTAAGAATAATGTGTTTTATCACTGCCAGGGCACAGAGAAGTTTGAATTAGGGAAACAGCTCACTGCTTGCCACAGGCAGGGAATGGGAAAGAGAGAGCCACTCACACTTATCTCTACTTCTGTCCAACTAACTACTTCTCTCTTCATGTGCCTTCATCTTACCTCCTTTGATTTGGGGATCAAATCAAAGAGCTGCTGCCCACCTCAGATGCAACACTCTATCAACTTAAAAAGAGATAAGAAGAGTTAACTAAGGCTGCCCCAAGTGCCAAGCTATGCTGAGAAAAACCTAAAATGTATCCTGAGTGTGAAGGCTGAGAAAAGCCTTAAAAAGGAGTTACTACTCCAAGCCTGAGACTTGAACACACCGCCCACTACTGGCTAGCACTTACAGAACTCCTACTGTATGCCAGACACACTACAGATACACCTCCAACTTTTACATCAACTCTGGGAGGTAATTTTTGCTTTCCCATTGAAACTGAAGTTCAAAGAAAAGGTAACTTAAATACGACCATTTAATCATTGTAATGGATCAGTATTCCAGTCTGATCTCCAAATCTTTTGTTCTTTCCATTAGACCATGATATATTTCTAATAACAGGGGCACACTGAGATGTGCTTACAAAGGACTTCAAGGCAATCAAGGAATTACTTTAAAAAATGAAAAAAATATATTTTTTAATTTATTTATTCATTTGAGAGAGAGAGATGGAGAGAGAGCATGAGCAGGGGGAGAGGCAAAGGGAGAGGGAGAAGCAGACTCCCTGCTAAGCCAGGAGCCCAACGTGGGACTCGATCCCAGGACTAGAGATCATGACCTGAGCCAAGGCAGACTTTTAGCCATCTGAGCCACCCAGGTGTCCCGTAAAAAATTTAAAAATCTCTTACGAGATCAAGATTCTGATTAATGATGATATCAAGTTATTGAATAACTGGAACTGAATGTTTAGGAGAGAAACAAAAGTTGAACAACTATCCATCTTTCCCCTCCCTTCCTTCTTTGAAATATTTTACATTGAAATTATCAAAGGGGATGTGGGGACTATGAATAAACACAGATAACACTTTCATCTGTAAGATCACAAATTAAATGAAGGCACAAATTTTGTCTAATTCACCAGTGAGTTCCCAGAGCCATAAATAAATTATGGCACCTGTCAAGAGGTCAATATATATTTTTTAATAAAAGAATTTAAGAAAAATGAAAAAATATTCACTGATACAATTTGAAATAATCAGACTTAGTATAAAGGCTAATTCAACTGTGAAATAATCATAGTAGGTTTACAGTAATACAACCTCCTTTAACATACTATCTTCATGATATCTTCTCTAAATTCAGAATTCTAAAATCTTTTCTTTGTAGAGTAAAGAGAAAGTACTAAGAAAACAGGCCAAACACGAAGGAGTAAAGTCCACAGTGAATGACAGGGTCTATAACCCTGCAAATGATTACATGCTGTTCCCAATTAGTCTTTCAAATGTCTGAGAATTAGTTTGTTGAAAATGAAAACTCAGCTGCAATCAGATACAGACTTCGAAACATTAGTAAGGTTCCCAGAGTAGATAATTAAATATATTTGGCCTGTAATAAACCTCAACCATGTGCTAATACAAAGAATTACTTTAAATTCTGCTTCTGAATCTGATTTAAATACTGATTCAAACAAGAAGCAGGAAAATGGAAAGGGAGGAAAGTCCTCATGCTAGCTACTTGCTTTGTTTGGAGTCTGCTGGCTGTAGGCAAAATTCCCAAGTAGTTTAAATTAGCCTTTGGCATCCCTTTACCTCCAATTTCTTGCAAAGCTCCTATTACCTAAATTTCAAATCTCCAAAGGACATCAAGATGCCCACGTTGTAAGATATGGACATATCCTGCCTCATCTGAGGATTTAATGCCCTGCAATTTGTTCAGGTCCTCCTTCCTTCCCAATCAACTACACCCCAACTCCTACCCCCAACCAAGTGAAACTGATTTCAGATGAGCATTAAGAAGGAAACAATGTCATTAACTCACACCAACATACAGTTTTTGAATTTAATTTTCAATAGATAATGTATTTTCATGATTCACAAATTAAAAAAAAAAAAAAATTAAAGGAACACAGTAAAAACTCCCCCTTCCACAGTGCATTTTGTGGATCCTTCCTAAATTTCTTTGTATGTATATATGCACAAATAAAAAAGTAGGAATACACTTTATTTTCTCTCCTATTTATTGGAAAAGCTAGCAAACTGTATACATTATCGGGCACCTTTTTCTCCCCCGCCCTTTTTTTTAGAGAGGGAACAGAGGGAGAGAGAGAGACTCTTAAAGCAGGCTCCAAGCCCAGTGTGGAGCCCAGGACCCTGAGATCATGACCTGAGCAGAAATCAAGAGCCGGATGCTTAACCAAATGAGCCACCTAGGTGCCGCCTTTTTTTCTATCTTTAATAAATTCTCTTGAAGATCCTTCTATATCAGTATATGTGAAACTGCCCCTTTTTTTATTTGTTATTTTTTAAAGATTTTAAATTTATTTATTAGAGAAAGAGTGAGGGAGGGAACACAAGCAGAGGAAGCAGCAGAGGGAAAAGCAAGCTCCCCTCTGAGCAGGAAGCCTGACAGGGCTCCATCCCAGGATCCTGGGATCAGTACCTGAGCCTAAGGCAGAAACTTAAAGGTGCCCCTCTTTTTTTTTTCCCCAACTTCTAGAGAGTACTTCATGGTATGAATAGACTAAAACTGATTTAAGTACTGCCCTGTTGGTGGACATTTTATGTTTTATGGCTTTTCAATCTTTTACTATTGAAAACAATAATGCAATGAACATCTTGCATATAACTATTCTGAATAAATTCCCAGGACAGGTATTATTGGCTATACCCATCTACAATGCTAAATTACCCTCTAGAGTATGTGTTCTATTTTACACAGCAAACAACAGCGTGCAAGAGAGTGCCTGCTTCCAAAACCTGTTCCAGAGACTGTTACCAAATTTCTGGATATTTGCCAACTTGATAAGTGAACAAATGGCATTTCTCTGTAATTTTAATTTGCATTTCTATAAGGGCAATTGAGCATCTCTTCATCTGTTTAAAGGTTTGTATTTCCTTTGTCATAAATGTCATAAAGATTTTGTTCATAGCCCACCTAAAGTATGAATTTGGGGTAGCCACTTAAGTCTCTAAAAGGCATTTGATGTTTTTAAAGGAGACCTAATCACTGAAATTAGTCCTCAAGTGGACTATTTCAGGAGAATATGAAAAGGTGAAATGAAAACTTTAGGCAGTTCAGGGAGAACAGACTATTGGGTAGAAATCTTCAAGAAAGAGCTAGGTCAGTCTGGTCTAGGTGTTCTAAAGTGCTCTTTTACGAGTAAGAAAACCAAAGATTAGAAAATTAAGCCAATTGGGAAGAAGTGTTTGTTTTCATGCTGGTGAGGACCATGGCTCACACTCAAGGCTCCTCTCCCAAAGACTAGCCCTCATTCCCTTCAATTAAGGCCTTATGCTGCTCCTCTAGGCAACCTAGTAAAGTATTAATTTGTGTAAGCTTGGGGATCAAATAGATCCATCTTCCTTGAATAAGACATAATAAAGGTATAACACAGTTCCAAAAACAAAGGATTAAAAAAGACAGATTCACACTAAAACTGATCTCCTAAGAGGTAATCACAAAATTAGTACTTTAAGCAGGTATGTCCAGGGTGGTTACATAGGAAAGCCAGGAAGCTGGTGTTATTCACTATTATAGTAATAAGACAGGTTAGGAAAGCACGGATAGTCCATACCATCACCCAAAATAGAAGTCATCAACAAAGAAAGCCTAAAAACACAGCTCAGAAGAAACCTCAGCCCAGCACTAACACTCACACCTATGCTAAGTCCCACTTCTAAAGAGGAAGCATCACTAACCCTTTGGTCATTCAGACTTCCAAACCCAGGCCAACCAACAAGTCTTCAAAGACCAGTATTAGGTACTGAATCAATATCTGGATAAATATCAGCAAAGACAGGCAAAGATGAATACTGGGCGGATGTGTCCTTAAAATACTCCAGAATACTATTTACAATTCTGAACAGAGATGCAGCTCTGTAAAGTTTAAATATGCAAAACTTAGTTCTGGAGCCATAAATACACTAAGCAGGTGGACAGTCCTTGCTGAATTCTCTTCTACTCTGCCAGAAAAATCCTCCTAGCCCTGCCACCACAGTCACCTCATTTCTATCTACAGCTCCTACTCCCTTCTGAACTACAGTCCCTTTGTAGCTCCTGCTTTCACTATCCTATCTCTGTCCGTATTCTCTTCCTTTCTTCCGCATTGATGGAACCAGAATAGAGGGACATATGGTCTCACATCTCAGCGCCCTTTTCTCAGGTCCCCAAAATCACCTCAGGTACACTACATTCCAAGGAAATAATCATGTACATGCTATCAAATGCCTCTTCAAAATAAGCCCCTCAGCCTCCCACCCACAACCCCATAACCACCCACAAGCCTCTCCTTTGTAGAAAACTGGGCCACCAGTGCTCATAAAATACACCTACTTGACTTTAAACCCAGATGCTTATACACTACCAATTACCTATTCATTTCTCCTACGCAGTGGTGAAAGTCTAAATAATAAGAGTATGTCTTTACAAATGGCAAAAAATATATTCAAATTGAAACTGTATAAAAATGGTGAGGCAGGGCATCTGGGGGACTCAGTTAAGCGGCAGCCTTTAACTCAGGTCATGATCCCAGGGTCCTGGGATCAAGTCCCACATCAGGCTCTCTGCTCAGTGGGGAGCCTGCTTCTCCCTCTCACTGTCACTCTTAAATAGATAAATAAATAAGTTTTTTTTTTTTTTTTTAAAGAAATGGTGAGGCAGTCTCCACCTATGCCCTTAGTAAAGCAAATGAGGACATTCACAGGCACATAAAGGGTTAAGGAAACAGCTCTAATTTATTCATTAATTGACTCTTGCATTTTCATAGCTCTAATTAGTGTAGCCAGTACCTTAATACAGTATCAGTTAAGTAACGACCAGGAACCTTAATAACTAATTAAGAAGAAAAATCAAGATTTATTGTAAAAGCAATTCAAATTCTGATAGCATTGGTGAATAACACACATATGTGTATTTTTAGCAGAACTATAAAGCCTAGAATTTTAGAAGTTGCAAGTTTAAAACAAATCTGACAAATCAAGTTACAATAACCTAGTAATAATAAGAGAAGCTCATTTCACAAAGAAAAAAAGGTTAATTTCTTTAAAATGGTGGTAGCTAAAAACATTCTGGTCATTCTTTAAAAAGAACAACAGGTAACTTGCACACTGTCTTTAAATAAGTTCAGTCTAAATCATTAATAAACTCCACTTAAACATGTAAGTCTTCTTCAATGCACTTGATGGGCACCTGGAGAAGGGGAAGAAGGCAGGAAGAGCAGAGGGACTAGAGGGATGGGGAGGAGGGAAGTAGGGAGGAGGAGGAAAAAAGGGGAACAGTAATATGATCATAATTACCATTCAAAGACATATGCTCTATGAAGAACGGATTGGAAGGAACTCTATGTAAATTACAGAGCAAATCCAGTAACCTAGGTGGCATAGACTAAAACAGTGAGGTTTGGGTAAATGTAGTAAGGAGAAAGACCTGGTTATAGTGTAAAGGGAGCTTACCAAGGAGAGGGACAGAGTAAGAGTGACTCTCAGGCTTCAGAGAGTAGACACTGTGGCTAGATTAGCAGTGGGGGTTGGAGGAAGAAAATAAAGATTTCTACAGGAATTTGACTATTTCAGCTTGCCTAATAAATAACCAAACAGAGATACAGAAGGAGTGAAAGGAAGGTTGGGGGGCTTGACAAAGATTAACTCCTTGACCAAACTTCAGAAAGGCTCCTTTAAGCCCTCTTCTCAATTTACCACATCTGCATAGTCCAATTTTAGCAAAACTCCTGCAGAGTCCATTTATCCAGAATCCCTACCCTACACATCTGATGAACCTCAGTATCTGATCAAATCCCTCATCCGCCACCACCCTCCTTGGTGGATCTCAACACTCTGCCTGCCTTCAGTGAGAATCCCGTCAAGTCAGTTCAACCAGAATCCTCCCTTACCTCTGAGACTTCCTCTTAGAAATTTTCTCTCCACCAAGATGCACCCTGCTCCTTGGCGATGAATCCCCACTTGTTCCCGCTCAGTTAGGAATTAAGACCAGGTCTCTTTTCTGTGTGGTTCTACAATAGTTCCTGAATGAAATCTGGTTTTATCACTCTAAATACTGCCCAGCTCTGGTTTTAACAGCTCAGAAGAGAGGTCAGGACTTAAAAGACTTATATTTAGAATAATTAAAGGATTTATAGATGGCACTGGTAGCTGTGAGATAAGATAAAACAATCAAGGAAAAAGTATAGAATAAAAAAGAGAAGAGGACCGCCCTGAAGCACCAAGGACAGCAAACTAAAATTTCAAGTTGAAAGGGAAATGACTTTCCAGTTGGAGCTAAGCAGAAGTGGCCAGAAAGGTAGGAGGGGGGAAAAAATCTGTGAAGTTTGTAAAGCTTAAATATGCAAAACTTGTTCTGGAGCCATAAATACACTAAACAGGTGACAGTCCTTGCTGAATTCTCTTTTACTCTGCCAGAAAAATCCTCCTAGCCCTGCCACCATAGAGAATGATATTAGGAAAAACAATGCAAGTAACTTTTTAAGGAGTTTGTTGTCAAGAGTATTGTCCAGGGCACCTGGGTGGCTCAGTCGGTTAAACGTCTGCCTTCGGCTCAGGTCATGATCCCAGGGTTCTGGGATCAAGCCCCACATCCGGGCTCCTTGCTCAGCAAGAGTCTGCTTTTCCCTCTCCCTCTGCCTGCCGCTCCCTCTCTGTGTGTGTGTCCAATAAATAAACAAAATCTTAAAAAAAATAAATAAATAAAATAAAAAGAATATTGTCCATTTGAAGAAAAATAGAATTTTCTCCAAAACTAGAATTTTCACATATGACTAAAATAGGCAGGTAATCACTGAGAAAAAAAGACAAGAGTTTGAGCCTCAGTTATTTGTGTGTAAAGAATATGTCATTGGACTGCTAGGAACATATATATATATATATATGTATACATATATATATGTAATAGATATTACATATATATAAATATACCACACAAACACACACAATGTGCGTGCACATGTGTACATAATTATATATAAATTATATCTTATATAAATACATAATATATATGTATATATGTATATATATACACAATGTGTGTGCACATAATGTGTACATGATATCTGGGACATACTGTGGCTCAAAATGAGAAATCCTTTGTATTGTAAATTGAAAGGCTGAAAATAAAAATGCATTAAATAAGTGTACATCTATTTATGGTATACATTTTTTCTTTTTTTAATTTTCTTTTTTAAAGACTTTATTTATTTATTTGACAGAGAGGGACACAGTAAGAGAGGGACCACAAGCAGGGGGAGTGGGAGAGGGAGAAGCAGGCCTCCCACTGAGCAGGAGCCCCATGTGGTACTTGATCCCAGGTCTGCGTTCATGACCCGAGCCAAACGCAGACGCCTCACAACTGAGTCACCCAAGAGCCCCTACATTTTTTCTTCTTAATGATGGGAAGGCCACACCAAAATATGCCACTTTGGCATACTAATCATTTTGAACTAAATTACTAAAGAAACAGCCAGTGCAACAAGAACATCAGACCCTCCTCTGTCCCCCTAAAAACAAAAATAAATTCTCAAGGTGAAGTTACCCTTCCTGCGCCTGGAGAGTAATAGGCACCCTTATCGTCAGAGGTCAGGAATTTAAGGCCAAGAAGGCTATCTAAACAACCTTGTTACTTTTTTACTAATTTACTACCCTAAGTCTAAACCCTTTTGCTTGTCAATTTTTCACAAATTTACTGTTTCTTTGTCTAAAAAAATATAAAAGATGCTTGCTTTGGTCACTTCTTTGAGACTCCCATTTCTACAAACTCCCGTTTGTACTAATTAATTTGCTTTCCTCCTATTAATCTGTGTTAGGTCCATTGAATCATGAGACTAGTCAAAGAACCTAAAAGGGAAAAAAGGAAAAGTTTCCTACATTAATGTGTGACCAAGCTGGAAAAACCATGCAATGGCAATAGGTATACATTTTTATATCTTGATTTTTTTTCTTAATGATTGGTAATTTTTTTAGCTTTCCCTTAGGAATGTATACTGACATTTGTGTTACCACTATAGCTGTACGGCCCCAGTAAGAAACACTACATTAACAAGGAGATGTTAATTCTAATTTGAGAGGGTCCCCCAAAAATGATTGTCGGATGAGTAACAAACACACGGCTCGCAATGCCAAATTCTTTGCTTCCCTTTCTCTGGGTTTTTGAAACTGAGCAGCAATTAACCTTGATACAGTTGCCAGAAACCTCCATGTATAGATAGGCCTAACACGTTCCATCTAGTCTAGGTTAAGACTGGGCCAGTTTTCTTCCCTGATAATCCTAGGCTGGCCTCTCACCAAAAAGACAGGCTAACTGAAGGAGAACAACAACAAGAAAAGAAAAACCTGCAGATTTTCTAAGGAACGGTGATGAACTCACATATGACTTTGTAACCTACCACTTCTCCGTAATGTTTTGAGATGTCTGGCTGGATAAAAGATTTCCAGATAAACAAGAGAAAGGGTAAAACCTCTCTCAGAAACTCCCTCAATTAGCAATCACCTTCATTTAGCAGCAGCACCTCCACTATGCCAGCTGCAGGGGAAATTAATTAAATTTAATAGAAGCCACGGGGGAAGTAATTAAATTTAATAGAAGTCATGGATTCCAAATGAAGATAAACTGTATTTGTAATCAGACCTACTGTGTCACTTACTCAACTCATGGGTTCGTAAGAGCGTGAGCCAAGTACAAACCACCTTCCACGGAAACGCCAAGTTACCTGAAATCCCTCCCTCATTCTCACCTCAAAATGTAAAATGATTGATGCAACATGCTATGCAAAGTATCCCTAACGTTTTTGAAGTTCCTTTTTTCAAAATAAAAAATCTGCACCAGCGTAACAAGTCAATTATGTGTAAACAAGCCGATCTGAATAGCACAGAAGCCATAGCACAGACAAAAAGTAATGAAAGGTTGGCATGTTTGCTCTGGGAAGCAAAACTAGCGGCCCATTCATCTAAATGCAGTTATGTTTCAATTTAACTAAATTACAAGGTTTGAAATTAGCAATGCTTCAAGCGCTCCGGGCTACCGCTCCCACCAGAACACTTCATCTTTAATACCTGCTCCAGCTTGCAAATAAAACTAAGGAAAACAGTAGGGGAAAATGCTCAAAACACCTCTTTAAAAAGGCCTTTCTAACAACTGCAATCTTACGGTTTTTACCCCTCAGAAAATCTAAAGCTTAATGGACTCAAAGCTAAGTAATATTGATCCTTTCTTATTTTTTTTTTTACCATACATTCTATGCATGGTTATTGAAATATTTTATTTATCATGATAAATTATAAGCTACTTAAGGGCAAAAATATTTTCAGTTTCAAGTTTCTTATCTCTAGAATTCTTAGCACAGTGCTTTGTACACAGTGAGGGATTAGAAAATATTTATTATCCCACTTTAATGGGAAAGAGCTGGATAGCATTACTCTCTATGAAATCATTACCAGCACTGGTTTGAGCAGGCATGATTTTCCTGGTTGGTAGAACAAGGCCAGGCAAGAATGCCAAGATTTCCACCTAACCTATGAAATAAGAAAAAATTCTATTTTGGAGTTATTTTGAGGACTAACTGCTATGTGGTTCATTAAAGCTCTTTAAGACAAAATAACAAAAAATAACATGCTATGCAAAGTATCCCTAACTTTTTTGAAGTTAGTTACCTGAAACATATAACAAGCATCTAACACATGCCAGACACCATGCTAAGCACTTTACATAGATTATGTCATTAAATGCTTACCAAAACCCTAGGAATTACCCACTATTTTCATCTCTCATTTATAGGCAGGGAAAGTATAGTTTAGAGGAGTTACATAACTGATTCAAGAACCTAATAGCTAATTAATGATGGGACCAGGGTTTGAACCAAGCTTAACCTGTTATGAGTGCTTGAAGGTAATGGGAAAACCCTGGCCACTTTCCAGTGTGCCAAATCAAGACGGTGCTCCTTAACGATAAGAAATATAGCACAAAAGCAAAGGCCTCTTTTTATTTAAAAATATCAGTGCCAAGTGTGGCGCGATGGGTTGGGCCGCTGCCTTCGGCTCAGGTCATGATCTCAGGGTCCTGGAATCGAGTCCCGCATCGGGCTCCCTGCTCAGCGGGGAGCCTGCTTTCCTCTCTCTCTCTCTGCCTGCCTCTCCATTTACTTGTGATTTCTCTCTGTCAAATAAATAAATAAAATCTTAAAAAAAAAAAAAATTCCATGACTCAGTAAGCATCCTTCTTTACGTTGTGACAAACATAAATGTCTTGGTGATGTGGCCAGTCACAGGCCATATTCGGGGTTAAGTACCACAATTTTGGGGGGCATGTACTACCTCACGGTGAAATTATGTGACTCTCCCACTAGACTGTAGCCCAGTCAATGATAAGGACCATGACATTCATGACAGTATCACCAGGGCCCACCTCATAATAGATACTTTATGAACATTTGTGGGCTAAATGAAGAACTATTAATTTTTTTATGATGTTAGTTCTAGAGTCCTAGAGAACCAATAAATGATGGCTACTTATAATTATTAAATTATCTGAGTATAATTCCAGCTGGCCATTTGTTCTAGAAGACACTTCTCCAGTCTTTTCATTTCATATACTCCTTTCTCCATAAAAGTCAAATTCTTACTGAGTGCCTGGTACATATTCCTATTATAGACCTCAGAACACTTTTTCCTCACTTATATTCCCCACGCTCTCCCTCTGTTAAACTATAAAGATCTTATATTATTCCTCCTTTCTTGTTAGAACCCAGCATAGTGCATGGCATATATGAGCCACTGAATAATTATTCAAAATAATTATTTATGTATACAGCTCTTTGTCATCAGGAATTTTTTTTTTTAACCTTGTGTGTTTGGAGGTAGGGGCAAGAAATTACAAATATCATTTATAACCTAAACAGTAATCATTAACCTAGTGCAAAAAATATTAACTAAGCACAATCCTTAAAAGTGGACCCCTCACAAAATATTTTACCTCGTCTAAGTAGCAAAGATCACATTAATTTCTTGCATATTTCTTATGCCAGACCAGTTTCACAAAATGTGTTTCCATGTTTTTGCTCAAGTCATTTTTAAACATAAATAACTACATGCATCAGGAAGGGGCTTTACAATACCTTATGTTGCACATGGTTGAAAACAGGCTCCTTTAAAACCCAGTTTACAATTTATTCCTTTGTCTACAGAACTTTGCATTATTTAAATCAAAAACTAAAATCCAAACTTTATTATTTCATCAGAATTTATTATTTTAGTCACTCTTAGTACTTGGTATCAGCTATACAACTGGTTTAAGTTCTTAATGTACCTGTAGAACTTAAAAAGAAAATGTACTGTAGGCGTTCTTATCACTAGAAGGACAGTTCTCTATGGTTCCATATAACATTTTAGTGTTGCTTTTTTTTCCCACAAGAGAAACCTGAAAGAGAAGGGGAAACCCAGGAAATACTAGAAGAATATACATAATCTAATATGTTTCCCAGGTTAAAAAATGGTATTTTTCCCAATGTGTGAATTTTTTAATGGACTGTTAATAAAAATTAGGAATAAAGATTTAATACTTATATGTAGAATTGATCATATGTGAATTCAATACCTTAAGAGTCAAACACATTCACCCTTATTTTTGCCCATATACTTACTGTATGATATTGAACAACAGAAGCAGAAAAATCAAACCAAAAACTCTATAAACAGAAATATTACCTTGACAGCGAAGAAGTATGTCACCTGCTCAAACCATACTTGCTTCTAAGGAGACATACAAAGTTATAATAATGAGTGAGATCACAATTAAGAAATTCACTGTGAGGCATGATTGTACTTAATTTATTTGAAAATTAAAAACAATTATCCCTCTTCTCTAAAAAGCAATTTAATTTTTTCAAGCTGTTAATGAACCAATTAAATAAAACCACTTATTCTAATGCATGGAATAAATTCCATGGTTAGAAATACATACCAAGAGAATATTTTTTACATATAAGAACTGCTTTGCCTGTATATCATAACCACTCACCTAAGCCAATGATACTCAAAGTATGAGTTCCAGAGACCCTTCTAGGAATCATGAGATCAAAACTATTATAATAAAGATAGTGAGACAGTGTTACCCTTTTCACTGATGATGCTATAGCAATCAATGGTGGGTCAAGCTGCTGATGCCACTAGCATGAATCAAAGCAAGGGCACAAAGTTTTACTAGAAGTTATTTTGCTCCTTGTTGGCATGCAATCAGAGTAAATAAAATGCAGTTTCTTAAAAATGCCTTTGGTAAGCCTATAAATTAGCTAATTTTAAAAATCGGATTCCTTGAGTACATGCCCTATGTGATAAAGAGGGGAAGCATGCATTAAGCATTTCCGCTGCAAATAAAAAATGTACAATGGGACAGTTGTCTCAAAAACAGCACTTATGTGACTGTGATATGATGTGAACTAGCCATTCTTTTCATGAAACACTATTTTTATTTGAATGAATGACAATCTATTCAGAATGGGGGATGACTGACATTTGTGGGAAAAGAGCAAGTTAGCCTGTCACTTCAAGGAAAATACCTGACAGTATCTGTTGCCAATGATAAAATTGAGCTTTTAAGTGAAAATTAGTATCTTGAAAATTTTATCCATCATCCCAAGTTTGACAGCTTTCCAGCACTTAAAACATTTTGATATTAACAAACGAGATTGTTTGATTTTCTATAATGAAATATGTCAACATCTGGAAGATCTGCATAACTTAGTGGACCAGAATTTTCCAACTGACCAATGCATGGGTAAAAGATCTACACGAAGTACAAGAAATAGCAATATATTTTAATGTAACAAAGTATAAAACGTTCACTGATAAAAGTTTTCAATTCCTTATTGAAACTAACTTTGAGGAAATTACAATTGATCTTAGTGTAGTATCAAAGAAGAATACCAATAGTTATTTGGAAAGTCTATTAAAATACACCTCCCTTTCTTTCATATACTTTACCAAAACAACGTATGATAAGAAACTGATTTCAGAAGCAGATGCAGAAACCTACTGCCTTCCATCAAACCACAAATTAAAGGGAATTATAAAATATGTAAAGAAGCACCAGTCTTCTCACTAAATACTTCATTTTGGAAATGTGGCAGGTGGAGAGGGTTCCCACAAGTAAATGTTTTATGTTAACATGTAATGAATGTTTTAGTTACTGTTTTTTAAACTTTTCAGTTTTAGTTTCTTATATGGTAAATATCAATAGACATACTCCACATAAACAAAAGTTCCTTTGAATCCTCAATAATTTTTCAAACCATAAATGGTTCCTCAGTCCAAAAATGTTTGATAGCCTTCAACCAAACTAATGCAAATAAGGCTCCCTTATAGTATGCTTTTCTAAAGGATTTTGACCAAACCCCTAATAAAACTAAAATATGCTCTTCCTATGCACACTTAAAAAAGAAAGCCTATAAAATGTCAAGCATCATATAAATTACTCATGATGTATGATGAAAGTGCTTAGTCTCGAGTTGCATATAATCTCACAAGATGTCTTAGTCACCTCAGGACTATTTGGGGCCAGGCCATGTGACAGCTAGAACTCACTCTCAAAGTTGGCACCACTCTTCTTCCAGTTCAGAACGTTTGTTACTAGTTCAGGTGCCACCATTAATCTCTATTGAATATATTTTCTGTGTCTTTTGTGTGTGTTGGCCTTCTTTCTCCTTTTCTGGACCTTCTAAATTTCACATAAAAGGTCCCTTTATAAAGGGGTGTGCCCTTTATATAAACAAAGCTATCCATCAGAGACCACCCCTCTTTTCACTTTAAGTATACACAAGTGTGTTCAGTATTAACTTTCAGATCACTTTTTATTTCCTGAGTTAATTTGTTGCTGGCTACTGATTATGTCTTCACTACCAAAGAATGTTGCAGGGGTTCATTTTATGAGCCTTTAGGTTTTAAAAACTTTGGATCAGGTAAAATTCTATACCTATAAAACCCAAGCTTTAATTATTGGAGAAAGTAATATAAGCTTAATTTTCTTAAGTTCAAACTCAACATCTACAATGAGGCAAACCATACAAGAATAAGATACAGCAAGATCTCTTACTGAGATCTTTTCCAAATAATAAGTAAAACCTACTGAAAAATCACAGCAAAATTCTGAGAAGATCATAATTAGTCAACACCCCATTCTTTCACTGTTCACCACTAGGAAGTAATGAAAAAGTGAAAACAGACTACAGAGATATGACAAAAATCTATCACTGGATAAGTTAATTGGACCATACTCTCTAAAATTCATGTTCGCTGCTACGTAGGTCTTCTGTATTGGCTGAGAAAACACATTAAATGGCTTCTGGAGAAGGTTCTGTGCTACTCTCCAAAGCACTCTTAATTCCTATGAACTCTTCCTCTACCTAGTCAGCATAATGTGGCTAAGAATAAAGACTGAGCAGAGGAGCCCCGGTTCAAAGTTCACTACTTGACAATGAGCACTTAAATTCCTTAAGCCTATTTCCTCAGACATAAAAAGAGAGCTAATAACTAACCTGCAGATTTTATGACTGAATGACATCATAAAAGTAAGTAACCACATTTTAACCATTTGCAAAATGCTACCTAAATGGTCCAATCAAAATTCCAACCATTATATACAATTATACATATATCCCTTTTCCTTATGGCAGAATCTGAAGATTAAAAATAGTCATTCCATTTCATTGCCCAAGAATGAAAAATAGAAAAAAATCACCATGCAGAATAGAATTAAACATACACAATGTCCCACGCTGAGAGCAGCAGAGTACGGGGTTCCACGACATAGGCCCTAGGTCTCGCAACTGTCAGCACCCCTCAGCCTCAGCCCACCCTTTGCTAATCCCGTAATTTTAGACAAGTAGGTAAATTTCTGCTTCCACTTCCTCCTCCTTTGCCTGAAGAATTAGATTACTCACTCCATACGGTCAAATGGACCAATGACTACAAAGGGCTAAGCACAAAGCTGAATAAATGGTAGCTATTCCATTAAGATTTTCAGGTTGCCTTTGGAGATTTTTCTATGATTCATTTACTTTATAACTTAACAAAAATAAGCAAGCACTTCCCAAAACACTCCTACATATGTTGCTTTGAATGAACTTCATATACTGTGATAAAGTCTGGCAAAAAAAACTGTATCATGTAGCTATCTTGTAAACTTGCTTTTATAAGTAATAAAACTTTGGGATTTGGGATGTATCCAAGTTCTAGCTTGGGACTTCTCTACCCCAGCAACATCTAAGAATCACCTAGAGAGACACCTTTAAAAAAATAAAATAAAAAGCAAACTGAGGACCTCAGTGTGCTGGAAACAAATACATAAAGAATTGTTCCACTGTCCCATTATAAGCTGTATTTCAAGGTAAACAAATAGCCCTAGTGGATAAGAGTTCTTTTATATAAAACAATTCTAGATAATATACAGAGAAGAAATAATATAATAATGAAATCTCCATTTCGCACCCCTAAAAAAATGAGGCAATACTCCTCAATGAATGAAGCAAACAAAATAATTAGGCTTTTACCACTTGAAGCCACCACTCCAAGTACATCTTCCACTGCTACGTGTGAGACAATTGGTCCTATATCCCTGGAGATAAGATGTGACAGAAGTAGTTGAGGGAAGGGAGGTGACAGGATAGGAAGAGTGGTTTGGAGAAAGGAGAGGGACAACAGAAAGAGAAGGGGGAAGGGATAAGGGAGAGAAAGAGGTAGGGGACGAGAGGGAAAAGAAGAAAAGAGGCATGAAGGGAAAGGGAGGAATACAGGAGACGAGAAAGGATACAGGATGGGAAGAATAAGGGAGGAAAGAGGGGGAAGGGGAAAAGAGAAGATATGCTTGAAGCAGAGAAGGCAAAGAAGCACAACAGAATCCAGTCCCTGACGACCTGATCCTGAAACTCACTGTGTTCTTGTCCTTTGGTAACTAGGCACCCCAACTGCCTTATGATCAATTTTCCTGTTTGCTAAAGATAACCAATACCAGTTATATAACTTAAAATCTTCAGAGTTCTGAATGCAAGTAATATTGAGAGACCAGAAGAGGGATCAACTTTATTCCTAACTTAAAACATGGCAATTATAGGGACTATTTCAGATTGATTATTGATAGATATCCCAAATGACAAAACAGAAAATGAATGCAATCAATACTTTAAGCACATTGTGAAATGATTCAATCCAGTGAGTCTAAATTTGAACTATAACAAGAACTTAATGAAATAATCACCAAAGAAATTAAGAAGCCGAAAATCTACTTAAGACAAACACATTCTCTGCTATTTCAGAAATCTAAATCTAGGCTAAGGGACAGATGGTTAGAAAGAAAGAAGAAGGAAAGGAAGGAAGAAGGAAGAAAGGTAAGAGGGAAGAAGACAGGGAGGGAGGGTCGGGAAAACACGTAAGTCCAGATGCTGCTTACAAACTTTAATGATATTCAAAAAGGAATGTCTAATGGTAATTTGGGTAATGACAATAAAATGTCTCACAGGACACAAGTTCTAGACCAGGCTCCGGCTAAGGAGCAATGCTATTCTGAAGAAATCATTTTACTGTTCTCCTTTCACAGCAAATTGACAAGTCTGAAAAACAAGGGTTCTTCTGAGGCTTAAATGTGTTGCTATACATGAAGCTATTTGCAAAGAACTGACCCCTTATGTAGAAAATATTAAGATATTTCGAAAGTCAATTAATAGCATAAACAAGATTTAAGGTAGAGTACTAATGTGAAATAAACTATTCTAATAAGTAACTCAGAAGCTTAGTTTTCTTAGCTCCTAAATGATAGGCTAATTATATGTATCAGAAAAATAATAAAACTTAATTTCTATAAAATTATTTTGCAATTCAGACTTCGTTAATTCGACAGGTGTTGCCCACAATTTATATAAATTAGCAAGTTTTTACTGAAATGCTATTAAGGTGACCGGGGAAAAAATAAATGAACCTAAAATGGGTATATTAGCTCATTTGAAATCTCACTATAAATTCTAATCATTAAGTACACTCATTTTCTTCTAGCCTTATGCCAATTCTCTACTTGTGTGCCCTTGAAAGCAGGAATACAACAGGGAGGAAACTACCATTCCCACTTAGGTGCTACAGCAAGACATTTCTCAGAATCTGGAAACAAGCTCACCTTCCAAAATTGAAAATAAAAATTAAAATATAAGCAGCCTATTCCATCTCAAAAAAATAAATAAATAAAATTTAGAGAGTGAAGGTCTATCCCTCTGTGGAAGTGCCCCAACTTTAGAAGGAGCAGAATCACATTCAAATC
This sequence comes from Mustela putorius furo, assembly GCF_011764305.1. Taxonomy (NCBI): domain Eukaryota; kingdom Metazoa; phylum Chordata; class Mammalia; order Carnivora; family Mustelidae; genus Mustela; species Mustela putorius. The sequence continues at coordinate 24,969,228 of NW_025422015.1, read as the reverse complement.
CCAGATGCTCCACTTATTTCAGGATGTGATGTGAGGCAAGCTACTGCACATTCCTCCACCTATCCTTCCCTCTCTATTCCATGAGGAGACTGAGAGTAGCTATATCCTAGGGTATTAAAACAATTTGAATATGATATTGCACATATAATGCCCTTAGCACCACGTCAGGCACAGAAGAAACCTCTGACAGACACTGCAGGGTGGATTCTCAGGAAAGTTAGAACAAGTTTTGACAAGTTTATTCACACTCTATTGTTTATAGAATAATTAAAGGAAGGGAAAAGATATGCAAGTCCTCTTAGGAGAAGAGGAAAACATAATTATTGATGGTTCTATGAGTCAAAGTTCTCAAAAGACACAGAACCAATGGGGATATGTAATATAATATACACATGTACACTTATAGAACCAATAGGATATTGATACATATATGTATTATATATTTATAAAGGAACTTACTACAGGAATCGGCTTACACAATTACAGAGGCTGAGAAGGCCCACATTCTGCTGTCTGCAAGTGAGAGAAGCAGGAAAGCCAGTGGTATAATGCACCCCAAATCTCAAAGGCTTGAGAACCAGCGGAGCCAATGATTTAAGTCCCAATCTACATTTTAAGGCTCAAGACTCGAGGAACGAATGATTTAAGTCCTGGTCTGAGCTGAAAGTCCAGGAGAAGGAGAAAGATGATGTCTCAGCTCAAGCAGAGAATAAATTCAGCCTTGCGTGCCTTTCTCTTCTAGTCACATTAAAGCAAGCAGCTAAACAGACAGATAAAGGGGCGTTTGAGTGCCTGGGTGGCTCAGTGGGTTAAGCCTCTGCCTTTCTGCTCAGGCCGTGATCTCAAAGTCCTTGGATTGAGCCCCGCATCAGGCTCTCTGCTCAGCGGGGAGACTGCTTCCTCCTCTTTCTCTCTCTGTCTGCTGCTCTGCCTACTTGTGTTCTCTTTCCATCTGTCAAATAAATAAATAAATAAAGTCTTAAATAAATAAATAAATAGACAGATAAATAGTTAAAGAAGCAAAACAGATGGACAATTGCCAGGGACTACCCCTACTCTACACAGAGACCGCCCCAACTCCCTTGGACCAACCCATTTTGCAGTTTAGCGCTGATTTGGGAAGCAGAAGCTACGGGACCTCCCCATCTTTGGAGCACGCGCACTTAAGAAAGACCTTGTCTGGGCGCCTGGGTGGCTCAGTGGGTTAAGCCGCTGCCTTCGGCTCAGGTCATGATCTCAGGGTCCTGGGATCGAGTCCCGCATCGGGCTCTCTGCTCAGCAGGGAGCCTGCTTCCCTTCCTCTCTACCTGCCTCTCCGTCTACTTGTGATTTTTCTCTGTCAAATAAATAAATAAAATCTTTAAAAAAAAAAAAAAAAAAAAGAAAGACCTTGTCTGCTAGTAACCCAGAAGTGATTATCATTTTCAGAAAGGGAAAATTTGAGTTACATGCTGGACTCAGTGGATCAACAATACATGACACAAAGTTTATATTTTAAAACTGCAAACAGCAAGATGAGAAAGCAATCCAAGAGACTGCGCACGCACTTGTGTGTGTGTGTGTTAAAGGAAAGGAAGTGGGCAAGTAGGGAAAAAATACACGTTGAGTTGTCTTTCTTTTTTCTTTTTTTTTTTTAAGATTTTATTTATTTATTTGACAGAGAGGGAGACCACAAGCAGGCAGAGCAAGGAGCAGAGAAAGAGGGAGAAACAGTCTCCTGCTGAACAGGGATCACAATGTGGGCTTGATCCCAGGACCCTGGGATCATGAGCCAAAGGGGATGCCCAACTAACTCAGCCATCCAGGTGCCCCTGAGTGGTCTTTCTTATGCTACAACTAGAATTGCATCCTTCTTCCTCAACTCTTTGAAGCTGTAGAGCTTAAAATTCCTAGGGGATTAAAAAAAAATAGTAATAATATCATTATAATATGATTTGCATTGTGGTTTGGGCAGCTCTGTGGGTTGTACTTAGGCACTCATGGGAAGATGACTACCATCGACTTGTGCAAAGGGCTGGAGGGCAGGAAACCAAGGCAGATTCAAAGGTGGAGTGATAATAACAAGATGGAAAGAAGGAGACCCAATAAACCCCCATAAAAGAGCACAGTGAGAAACTCAGTGGGCTGCCACCCATCCTGAGGGTCAGTCTCTCCTCTGTCTCTGGAATGTACTTTCCCTTTGGAAAATTAAACCTTTTGCTGCTTTAACTCTCTATTGGGTCTTTCGCTGAATTCTTTCCTTCAAGAAGACAAGCAAGGAATTCCACAATCCACCACCCAGTCAGACTCTCAAAAGACTGGATGATGCCCGCCCCCTCGCTGGGCTGAGGGCAACCTTCTCTACTCAGGCTGCCAAGTCAAATGCTAATCTCCTCTGGAAACAGCCTCACAGACACACCCAGAAATATCTTACCAGCTGTCTGGGCGAACCCTTAGCCCAGTCAAGTTGTCACATAAAATTAACCATATAGTGGTATTGGTCCAACACAGTTCAGAGGAACAGAACTTTTTCATCCTAGAGATGGTTATCAGACACCTACACAGAAATGTCCAGAGACAACTTACACACAACCAATATACCATTGAATACCTAATTCACCAAGTTTCAGAATTTGTTTACCAAGGAGCCATCTAACACATAACATAACCCCTTACATGGACTTTGTCATCAGAAGAAGTTAAGAGAGAGAATAAGGGAATTATCTCCAATTATACATTGTACGTCATTCTTTTTTTTTTCAGTTTGCTTATGACTCATTCTTCTAAAAACAGATAAAAACAGAAAGTTAAAGCTATGAAACTTAAAATCCAGCAATAGAATGGACACCATCAATGTTCTGAAAATCTATCATGTGCTGAAAACCCATTAGCCCACACCTGTTTTTCAACTGATATAAGGTACCCCATGTAAGCCAGACACTGACAGAATAAAGATAGCCCCTGTCTTTTCAATCTAATCAGAGAGGCAGAAGCCCAAACAAACTTAAATATAGTGAGAACAGCCTTATGACAAGTTACATATAAAAGGCTATGAAACAGAAAAGTGATAGAAATAACTTAAAATCTAATAAAGAAGTTTGTTCATGGGAATCAAATCTAATTATTTCCCCTGAGCATTAGCAATAAAGAATAGGTAGAATCACATTTGGAATAGGTAACAGAATACTAACTACTCCTCAGTGGAGCACTAAATAACACAGGAAGGAAGGCAAAGTACCACATCTTTGACATGATGCCAGCCATAGAGTGGAGACGGATAACTCTAAGTATGAGATTCTAAACCAAACACAGAGAGATTACATAATTGAAAGCTGAGGTACAACATATTGATAGTTTATATTCATTACTTAACTAAAAGCAAGATGGTTCTTGGCCCTTACCATTCTGTACTACTGAGAACTGCTTGAGCCTTGACTTGAAGTTTTTGAGTGAACAGTAAATCAGACTCAAAGTCTTACTGGCAACTGTCACAGAGTGTGTGTGTGTGTGTGTGTGTGTGTACCCATATAAAGAAAGAAGAGCAGTATTCATATAGTTTATGTATAGTTTTATACTTTCTTCTTTAAAATTAAGCAATTTTTTTAAAAGCTTAAAATTATTTCCCAAAAATATTTCTATTTTTCTTTCTTAAAGACCTGTGATTCAGTAAGAACTCCCAACCACACTGTAATCCAAATTCTATTTGGTCCTGCAGTGAAGTCAAATGTGAGATCCCGACATCAATTTGTTGCCATGGAAATAATTGAGATGTCAATGTTTGTGCATTATGACTGTACTATAGGAGCAGATGGGCTGACAAAGGAAAAAAAATCTTTGCAAATATCCCTCTAATAATTAACCAAAGTGTCAAGCATTACTTTAAATTTATGTTATTAAAAAACTTAAGAAAGATCAATTTAAACAGTATAAAATACAACCAATTTCAACTTCTAAATTTTTACTAAAGAAGACATTTTAAATTTATACAACTAGAAGGGCTTGCATATTCTTTTATTCATTTGATGATGTTTCCTTGCTTGTTGGACAACTTTTGTGGTGCCTAAAAATACACATGACCAAGTAACTCGTAGAGCCAACCATTTATAATATAGTTCTGCTACAAAAATGTCTGTCTGGTTCTATATTCGCCAATGTCCAATGAATTTGTTCCAGAAAATTACTTACTTGAATACAAAAGCCATATTCCTTTCTGGATCCTCTATAGTAGTTAGTCATGTCTCCTGGGCTAAGCTGAATGAATAGTCATTTGTGCATTCCCTTACAGAGGAATTTTTCCTAAAAGTACTTAGTAGGAACAGACTTAAACAAAATAGGCTGGGCAATCACTTATAGGTGCATGTATGTGCCATTAATGTCTAAATCATGAGGTATAAAACTGTCAGTCTCCTAATCTTCACAAGATACTGTCACTTGGAACCTCTTACTCTGCCACCCACAGTGAGCCCTTTTTATCCAAACATAAAAAACGTTGTTCTTCCCCATTGTGGGCTAATTATACCATCTGTTTAGCCACAGTACTATTAATGTTAACTCCTTAGCATTCCCAATGCACTGCCCTCAAACGCCTTATACTGTCAAATGTGTAAGTAGTACACAAGGCAAGGAAATCAGTGTCCTGATTTGTACTCTATTTTCTGTGCCTGGGCAATGCTCCAGTCTCCATAAGGAACCCGAGCATTTGGACATTTCCCCTGCATCTCACCTCAGTTTAATGGTGCTAGATGTAAACATAAGTAATAACAACAAAAATCAATCCCCCTCCCTCCACCAAAATGATAAACTGAAAAAGATATCAATGTTTTGGAAAACAAATGGGATCAAAATCAGGAAAGGGAGGGAGATGAAGAGTAAGTCATTGGACAACCATTGCTGCCCCTTGAAATTAAGCCAATCAGTTGATTTTCTGTATTATAAAATAAAGACAAAATAAAGTTAAAAATAGGTATAAACATCCTCACAGACTAGAGGGATGTGGCCCACTACAGATAATTAGCTAATTCTACAGTAAGAAATTAAAAACATAACCTCAGGAAAGATCATAAATTTGATATCTGTTAACTAGAAATAAATGGCTATCTTCTTTAAATTGCTCACAATACAAAAGCAAACCATTTGAAAGAAGCAGAGCCTTTTAAAATATAATTCTTTATTAAACTTATGAAAGAAATTTCATTATGCCCATCTTCTCCAGTGCTCTTTAACTATCTCTCGCACTAGTAAAAAGGCAAACACAGAATGATCTATAACTTTTCTCATGACGATTTAGAAATAAGTACATTCTTTTGATTATTAAATCTTGGAATTATTGGATTATTATTGGATTATTATTGGAATTATTGGATTATTGGATTACTAAAGCTTTGATTATTAAATTTTGGAAATATACACACTTACCTTAAATTTATATGCACAAAATGTGCCTGCGTGCCTCAGTCAGATAAGTATTTGACTCTTGGTTTTGGGCTCAGGCTGTGATCTCAGGTTATGGAACAAAGCCCCACATCCCACTCTTCTCATCCATAACCACCCCCCCATCAGCACCATCTGGCTCTGTGCTCAGCAGGGAATCTGCTGGAGATTCTCCTCTACTCCCTTTGCCCCTCCCCCAGTTGGTGCACTATTGCACAGGCACACACTCTTTCTCTCTAAAATAAATAAATAAACCTTTTTTAAAAATTACATGCACATCAACAGCTAACCTCATAGCTTAAAAACTATGGGTTAAAACTATCAGGAGTATGTTATGAAGGATTAACTCTATGTTCCTTAAATTATAAAGCTCCTTATAGTTAAAGTGTCACACTAATTAACATATCTAGTTTCTACAAAGGTCAGGTCATACCAAAACTTGGCAGAATTCAGCATATCCTGCAGTTTTTAAGCCAATTGCTAGAATGGGGGAAAAGAACAAAGGACAAAGGCAGGAAACCCACAGACATCAGTATACCTTGTTCACCTCACACCTCACTAAGACTCACCCTGGAGGCCAATGATACAGGCCAACTTCCCACTCTCCAAGTCCTTTCTTATGAACTCTGAAAAGATGGCTTTGAAACCTTTGTACCCAGAGCTGCTATTGCAAAATAAACTGACACCCACAAAAACAACAAATGGAGTCATCTGGACCAATAAAGAAGCACAGGTCTTTAAGTCAGCTCTATCCTCTACAGACTACAGGAAGCTATTATTTTTTAAGATTTTGCAAGTAATAAGCCTTCATGGGTTGTCATTATTAGCAAATATCGCAATAATGGTGCTTATCTCTCAAATAAGCAATATTACATTGAAGATAACAGTAGAGTCTTAGTCCATTTAGCTGCTTTAACAAAATACCATAGGCTAGGTGGCTTAGACACAACAGAAATTTATTTCACACATTTCTGAAGGCTGAGAAATCCAAGATCAAAGCCACCAGCAGATTCTGTGGTTGGTGAGAGCCTGTTTCTAAGGTCATGGATGTTTATCTTTTCATGGCATCCTCACATGGCAGAAGAGGGCAAAGAAGCTACCTGGGACCTCTTTATGAGGGCACTAATCCCATTCATAAGAGTTCTACCCTCAAGACCTAATTACCTCTCCAGGACTCCACCACCAAATACGACCACACTAAGGGTTAGGTTTTAACATATAAATTTTGTGGGGATATCAACATTCAGTCTCTAGCAAGTAGCCTGTAACTAACTAGGAAAGATACAAAGATGTCAAGAGTCATAATGCAAAACTGATTATATATATTTGTTATATGAGCCAACCATGGCTTGAAAATCATAAAGAATGATTGTCCTTCCCCAAAGAAGTAATATTAAGGATAAACATAGTTGCAAATTTGGGGGTTCCTTGCTCATTAAGTCACAGTACAATCCAAGAGATTACAAAATTCTTCAGGAGAAATAGAGATTATAAAATCCATTAGGAGAAACAAAGCACTCTTAATTTAACAGAATCACAACTGCAGCTGATGGGAAAGATCTAAGAAAAAAGCTTCCTCATTGAAGATGCTAAACTTTTGTAATGAATGACAAACTTACCAAACTTTAATTTCTCCACATTTTTCTTACTTTAGGATAAATGGATCAAAGGGGCAGATAGCACCTGTCAAAGTTTACATTAATTTTGTAACAGTTTACTTATATTTAGAAAAGTAAGCATCTCAAAATGGTGGACAAATGTAAAATAATGAACACTTAGAGACATAAAGGTAAAAATAATATTTTCTTAAGCTATTGCCACTTGTAGCCATCTTTAAAAGAAAATGGTGAAAGGAAAAATGCAGCTTAAAAATTTTTTTTCAAAAAATACTTACCCACTACTCCTTTTTTTACTTCTTATAATGGGCTACTTTAATCAAAATGTTTCCTTTTCGCACCAAGATTCATGTATTGTCCAGGTGTTAGAAAAAAAAATATGTATTTAAGCACTTGTAATGTAGATATGTGTACCATTTGAAAAAAAGATTTTTTTTCTCTATTGTTTTATATATATATATATTATACGATTCCCAGATGTCCTAATGAAAAGCCACAATTCATCAGATGTTGGAACATCACAGAGGTAGAAAGGAACAAATAAAAAACCACACAAATGCATTAAATGACACTGAAATACATTTGCCTAATAAGTCCCTTTAGGGGGAAAACTGAATTAAAATATCTGTTCTGTGCATAGACCAATTTAAAAAAGGGATTGTAACTGCTTACAAAAGTCTCAACACACATTGACTGATTTTTTCCTTTTTTTTAATAATGAAAGCCCCTGACTACTACTAACATTAACAAGAAAATACACTTAGTTTCTGGGAAGGTTAAATTGATTTAAAAAGATAAGGCAAATTTGCCCTAAATTTGGAAAAAGAGAAGCAGAACAACAAACAAAACCAACTCATAACACTTTGATGTGATGAGAATGATCTAGTATTTATGAACGACAACTTAACCAACATACAATTCTCATAACCATAAAATTCACCCTTTTATTTTTTTAAATATTTTATTTGTTATTTGACAGAGATCACAAGGAAGCAGAGAGGGAAGCAGAGAGAGAGGAGAAAGCAGGCTCCCTGCTGAGCAGAGAGCCCAAGCGGGGCTCGAACCCAGGACCCCGGGATCATGACCTGAGCCGAAGGCAGAGGCTTTAACCCACTGAGCCACCCAGGTGCCCCAAATTCACCCTTTTAATATAGTGTACAGTTCACTGGTTTTTTAGTATATTCAGAGTTGTGCTGCAAACACCACTATGTGATTTTACATTTCATCTTTCCTAAAAAAACACTAGTAGTACCAACCAGTAGAGTAATTCCCCACAACCCACATCCCCACCCCTACAACATAATGACTGATCTCCTTTCTTCCTCAACAGACTTACCTATTTCGGACACTGCACATAACTAAATTCATACTGTATATCTTATGACTGGCTTCTTTCATTTAACATAATGTTTCTGAGGTTTATGCATGTGTTCACACGGATCAGTACATCACAGTTGCTTATTGCTGAGTATTCCATCTAACACTGATTTGTAAAGACAGTTTCAAGAGATCTGCCTTTTTTCTAATTTCTGGACTCTGTGAAAATATTGGGGGGGCAAAGGGTATATTTTAACCCAAAGGTCAACTTACAACACAAAAGCTGGATATAGCTTTTTAACAGTTGTTTTGAGGTGGAATCATTTAAAAAGTCTCAAATTCTACTATTAAGTTAGAGAGGCAGTCTAACCACTACATGGAAAGAAAATGCTAGCTCATAAACCAGATAAATACTGACATGGAAACCAAAGTAAATTCCTTAAGATCCTTAGAACTTCTGAAAAAGAAAGGAGTACAGGAAATGTCCATTTGTGGGATCTGCCTTAGCAGACATTAAAGAAAACTAAAAGTGAATGTGAATAAAACCAACAAAGCAGATCTCTAAAATCTCAAAAAAAAAATTCTTTTAAATGATGCTCTACTGATAGAACTATAAATCAAAAGTAATAAACTAGCTGGGATATCTGGGTGGCTGAGTCAGTTAAGTGTCTGCCTTCAGCTCAGGTCATGATCCTGGGGTCCTGGGACTGAGCCCTGCATAGGGCTCCCTGCTCAGCAGGGAGCCTGCTTCTCCCTCTGCCTACTCTGCCTGCCGCTCCCCCTGCTTGTGCTCTCTCTGTCTCTGACAAATATATAAATAAAATATCTTTTTTTTTTAAGATTTTATTTATTTATCAGAGAGAGAGAGGGGAGAGAGCGAGCACAGGCAGACAGAATGGCAGGCAGAGGCAGAGGGAGAAGCAGGCTCCCTGCTGAGCAAGGAGCCCGATGTGGGACTCGATCCCAGGACGCTGGGATCATGACCTGAGCCGAAGGCAGCTGCTTAACCAACTGAGCCACCCAGGAGTCCCTAAAATATCTTTTTTAAAAGTCATAAATCAGCAGTCTTTAAACATCTCATTACTGTATATTTCACCAAATGCTCTTTAGAAACTTTATTTTAGTTTAAAAAAAAAAAAAAAAAACTAAAGAAAACAGATGTCTCCGGCACATTCCCCAGCAAGCACCTATAACACCCGCAGAACAAGTCTTCCAACTCTTGACAAAGAAGACAACTCAAATAGTGACACCAATATTTTTTTTTAATTTAGAAGAAAATAGGGTCATTGAGGTGATTTTTTTTAAAAGACAACAACAACAACAAAAATATTGCCAGTTCACATGTGTGGGAATAAGAGAGGTCACAAAAGCTATTGATGGAAAGATTAAATCCAATTTGTTCTCTCCATCTCTTGGGTTTGATTTTTTCTCCAAAAAAAGGCTTTAGAATTTGCCCCAGGCAGCCCTACACTACTTTTTTGTGTTAAAAGGCCCTGTGCAAAGCAAATATGGCCTTCAGTAAAACAATCAAATAAAACATACATTTTCCAACAAAAGCAGATTGCTAACTTAAGTCATTGAGGGTAAAAGAGCAGCTGAATGTGCAGTGGGAGCCAGAAAGAGGCTGTGATAGTACATAAAAAGCTCAACTTAAAACAAGTCTCCAAATACAAAGTAAAAATATATAATCATAATTTTTAAAACATCATGAAAAAGAATCTTTAGTAAACAATTACTATCCAACAGCTTATTTTCCAATAGAGTACAAATAATTGTGCAATATTTAGTATTAATTTTGTAAATTCATATTTGAAATTCAAATTCCATTTGTTACTACTGTGAGGGTATAAAGAGCTCAATTTCAAAACCCTTTTTTAATGAAAAATAAATTTTAAGACTGAGATCATGATCTGTGGAAAAATAACTACTATTGTAAAATAGTTGGTTCAAATTCCAATCAAATCCATTTATATACCATGTTTCAAAAAAACTAAAAATTTTGAAAACTTTTACCTTATTTCTAATACAATCAATAACTTGACAAGGGGAAGTTAGTTTCTAGGCACTAACTCACTATTAAAAACTGGCAGGGCCAATGACATAATTTGACCAAAGGAAAGTGAAAATGCATGTCCCTTGTTTACACAAACAAGTAAAAATTCTTTTACCTTTTTTCCTTAGTGTCAGATTTTTCATTTGCTATTTAATGTCAAAAATTCTCAAGTGTGGGAATACTCATAGAATGATAACAGATCCTCACAGGTGCCTAAGTTCCTGTACTATAAACTCAAGAAACAGGAGGCACGTGCTAGGTTCAACCCTTGCCCCATCTATACCCATATGCCCTCCAGGGGCAGAGGAGTCACTGAACTGGGAGGGGGCAGGAGAATGAATGGCCAAGAATCCAACCTGAAGGGGATGGGAGATGATGGGAGGTGGACCATGTGTGAGGTAGGATTCCAAACCTCAATTTCTTGCCCAGGTGTCCCATTTCACAAAACCGAAATCAAAGAAAACTTAGTAAAAATTTCAAAATAGCAATCATGGGGCATGAAACCTCAAGGGTGGGCCCTTTTCTGAATTTGAGACCCTGTGTGACTACTTTGGCTACTTGCCCACCAAACAAGGCCTGAAAACTGTTATTCAAACTAAAGAAAAAATAACCGTTTTGTTGTGTTTTGTTATAGCAGCTACTGCCAATTTACTTGGTTAAATCTGTCTTCATAATGTCTACCTCCAAGTCTTCAACAATGTACAACCACAAATAAGAGTAATCTGATGAGAAAAAATATATACTGCATATACAATATCTATTAATTCCTGTGTCAGACAATCTATCAACTACAAAGCAAACTGTCCTAAAATTTAAAGAAGACCACAGGAGTACCAGGTGGCTCAGTTAGTTAAATATCCAACTCTTGATTTTTGTCTTAGGTCATGATCTCACGGTTGTGAGACTGGGCACCAAAGATTCTCTTTCTTCCTCTCCCTCTGCCCCTCTCCCACGCTCTAAAATAAATAAATAAATAAACAAACAAACAAAGCAATCAACCAACCAACCAACCAATAGGAAAAGCAAAGACGAATATGCCAACTAATAATTTTGGATTTTTTAACCTAGAAAACAAATATACAATTTATTTATAAAAAATACACAATTATAGCTGAAGCACCTCCTATGTGTAATGTTCAAGGGACTCCTACTGACCCCAGGGTAACAACTGGCAGAAGATGCATTTCAGGGCTTTGAAAACAATAAAACAACCATACATTTTTGAAAATCCTTGAAAAGCAAAGTGTTGAGAAGGCAAATAGGTTTCTTCTTGATAATTAGAGGAGGGGAAAGAATAGTATGTAACATCAGATATATAGACATTTAAAAAATAAATTATTTTTAACTGGGGTGGGGAAATAATTTTTATGAGTTCAAAGGAAAGGGACTAGGCTCATTCTGACAAAACAACTGAATATGCAATTAAGATGAACCAACAGAAAAAGCAGGATATGCTTAAAAGCAATGTATGATCCCTTCTTTGACCAAGGTATGTAACATACACAAAATCTGCACAAAACTTAAGAGACCAAAATAATACAAATGAAATGTACCCTCAAATAATGTCAGGGAGACTATAGCTGAAAATAGACTAAGACTCAAAGAAGATACTAAAAGTAACAAAAGAAACTTTTACTATTGTATTTGACACAAGAAACAAAGAAAAGATGTTAAAAAAAAAAAAAAAGAAGAAGAATAAAGAAAAGATGTTCATACCAGGAAGGTATGTATTGTTCACAATGGCAAATCCTATTTCACAAATATCATTCCATTTGATTTTGAGAGGGTAAGATATATATCACAAAGAATGAATGAATTCATTAACACGAAAGTGAGTGAATGAATGAGTAACAAGACAACAGACCCTGCATTTAGATGAAAATTCCGCAAAACAACTTCTGGTAAGCTTAAGTAGCCACTCCCAGAAGAATTATACCCACCATAAGAAAACTTGCAGGTTCATGCCATTAAAACCATTTTGCCTAAAGTCTCTGATGACTTTAATTTCACTCATGCAGCAACAGGAATTTACAGCCCTTGCTATTCTTAATGTTTCATCAGAATTCAACACTGATGATCACTCCCTCCTCACATTTTTGGTCTCCCTAATGAAACCTATAAATTTCCTCCAAACATTCTGGCCACTCCTGGATTTGCAGATTTATTTGCCTCTTATTGGCCATTTAATGTTGGAATTCCTCATCAATGTCCCTTACAAGCCAACACAGATATACCATAATGTCTCTGACCAAACATTTCCTTTATACTCGAGACCTATATATCCAACTGCCTAATTGATCTCTCAATTTGTCCGTAACAAAGGTATTTTAAAACACATCCATATCTATGCTTATGATCTGTGCTTATGACCCCCAACCACAGCCTCAAATGTGGTCCTTTCCTAGACCTCCCTCTCTCGGAGTAATATCTCCTCTCATTCAGAAAGAGAAAGCCAGAAAAACAAACAATCAAAAAACCCAGATACATTCTTTACCCTACCTTCTCATCCTCAGTCCCTCACCAAACCTTGAGATTTTAACCTTGTAACTTTTCCTCAAATCTATCACCTCCTCTACATACCCTGCTATACTAAACAAGTAATGAATTTCTCTCACTCAGATAACTGCAGATATCTCAACTCATCCCCCTGTGGTCAATCCTACTTGCTTCCATCCTGCCTTGGACATTGTAGCCAAAATGATCTTTTGAAATCCAATTTTATCACCACCATGACCTACCTTATTACAACCCCTTACTGATTTCCTACTACCTGTTCTTACCCTGGGTTATCACCTTACTCTCCATCCTCATCTGACTCAACACTTTCTTCCACTCTATACTCTGTGAATTCCAACACCTTCCAGCCACATAGTCTTTATAAAAGCACATAGTCTTTATAAAAGCTGTTTCCTCAAACTTGAATGTGTTGTCCTCCCTAATTCATCTTTCTTCACTGTATTACTTTCTATCAATACCTCTGATCACAGCTCACCTTTTGGAGAAAGGTTTTCCAGATTCTCATAGTAGCATGGACCTTATTGTTGTATGATTAACCAATTAAATGTAGCTTCCCAGGTCTCCTGTGTGACTCAGTCAGTTAAGCGTCCTGACTGTTGATTTCAACTCAGGTTGTGATCTCTCGGTTGTGAGATGGAGCCCCACGTCCGGCTCCACACTCAGCTCATTGCAGAGTCTGTCTGAGATTCTCTCTCCCCATCTCCGTCTGCCCCTCCCCCCACTCAGGCACTCTCTAGACAGATAAAAAAAAATTCTTTTTTTTTTTTTTAAAGATTTTAGTTATTTATTTGACAGAGAGAGACAGTGAGAGAGGGACCACTAGCGGGAGAGTGGGAGACAGAGAAGTAGTCTTTCTGCCAAGCATGGAAACTAATGTAGGACTCAGTCCCAGGACCCTGGGATCATGAGCTGAGCTGAAGGCAGATGCTTAACGACTGAGCCACCCAGACAACCAGGTAAAATCTTTAAAATAAAAAAATTTAAAATGTAGCTTCCCCATTGGACTATAAACTGCATAAGATCAGGGAATAAAGTCGCTAATATTCAATATCTTACATCTACCACATAATATAATGCCAGGCAATCAAGTTCTTGTCAGATAAGTTAAGGTTGTTCTAATTTGAGAAATCCTGCTGGACAATGAAGAGGACAAGACTTTTTTATTGGTGATTGAGTCATGAGGACAACCTAATTTGGAACTCACAGTTTCTAGGAATATTAACGGGTTGATATTTCTACCTTTACTAAATATATATGCAAAACACACATACCATCTTAGACAAAATTTCAGTGTGGTAGCATCACACAAATCTTGAATTTCAAGCTTTTAGTTAACAGTAGTCTTCAGCAGAAGTTTATTAGGACCTCCACTTAACTCCCTGTCAATACCACAACTTGATACTTCCTAGCATGTAAGTTTATTTTTAAGTAGTGTAATTTGTCTCCATTTAGACTGATAACCTTTTTCTTTTCAGTGCTCAAGTTTATTGTATAATTGAACCTATTATCTTTGATGTCATCTCATGAGTACAAAATTGTTCTGGAACAGATTTACGGACTCCCAACAAACTCATCAGTAATTCCACAACTCCCATGGACAGGATCCAAACCCCCTCACTGGCCATTCATTTATAGACATGTCTGTTTATTCCCACCCTAAGAAACAGATTGCTAGGGGTGTCTGGGTGGTTCAGACAGTCAGACTGACTGACAACAGTCAGTTAAACGTCTGACTGACCTCAGCTCAGATCATGATCTCGGGGTCCTGGGATCAAGGCCTGCATTGGGTTCCCTGCTCAACAGGGAGTCTGCTTCTCCCTCTTCCTTTGCCTCTCCCACTGCTTGTGGGCTCTCTCTCTCTCTAATAAATAAGTAAAATCTAAAAGAAAGGAAGGAAGGAAGGAAAGGAAAAGAAAAGACTACAACTAGTTCTTTTCTATTTTCTCTCAATTATCTTTTACCTAACTATTATTTGCAACTTTCCTTTAATCAGAGAATCCTCCAGTCTTTTGAAAATTTCCAATGTTTCTAATGCAATCAGAAAAAATTTTCTAAAATCTTTGTACCAGACAGAAACAGTGCCTCAGACTGGGGAAATTCAATATACACAAACACCTTTACAAAACAAAAAACGTCTAATGTATCTGATTCAACCGATTACAGTGCAAATTCCTTTCCCACACAAGTTCCCTTTGATAAATAAATCTCACAGCTTTGAAACAAGGTAGTTTATGGATAGAAATGATAAATGTACTTTTCCTATCTGTAGAAAAATAAGATCATAATATCCATGGCAAGATTAACACAACCAGACCAGTATCTAACTTTGTAAAAAAATAGAAATGACCACTATAAATGACTGCTTTCCTCCATTTACTCTATCTAGCTAGAATGCATATATTAAGCCATCTATCAAGAAACAAAAAGGTTATCTCGTATACTTAGCTGTAGGTGTATGCCAAGAAATGCTGTCATTACAAATTAGTAAGATAAGAAAGTGCAGAAGGAGAGCACCCCTGATTTGCTCAACTTCTACTAACTTGAAAATACCTCCAAAATAATTTATATCTTGACCCGGAAAGCCAATTCAAATACAGTGAAATAAAATGCCAGCCATTTCTTATATTGGTGTTATTTCTTAATGCCCTATAGTAGCTTTATTCTAACATAAGAGTTGAGAATAGGGGGAAAAACAGGAACATTAAACAATCAAATACATCCATATCTGTGCCTGCAAACAAATAAGCATTTAGGTGCTTCTACTCCTATTTTTTTTTTTTTTAATTTGACAGAGAGAGATCACAAGTAGGCAGAGAGGCAGGCAGAGAGAGAGGAAGGGAAGCAGGCTCCCTGCTGAGCAGAGAGCTGGATGCATGACTCGATCCCAGGACCCTGAGATCATGACCCGAGCCAAAGGCAGCGGCTTAACCCACTGAGCCACCCCTTCTACTCCTATTTTTATCTTAACATAATTATTTAGATTAGCACTTGTGATAGGCAAAATAAAAGCCTCCCCAAAGTGTCTATATATCCTAATCCCTAGAAACGGTGAATATGTTAGATTATGAGACAAAAAGGAATGAAGGCTGCAAATGAAGTTGAGGTTACTAATCAGCTGATTTTGAGATAGGGAGATTTTCCTGGATTGCCTGGGTAAATCCAATGTAATCCTGAGTGTCCTTGTTTGTGCTAGGAGGAAGTAGAGGAGGAGAACCTGAGAGATAGCAATCCCTGACCCTGCAGGCTTTGAAGATGGAGAAAGGAACCATGAGCCAAGGAATGTTGTCTTGCCTTGAACCTGCAAAAGGCAAGCAAATGATTCCTTCCCTAGCCTAAGAAGAAGCCCAGCTTTGATTTTAGCCCACTGAAACCCTTCTGACCTCTGACCTCAAGAAGCATAAGTTAATAAATTTTTGTTTTAAGCCACTACCTTTGTTGCAATTTGTTGCAGCAGCCATAGAAAACTAATACACTACTTTGCAATGAACAAAAATTTTAAATATCCTGTTATTTCTAAACATAATAATAAATTAACCATTTTACTTTAAATACCTTGTAGTTAAAAAAAAAAAAAAAAAAAAAAAAAAAAAAAAAAAAAACACCTCAGAGTCTACTTCAGACCTCAATAAAACAATCAGTTACTTCTCCTTAGGTCATAGTTTCCTTTTTTTTAATATAATGGAGTTTGTTGGAATGTTGTTAAGGTTCCTTTGAGCTCTAAAGTTCTTTGTGTCCTTGTCTCATAAATGCTAATTATAAAAAGTTGTCTGAGCTTTGGCTTTTTCTATGAAATCATTTTGTTAACCTCTAATGAGCTTTTTAACAAAAGTAGTCATGTTAAAATAAATCTGATGTAAGTTCACAAAATTACTCATAATAACCTACTCCTTTTCACTTGAGGTCCCTAACAATTTCTTTGCTTTACTCTGGCACTTCTCTCATCTTTCAAAAAGATCAGTTCAAGTGAAGGAATGTTTCAGTTAGGAATTGCTTGCAGCTTTTTTGCTGTTACCTCAGGAAAAGCAAGGGGGGAAAAATCAGTACAGTGCAGAATTTTGCTTTTAAATAATTCTTACACAGATTTTTAGGGGTTCAATAAAGCATTATCGAGAGGGGAAACAGTATTATTATCTCCATTTTAAATAGCTAAAAAGCCTTTCCTGTAAACTTTTACAAGTCCTAGATATATCACTTTATATGTACAGTCTAAAACAAACAAACAAACAAACAAAAGTACTCATTTTCATTGCATTTAACCATAGTGAATTTCTTCCTCTTCAAAAAAGAGAGTATGTCGCCAACTGAAAAGAAGCCAAACAAGGACAGTTAAGTCACATTACATAATGGACTGCTAAGTGTCCCTTAAATTGAACAGTCAAAATATCATTAGAATACATGATAGTGTTTTCAATAAATACAACTGAAGGACATCATTTGAAACTAAATTTTATGCATCAATGTTCTCCTGACATTAAATGAATTTAACTAACCAAGTAACTGACTGTTAAGACCAGTAGGTGAAACAACTCAGAGGGTTACACATGTACCACATTTTCTCATTCACAATCATAAATTTGCCAAATGGTAAAGATATTTGCAATTTTCTGTAACTGTCATATCTGTTGTGTAAAATTTTACTGAACAAAATAAAATGTTTGATTTTCAATAGATTGGAGGGCAGAAAATGAATAAGAAAAGGGCAGAGGATTCTAAGTATTATAGAAAATGAGCAGAAAAGGTTGAGACAAACGTCTTGCAGAAGGAAACAAAAGACGATTTTTAAAAGACAAACTTACACAACAAAAGAATAGAATAGGATTCTAAGTATTATAGAAAATGAGCAGAAAAGGTTGAGACAAACCTCTTGCAGAAGGAAACAAAAGACGATTTTTAAAAAGACAAACTTACACGAGAGAATAGAATGGTGGTTTCCAGAGGTGAGGGGAGTAGAGCAAATGCAGAGATGTAGGTCAAAACATATAAGCTTTCTCTCTTTTTTGTTCTTATTTATTGTTTTTAAGTTTTTATTTTAATTCCAGTTAGTTAACACACAGTGTTATATTAGTTTCAGGTATACAATATAGTGATTCAAAAATTCCATACATCACCTGGTACTCATCCTAAGTGCCCTCCTTAATACCCATCACCTATTTGAACCATACCCTAACCCACTTTAGTCTGTCTCTCTCTTTTTTATCCTTTGAATGTTTGTTTCGTTTTTTAAATTCCACATATGAGGGGCGCCTGGGCGGCTCAGTGGGTTAAACCTCTGCTTTCAGCTCAGGTCATGATCTCAGGGTCCTGGGATCGAGCCCCACATCAGGCTCCCTACTCAGGGAGGCTGCTTCCCCCTCTCTCTCTGCCTGCCTCTCTGCCTACTTGTGATCTCTCTGTCAAATAAATAAATAAAATCTTAAAAAAAAATTCCACATATGAGTAAGATCATATGGTATTTGTCTTTCTCCAACTTATTTGTTTTAACTATGCACTCTCTAGCTCCATCCACATCATTGCAAATAGCAATATTTCATTCTATTTTAAGGTTGAATAATATCCCACTGTATATATAACCACATCTTTATCCATTCATCTATCAGTGGACACGTGGGCTGCTTCCAGAATTTGGCTATTATAAATAATGCTGCTATAAACATAGGAGTGCATGTATCCCTTTGAATACATTTTGTATTTTTATTGAATTTTGTATTTTGAGTTTTTGTGTTTTGGGGTTACATACCCAGTAGTGTAATTCCTGGATTGTAGTGTAATTCCTGGATCGTAGGGTAGTTCTATTTTTAACTTTCTGAGGAACCTCCAGATTGTTTTCCACAGTGGTTGCACCAGTTTGATCTTTATCGACAAACTTTCAGTTATAAGATGAAGTTCTATGGATCTAATGTACAACATGGTGACTACCATTAATAATACTGCAATGTACACTTGAGATCTGTGCTAAGAGAGTATATCTTAACTGTTACCATCACATACACACAAAAAATGGTAACTATGTGAAATGATAGGTATGCCAGTTAACTCGATCATGGTAATCATTTTACAATGGATACTATGTCATTACACTGTACACCCTTTAAAAATAAAATAACATTGTTTTACATGCAAAAAAAACAAAAAAGAAAGCTGTCAGGAAGTTTGGGGTAAAGTGCAAAACTGTAATGGAGGCTATATTATTGGAGGAAAGAGATGTCTCAAAAGGGAAACAATTACAAATAAATGGAAATAGAAGTGAAAAATGCATTTAATAGAAAAAACCCTCACATACCCACAGAATATATCAAAAGCAAATCCATATACTACCTATCTTATGAGATAGAAGTAAAGAGTTTGGGAGAGAAGGAGAAGACCTAAAAACGGGGGGGGGGGGGGGGGGAGAGAAAAGGAGTATGAAAAAGAGGAAGAGAGAAGGGGAGGGATTGAGAGGAAGGTAAGGAAGGTAGAGCAAAAGCATCAATACCTCCACATTTTGCTTTCTCCCCAAGGCTTGGTCCTTTCAAGAGAGCTCAAAGACCAAATGAGGTTCTGCTGAGCCTTTGTTCCTAATTCAGTTCTTTGTTTATATCTGTCTCATGAATTCTGCCTTTTAATTGAATAGTCCCCCAGAAGCCTGGTTTTGTAGCTTCTGTTTATTCACATGGCTCTGTATGTCACAGATGGTCCAAGACTGCAAGTGGGTGTGTGTGCACATGTACGTTGACTGTTATTTTTTTTTCTTGCTTCCTTCCCCATTTTAGTGTACGGAACTCTTTTAATTTGCTTTTATCTTTTTATTTTGAAATCATCTCAAACTTAGAGAAAAGTTGCAAGAATAATACAAAGAACTCCTGTATATCCTTTACTAACCAAATTCAATTTTCAACATGCTGTCACATTTGTTCTCTCTTTATCTTTACATATGTTTAACACTTATTCTATATAATTCTATACACTTAGTCTATATAATTTCATACAATTTATTTATACTTCCTAAACAATTTGACAGTAGATGGCATACAACATGCCCTTAATCCTCAAGTGTTTCCATGGTATATATTTCCAAACCACAGGATATTCTCTTACATACCCTTGACACTATTATCAAATTCCGAAACTTTAACATTGACACAATATGATTATATAGAACAGAGTTCAGCAACCCTGTGGGCCAAACCCTGGCCTGCCAACTGATGCCGTAAATAAAATTTTACTGGAACACACGCCTGTTCTTTGTGTATTGTCCATGGCAACAATGTGAACAACAGCAACATTGGGTGTTTGTTGCACGGAGAGCCAAATGGCCTGCAAAGCCTAAAAAATTTACTATTTGGTCCTTTACAGAAAAAATTTGATCACAATATAATTCATAGTCCATATTCCACTGTCAATTATCTCAAGAAAGTCCTTTTTAACTGGATTTCCCAGTCTAGGGTTTAATCAAGGGTCATGAATTGTACTTAACTGGCACTTCTCAGAGTCTTCTCTTATCCAGGATAATTCCTCAGCCTTTCATTGTCTTGCATGACATTGTTATTTTGAAGAAGAAAAGCCAGGTTTTTTAAGAAAAAAAAACCTATTTGGGGTTTATCTGGCATTTCCTCCTGAATAGATTCAGATAATACACTTGTTGTCAGAATGTTATAAAAGTGATTTTATGTTCTTCAACGTAAAGAGGGCCCCCCTCTTTAATGATGGTCATTTTGATGTTGTTTCTCCATTATATAGGTATTATTTTTTTGTATTTGCAATTAATAACAAATCTATGGGAGACGCTTTAGGAGCACCTCTCGGTCAAACTTCTCCTGCCCCCAATTTAACACCAATTGATGATTCTTTCCCAAATCAATGTTTACTATTATTAATGCAAAATGAAAATTTTCCTAATTCATTTGTAGTATCACAAAATCCAAGATTCTATCATTTTGTTATTAGAAATCAGATGTTCATAAATACTAAATGATTTATCTACAGCTACCTATTTTTCAAGTAGCTCTTTCAAGAACTTTATAACTTTTAAAACTCTTGAACTTCCATGGTCCTAAATTCTCTCAGGCTACAGACTACTAATTCAGGCAAATGTTCTCAAGACTGAAATAATCAGAATTTCTTGCACATCAGCATATAAAATGTATCTTATGAAGCTACCACTTATGCTCCAAAAGCTACGTTTTTAAACTTCCATTGTTTTTTACTTTATCTTTTTTCATTTAAAGATTTCATTTATTTGGGAGAGGGAGAGAGAGAGAGAGAGAGCAAGCGCAGGTGTGGGGAGAGGGGAGAGAGGGTGAAGCAGACTCCCTGCTGAGCAGGGAGCCCAACAGAGGCTAGATCCCAAGACCCTGGGATCATGACCTGAGCCGAAGGCAGACACTTAACTGCCTGAACCATGCAGGTTCCCCCATTGTTTTTACTTTAGAATGAACTTCACTTCTATAGTAGAGAAGAAGTAGTAGTAGAGAAGTAAAGTAGAGAACACCCACAACAACCAATATGGGGGCACTTAGCTGGCTCAGTCAGTGGACCAAGTGACTCTTGATCTCTGAGTTGTGAATTTGAGCTCCATGTTGGGTGTAGAGATTACTTAAAAATAAAATCTTTAAAAACTTTTTTTAAAAAAACTAACAAGTTTTGGATAATATCTATTTTGAGTCTGCCCATAAATCATCCCTTTCCACTTAATCTACCAGGGCCACAAATCACAGTTCAGTCATCACTATCTCAGGCTTAAGCAGTTAAGGCATAAAGTTTACAGACTATATTAGTTTGCTAAGGCTGTCATAACAAAAAACCACAAACTGTATGACTGAAACCATTGAAATTTATTTTCTCACAATTCTGGAAGAGGAAGTCTAAGATCAAGGTGTCATAGGTTTGGTTTCTTCTGTGGCCTCTCTCCTTCACTTACAGATGCCCTCCTCCTCACTGTATCTGTCTGTGCCCTAATCTCCTCTAATAAAGGACTCCAGTCATATATGATTAGGGCTCACCATATGACCTTATTTTTTGTACCTACTTATGGCCTTCATTTTAAGTACCTCTTCAAAGGCCCTGTCTTTGAATACAGTCACATTCCAATGTACTGGGAGTTAGGACTTCAAACACGTGAATGTGGAGGGGACACAATTCAGCCCCTTAGTTATTCAGCCCATAACTAAGATAATCGCCATAAAACTATGACTTTTCTAGGACACAAAACTATACCAACTTATACACTAGGGTCTTCTAATTCCAAGGGGGATCATAATGGTAAAAAACCTGAAAGTCATCCTGTGGGTGGAACGTGAATATTTACTTAAAGGAGAGGTAACAAGTGGGAGAGGCGTGATGGCCACCAACAAAGAGATAAAGGGAAGGTGCATTTAGAAATTTACCTCTTTTAAATCACTCACAAAAGTTTGAACTTGACCAAGCTTTCATTTTTCAACGAAAAAAAAGTGATCTTTCTAACTTATCTGACACTAGAGGGAAAATGAGTGATGTCAGAAAATAGGATAAATGCTCAGAATGAACTGTGGATTGAAAGAATGCCAAAGAGTGGGAAAAAGAGGCTGTGTATTTGGATTTATATGTTCCTTCTCTCAAATGAAACTTAACTTTCAGACAGAAAGCTTTTGATGGCTCCATCCATAAAAATTCTTAAAGTTTTCTCAACTTCTACAACAACTGAAAAGTCATGATTGCCTCAGGCAGAAGCAAGAAATGAAATATCCTCATACCAAAGGCTCAGTGTCATTGTATTTTTCTCTGGAGCAAAATGTATACCCCAAACTGTCAATGACACAACGTCAGGAAAAGACACTGCTAAAAGAAAAAGATCATGTCCGAGAGTTGCAAAAGCAGTTAAAAAATGATTCAACTACAACTGAAGCCATACAATGCACAAATAGCTTAAGAGCTATTAGTAATTATGACATACCACCTCTCAGGCCAAGAACCGTCCATTGCCTTTCAACATTCATTTTATACTGTAATTTTTAAAACAACCTCCTTTACAGAAAGTGGGTATGTGATGATATAAAATGAGTACATCCTCTCTGTTCACTTTGAATTTCAAAACTTGCCTTTATGGGAAGCTAAGCATCACAGCACAGTGTTTGTGGACAAACAGGGGATCTAGCATCAGGCTGTCTGGGCCAAATCCTGGTCCTGTCATTTATCAGCTACTGTGAGCCTGGGCCAAGCACTTAATCTCTCTGTGGCTGTTTCCTCATTTGAAAAATGGAGATAATAAGAGGTAGTAAGCACCTCATTTACTTGCTGGGAGGATTATACAAGATAATATATTTAAAGAGTGCCTTATACATAGAAACAATTTAAGAGGGAAGATATACTCTGTTGGCAATAGGGAGGCAGTGAACATTTCAGACAGGGCTCACATGACCAGATTCTTGTTTCAGATAACTCACTTTGAGAGCACAGTAAAAGATGGATTGATTAGAGGTCATTTGTGCAGCCAAAGTAGGAGACCAGATAAGAAGACTACTGCAATAGTCCAAGAAAGCTATTCTGAGGGTCTTAACTGAAGCAGCATTTGGAACAGGCTGGAGGTACAGAGAGGTATGTGAGATTTTAAAGAGACAGTACAGGATTTTGTGTAAGAAAGAGGAGGAATCAGTTGGGTAACTGGAACTAGGAAGGATTATAATGAAGCACACTTGAGAGCAAATGATATAATTGCTTTTAAATGTGGTAAGACTGAGATATACCCCTAGGCATCCCTGTGGGATACTATCTTAAAAAGATCTAAAGCATAAAGGAGAGGCCTGAGCTAGAATACCATTTTGATTGACAGTCCATCATATTTTACTGATGAGAAAAACATTTTAAATTTACTTTAGAGAAGAAACAGATGGCACTTCCTAATAAAAAGGAGGGTTTACAGCCACATCCTAGTATCAAGTTTGGTGTCAGTATTTTTGTACAGTATTTTAAAATAATATCAAAGTCATTTGATCAAAATCACATTCGTTTTTCAAAATCAGGACTGGTATTGACAGACCAAGTCCTTTTCTTTAAAAAAAAAAAAAAATGTAGGAATGGGGCACCAGGGTGGCTCAGTAATTAACTGTCTGCCTTAAGCTCAGGTCATGATCCCAGGGCGTTGGGATCCATTCCTGCTTACGTTCCCTCTCTCGCTGTGTCTCTGTCAAATAAATAAATAAAAATCTTAAAAAAAAAAAAAAGTAGGAAGGATATTTTACAAATACAAGTTTTCTGCTGTTCCACTCATTATTTCATTCTGTAATTCCCGAAGAGGACATTCACAATGCAGATCTATTTCTGCTGCCCAAGAATGACACCTCCCCGTGGCAACCCTTGTGTTCACCAGCACTTTTTCCTCTCCTCCCAGGAAGGGATCTGGTTTTTATTGGGACCATATAAACAGACATTCAAAAACATCTCACATAGTATCTTGGTCATGAATATATGTTCAGAATGTCCTGTGCAGAGAAGCACCCTCTTTGTGTGAGGTCAACTCATGTGAAACTATGTCAGCAGTATTGTCAGCTAGGTGTGAATCTTTGGATAAAATACATACAAATAATTCACTGGAGAATCTTAAACTCATTTTAATAAAGCAGGTTTATTTTACTAAGTATCTAAAATATATAGATTTAATTGTTAGTTTTCAACCCTCTTTTAACTATAATTTGGTAGTCTTTAAATAATTTAGTTTCATTCATGGGTAAGAAAATATAATTTTACTTTGGTTTTATTCCACGAATTACTGTATATTTTTCAGGTTTATGGTTGATTACTTATTTAAGTCCTGGAAACCTTTAAATAATTCCTGAGGAACTTGGACAATATGACATTAAGTTCTAGAAGATGATAAATGTCATCAACAAGCATGGGTTCTTTCTAAACTGTTCTAAAAAATCAATCTGGAGATTTAAAAAAAAAATAAAATCTTACTTGGTTGTGATAACAACCTTCCATGTGTTTACTGTTCCAAACACTTAATAAAAAGGCAATGAGAAGTTAAAATGTGATTTCCAAATTTTATGAAGAGGTCAGAGCAATCAAGTCAGGAAGAATAAAAATGTTTATCCATTTCGGTATGAAATTATCCCGACTTACTTTAAGAAAAGTAACACACGACTAATAAAGCAAGCCAACTTTATTTCAGGAAAGAAGCTAACAAATTCTATTAAAGAAAATGCACATTGTTACACTTTGGAATCTCTAGCAGATGTAGCCAAGAGAAAGAGAGACATAGAGAGGGAAAAGGTAATAACATTATTTTCATAGTGGCGTTCAACATTTATCAAAAAGTTGCAATCTCTTTTCATAAGCTATAAATTAAAGTCTAAAAGCTAAACTTCAAGAGAACTAATTACCACAAATCAACTAATATTTAAAAGCACCAAGAAAAGGCTACATTCACCCAGTTCTTTCTAAAATACTCGAAAGCAAAAAACCCTTTTGTTTAAAAAGCAGTTGATATTTGTGATGCAAACTTGACACATACAGAATGTATTCAAATATACAAGTAAAGACACTGACGATTTTTTTTCCATCAGCAATAGAGCAGAGTTGATGACAATTAAAGTTCCTACTTAAAAACACCCTCTTTTCACAGGTGTATGAGAAGAGGCACAGCTCAATTTCAAGGCATTACAATAGCTCTTCTTGCCATTTTTTCCCCAAATGCCATTGCCACTGCCAGCAAATGAAAGGGCCTGGAGAGAAGAACTACGCACTCCCTGTAATAAAGGCATGTTTAACCATCACTGTACTTAGCACCTATGTGTTAATGCTATTTAAAACTGGCTGAAAGAGGAGGTGTGCCATTCCTCCCTACTTGGAATTAATTAATGCAGCCAATATTTGCAGATGATGTTTTGATATCGGTGTTCAGTGGGGAAAAGGGTTAGACAAAGATTAAAGGGTTTAAGACTGGCGCGATTTTGCTGGAAGTTCATGGATGGCTTCCCACCTTACCTACATCTCCCCTCCGCATGCCACTGTTTTCTGATACCGATACCTGTGTACACATAAGAGCTGCACTTTTGCCCTCCTCACTGGATCCAGTCCAATGTATCCTTGCATTGGTGGCTGTAATGGGACACACGCCCTCCCCCAGCAGAGAGAGACTCCTGTGGTTTGTTCACCCTCCACGTGAACTGCCTGGTAGCTGGAGATCTGCTTGGTACCCTACCCTATACTTGTGCCAGGACTGCCTGCATGTACTCCTGGCCACCTATCTACTCTGGGAAGTAGAATTCAAGTAACCAGCGAACCCTCATTCCCCTCATTCGACCTTTATCCTGATAAAGGTAAACAAAATAATGCTATGACACAAGAGTGCAGATACAGGCCATTTTGCATGTCTATGGTCTTTTTGTCACTTCAGGTGAGAGAGGATCTCAAATACATGTGGGGTTTGGTTGGTTGGTTTTTTTGGCCAAAGGAAAGAGAACTGTGCCTTGGATTCCTGTTACTTAAAACAGTTTCATAGTTGCTTTGTGTTCCACCTGCCCACCTCAAAGAAAAGCACTATTATAGCTAGAATAAAGTTTTTTTTTTTTAAAGAGTATTTTAAAAGTTTTGCTAATTCACTGACAAATTAAGAAGTGCTCTCAGTTATAGGCTAAGGTATATTGCTAGGAAATAAAATCCCTAGGATACCAAATTCAGCAGCTGTTCAGTATAGCACTTCCTTTTCCTGGACGAACAGGTAAGTGGAGCATTCTGTTCTACACCATCCTGACTGCAGCTCCCTCCTGGCTTCATCTTCCTCACCCAGGCAGCTGGGTTCCCACTCCTTCCTGAGGAGCTGCAGAGGAAGCCAGCTATTCCCTATGGGTAGAAAGAGATGAGCCTGAGGCTAGGGTAACACCTCAGCACACACAGACCATACCAGAGTGGCCCTGGGATTGTTCCAGCTGCCAAAAAGTTGTTCAGCAACGTGCCCACACTCTAAGACCCAGAAGACTTCTGGTCCTGCACAATGCTAGACACGTGCTCAGTGGCGCAGGTATTCACGAGAGCTTTACTCCCCAGCATCAACAAAATAGTATAGTTCTGGTGCTAAGTCATTGCAAATAATTAGATATCTCAGAAAAACAAACAAACAAACAAACAAAAAGTACGTTTTACTTCTGAAATGATATTAGTACTTAAAATATTAGTGGGGGGTAACTGTCATCCTGGCCAACCTCGGGTAGATAATTCTCACTACAACATCTTGTTTCAAGTTCTTATTTACAAACTAAACAAAGTCATATAAAGGCCTGTATTGACTCAATTCCACTGTCCAAATTCCACTGTAACAAAATCCATCTTAACTCACACAGAGTGTTTACAGATCAGGGTGGTCAAACCAAGCTTGCCCAGGTCCTCTTTGTAGTAAACAGATGGGAGGGTAGGGTAATTTTTAATCTCAGTGGTTGTGAAAGAGTGGGTGTCACACACAGGTTTTCTCTCTGTTTCCTTTAAGGGAAATGCTTTGTTTGGGTAGACCATAGTGTAGTTTTGGTAGGATTTGAAAGAAGAATGATAAGAAAGAATTGTTAATTGCTCACTGAAGACAGAACAAAAGGAAGAGAAAGTTTTTCTTTTCTCTTGGCACACTAGAAAATTTAGTGCCTTAATTTTACTTAATACTATTTATTTTCCTACTTATTAGAGCTCCTGCATTCTGTCTTGTGGTTAAAACTGTCTATTCTTCCACAAATTCTTTCTTACACTTGAGTATTCTGGAAATAGTCCAAGGATACTACCTGAGGCCATCTACTATCACAACCAAATTCAGTGGCTTTCTCAACCTCTCAGTTCCCCTTGGCTTTCTCCCATTACTCTAAATTGGTTTTGTTCTTACCTTCCACACTACTGGCTATGAATTAGATGATGCCTTTTCGTCCCTCCTCAGTCCAGCCTTAGGCCAATGCTCCCCCACTTTTCTCATTCCTCCCTCAAGGACCTGGTTCACTTTAAGTACTACAGAGAGCCTGTGGCTAACACCCAGGAACCTCCCTCATTTGCCATTCGCTCTTATACTTCCAAGTACCTGTAGGACATCTCACTCAGATGTCTGCTAAAACCTAACATGTGACTGTATCAAGTGCTTTCCAAAGTCATATCCACCTCCCATGGTCAAGGCCCACTGAGTCTTCATGCATCACAGTCTACAAGGCCTAAAATACTGTACCATTCAAGCCCTTAAAAATACATCTAGTTGTTTCTCCAAATTCACTTCTTATAACTCATCATTATGCCCCTCTTTCTTAGGTCACTCTCTTTATCATATCCATATCAATAATATTTTGTGCTTTTTTTTAAGGATTATTTTTAAGTAATCTCTACACCAAACATGGGGCTTGAACTTACAACTCTGAGGTCAAAAGTTGCACTCCAGCAACTGAACCAGCCAGGCACCCCCATACCAACATAACTTTGAACCCCAGTGCTGGCTTAGTGTACATACAACACCCTGCAAGCAGTCTTCTAATTCTGATACATTGTTAAGTCCTAATAGCAGTTTTGAGACAAAGACAGGGGTCAAATAGGCTTACATATCTAATTCCAATTTCAGAGAGCAAAAACTTTTTTTAAAACCCTAATTACATCTTACTTTTGAAGTAATTTTGAAAGTGTTATTTTCATCTCATACATATTTTTTAACTTTGTTCTACCATTAAAACTAAATGTATGGCCAATTACTTATGTTCACCTGTTCACTGACCATTTTCCTTATGCCTCATTTACTAATGGTTTTGCCAAGATTTAGGATGTGAGATCCTTTAACATTTTTACAAGTTAGCAACTTTGCATACCAAAGGTTTTGCATTCTTACTACTTTATAGCGTTAGATGCTTACAGCATACAACAATCTTCAAGAGACTAGCCAATCCAGATTGTAAAACAGTGAGCTGAGAAAAGATGAAGGACCAGAGACATGCTTTTTAAGTGATGTACTAATTCATGATTCTCCCGCTTCTCTGTGAACCATCTGCAATATTATGTTGCAGGGACTGTGGGAGCAAGACCCCCTTCATGAAGAAAACATTTCACACCTTTTCCTCCTCCAGTTCTGTATCTCTCCCTCTTCCCTGACCTAATTCAATAATTATTCCTCAATCACCTTAGAGATATTCTGATCACATTACATCCCTTCAGTTTGTTTGCTGTAAACTGCAATATTGTTGGGGCACCTAAGCATCTCGGTCAACTAAAGTGTCTGCCTTCAGCTCAGGTCACGATCCCAGGGTTCTGGGATCATGCCCCGAGTCCCCACACTGGGTTCCCTGCTCAGTGGTGAACCCGCTTCTCTCTCTCCCTCCCTCTGCAGCACCCCACTGCTTGTGGTCTCCCTCAATCTCTCTCTCTCTCTAAGAAATAAATAAAATATTTAAAAATAAATATATAAATAAACCGCAATATCATTAACTCAGTGAGAGCTAGTCCTCAATGTCTATGGAGGATTTTTATAAATATACATTTCAAGAGTCCCAACAAGATTTACATACTTAAAGGAATGGGGTCTCAGAAGTATTTTACCTCTTCCAAGACTACACAGCATTCTAGTTTCCAGAAGCCAAGCACTGAATAAAGGCTTGTTAACTCACCCAAGAGGGGCTCTAAAATGGACCATCTGGCTGCTGCGTGTTTTCTTCTCAGAATTTAATTTTGTTATAATTGAAATTTCTCAAAAAAATAAAATGTATAAAAATAAATGATAAATAAATCCTGCTGATGTGGATTTTAGACATGAACACAAATTAGCAATTTACAGGTTTCTTTCCTGTTGTTTGTTTGCTCTTACTCCTCCCCCTCAGTGGCAGGAAGCCTGACCCGGAGTCCCAGTAGGACCTGGGCTGAATGGGATTCAACAGTACAAATGACCCTTGAACATACATGATCCCCAGAGATGTAGATTTTCTTTTTCAGTAAATATAGTACAGTACTGTAAGTGTATTTTCTCTTCCTTATAATTGTCTTTACAGCCATTTCTTTGCTCTAACTTCATTTATTATAAGAATACAATATATAATGCATATATAAAGTATGTGTAGTTTCTTGGTATTGATGAGGCTTCTAATCAACTTCTGGTAGAATTTCTGGGGGGTCAAAAGTTATACATAGATTTTCAGTGGCACTGGCGCCAGTGCCCTCCACCCCTGTGTCAGCTGTACTCCCCAGGCTGAGGAGGAAGGCATTGAGGCATCAAGTGAAATAGCCAGGGCAATAAGATGCACCTTAGCTTT
The DNA here is from genome assembly GCF_011764305.1 of Mustela putorius furo. NCBI lineage: Eukaryota > Metazoa > Chordata > Mammalia > Carnivora > Mustelidae > Mustela > Mustela putorius. Next base: position 24,939,115 of record NW_025422015.1, on the reverse strand, counting down.
TAAGTAGAATTGAAAATCTATTCCTGTGACCCAGCTCCCTCTCTCTTTTCTTCATAATTCAAACCACCTTATCGTTGATTTGTTTTTACCCACAATGTACCACTTAATGTACTCTGAAATAGGAATAAAGCAAAAGAAAATCCTGATTATGAATGTTTGCTCATCAGATGAGAAATAGGAGGAGGTAGAGAAGGAAGACTGGAAACAGAGACCAGTTTAACATAAAGTGTATACATCAGAGGTGCCTGGATGGCTCGGTCCGTTAAGCGTCTCCCTTCGGCTCAGGTCATGATCTCAGGGTCCTAAGACAGAGCCCTGCATGGGCTCCCTGCTCAGTGGGGAGTCTGCTTGTCCCTCTACCTCTGCCACTCCTGCCCCAATTCTCTCTCGGGCACATACCCGTGCACTCTCTCTCTATCAAATAAATAAAATCTTAAATTTAAAAAAAATAAAAAATAATAACAAAGTGTATACATCAGAAGACATAAACAGAAACACTGTGGGAGGCAGGTTCGACAGAAATGCTACAGATGACCTAGCAACATGGCCATTTTTGATACTGTGTGCTTATGACAAAGTAATAAGATTAACAGCCAAATCACAGAAAAGCAGACTCTCTTCAAAAGCCGACAATGTACGATTTCGGTTAATCAGTGCAGTTTTTGCTACTGATGTACACGCATGAACAACAACAACAAAAAACCAAGGTGTGAGAGAATACAAAGAATCCCTAGTGTTTGCAAACAACAAGACACCAATTGTTCTTGGTTGAATGACTTATTCTGGGAATTATTCTGACAGGAGAGATCAGATAGCATCTGTCTCTACAAGTAGAGGCATTAAGCCAATGAACAGTTCTCATTATCCCAGACAACAATAAATGAAGTCAGAGCAGGGAGGAACTAGGTAGTATATGCTACTCATAAAACCACTTGATGCATCCATACCACGTTTTTTTCTAAGCTTAGCCAATTTGGGGCTGACTCTTTAGATGCATGATGCTTGATCAAAATAAAATTTTACTAATCTGAAGACTAATTAGTAAGTATTTAGACATGGCCCTTAATAGTGTAGTAAGGCTATCAATACTAGGTCCAGCATGTCTCTATTCATTATCAAGACCTACAAGAGCAGTATTTTTTTCCCCACCATTGTATTTTATTCTATTGATTCATTTATATCGTGTTTTCTGCCACTCAGTGTTTGAAGGGGAAAAAGCAGCATGACTTTCATAAAAGTAATCTAATTCAAAAGTAATTTAATTCTGATTTTTCACTTCCTTTTCCTTCTCTTCTCTTCCTTGAAAATTATGAATTAGATCTAACTGTAGTAATATTGAGCCTGACTCTGAGTAACAAGGAAACAGAAAAAAAAAAAAATAATAATAATGGAAATCTAATGTATTAAAGGAACTCACACTTTTCCCCAATGCTCACGTCACAGACACTAGGCTGTGCATTCAATGTCATTTTGCACACAATCATGGCTCCCACTTGAAGATCCAGTCCTAAATAAAATCTATGCACTCACTCTATCACCACACAGCGCCAACAACTAGTTTAGAATTATAGAGTAATTAAACTGAAAACCTAATTAAAAGTACTTGGCTAATGTGATATGAAATGTCCTTTATTATCACAGGCCAATTATGTCTCAGCATCCCATTGTCCTCGAATATGTATAAATTTTATCTTTTTATGAAAAAAAAAAAATGGAGCACAGATTTGGTAATGACATCCTGGACAGGATCTCCTGGTAATTTCCAGGGTTAGTTGTTTCCTTCTAAATTTATTTCTCCTCTTCACAGCTGTTATATAACCCCAGTATCCCTTGATTCCTTGGAACATATCTTAGATACTGACCAAAGTATCCTTCAAATACAGTAACTGGTGAATTCTAGATACACACATTACAATTGCCAAATTTATCAAAGAAAACAAAAGCTTTTTCCTTTTCTCTTTTGCTATTAGTGAGCGTATGCACCATTCTTGGTCTTAAATTATTTCCAAGACAGTACAAAAGAGGTTTAATAGGGAGTAATCTTTCAGCAAACCTATATTTTCTTCAAGAACGGGATTTCAGTTCCACTAACCTATCTTTCTACTTCATTCTATAGAAACCCTACAATCAAGGCTCGTCAACATTTTGAACTCCTAACAGTAAAATTAAGATTTAGGTTTTTTGGAGAAGTAATGCTTTTCTTGAGGTTATTCTCAATTTTGTCTATAACCTTAAATTTGCAAGTGAATAATTAGCCTTCGGTAAACATCTGTCTCCAAGTTTTAACAAGTTAACAATCAAAATACTAGATATAACAAATCTGAGTAAGACTGAACGTGCTGCTAATTTAAGTGCTACTAAGCCAGTTATCAAATGATAATAGCAAGACCTTTATGTTCCCATGCTCAGAAGTAAACTGAGCATAAAAATATTTCCTGAGTAATCCTTTACAAGGTAATACAAAGTATTTACCTTGTAAATGACTTTTGTCATTCCCCTATTTTAAAAACAAAGTTTTAAGAAAATATTGAGTTATACTTTTCAAATGCAAAGAGAGTCAATGAAAATTCATCCCCATTTACATATTTTCTGATACTGTCCTCAAAAATAAATTCAATTAGCATGGTTCATTCAAATCAAATCATATTTTTAAACTCAATACTTCCCTTCCTTTCATAAAATACAAATCAAATCCATAACCCTAAATGCTGTAATTTTAATTTGTTTCAAAATACATACAAACCTCATAAAACTTAAATTTCCATTTTAACAAGCAGACAATCTCAACAGAATGTTCATAGGATCAAAAGCATTAGAGTGGAATCTCTGGGCCCACAACAAAAAGGAAGAATGATCTACATATAAGTGTTAATTATGTGAAGTTTTAATGTTACTCACAAATAAATACAAGCCATATATTTATAATTCAACTACTATATAGTTAGGAAAATTATCAAAAATACCTAGGAGTCTATAAAAATGTTAACCTATGGTTTTATTGCAATCAATTCATAATGACATTTTTTTAATAACTTAAGTTATTTAAATACAGAACCATTGTTTATAATGGCACACATCACACATTTATCATCTGGTTCTAAACAAATAACCAGCACTCATGCTATTTAGTCTTCACTCAGTTCTGTTGCCATCAAATTTCTAACAACTCTCTTCACTGAGGGAAAAATAACAGTGGAAAGAGAAAAGTTGCCTGTCATCTCATGTAGGGTCATAAAGATCCGTATCATTAAAATGTTACACCTAACAAATCATTCACTGGGAACACGTACAGATGACTATGCTTAACACTGTATTGAACACTAAAAATATGCTAAAATAGTAAATTTCAGGTGCATTCATCACACACACAAACATGCTAATTATAGGAGAAAATGATATGTTAATTAGCTTGGCTGTAGTAATCATTTCACTATGCACACGTTTATCAAATCATGTTGCACACCTCAAATATATACAATTTTATTTAAAAATACATTGATAAAGAAAAAACTGCTTATACACACATACATAAATAATACCTCGAATATGGAAAGCATTATTATTACAAATACAAAGTCCCATTGGTGGAGAAGAGACATTGAACTAACTCACATGTGTTGCTACAATTTAAAAATAAATAAATAAAACAAAAGAAGAAAGAAAAAAAAAAAAGGGACTGTTTCGGCTACAGTTGCACCAGTGAGGGGTGCCAGTGAACAAAGGAAGATCCCACAGAGCAACTGAGAGGAGCTCTGCAAGGGGACCAAGTCTGGAGGTGATCATTACACAAAGACAACAGAAGCAGAAGAGGGAAGTTGACTGGGTCCAAGAAGAAACAGAACTTTGCTCCTGCTGGAAACATGTTATCAAAGAATACATTAACAATACTCAGCCAAGCAATAATGGAAAATACTGTCTAGAAATGAAAACAATCAGCAGTTTTTCCTGAGCATTGAACATACTTAAAAAAAAAAAAAAATCTATGTACCATTTTCTTTTTCCAGAAGATAGGGATTTTCCCTAATTTTGACAAAGAAGTTAAATAAATGCTTTAACTAATGTAACTTAGTTTGCAATTGGCAGAGTTTGGATTTATATTAAGTTTAACTGGGCTCCAGAGTCCACACTTACTCCATAATTCTGAATTCTGTGACAAGATCAACAAGTGCTTACCCCCTAACCCCAACACTACTGTGCCATACATTCATTTTTCTCACTAAAGTCAGTATTTTGGGGGGGACAGAATACACCTAATTTGAATGAGGGCTCTGACCGACTTATAGAATTCTTAAGTATCCTAGAAACTTAGTACTTGTCTCACATCTATATTCTATCAGTGAACCTTGATCCTCTGAGTAACCATGAACCAAGTCTACCCCCCCAAAAAGGGAAGGGGATTATCTAAGGATATAGCCCAGAAGAAGAAAAGATACTCCCAGAGGTACTGAAACTACTTATAAGCCAACAAAGACAGATCCTCAAAAGTAGACAAATTGCACTGGTTTCAAAGGAAAGATACACCCAGTGCATAAACTTCTTGTAATTATTTAACCCCTATGTGACAGACACCATGCTAAGCATGCATTATTCCACTCTAACACGGGTATTATTATCAATTCCATCTAAATGAGTCAATTGAAGATTTATTATCTTCTTCAAGATTGCACACTTAAGGGACGCCTGGGTGGCTCAGTTGGTTAAGCGGCTGCCTTCGGCTCAGGTCATGATCCCAGCGTCCTGGGATCGAGTCCCACATCGGGCTCCTTGCTCGGCAGGGAGCCTGCTTCTCCCTCTGCCTCTAGCCTGCCACTCTGTCTGCCTGTGCTTGCGCTCTGTATCTCTCTCTCTATATAACAAATAAATAAAAATCTTTAAAAAAAAAAAATTGCACACTTAAGAAGTGATGGAGATGAAACATGACTGGCAATGGGAGAGACCAAATACATTAAATGTTAGCTAGGAATTTATTCCAATAACAACGAAGTAAATTGATAATGGGCTGAAATAGGGTAAAAGTACTAAAAATTAACAGAAGGGGAGATCACAGAGTCTAAACAAAAACTTGATAACTATTTAAAGAATTTAAGTAGCTGAATAGAGAATGCATTATTTAAATGTATTAATTTGGGAAGCACCGGGTGCCTCAGTTGATTAAGCATCCAAGTATTGATTTTTGTACAGGTCATAATCTCAGGATCATGAGATAGAGCCCCACCTCAGGCTCCATGCCCACTTAGGATTCTCTCCCTCTCCCACTGCCCCATCTCCCTTCTTTCTCTCTTAAAAAAAAAAGTTAACATGCATTATTTTTTTTTTTTTTAAGATTCTTATTTATTTATTTGTCAGAGAGAGAGCAGAAGCATGGAGAGCTGCAGACAAAACAGGCACCACAGACAGAGGGAGAAGCAGACTCCCTGCTGAGCAAGGAGCCCAATGGGGAACTCAATCCCAGGACCCTGGTATCATGACCTGAGCCAAAGGCAGATGCTTAACCAACTGAGCCACCCAGGCGTCCCAACATCTATTAATTTTTAAAATTGTAATAAACAAAGCTGATAAAGTTGTGAATAGTGGAAGTTAGTGCTACTTTCAATACAAATGTGGAATATCCATTTAGGAAACAAATATGAAATTACATTACAGAATATTAAAATAGTCTCAGGGAAATAGGGTGGCTCAGTCAGCTAAGCCTCCAACTCTTGATTTCAGCTCAGGTCATGTTCTCAGGGTCATGAGATGGAGCTCTCCATCTAGCTCTACACTCAACCGGGAACCTGCTTGAGATTCTCTCTCCCTCCCACCCTTCTCTCCCCTCAACTTGCTCACATGCATGCACATGCACACTCTCTCTAAAATAAATAAAATCTTAAAAAAAAAAAAAAGATTAAAAGAGTCTGGACCTCTCCCTCTCACACTCTCTCTCACTCTCTCTCTCTCTCTCAAATAATAAATAAAATCTTTTAAAAATAAAAAATAAAAAAATAAGTCTTATCTTTTCCTTGATAATAGAGCTTTTAGAAATTATCCCAGGGAATGTTACTCAAAATGCACAAAGTACTTGTTATTTTTAATTGTTTAAAAAAATTTTTCAGGGGCACGTGAGTGGCTCAGTGTTTAAAGCCTCTGCCTTCGGCTCAGGTCATGATCCCAGGGTCCTGGGATTGAGCCCCAAGTCAGGCTCTCTGCTCAGCTGGAAACCTGCTTGCTCCTCTCTCTCTGCCTGTCTCTCTGCCTACTTGTGATCTCTGTCTGTCTGTCAAATAAATAAAATCTTAAAAAAAAAAATTTTTTTCCAAAGGTTTGAAAAGAAACCTAAATATTTAACGTAAGTTAAATAACAAATCAAACTACAATAAAAATTCACCTATCAGACAGGTCTTTATAACAAATAGAAAATATTTAGGTAAAAAAGCATACATTTATTGGATGAATGAACTGGGGGGAAAAAACAGAAAACAAAATTGTATATGTGCTGTGATTATAACTATTGGGAATAATTTACGGATAAGAGAGAAGAAATATGAACATGCAAAAAATAGTATGAGATGATTATCAATTTGATTTTAAATGACTGAAATTGAACCCAAACTAGCTTAGGCAAAAGGAGAAATGCACTGACTTGTAGAATCAAAGGAAATGCTGAATAATTAAACCATAAATACACAAGGAAGAAATGTTCTCAGAAACAGTTGAGTAAAAAAATTCAGAGGCACCTGTGTGGCTCAGCTGGTTAAACATCTTCAGCTCAGGTCTTGGAGCCCTGTGTCAGGCTCCCTGGCTTCTCCCTCTCCCTCTACCCCTTGCCCTATTCGTGCTCTCTTTCTCTGTCCCTCAAATAAATAAAATCTTTTTTTTTTTTAAAGATTTTATTTATTTGTCAGACAGAGAGAGACAGAGAGAGAGAGAGAGAGAGAGTGTGTGTGTGTCTGTGTGTGTGTGCGCTCACAAGCAGGCAGAGTGACAGGCAGAGGCAGAGAGAGAAGCGGGCTCCCATGCCAAGCAAGGAGCCCGATGTGGGACTTGATCCTAGAACCTAGGATCATGACCTGAGCCGAAGGCAGCAGCTTAACCCACTGAGCCACCCAGGCGTCCCAATAAAATCTTTTTTAAAAAATTCAACTGAGCAAATTTAAAAGCACTTATTGGCTTTATTCAACAGTTCATGAATCAGCCAGCATCCAATCTAATAAAAATAAAGGAACTCCAAGGAGCTGTACAAAATGAAAGACTTGCATAAACCAAAAGAAGCAAGAACAGTAAGTTATACTAGAAAAAAAAGTGGGTTGGTTATTGCCAAGTCTATGAGGCCGATTACCTGATCCTGATCAGAAGATTCCTGGTTGACTGGTTTAAGAGTTCATTTCTGGGAGAGCTGGAATCTGTAATTAAGTATTGGTTTGGTGACACAGTAAGCAAGTCCATTTTAGGCCTGGTGTCTTGAATTTAACAGTTGGAACCAGGGTCTTTTAAACATGGCAGGGAATCTCCAGGTCCTCATTCTAACATCCTTCTACTGCTTTCTTCACAAGGCAGAAAAGATGAATGCCACAAGCTCTCTCATTTGAAATCCTAAAATTTTCTCTACCTGTTAGCAAATGACTTTTTTGATCTGTTGAAGAAATCCTAAGGTAACAATAAGCAAGTGTTGGGGAGGATGTAAAGAAAAAGGAAACCTCTTACACTGTTAGGGGGAACACAAACTGGTGCAGCCACTGTGGAAAACTGAACAAAGGTTCCTCAAAAAGCTAACAACAGAACTAGCCAAGATCCAAGAACCACACTACGGGGTGTTTACCAAAAAAATACAAAAACACTAATTCAAAGGGATACATATACCCCTATGTTTATTGCAAAAATATTTACAATAGCCAAATTATGGAAGCACCACAAGTGTCCATAGATAGATGAATAGATAAAGACAGACAGATACATAGAGGGAGACACACACACACACACACACACACACACACACAGGTATATTATTCAGCCATAAAAAAGAGTGAAATCTTGCCATTTGCAACAACATGGATTGAGCTAGAGAGTATAATGCTAGAGAAGTCAGAAAAAGACAAATATAAACAATGTTACTCATATGTGGAATTTAAGAAACAAAACAGATGAACATGGTGGAAGAGAAGGAAAAGTAAGATGAAAACAGAGAAAGGCAAACCATAAAAGACTTTTTTTTTTTTTTAAGATTTTATTTATGTATTTGACAGAGAGAGATCACAAGCAGGCAGAGAGGCAGGCAGAGAGAGGAGGAAGCAGGCTCCCCGCTGAGCAGATCCCAGGACCCTGGGATCATGACCTGAGCCAAAGGCAGAGGCTTTAACCCACTGAGCCTCCCAGGTGCCCCAAAAGACTCTTAACTGTAGAGAACAAACTAAGGGTTACCGGAGGTGAAGTGGGTAAGGGATGGGCTAAATGGGTGATGGGCATAAAGAAGGGCACTTGCTGTGATGAGCACTGTGTGTTTTATGTAAATGATAAAGCACTAAATCCTACACCTGACACCAATACTACATTGTATGTCAACTGCCTTGAATTAAAATAAAAACTTAGGGGAAAAAAAGGGGGGGAAGAGATCAGAGAAAGACAAATACCATATGATCTCACTCATATGTGGAATCTAGGAAACAAAACAAATAAGCAAAGGAAAGAGAGACAGAGAGAGAGAGAGAGAGAAAAAAACCGAAAAACAGACTCTTACCTATAGAGAACAAACTGAGGGTTACCAGAGGGGAGGTGGGTGGGAAGATGGATGAAATAGGTGGTGGGGATGAAAGACGGGGATGAAATAGGTGATGGGGATTAACACTTATGATGAAAAAAATAAAATGAAATGATTAAAAAATAAAAACATTTATATCTTAAAAAAAAAAAAAAGAAAGAAAGAAAGAAATCCTAGAGCAGGGCTTTTTATTTTCCTAATGGAGCTAAGCTGCCTGGATAGAGGGCAGGACACCTTGGTTGAAAGTTACTCCAAGACTACACATAATGAAGTGCTATAGTTTATCAAAGTGAAATATGGACGCTGTTACTGGATAAGGAATCGAAGCTGGGCGTCCACAAACCACAACTGCCTACTTTGGGATCCAACATAATATGATATTTATAACCTTAAAAAAATCAGGTAATTATCTTTGAAACATGTTAAGCATTCTGATACTGTGATTTATAAAAAATATAATCTTCATACCTGTTTCTGACACAGAGCTTCTAAAGCCCTTGGAATTTCCTAAACTGTAAGAGGAATAACGGTATCTTGATAAATCACTTCAGAGAGTTTCCAAGTTGGTGACCATGTGAAGAAAGATTCAGGGAGCATGGCAAGGCCCAAAAGCCTTGCCCCCTTCCCCATACCCTGCCCTAGGCTTCTCTTCCATCTTGCTGATCTGGAATTATACCCGTTTACAATAAGTTGGTAATCTAGTAAGTAAAATGTTTCTCTGAGTTTTGTGAGCCATCCTAGCAAATTAAACAAATACAAGGAGGAAACCGAGGGAACCTCTCATCTGTGGGTGGCTGGTTAGAAGCAAAGGTGACAACCTGGACTTAACATTGGCCTCTGAAAAGAATGTGGGGACAGTATTACAGGACTGAGGCCTTAAACCGTGGGATAGGATGTTACCTCCAAGTAGATAGTGTCAGAATTGAGTTAACTGCTTGGTGTTGAAAGAAACACACATAGGAACTCGTGTCAGAATCAGAAGCAGTCTAGATAATTCCAAGCACAACTTGCTGATGTAGAGAAAAACCTCCTATTACAGTCAGTTTGGGCAAAAGTAACCCAAAGTTAGCATTTCTGAGAGCTGGTATTGAGGGGATGAGGTTCAAGAAGAAAACCATTATAACCTATATTTAGTGTGGTGGTATTGATGTTTTTCAATAATAAATGTAAATATCATTTATTTAAAATCTGATGAGAATTCTTAAAATAAAAGTGAATTTTAGCTACAATAAAAAATGCAGTGATTATGTTCTTTGACTTTTCACTGGCAAATAGAATGCTTTAAAAGTAGAACAAGTTTACTGATATAAAAATAAAATTTACACTAACACATAAAGCCACTGATCTCTAAAGTAAAAGAAAAACTACTCTATATGAAAAAATTCTCTTTCTCATAAGTTACATTCTCTCAATTTATTGTGAGTAGGTATGAGAAAAGAGCATGCTTTAAAAAAAAATCATGTGATTCTCTGATACACTTTCCACAATCATCTAAGCTGAGGCTTTTGAAAATATTTCCACGGCAACCAATATCGTGCCGTAAATTGAAGAGTATACATTCAGGTATTAAACAAACTTATAAAGACAAATGTAACTTAAAAAGACAAATGTCTCGTTTTGAAAATGGAATATATTTCCTACTGAAATGGACACAGAGAAATGCAGAAATAACAAAATGGTTCCATGATAGGAAAAAAAATTTCATAAATCATTCCAAAGGCAATATGCTTGGAGTTTCACATGTAACAAGTAAAGTGCAGCACACATACTCCTGTTTCTTCTGATCCTGGTAAGAGTCTTGCTCACAGAGCAGGTGATGGTTTGGTCCCTGAGCAAATTTCACTAGGAAACAATGCACATTGTCAAGCCTTTATCAAAACACTAAATGAAATAACAGTAACGTGGTTTCAGAAACTAAATCATCCTAATCATTAGCTCTCAATCATATAAAATTAAGTAAAACATAAAACATAAAAATTAATCAATAAAATATAATTTTTCATTTTTTTAAGATTTTATCTATTTATTTGACAGATCACAAGTAGGCAGAGAGAGAGTGGGAAGCAGACTCCCCGCTGAGCAGAGAGCCAGCCCGATGGGGGGCTCAATCCCAGGACCCTGAGATCATGACCTGAGCCAAAGGCAGAGGCTTAACCTACTGAGCCACCCAGGCACCTCTAATTTTATCATTTTTATGGGTCTTAGTATTTGTATCAAATAGCACTATTATATAAAAGGCACCTGATGACGCACACAACTAGTCTTCCTTTAATTACATTATAAATGGAGGATCAAGAAAGGAGTCCAAATATTCATTATAGGTTCTACTTTCTTGGGGTGCCTGGGTGGTTTGGTCAGTTGGGCCTCTGGCTCTTGGTTTCAGAAGGGAAGGAGCCATGGTCTCTAAATTATGGTCTCTGGTTTGTGGGATAGAGCCCAAGTCTGGCTCGGCTGGGACTCTGCTTTCTCTTCCCTCTCCTTCTGCCCCCCTCCCCCGTCTTGCTCTGGCAAATGAATAAATCTTAAAAAAAAAAAAAAAAGTTCTATAGCCTTATATAACTTACATAATTACAAATTCATAAATGTTTGATAAGCTCAGAGGTAAACTTTATTATCTCCCAGACCAATATACATATATTTTCAGAAAAAATCCCACAACTCACCCTCAATGGTCACTGTATTGCATTTTTACAACCACATAATTTCTTTAGGTTTACTGAGGCATAAGATCCATACTACCATATTTTAAAGACCATTTTAAAACATATAAGATACTAAACATATTTTTAGATAGTGAAACAGTGCTCAGTTCACCAGTTAGAACAGATTTGGGCATTAATAATCACTTTAATTCCAAAACCTTTTCTTTTCTCTCCGTTTCCTTCTTCAGAAAATCCTCTGGCAAAAGACAGAAGTCAGGGAAATACCACAAAAGCAGCCTTTAACAGAAATAATGAGACTAAAGCTGGGGGGAAAAATGAAGGTGAGTTTTGCTATTATTTGAAAAGTTAATGCGTGACAAGAAAAATCTTAACAGTGTTTGCTGACCCTGTTCATTCTGGACCATGAAATTGCTTGAGCGACACACGGGAAATTGGCAGCCGTGATAAGTGTAAGGGATTCTGGAGATACATCATTTCTATACACTACGGCCCAAAGTGAAGTCCATGAATATCGCACACCAGAAAGCGGAGAGGTGTGTGGAGGAAAGGAGGTAACAGAAAATGCCACAGGCAGTACGGGGTCCCACCACCCAGGCCCAGCTATTGGGAGGTTCTACCTTCAAGAGATCCAGTATAGAAAAGTGGTTAACCACACTGATTACATAATCACACTTCCCAAGCACAAATCTTGACTATGTCTTTTTTTTTTTTTTTAGTTATATGACCTTGAGCGAGTTGCTCAATCTCTCTGTCTCCACTTCCCTGTGTGCAAAATTGGTATGTATTAATCTGTTAGGGCTGCCATCACAAAATACTACAGACTAAGTAACTTAGAGAACACGTTTCTTTTCTTGCAGTTCAGAAGGCTTGAAGTCCAAGATCAAGGTGCTGGTAAGGTTTTCCAGAGGCTTCTCTCGTGACTAGCAGAGGACTGCCTCCTCTTGACGTCCTCAATACGGCCTTCTTCCTTTGTGCCTGCATTCTTACTGTCTCTTTCTCTTCTTATGAGGACTCTGGTCCTATTGGATTAGGGCCCCACTGAAGATCTCATTTAAACTTAATTACCTCTTTAAAGGTTCAATCTCCAAATATAGTCACATCAGGAATGAGGGCTTCAACATATGAATCTGGTTGGGGGGACACATAATTCAGTCTGCGACAATAACATCTAACAATAACATCTACCTCAGACGGTAGTGAAGATTAAATGTGTTCATTTACATAAAGTGTCTGGCACATGGGAAGGGCTATGTAAGTGCTTACTATTAGGCTAAGCTCCATTAAATTTCCATTTCTAACAAGTACCCACAAATCACAGCATCAGGTGGATTAAAAACAGACATTTATAGTCTGTCTTTAAGAGATCCTGTACTGCAATGGTGATATCTTTGAGAAAAATGTAGGACACATCTTGCTGGAAACATTTATCTCAATTCAAAACCTGGGTGGTTAATATAGAAATGTTAGTGGTTCCTAACCAGGAGCAAAACCAATCTAGAGGTTTGATTTTCTCACATTCCCAGTGGGACACAAAGGCTTTTTGTGTCTCAGGATTATGTGCTGATAAAGAATGGGGAAAGAATGTTTATGAGGAAGCAGACAAAAGCAGCCTGGCTCCCATGTATCCACACTTGGCAGCAGTAATGTAGTTTGGGTTATACCAATAATTTCCAATTATTTTACCTGTGGTCAATTCCCGAGCTGGAAAACTGTGATGAGAACATCAGCGTAATTTAAACAGACTCAAGGACTCATGTGAACACCAAAATCTCGTACCAAAATAAACATTAGGCTTATATTAATACGTATTTTTTTCTCTAGTTCGTTTTTCAGTCTCCCTGCATGATCCTGGCTGGAGCGCTGTGTACCACAAATATGATGGATGCAGAAGAGAATGGTGGGTAGCAGCCAGGCCAAGGGTAGCAAAAATTACAGCAAGCACAGAAGAGTAAAAGCAAAGGCTGCTAGGTAACTTAATAGTCCAAGCGTTAAAGCAGGAAGAGAGCTAGGTGATGAAGCTTCCCCTGGGAAAAATGATTCACCAAAGTTCCCAATTTTTTTAATGAATTTAACATAATCTTCTAATTGTGAAAATCCTATCTATCACTCCCCTACCTAAAATCCTTTAATGTCATCAGATGTCCTCTAAAATAAAGTCAATGCTGGCTGGCACAGGATCCAAAGGTTTCATGGTCTAGTCCCAACATCTTACCACATTCCTCTGGTGCCTTCCTTCCAACAAAGGCTGGTCTCCCTGCCTTTCTAAACCCTCTTCGGCTCTCTCCTCACTCTATGAATTCCTACACATTCTTAGACTGGTAGTTAAATTCCTTCCTAAGTAAACTCCATTCATTCACCCCCTCCATGTAAGTACTAGGCCTCTGCAGTGTGTTCCCACAATGCCAAAACCTAACTCAATTACTGAATTTATCACACTGTCACTCTGTAAATATCTGAGCCACTCCCCTGCTCTTCGTCAAGGAAACTCCAACGTAAGACTTAACACAACTGCCCCTTCATCTAGGATACTTTTCCCAACTTTTCCAGAGTACAGCCAGATCCTGCCCCCTGCCCTGCCCCCATCTGTCTTTCAGCACTTCCTGCCCAAGTGATCTGTAACATTTATCATCAAGTACATTTCCCTCAAAAGACTGAAGCTGCTGGAAGGCAAAGTCTAAACAAAAGGAACCTCACACACACTCGTGGCTTAACACCTTTGTCGTTAACTATTCATGATGAAAGAACAAGAGTAGTTACTAGAACTAGAAACTGCTATTTGATGAATTTGTGTGAGGTTTCTTATCCTGAAGTTCACCATAACCATTTTTTTAAAGGATATAATAGTTTAATGAAATTAGATTTTATATTTTTAAAAAAAGTAAGCTGCATTCTGGTAAGTGTTGACAAAGATCTCTTGTCAAAATATATCTCTTAAAACTAGTAAATTGTACTTCAGATAAGACTTAGGAAGTTTTCCGATCAGCCAGAATTACAGTGTGTAAATAAGGAACAACTTTGAAACTGCTGCCCAACAGCTGGAGGACGCAGCAGGAGCACCAGAGTAAGAAAACACTTTTGTTTCCCTGGGGGTAAAGGTTAGAGCCAAACACAATGGTACAACAGAAACAACAAAACGAGAAAAAAGGTTTACAGGATTTATCTTGACTCTTTGGGAAAGAAAATAAAATATTACAAGCCTTCAATCGAAGTGGCACCATGCTGTCATGCAATCCAAAAGCATTTTAAAATCTGCCCACGATGTTTTCTAGTAAACATTTCCGAAAGAGCCTGAGACTTGATTTATGTGTGTGAAAGGGAATTAGAGTATACCTCCTACATTTTACAATTCACATTAAAACTGTCATAATGCCCTGAAAGTATGTAGGGGGGGGAAATAAAGAGTGGAGTTCCTATTTTTTCTGACTTTAGTAAGTAGCCAAATGGTAGAATCTTTGCTTCTCTTTAAAAAAAAAAAAAAAAGAAAGAAAGAAAAGAAAAGAAAAAGAAACAAAAAAGAAAAAATTCTGAGTTCTCAACTTTCTACGTGTCCATTTCCTAAGGCAATCCATTAAAAAAATTTTTTTAATTTTCTTCCTTTATCCATATTTTATTACATACCAACTCAGTGCAGTCTAAAAGGAACTATATGTGTGGATACACAAATACACATATATTTATACATATATATGTAGCTGTATATATTCTAAAGAAGACAAAGTTAACAGGAAAAGAACTTCAAAAGTAGTAAAGCATATTATTCAGGGAAGCTAAAGTATAAAGGAGAGAAAACCAATATGTAAGGTGCCTGCGGCCAAGAGCCCTGTTGTTTGGAACTGAAATGGGTAATTTTATATGACTAAGTTTTCAACAGATACATATGGCCAAATCCTTACATACATACCTTCAACCATAATTGAAAAGTAAGAATATTCAGTCATGATACCTAAAACAGAATCTTGCAGGGGAAAAATAACAGGCATGTTTTTAAATTCTCAGAGCCTTAGGACACCTGGGTGGCTCAGTCAGTTAAGCGTCTGCCTTTAGCTCAGGTCATCACACCAGGGTTTTGGGATTGAGTCCATATCCGGCTACTTGCTCATCGGGGAGCCTGCATCTCCCTCTCTCTCTGCCTGATGCTCCCCCCACTTGTACACTCACACTCTCTAAGAAAATAAATAAAATATTAAAAAATAAATAAAGTAAAAAATAAATTCTCAGGGTGGCAAAAGCCCCCAAAACCTAACCTTAATGTTCCCTCTCTTGGTAAATGTTACGCTTCAAACCCCGTGCTTGGGCAGCACCTCTCATTCTTCCCTCTCACTCATCTATCAGCAAGCCCCATCATCCCTGTCCACTTTTCTTCCACCTTACCCTCAACAGGTACCATCTCTCACTTAGATTCAAAATATGTCCTCCTAAATGCTCTCACCAAAATCCCGATGGCTCCTTCCAGCTATTTTTTGCACTGTGCTCAGAGTGATCCTTATAAAATGAAAATTCAATCATGACTTTCTTGGGTTTTGGTTCCAATTTTTCTTTTAATAAAATCCCCACAATTAGTGATAGTCAAGCTCCTCTTTGCAGTACCTTACAAACTTGGGATTACTTATTTACAAGTATCTGGTTAAAATCTGCCTACCCTAGACCATAAAGACGATAACAAAAGGTTCATGCTGAACAGGATCATGTCGGGGTGCCTGGGTGGCTCAGTGGGTTAAAGCCTCTGCCTTCGGCTCAGGTCATGATCCCAGGACCCTGGGATGGAGCCCCGCATGGCATAAGGCTCTCTGCTCAGCAGGGAGCCTGCTTCCCTTCCTCTCTCTCTCTGCCTGATTCTCTGCCTGCTTGTGATCTCTGTCAGTCAAATAAATAAACAAAATCTTTATTTAAAAAAAAAAGAAAGAAAGAAAAGGATCATGTCCTCATCCCTAAAACATGCTATAGTGAAGGTGCTCAACATATCTTTAAGGATTCTTTGAAAATGTCCTCCAAAATCTTAGAAGAAGCAGTGCTAATGAGGAAGTCTCATATTAGGGTCCAGCAATGAGACAGCTAGGGGAAAAAATTTTTTTCCTCTATATTGAGGTAGGAAAGTAGGACAAACAGGTGGCTGGTCCTAAAACCCTATCCAGTAGCAAAGTGGAAGGCAAATGATATTAATTACAAAATTCTACCTATGCTTATTATTTATTAAAGAATTTATCATGTATTTGGGGCATCTGGGGGGCACAGTCAGTTAAGTGTCCAACTTTTGGTGTCAGTTCAGGTCACAATCTCAGGGTGGTAAAATCGAGCCCCATGAGCAGCTCCACGCTCAACGGAGAGTCTGCTGGAGATTCTCTCTCCCTCTCCTGCTGCCCCATCCACCCCTTCAACCCCTGGCCTCTCTCTCTCTCAAATAAATAAATAAATCTTTATAGGAACTTGTCATATATTTTATATTCTGACAGTTTCTAGCTAAGTATACACATACAGTTACTATTTAATAAATGACTGGTTTTTTTAATGTAAAATATTAGGCCAGAATGAGATACTAGAACTTAACTTTCATTTAGGATCTTGGGATGTATGACCATGTCTGGAGGTTCAGATTTAATGCTTAGATGGTCTTGTCCCAGAGGATCAGAAAGACTGCAATCTTTGAAATAATATAACTTCCTCCAACTTGACCATTAGTAATAATATATACAGCCCTTTAAATTACTATCCTTTAAAATTCACTGTATCTTAATGTATAAACAAATAAATACTATATAAACTAACCTAACTTCTTCTAGATTTATAAAAAGCGTAAATGTGACGCAAGGTATGATAATGAACTAATGGTGATGTCAGGTAACATTTTCGGGTGTGGCTTGCGGAATTGGTCCTTATTTTCATCATGATAAGCGTACTCTTTAATACCCCCACCATCGGTTTGTTTCCTAGAGTTAAGAGTCTGTTTCTTGAGGGTCACCCAGGCAACTCAGTTGGTTAAACGTCTGCCTTTGTTTCAGGTCATGATCCTAGGGTCTGGGGATCAAGCCCCACATCAGGCTCCCTGCTACTGAGTCTGCTTCTTCCTCTATTCCTGCTGATACTCTTTCTTGCTATCTCTGTCGCTATCTCTCTCACTCCCAAATAAATAAATAAAATCTTTATTTAAAAAAAAAAAGAAAAGATTTCTTTTTTCTTTCTCTTTTTTTTTCTTTTGGTGGAATTATTCTTATGTTATAAAATTATAAACAAAGAAGATCATCGTTTCCCTTGGAAAACTTTACTCAAAATAGGTTTATAGTACTTGGCATCACAGTAAATTAAAGAAGGCCAAAGTGGCTTTAGAATCCGTAAAACATTAAGGGTAACAAACATTAGGTCACTTACAAGATAAAAAGGGTAACAGCCAAACAAGCTAACAAAATAACTATGCCATAACCCTCCCACATACACAGTAACAGCATGTGATTAATCACTTATAAAATTGCATTATATCAATTGTCAACATTGGAGATGGCTGTGTTCTATACTACCAGCAACTACGTTTTCACATCAGAGGGACAAAATAAACATGCCAGTGGAGTCAGTAGCAGAACACTAATCTTAATCTTGATAGTTTCAGGATTCCAGGAAATGAAGGGAACAAGTAACATTTAAAAATAAACTCCATTTTAAAAATCTTTATTTTAATTATCCCTGGTTATACCAACTAGACAGAAATAAAATTTTTAACACCAACTAGACAGAAATAAAATTGTTCTAAATACTTGAGATTTTCATCTTGCTTTGAAATGAGTAAAAGTAAAATTTCACAATCCTGTAAACAACAAAATGAGTTACGCATTTAAATACCTCAGCATTCCTGTTTTGACTTAATTCTTCCCATTTTTCCCTCCTTTATTTCTTACTCCAACACCCTTACACATTCTCTCCCAATTTTTATTCACCCATATTTTAATGATCCCTGTTCTCTTAGTCTGGATCTAAAGCTTATGTGATTACCACTTACCAGAATTTTTTCCTCTACACATGTAGCTAACACATAAAATAAAATCTCATTATTTGAAGGTGGGCTAAGTTTTTTCAGTGAATTGTTTTAAAATCTGAATTGCAGAGCATTTTTAAAGAATATGTTTTTATACTTTGAAGTATTTTTTTCTAATAGTAGTTTTTTTTAACATGTTGACTAACATAACTCCTCTAGAGAATTTTTCTCATGAATAGGTATGGATGCTTTGCTATTAGCATAGGGCTCAGACCTGAAGTGTGAAAAAGTAAAACAATTAGTTCTCTTAGGAACCATCAATAAATATCCCCTGAGACTGTAGCCATCTTATTTCCTTAACTCTCTCTCTTTCTGTCAAGTTGTTAAAAAAAATAAATTACAGCCTAGCTTCCATTCCAAGGAGCCTAACTTTCAAACTATGGACAAGTCCCAGTTTCAAAACAGATCATCCTCTCCACATGGGCTACTGGATGGGGAGGAGCCTTCAGGCCTGCTCCTCCTACCAGGGCCCAGGGAATCTACATTTGGGGTAATTCTTTGAAAAACCTCAGCACTTGGAAGAACCCTTGCTCTTCCCGCCCACTTAAACCAACCAGCTCCAACCCACTGGGGAGACATTTACTCTGTTCAATAAACAACACTTGGCAAAGAGCCTTCCTCCACCTAATTTGCATCCGAATATCCTCCTCTGCTTTTCCTAAGACTACATTAAAGGGCTGATGGAGAACAGAGGCATCAATGCTCCTCTGTCCAGATAACTGCCTGTTCCTCTAAATGTCTAATTATGATATATTCATAACTCTAAGACTTCAGGATGTACACTGAATTATGTGGTTATGCCATACTGACATACAAAATGCAAAATACACATATTTGTATCATTATATCCTGGGATTGGGCTGCAGAATAAATATGGAATAAACAAGACGTTTGGGTAGATGGGTACGTAGATAGAAAGATGACTGAGAGAAAGAATGACAGAAGACAGAAGACAGACAACTAGCTATTTTACCAGCTTTTATTTATTGAAATACCTCCACTTGCAAGTTGTACAATCAACTGAAGGTTTAGTATTTGTTTTTTGTTCCATGGCTGTTGTTTTTCATTAAGTCTTGGATATAGATTTATTCAGAATTTTTTAGATGTTCCATTGAGTATCACCATTGTTTTGTTTTTAAATCAAATTTTATTTACATAGTATTTTCTTTTAAATCAAGATGCAGGTTTATTTGAAGACAAATGGAAATAATGAGTTTGAACAGGTATGTCCAAAGTACATTTTCCTTCTGTTGTTTTGTCAAGAGTAACACCAAAATAGGAAAAGTAAATATAAATAAAAATCATAGCTTCTTCATTCACTACAACATTCTGTCATAAACAAGAAACAAAAGCTATAAAAAGTACCCAACAGAAGTGATCTCTACTCCTGAAACACTGGATTGTAAACTTCTCAGTTTGAAAATTACTTTGTTTTTTTTCTGTTTTGTTTTAGATTTTTTTTGGTTTTTTGTTTTTTGTTTTGTTTTGTTTTTTGGTAATCTCTACATCCAGCATGGGGTTTGAACTCACAACCCCAAAATCAAGGGTCACAAAGCTTTACAGCCTGAGCCAGCCAGGTACCCTCTGAAAAATACTTCAACAAAAGATACTTAATTCAATCATCTCTAGCCAGACCAGGGACTCAATTAGTATTTGAAGAGCAGAAGAGTGAGTCATTATAATAATAACTTACATTTGTACAGATCATTGAAGGTGGAAAGCATATTCACATAAATTACCTTATTTGATCCTTAAAACCCTCTAAATAGTGAGTGTGGTAGTTGCATCATCCCCAAACTAAGGATAAGGAAACAGACCCAGGTAAATTAAATCATTCGTTCACCAAATTAGGCAAACCTGCATTCTTTAGAATACACCAAAAGTGCCACAACAGAGTTTATAAATTGTGTGACCTTGCACACACCACCTGCCCTGGATTACTTCATAGGACTATTGTGACCATTATATGAAAAACTGTGGTGCTTTCCCGCTTTTTTGGCAAGACCCACAGTGAGAAATTCATTTCACGCTGTGACTCAGCACACAGAGAAAAAGATATATAAATCTATTTAATTAAAACCAAAGTTCCGGGGCACCTGGGTGGCTCAGTGGGTTAAAGCCTCTGCCTTCAGCTCAGGTCATGATCCCAGGGTCCTGGGATCGAGCCCCGCATCGGGCTCTTTGCTCAGCAGGGAGCCTGCTTCCTCCCCTCTCTCTCTGTCTGCCTCTCTGCCCACTTGTAATCTCTGTCTGTCAAATAAAATAAATAAAATCTTTAAAAAATAAAAAAATAAATAAATAAATAAAACCAAAGTTCCATGAAGTAATACTTCCTCCATGGTATGCATGTCTGTTTTTATTATTGTTGTTATAACCTCTTCTACTTCATGTTTGTTTGTTTTTTAAGCTGGCTGCTATCTACAGAACTGAATTCCATACCCACAAAATGGGTGGTTACATGCAGTTTGAAAATATTGAACTGATCTTTATAAACTACTTAGCCCAGTGCTAAACTCAGTAAACACCAAAATTCTAGCTAATGAAAGTAATATTTTTGGAAGTTAATGTCACTATAGGTTAAGGCCCTAAAACATTAAAGATTTTTTTTTCTCCCTTGAAATGACAGTCTAGAAAAGACATGTAAAGAGCCCAGAAAAATGTACACCAATGGCTCCAGGTTCTGACACAGTATAAGGTAAAATCCTAACGCCCACACATTGTTGTCATATCGTCAGGCTTCAACAAAGAATCAGCTAGCAAAGGGTGCCTGAGTGGCTCAGGCAGTTAAGCGTGGGACTCTTGATTTTGGCTTACGTCATACATGATCTCAGCGTTGTGAGATCAAGCCCCACATCCATCCCCGCATGGGGCTCCAAGCTGGGTGTGGAGCCTGCTTAAGATTCTGTCTCTCCCTCTCCTTCTGCCCCCTCCCTCGCCTCCCCCTCTTTAGGAAAAAAAAAAAAAAAAAAGGAAAAGAAGTGTTTAAGACAGTGAGAAACAAATTACAGCTCTTTATCAGGCCCTGATGAACAGTGCTACCACAGAAAGTAATACTAAGAAGTTGTCTATTAAAAACAAATCCTCTAAAATGGTCTGTCCTAGATAATATAATTATCATTTGATTACCTCAGAAATGGGAGCAGGGGAGGGAGTAGGGGAAGTACTTTCACTCCAATCACTGTGGCCACTATTGGGTAAGCTTTCCAGACTTATGAATTACTACAGTATACCTAACATAATTAAATCTCCTATTATGCTTAGCTAATTCAGTCAACATTCTGAATATCAATTAATAGTTATAGTATTATAGGCAAAAAAGTAAGAGACTGAGTTTAACATTTACTGATCCCAGTCATACAGTAAGTCCCTAAGAATTTATATTAACATATGCCTCTTTCCTATAATCATGTTTAAATGCAGAAAATTAAAACGTCCAGCCAAATCAGTACTACACCTTTATTAATAATACTAAATAGTATTTGTCTCTATCTCTTTTCTCATTTGGTCTCTTCAAGGAAGAGAGACCACTAATTAAGAATTAAAATCTGTATTTTGTTTTGAACAAACAAGAAAAAATTTTTATGAAATCTAGTTTTAAATCATAGTCTGGAATGCTTCCAAATTCTTAAAATTGTCCTTATGTGAAGGAGGAAAGATTTTTTTCCAAATATGAGATGAAAGATTTTATGTAAGATATACAGAGAAAAGTCATGCAGAGAGAAATGCATTTTGCCAAAATAAGTTACTTGAGAGCCTTGTAGCACTTTGTCATTAGATTACTAAACTTACACATTTATACACACACACACACACACACCCTACCAAAAACAAACAAACATACATACACAAGATATACCATCTGCCAATTTCACAAAATAGCTTATAATATACTCCCTAAGTATGAATATCTAATTTTTAGACACCAACTTCTTTATGGGCAGAGCTTAACAAAAGCATACAGGACACAAGAATTTTCATTTAGCACCAAAGGTCTAACTTATATGACATTTTTTAGAACATGAAATACTCTTGTCTTAAAGAAATAATTTTAAGAGCATGTGTTAAAACAACACTCCACTTGTTTATGTGACACTGGGAAAGATTAAAAGATGAAAAAGAATTTTAGATAAGCAAAATTGTTTCAGAATTGTTTGGAAACAATTGATAATTCAGTGAGAAATAACAAAAAAATATCATTAAATCAAGAACTCAAGTACAGGGGTGCCGGGATGGCTCAGTGGGTTAAGCCTCTGTCTTCGGCTCAGGTCGTGATCCCAGGGTCCTGGGATCAAGCCCTGAATCGGGCTTTCTGCTCGGTGAGGAGTCTGCTTTTCCCCCTCTCTCTCTGCCTGCTTCTCTGCCTACTTGTGATCTGTCAAATAAATAAATAAAATCTTTAAAAAAAAAAAAATATATGCCTTATATAAAAAATGTAGGTTTTGTAGCTGTAAATTTCATATACATCAAAAAAAGCCCATCAAAGCAACAATGTAAAGCACACTGGGATGCAAATCCATTCACTTTCACTGGCATGTTTATTCTTCAAATATTTCTGAGTAACTTAAATGTTGGGTGCTTTTGTCTGCCACAGTGATATGTTATTATAAGGATTACATAATAATTTTAAAGCTCTATTGGTTGGAAACCTACCACCTACTGTGTAATATACTGGAAAAAAGATGGTGCTTAGCATGAAAATGTACATAATTCAAAAGCATTTAAAAACTTACTTAAGTATAATTAGCAGGGCTCTAAGTTAACAGCCCTTAAGGAGAGTGACTACTCACACCAACACTCATGACCAAAGATACTCACCCTGTGCAGTGAGAAAACTTCAATTCAACAGACAAAAGTCTTCCTAGGACTTTTCCTGAGAGTAGATGCCATAGCAGATGGCTTCCAAAGCCTTCTGACCTCAGCATTTCCTCTCTACGAACCTAGGCCTTGTTAGAAACTAAATCCTCACCAGTGTGTTCCAGTGTGAACTAGTCTTTCTCTCACTAAATTCTACTTTACTGGGAGACTGTTATCGAAAAGCCTCATAGTTAAAGAGGATTCACACTCACTGTACCCACTTGATCCATACCCAAGATTATAATACATTGAGTGGATGCTAGAGCCAGCCCATACTAGCTCCTTACCATCAACTGTTAAAATTTCCAGCAATTTTATCATCCAGTTGTTATTCAACAGTCATTTTCAAAAATTATCTCAACTTACAGTTAAATAAACTATACTTAAAACAGCTATATTAACTCAAAATACATAATTTCCCAAATATTTTACTACATTTTACTATTATTATATTATCTTTATGTTCTTGAAGTTATTTACTTCTCCTGTATTTGTATGGTGCAAACACTGAATAAAGGTGTGCAACTACTCATGTCTTCCCAACTCTGTGTTCATTGATGTCACTCACATTGGTAATGTGATATCAGCTATAGTGGTAGCATTTACAACCATGGAAATTGGCAAATGCTAAAACCTGAATGTGGGTCTTTTTTTTTTTTTAATCCCATGTTAAGCATTTACCATCATCATCATTATTTCCCCAGTTTTCTATGAGCATAATATGGCCATTGTTCTTGAGCATTTGCCATTGATTACCTTCTGATCCAGAAGTGCCTAACTGATCAGCAGTGAGTGACTATCCTTTCCCCTTATCCAGATGGTACTTTCTCATTGTACTTCCCACTCTGAATTATAAGTTATTTATTTCCAGATCCTCCAAATAGTCTGAGTGCAGGGACTTGGTCAACTTTTCATTTTTTTGCCCTCTTTGCTAAACACACTGCCTGGCACAAAAATGGACAATAATTCAATATTTGGTAAACTTAATTAACACGAAATGAGATGAGCTCTGCCATATATATCCTATTGAATGAAGAAGTCACTAGCTCACCAGTCTCTCTAATAGGGATCTTAACCAATCATATGAATGCACAAATCAATGTCATCTGTCCCAAACAAGGCACTGCCAAAAAGAATATGCTAATAATTTAGACTGGTATCACAAGCTCACAAGGATGTTATATTCAAGATCTGTCATATAGTGTT
This sequence comes from Mustela putorius furo, assembly GCF_011764305.1. Lineage (NCBI taxonomy): Eukaryota > Metazoa > Chordata > Mammalia > Carnivora > Mustelidae > Mustela > Mustela putorius. Next base: position 24,914,640 of record NW_025422015.1, on the reverse strand, counting down.
CAAGTCCACTGCCATAATGCACAGAATAAATAATATCATTTTTCTTATTGTTCACATAAAAGACAATGCTTGAGGGGTATCTGGCTGGCTCAGCTGGAAGAGCATGTGACTCTAAAAAAAAAAAAAACTTAAAAAAAAAAGGGCAATGCTTGATATAGTTCTAATTCCAACAATTAATGGGAGTGTTAACAATAATAAATCTCCACCTCAAAAGAATTCTCTTAACTGCTTTCAAGGCATGGTACCTGAATAAGTAACTGCTGGTAGGACACCCTGACTTCCGTTCTCTCCTACCCTTTATTTGACCATATTTGGAGCAACATGAGATACTTTGTTTTTTTAAAGAAAGAGGGCACAGTGAATGGGGGGAGGGTAGGGCACAAAGGGAAGGGAGAAAGAGAGAATCTTAAGCAGCTACATGCCCAGCCAGCACTGAGCCCCACTCGGGGCTCAATCTCATCACCCTGAGATCATGACCTGAGCCAAAATCCAGAGTTGGATGCTTAACCAACTGAGTCACCCAGGTGCTGCAACAACATGAGATTAAAATTACAATTTAATTTTAAATTAAATGAGACTAAAATTACATGCTTTTTTTGTTTATTTATTTTAATTTTATTCATATATGTGTTTTGTATGTATTATGTATGTATTTTATTTATATAATCTCTACACCCAACGCGGGGCTTGAACTCACAACCCCAAGATCAAGAGTTGCATACTTTTCTGACTGAGCCAGCTAGGCACTCTGAAAACTATTGTTTTTATTTTTACTTTTTTCAAGTAATCTCTATAGCCAACATGGGGCTCAAACTCACGACCCCAAGATGGAGAGTCACATACTCCATGGACTGAGCCAGAGAGGTGCCCCTATGCTCTTCTAAAATGTGCTGCAACTGGGGAAGTTGTGGTATAATTATGAATGAGTGATGGAGGTGGATGAAGTGCCTGTTTCTAGAGGTATCCTGACTCCAAACTGTGAGCAAATTGCTGAGAGACCTGGAAAGATCTTAAATGGTATGTTAAGTGATCGCCAAGGTAATTGTGGGAAATCCAGAGCCTTTTCATATAGATTCCTGTACCTAAGCTAAAGAAGTGAACAACAGCCCTCAAAAAAACTCTCAGTCCTCACCTGATAAGAATGAGCCAGAAACCTACTTTGCAAAATCTAAGCAAGAAGTCAAAGCATCTGGGTCCTTCTGATATATCTGCTCTAACATTCCCTAATTACGGGCTTCTCCAACTTCCTCATGCCAAAAGACAAGAAGGCCTATCTAAACCATACTGGTTAGAATTTACAGTTCCTATGTTTCACATATATTTGTTTTTTGTTTTTTGTTTTTTTTCAACAGACTCTACTCCCAGCATGGGACTTAAACTCAGGACCCTGAGATCAAGAATTGCATGCTCTACCAGCCAGCCAGACACCCCAAGTCCTATATACATTATATTTAAGTACTGTCTGCTATATACTGTTTCCATTCCATGCACAGATCTGCCATTCTTAATCTTTTTCCAATTCAGTACCCTTTAGGTACATGTTGTGACGTATGTAAGAACCAGTCTGCTTTCCAAATAACTGCTGGGTCATGATTCCAGAGCACAAAACAGGCAGTCCACTACACAGCCCCTTTTTGAATGGTTCCATATTTAAGTTTACATATGCTACAAGAGTTTGTTTTGCTGTTTTTTTATGCTTCTTTCTATTAAGACTATGAACTTGGTCAAATGTTGCATCAAAAAGGACAACATCTTAAGTAACTTTTTAAATGGTGAGGAGCTTATAAAAACACCTTCTGCCACCATAATCAAAAAGACCTAAATTAGTAGGAACATCCAGTCAAGATACAAAATAACATTATTATGGTAAATTGAATATTATAGAAGTATTTATGTCAGTGAGGTTCAAACCTGCAGAGCAAAGAGCTTCTCTGATAAGAAAGTTGACAGGAATTTTTAATTATCTCTGGAGAGCAAACATTTTCATCAGTATAATTCAAGGAAAAGGGAGGTTTATTTCAATTAAAGCTAGAAGAGGTACAGTAAAGTGAGAATATAAGAAATCTAAAGCTTGAGTGGAATATAAAATCCTTGTTGCAGTTTAGAGAGGATTTCCTCTACAATGACTGGCTGCAGAGCAACTCTGTAACAGAGCTAACAATTGTCAAAAGTTTAGGCAGACCCTGCGGCCATATGCCAGGATTCTAAAACGGCTTTTCCCGGTTGACAGTGGCCTGAAAAAGTCTTGGGGTTTAAATGCATCTGAAACTACCTGAGCTGAGAAGATTAAATATCAAGAGTAACCTTCGCAAGGAAAACAAAAAACGTTATCTCGAATTCACAGGGACATAGACATTCTAAATTCTAGTAATTCATTTACTCAGCCCGTGTTAAATGCAAATGGCACAGTACAGATACCTTTTTCTCGTTCCATAACCCTTGGAGAAACAACATTCTTTAGGAACTAAAGAGGCATCTCTTTATCTTCTGCTAGTACCTATTATCTCATTTCTAAATCTGAGTGCTGGTCCTAGATTGGACAACAGTATCACTGGGATGGACACTTCTTATAAGTGGCAGAGATTTCACTGCTCAACTGCCTGCTCAAATGCTGGTTTTAATCGTATTCCCAAATTAGAATTTTGTATTTTTATCTGAGATTAAATTTGTCCAGGCAGTAAACATGCTTGTTTCTGGAATGCACCAATTTTCCCACCTTCTCCAACGTGGATAAGAAATGCTAAATGCATCTTGCAAAGATTTCTGAGGTATTTATACCCAAAAGTTAATGCTTCTGGTACTCTCACTCTACATATATAGATTTGGGGTTTTGTTTATTTATGGTTTTTTGTTTTTGTTTCGGTTTATTGGTCATTTATCCTAAAATTTTGGTTCTTTAGGAATCAGTATAAGTTTGCCACTTGTTTTCATAAACATTGGATGATACTCTTTCCAATGTTTGTTTTGGTCTTTGTTGATGAGTAGATTGAGTTGTTTCAGGTATCCTGTTGTCTACTGTCTGCTGTTTTGTTTTTGTTTTTTTTTTTTTAAGATTTTATTTATTTATTTGACAGAGAAAGACACAGCGAGAGAGGGAACACAAGCAGGGGGACTGGGAGAGGGAGAAGCAGGCTTCCCCAGAGCAGGGAGCCTGATGTGGGGCTGGATCCCAGGATCCTGGGATGATGACCTGAGCCAAAGGCAGACGCTTAACTACTGAGCCACCCAGGCACCCCGATGCTTGTTTTATTTTAAAGTAAAAGACATTACAGCTATTTTTAAACATAACAAACTGGGATAGGATATTGTGCAAACATGGGTTAATTCAGTCCACTCATTAGGATGATGATAACACAAGCTGAAGTGAATAATTTATTAATGTGTTCAGCACTCTTCAAAGCACTTGAACTCAATATTCTTCCCAAAAAAAAAAAAAAAAAAAAATCTAAGACAGGTAGGTGACTGATATTATCCCATTTCATAGATGTGGTGTGGAAACTAAAGGAACATGGTTAGGTCCCATAACAAGAAAATGTTGGAACCAGAATGCACACTCAAGCACAATCAGGTTCCAAAGTCTGTGATCGTAAACATTATGCTATATATTTTGCAAGTGGAGATAAGCATTCCATTCCCCCTCGTGTAAATGTAAAACGGGCACAAAATGTTACTGATTCAACTAAATTAAAATGAGTTTTCTAAATCTAGGGGCTCCTGGCTAGTTCAGTTGGTGGAACATGTGACTCTTGATCTCGGGTTTATGGGTTTGAGCCCCATGTTAAGTATAGAGATTACTTAAAAATAAAATAGATCTTCTAAATTCTAATTTTTGAAGCTTGGGCCTATGGAATTTGGGATTACTTTTCCTTAGAAAAATGTACATATCCAAAATTACCTATCTCCTTCATTCACACACTGCAGGTCATTTAATACAGAGGTTCAAAATCCCCATTTCCTGGTAAAGCAACAGGTATATTTAAATGACAATACTGTTGTCCCCTCCAAAATGAATGAGTAAAGCACTAGGAATTAAATTTGACTCTTCCAGGATGCAGGTGCAGGGACAGTCTGGGGATTATCTCAGCCCACTGATTCTGGGCCTCCAGCCCTCTCCGCCAGCCTCTGGCCTCCCTCCCCAAGGGCTGCCCACTCCTTGGGACAATGAGCTTCCCTGAAGCAGCAGCAGAGAGAAGGTTGATCAGAGACTAGTGAGGCAGTCAATAAACAGTTGTACGTCACAGCAAATATGAATCTGCAGCCAACCAACCAGGACCTCTGCATCAGACACTGGGAATGTACATTTACATACAACCTAGATGAGGTTGCCCTCCAACAACCTTCCTGCTCAAGTTCCCAGACAGAGAATAAATGAGTGACTGTGAGCCTCTAAAAAAACAAATGTGCCCTCTCCTCTGCCCAACTTGTTTACACTTGCTTACACATCCGATTACTCAACTTTTGGGAAATTCCACTTGATGGAATTTTATTATCATTGCAGCAAATTTTTGCATAATGCTCTTTTGGTAGGCTTCTAGCTTTTTGTGTGTAGACTCAAGGATATGGAAAGATCGCTGACACACTAGATTCTCCCAGGCAACATCTAAAGCAAACCAGCAAATTGTGAGAGACAGCGTGCACTTTGAGATTTGCCAAGCCACAGGGCAGAGGTATGGTCAGTTACTGAATAGCCCCAGGCTTCACCAATGCATCGCTAGATGTGAAGCTATGCAAAGATTACCACTCCTTAATAGTCATAAAACTCACATATATTGCCAAAGTTCAAGGACCACGCCTGGCTTGCTTGCCAGCATACCCAAGACCTGACACAGCATTGACACTTAGCAAATGTTCAAAAATATGCGGAGTGGAAGAATTTAAAATAAAGACATACAGGGCGCCTGGGTGGCTCAGTTGGTTAAGCGACTTCCTTTGGCTCAGGTCATGATCCCAGAGTCCCAGGATCGAGTCCTGCATCAGGCTCCCACGTCCATGGGGAGTCTGCTTTTCCCTCTGACCTTTTTCCCTCTCATGCTCTCTCTCTCTCAAATAAATAAACAAAATCTTTAAATAAATAAATAAAGACATACAAACCAATCTTGGAACACTACATCAAAAGCTAATAATATACGGGATGATGACTAACATAACATAATAAAAAATAATAATTAAAAAAACAAAGAATAGACCTACATCTGGAACAACAACAACCAAAAAAAGACATACAAACCTTATCTAAATCATGCTCTTACCAGCCAAGCACAGCAGTTCAGATATCAAAAGGATTTTCTAATTCTTCATGAAAATGCACAAAGGAAAAACTATTCTGTACATTAAACTTGCTGTATATGATTACAGCCCTTAAAACATTTGGTCAAAATTTTTTCAATAAAAATATTCCATAATCATGTAACCTTTAATGACATATCTGCAGAAAATACAAATACTATTTGGTAGCTTCAGAGTAAAGTTGACTTATATAGAGGGAAAATAAGTATATGGGTGAAAATGAATCTGGGGGGTTCATTGTAAGATACGTAACGACAAATTCTCTCAGTGTTCACAAGAACCATACCAACTTCATTACCACTTTCCCCAAACCTTAGATATACAAACAGATATGCAATGTATAACTGCAAATATACAAAGCACCTATTGGTTTCATTTCCATTGTTCAGCATATTATTTTTGCCTTCTGTGACAATTTATCAAAATTTCTATTCCCCCAAAATAAATTATATTTTATGGTAGTTTACAATTTAAAAAATGCTTTCACATATATTTCAATTTTACCTTTCAAAATTGTCCTATTGAGTAACCAAAGAAAATATTATTCATAATTGTCCTACTGAGTAACTGGAGAAGATATTACAATCACTCTTCATTGCAATATTCCTATTTTAATGATAAGGACATTAAGGATTCAGCAGAAAGGAATTTCCTCCAGATCTCAGTGCCAGAAAGTAACAAAATTAAGACTGGCACAAGGTCAGAGCAAGCCCGAACGGACTCTTACGTAGCTCTCTAAAAGAACCTTTTGCTCTATCTGAAGCTGGTCGCTGCCAATCTCTTGACCTCATATATTACCTAAGTATTTAAATGTCAGTTTAGATAAAGGGGCAATAATGGGCCAACCCTGGATAGCACTCTGCCTCAACCCACCAGGTTGTTAGGCAAACTTATAAAATTTATCATTCAAGGAATCACACTTGTAAAAATATAAATAAGGGGTTAAAAAAAAAAGTAACAGAAAAAGCAGGCAATACCCAGGGGAAAAAAATAGTAATTCAGTCACTTATTGAAGATAACACTTAAAGGTATGTGAACAGAAGCCTCCAGTCACAGAAAGAAGCATGCTCTAGTCCACAACCACTGTCTTCACCCTATGTTGCCAGGCCAGCTGCTCTAGCCAGAGTAGGGCCATTACCAGCCATAGAAGGGGATAATCCTCTGGTCTAAACCAATACAACCACGTCTGAGCCCCTGGTCTTCAGTCACATTCAGGTTTAGGCCACCAGCATGGGTGTGTATCTAACAAAGGCTGGATAAATCTTTCCTTGTAAGTGGGGGAGGCTGGGCAAACAGCTGCTACTTCCCTACATTTCATTCATTATCTAGTACCCTAATTATCATAGAGCAACTCTTGAATATCCCATGTTGGGCAGATATGCATTAGAAAGTTAGGCAGCAGAGGTGAGAAGATCCAAATTATAAACAAGTTCACCTTTGCCTCTTGAGTTTTTTCAAAATTAGGTTCCAAAGTGAAGGGTAACTAGGTTCTATTTCTCTATGTCAATTAGCATCATTTATCAGAGGTTAGCTTGCCCTCTGGCTTCTATTAAAAATAAACGAATGCATGCATGCAAATACCTATTCATGTACATATGTAGGATATATACGATAACTGAAAACCAAGCAGTTATCTAAAATGGTCTATTTTATTCACAGACATATTAATTATTATCACCTCATATTTGGACTACAATTTTAATTAAAGCCAATCATTAGGTCTGCTTTGCTTTTGGAAACTTTGTTTTAGAACTTTAAAATACAAACCAAAATAATTAAAGAAAATTCTAAATAATTAACCACCTATATAAATAACCATTAAGCAAAACAATGTATATGTTGGCGACAATGGTGACCTACAAATAAAAATGTTGAATCTGAGGAGCGCCTGGGTGGCTCAGTTGGTTAAGCATCCAATTCTTGATTTCAGTTCAGGTCACCCCCTGAGGGTCTTGAGATCAAGCCCCATGTCAGTATGCACTGACTCTGCACTCAGTATGGAGTCTGCTCGATATTCTCTCTCTCTCTCCCTCTCACCCTGGCCCTCCCCACTGCACTCGCTCTCTCTTTCTCTCTAAAATAAATAAATAAATCCTAAAACAACAATTTGAATTTAAGCTAAGTTCTTCCAAGCTGTAGGACTTTGGACAAGTGATATCAAATGAAAGGGCATTAATGTCTAAAGTCCTTTTCAGCACTTAAAATTCTGTGTATTTTTAATGTTGATTTATTCAATACTGAGGCAAAGAAAATAAAATAATGAAAACAATAAAATTCATACTTTAAAGCACGGCTTAGAAGATAAACAAAAAAGAAAACTTTGAAAATTATGAACTGCTGATCTGCAAGGCACACAAGACTGCCAGGTGCAAAGTACCTCTTTCGTTTCTACCTCCCCCACCTTCTTCCCCTTAGAGACTACAGCTTAGGCCACCATGTCTTCTTAACATTACTACTTAGGGATCCAGAGCTGGGAACCATCTGATGCAACTGTCTTTTCCTCACCATATACTCTCTTCCCCTCAAAAGATGCACCCCCACTTTCTTTGCTTTTACTTCTTATGCCTCATTTAACTCCATCTTGAGCAACCACACTGTAGTTTGGTGGTATTTCCAGAACCCATCCCTGTTTATCTGTTGATAACTGATGGTTTGATCCACAGTGCCCCCAACAGTCCATATGACCACAGTGAGGATCTAGAGCTGAACCCAGAATCCTGTGAACTAAGCCAATAAGGGCACTTACTTCCCCTCAGTGGGAGCCTCTGATTCACTGGGCCTTTGCAGGTGCAATCACTACATAAAGTATACATTTTCATACCAGACTTGAACCAAGAATCTCGTGGTATGGAAGCTGACAAAGCTACCATGCTAGATATGGAGTCTGAGAATGAACCTCCTGGAATGCCCCACAGGGAAGCTGAGTGGGCAGAAAGAGGTCATACCCCAGTAGAATTATGTGAACTCCAAGTCAAGCTATACCTGAATCATTAGTTAGGAGAGAAAATAAATTCCTCTTTTGTTGTAAACAGTCTGAGTTGTATTTCCTGCCCCAAAAATGCCTGCAACCAAAAAAAAACAAACAAAACAAAACAAAACAAAAAAAAACCCTAACTGCTACATATGTGTGTGTGTGTGTATATATATATATATATATATATATATATATATATTAAAGATTTTATTTATTTATTTGACAGAGAGAAATCACAAGTAGATGGATAGGCAGGCAGAGAGAGAGAGAGAGGGAAGCAGGCTCCCTGCCGAGCAGAGAGCCCGATGCGGGACTCGATCCCAGGACCCTGAGATCATGACCTGAGCCGAAGGCAGCGGCTTAACCCAGTGAGCCACCCAGGCACCCCAATATGTGTATATATTTGATAATGAATTTTGGTTCCAGTAGTTCCTCACATTGTCACCTGAGGCAAGTTATTACTTAACCTCTGGAGTCCTCAGTCTGTAAAGTGGAAAGATTCCAATCTTCAAGGATTCTCACAAGGATGTAAATTCAGGTGAAACACTGACCATGAGGCCTGGCAGGTCATCGGCACTCAACACATGGTAGTCCCTATTGTTGTTTTCCAACTGCTCTTCTCCAACATGTGAGAGAATAAATGAACCTAATTACTGCTGACAAGAATAAAAGCAGAAGTAGTACAAAGAGAAAGCTCTAGGATTTGTAGTAAAATTGAAAATGTAACAAGTCAGATTCTTCAGACTCTAAAGCTCTTTAAGATGTATGGAAGTACCTTTCTGGGTTTTTCTCCATCACTAAGCTCCATTCAAGCACTTATCTATCTATGGCTAAACTTCTTCCTTAAATGCCAGTGTCTAGAATAAGTAAATGGGGAGATCATTGATTTGTAGCTTATTTATGAATCTAGCAACTATATAGTTTGTATTTCAAACACAGGTTAAGAGACTTTCATTTCCTGTCAAATGTGCAGAGAATTCTGCTGTGACTTGCCCCAAACTCCTGCTCCTGATAGCATACTACAACCATTACGGGTTAACATTAATTTATATTTCTCATTTTTCAATAGTCTCTGCCATAACCATGTCATTATGCCAGTATATTCTGAATCGCTAGTGAATGGCAAAAACAAATATAGCAGTCGTGATTTAATCAGAGACTTCACTGTTAAAACAGCCAGCCAAAGTAGACACGTTTAGAATAGTAAATGGATAACAAAACACACTTACAGCCTCATTAATAAGAAGGCAATTAGGTCTTCTGGGAAAATTCATTTTCTAAAAGAATGCTAAAGCAAGCTATAAAATGCGAGTAAAACTGTGTTTTGACATGAATACTGTACACTGTCTATTACATCATAATTTTTCTCTTGAGAAAACTGACAAGAATCGGTTCTTAAGTATGAGCACAAAAGATAGTAAAAAGAACACCAGTGATATTTAATGCATTCTACCTAACTCCTATTCATTAAATTTGACTGTCCCATAAATGAGCTCCTCATTACAAAGATCCTTATATTACTCTTAAAAGAAAAAGAGAAATATAAAACAAGAAATTGCTTCTACTATTACTACAGAGGGAATATCATTTCCTGTATCAACATATCAATATGCTAAATAAAAATTATTGGCCTATATTATGTTTAGTTCCTTGATAATATCTTTACCTTTAAATATTCCTCACACAACACGTTCACAGTCAAAACCATTTAGCCTTATTTTTATTCTCCTATGAAACTACTTCTTCCAAAATCATCTGAGTATTCTTTTTTTTTAAAAAAAGTGAGTATTTCTGTTGTTTTGATATGTCTAGGGCATTAAATTATAATTAAGAAAATACTGATCAGAAATATGATTCCAGGGAAATTTGTTTCATATTGTAATTAATCCCTTCACAATACTCTTAAAATTATACAGTAAAGTGCATGTGACAAATCTTTTCAAACTGAGCTTTCTTTGTCCTAGAGCAGTGTTTCACAAAATTACCTGTTCAAGCAAATCACCTGGGGATTTTATTAAAATGCAGATTCTGGGGCGCCTGGGTGGCTCAGTGGGTTAAGCCGCTGCCTTCGGGTCGGGTCATGATCTCAGGGTCCTGGGATCGAGTCCCGCATCAGGCTCTCTGCTCAGCAGGGAGCCTGCTTCCCTCTCTCTCTCTCTCTGCCTGCCTCTTTGTCTACTGTGATCTCTCTCTGTCAAATAAATAAATAAAATCTTTAAAAAAATAAATAAATAAAGTGCAGATTCTGAGTCAATAGCTCTGAGAAGAGCTCTAATAAGTGACCACAAGATCATCACAAGTTCCCAAGACTGACGTTGCTGGTGCATGGACCACAATTCAAGCAGCAAAATTCTAGGGCACTTGGAATTAATGAATCCACTGACCATGAGGCAGTCAGCCACCAATCCCGAGGTGGGCTGTGAGGGTACAAGAAAGGCTTCCTCTCTACTCTTGAATTTGTTGAATGACCTAAGGCGAATCACATCGAGGAGTTGTGGCCATAGGAAGCAGCTGCTAGGTCAGCCCACCACCCAACAAGGATTAGGGGAACTTCTGTAGCTGGTCAGCTGCTGCTCTGGATAGGGTTTGGAGAATCGGCCTTTGGCAAGCAGCTGGTAAGGAGCAAGCTGCACTAGTAAGTATATATAAATAGATACCAATCCAGAGGAAGGTTTATTATTTTCTCATTAAAAGTATAAGTACAATATATTATAAACTATATAGTTTGTTTTTCCACTTCAGTTTTTTCATCGATGAAATAGGCAAAGTAATTATCTGTTTTCAATACTCTTTCCAAAATATGAGTACAGGAGTTCGATTCCATCTGTAGGTGTCCTTAGCTTCCTTCTCATCTGAACCTCTGGACAATGAAGTTCTATCACTATTAAGATGTGTGTGTGTGTGTATCTACAAAATACATTCTTTTATTTTTCAGCTTTCCCAGAAAAATAAATGCAAATTATAATTCATCCAGACACTCTTTTATTGGGCCTTATTTCTATCTGCATTCCTCTTAAGAAGATAATTCTTAGAATGACTAACCTGTAGAAAAATTCTGCCAGCACTGCCCTGCTCATCATTTTTATTAACAGAGCTCTACAATCATATAAAGTGGAAACATGGATTATTTCATTCAAGACTACTTAATTTGCTCCTAAAACAATTGTAAGTGACAAAATAAGCCACTTGTAATTTTTATGGATTATCAACACACAGATGAGAATGCCAAAAAACTCCAAGCAGAGTAGAGTGGTGAAATGGCAACGTTCCACGACAGGATCGATACGATCTTCTACCCCGGCCACTGTTTTCCCAGAACCTCAACATTCTGCAAAACCTCACAAAACTAATTTGAATTACGTACGTTCAGTTTTTATTACTAAAATATTAAATACAAAAGAATTCCCCTAAGTATACTTCAGGAAAATAATCCTCTCTCAACAGAATCTTCGTGGAACTAAGAAAAACTTGCGTGTGGAATGAAGTTTCTTTACGAGCACTGCTCATAAAAACACAACCTAAAGTTTACAATCTACCTCCAGAGTTCTCACTGATCATCAAAGATTCAAACATGTTTTTTTTTTCCATTTTTTCCATTTTCCAAAGTATAGTTGTATGCTTATCTCACGATTCTCAAAATAACAGGCAATGTGGTCCTCAAATTTGTCCTGTCCCCACCCTCAAAGAAGAAAGTCTCTCTTCCATTCAGAGATACCTAGGCACAAACACTCTGAGACATTAAAATATCATTTCATGAATTTACAACTTTATTTCTGGCTTCAATTAAAATTAAAATTAGCCTGATGGACAGACTGACTGACTTTGTCATCAAATACTAGTTTAAGACATCATGAACTGGGAAGATATCATTGTTCAGTAACCTGTGACAAACAGCATGAGTTTTGGTGAAAAAATAAGTCATGTTCAAAAGCAATTATAACCTTTTTAGGGAAAGAGAAACACCATTTGATAAAGGAACACAAAACAAATACATATGATCAAAGGATAAAGTCTGAGAGGAATACACAGAGGGAAATTTTTACATCTACAGAATAAGAAATGAATGTGTTTGGATGAAGGCAAAGGCTGACTCCAATAAACAAATCAAAAATAAGGTGCTTTTTTCCTTCTTTAGAAAAGTAAATAAAAGATCAAACGCACGCCCACACAGGCGCGCGCGCACACACACACACACAGAATCCTGGTGTTCTTTGTTTTGTCTTTAAGAACAATCTGTAAACTCTCTTGATGTTTCCTGCTCCCAGTTGTGCAGCAATCCTCTTCCTGCCCTCCATGAAGAGCAAGTAGAGGAAATGGGAATAGCACAGGGCAGATGAGGACAGCATTTTCCATGCCTCTGAGAAGTACATCCATATTTAGCATGACTTACACTGTTTTTAATACACCTTGAGCGGACCTAGATCATGGCACTTCAAAAGTATTGGTAGGCAACAACACAGGTTCTCTATATAGGACCATAACACACGAATTAAATGCTTTTTAAAGGCCATAAAAATGTATAGTAAACCATCACAGGTAGAAATATGAGATTTGATGGGAAAACTGGCATTCGCTCTGGGTAGTGGTTGAATCATAGTTCCAGTTTTTAAGAACATGTCCGGCACCAAAAGATGTTTAGCGGGAACAAAAAGACTATGATGTGTATGTGCATGCGGGCTTTGTTGTTGCTAAAAAAGAGTGGGAAGGAGTGTGGGAGAGGGGCAAAGCCGCAGAGGGGTTGATTTATTTTTCAAATTCGCATTTATGAATACAAAGAGAAGAGCTGTCAGCAGCACACATGCCAAGCCCACATAGCAGCCAGACCTGCCTCTTCCCGTCTGGGTAGGCCAGACACAAAACGACATCTTGCAATCCAGGAAAATCAGCCCAGTCAGATATATGGAAAATAATGAGAGAAAAAGCAGTCCTGGAAATGTCCACTTATATATCATTACTACTGTTGGAATTTATAGTTTTAATGAACTGAGGAACTGAGCAATTCTGGTCAATCAAAGCCAGAAAATCAGCAAGCAAACCTTGAAACAAGCTGTTTCTGATATATTTTCCTAGTAGGTAGTAAGTATGAGAGGAATTAACTTCACATACAGAGACATCACGGAGTCAGACACCAGGAAAGGGGCATTGTTTAGATGAGCTGCAAGGTCAGAAGGGATCAAGTCTGAGGGCACACTTACAGTATGACATGCCAGGAACCAGATCAAGTGAGGAGGATTCTGAGCTGCATTTCCAGGCTCACATCATACTAGAGACACAATAGTCCCTCTCTAGGTCATTGATAAGACTGCATCTAAAATGCTGCATATTTTTTCTCCATACTCTGATGAAAATCTGAACAACCAACAGTTGAACAAACAGCTAAACAAATGACTAAAAATATTTTTTTTCTATTGCTAGAACACTAGGAATGTTAATAATGACTTTTCCACAGATTAGCTCAAATAACAATTTACATGAGATAAGCCAAAAAAAAATAAAAGAATAATTTCTCTCACTATACTGATAAAATCATATTCTGGCCAATAGGATATTTATGTTTAATAATGATTAAAATGAATGACTGGCAGAGGAAACATACACACACACACACACACACTCCTAAACAGCCCATCCTTACTAGGCAAGTGTGGGAACAAGCAAAGGAGACTAAAGCCAAGGCACTTAGTTACCTTAATGTATGACGCCTACAACCCAGAGAGCTGCATAATACTTTACAACTTATAGTGCCAGTTCACATAAATTATTTCATACCACCCTCATAAAAACCAGGTAGAAAGGTCAGATATTATTATCTCCATTTTACAGATGAGAAAGCTGAGTTTCCAAGTAACTTCTGTGTGACTGGTTTTGTCAGGATTCTGAGTCCCAGGACAGAATACTGTCTTACATTATAATATGAAGAGATAACAGCTACATAATCCCATGAATATCAGTGCATCTTTGTGCTTCTATGCCTCAGTTTCCCCAGATATGACATTGTATCATTTTAAGTGAAAGATTGGGATAAAATAACATAAATTGGTATTTACAGGCTGTTCTGGTTTTAAAGAGGCTCACCATGCAACATGTAGCATTTTTACACTTTCATTCCAAAAGCTAAGGAAAAAGTCACACTGATAAAAATATTATTAAATTTGTGGTTTAAAGAAAGCACAATGGATGAGTAAATGACATATCCAACAATCAATATTTCAAAATTTGCGTTTGAAGTGTACTTCATTAGAAACCACATGATAATATCTAAAAGTAATAATTGGCCTTAATGGATGTGGTTTAAAAGACCTACTTAATAGGATATTTAAAAATTCTGAATATATATTTGTTTTAGACTTTTAAAGCTTTTTATTCAAATTTCTCAAAAGAAATAACGGTTCATTGAAGTAGAATCTAAGAGTAAAAAACAGCAAGAAAGTATACACCTTCAATCTCTGAATCTATGTATTTACAACAAATCTGACTGTCATAAAATCTGATGACAGTAGAATATCAAATGGATAAGCAGAACACAAAAATGTTTACAAGACAAACTTTTAATTCATGATGAAAAGCAGATTCACAATCTGACTTTAAATAGGAGGAATAAAAAGCATTCATTTCTGGGCATATATGTAAATCCTGAATGGCAAATTTTTTGAGATACAGTCCTACAAGAAGTGCATTTATTAGGACTGCACTTTCTCTTACTTAAACGTAACATAAAGTCAAATGTTTTGCTTTGTTACTAAAGCAAAGCCAGGCATATTTGGTAAAATTACTTAGAACTGGGTATCTAAGAACACAATTGTTCACTAGAGATACCTAAACTCCAGGGTTCAAAAAAGCTCATCTGTACATTCTGTTGGAAGGAGTTTAGTATTTACTAAAAGGTCAATAACATTTAAAAGGAGAAATACAAAAGTTTCTTTACTGCTGAAAATGTATCCATCAGCAGTTGATACATTAGTAGTTGCAACTCTGGAATACATGTAAATCTAATCATGCAACTGGTAGAATCCAAACTTTCAATTAACAAACTACATGCCTTTTGAAGCGTAGGCTCTCAATGCAGTGACAAACACTGTGCAGAAATCAATACCCAGTCTAACTTGCCTGCATATAATGACTTCCATCAAGCATGGTTCCAATACCAACCAGCATTATATGTCAGAGATGCATTCAGCAGTAATGCTTACTCCAGAAAGAATTAAATTAAGCCATCGGATCATTCACTGCATAGATCTGCCGTCTGCATACATCACCAATATACACAGCTTTTCCTCTACATGCTGCATTTCATAATATGCCTTAGTGCACAACACAGACTGCCACCTGAATCTGTGGTCTAACTCCTTTTACAGCGTTCTCCGGGAGAGGTGGGGGGGGGGGGGTGTAAGGGAAATAAACATTACTCCGGATCACAACAATCTGAGTTTATTTCCAGGAAGCAGGGCAGCCACAACACGGAGAGAATCTGACAAGCGCAAAGTAAGTTCGTTCTCCCCATTCTGCGGCCTCAGCCAAGAGCGCGGCTGTCACTTGCCGGGTCTTCTCCGTCACCCCTCGGCCACCAATGTGTCTCCATCTGCACCAAGACCCAGGGCAGCCAATGCGCTTGCCAGCCAAGCTGAGTTGGGTGAACTGGCCAGAAAAGTTGTCAGGACCGGTGAGCGGCAGACAAGCGCCCGGGAGCCCGCTCCCCAGCATCCACCAGGTGAAACTTCAGAGCCCCCAGAGGAGAGAACGAAAGAAGCAACTAACAGAAAAGAACAAAACTGGAAGCGTAGAGGACGGGACTGGGAGAGACGGGGTTCCACGGACTTCTCTGAGTGGCTTTACCAAGAACCCAAAGAGCCAACTGCAAGACCACACCACATCCCTCCCTTTGGGCTCAGCCGATTGTCGCAGCCCCCAGCATCGAGGCGGGCTCCGGGGATCACCGCGCCAGCTTCGCCGTGCCTCCGCTGGAGGAGTGGTTGCCACAGCCAGGGTCCGGCTTCCCCAGTCCGGCACCCAGACCTCGCTGCCCAGGACGGCTCGGTGTGGGTCCTCAGAACCATATTTCAAAATATCTTACAGGCTCCGCCAGCACACACACGGAACGTACTCCACGCAGCGCCCTAACCCACAGGGCAAAACCAGGAGCCGCCAACGCTGGGGGAGGAGAAAGGGACTGGGGGAGGGACGGGGAAGTAGTTAGACAATAGTCAAGGGAGGTTATTCCCGGGACAAAAAGCACCTGGCAAAGCGCGCGGAGGTCAGTCCCTTCCAGTCTCCACATTTCTGACAATGGCTTGGGGGGTGGGGGGGGGGGGTATCCTTTTTTTTTTTTTTTTTTTTTTTTCCTTAAACGCTCTGGAGGCAGACAGCAACAAGCCCACACCAGGAGCAAAAGAGTAGCCGGTCCCCAGAGTCGTTAACTACTTTTTCCTTCTCTCTTCCCCGGCGTGGTGCAGCGTGCGCTGGACGCGGAGGCTACCAGTTTCCCAAGAAAAGCAATGTCTCCCCACACTCCCGGACAGCTCTGCCAGCCTTGGCCCCGAGCGAGCCTCCGAGAGGAACAATGGGTCGCGGGGATGAAAGTTACCTGCGCCAAGTGGCGCCCAGCCCGGTGCCCCGCGTCCCACCTACCACAAACTCTGGGGACATCGCTCCCTCTGCCCGGTGCCCCCGTCCGGGCCGCCAAAGCTTCCCCCGAATCCTTGCCCACCCCCACTACCCCCCCTCCCGGCCCCGGCGAAGAGACGGCTTCAGCCCCCGCGAGCCCCGGGCCGGGGGCATTCGTCCGGCATTCAGAAACCCTTCCCGCTCCCACGCCCACCTTCCGGGCCACTCACCTGCGGAGAACTGGCCTTGGGCCGACCCCAGGGGAGACCGAGGGGAGAGAAGCAAGAGCGCCACAAAAACAGGCAGCGCCGCCGCCGCCGTATCCATGTCGACTTTGGGAGAAGTTTCAAGCAGCTTTGCAAAGAGCTGCCCGGAGAATCGCCGCGAAATCCACTACCGAGGTGCCGGCCGGGCCTCGCGGGATGAGGGCGGGAAGTCCGCCGCCGCCCGCCGGCACTTTTTCCTTCTTCGCGGTCCCCAAACTACCTCAGGGGCGCAAGCGTCGCCCGCGTCGCCGGCCGGCTGCGGCGGCAGCTCTCCATGCTCAGCGGAGGCTGCTCCTGTTAGTCAAGAGTTACTTTGCTCGGGGAGGGACGGGGGCGGAGCCGGGGGTGACGTCGCCCCGCGGGCTCCGGGAGCTTCTGAGGAATGCAGGCTCGGGCGCGGCGCCGCCGCCTCCTGCCGGAGAGACGCGCGCCAGCCGCGGCCGCGCGCCCCGCGCCTCTCGCCGCCTTTGTTCGCCGCCCGCCGCCGCTCGAGGGAGCGGGCGGGAAAGGGGACCCGCGCCGCTGGCTGTCCTGTTGCAGAAATGGGAGTCTGAGATGCGAGTGTTTGGTGAGCCGTGTAGCGGGACCGCAGAGGACGGGCGCGGAGAAAGCCCCAACGCCGGATCCGAGGCGCCCTGGGCTTGGGTCCCTGGGCGGAGGTCCCGCCGGAGCGGATGCCGGTAGGAAGAAGCGCGAGTGTAGAAGCGCCCTAAGGAAACACCCACCTGCATGGAAAACTCACTGTTCCTTATTCCTGTGATGAGGGCTAAGACACCCCACCCCTACAGAAAACTTATTACTCCTTACGATATAAAAATAAAACTTGAACCAAAATAAACGTTCGGTAACTTTCCAGTGTGAGCCGCTGGCGTGTCTCCTTTCTGGTTTACTTGTCATTTGCCCAATATTTGGATTTACTCTCTGCTTCGCGGACTTTTTGCTTGTTGTTCTGAAACCTTCCGGCCTCTTTCCGTTTCTTCCCTCAGGAAGACCCTAAGAACTGCATCAAGGCTTAGTATGTTTTCTTTTCCCGTAGGTCTGCTGGAGTAGAAAAGGTGTTTTGCTTTGTTTTTAATATCTAATGGGTACTTAAGACAGAAGTATTTAACAAAAGGACTTTCCGTTGACAATGAAAATGGCAACCAGCGATTTCATCCGGAGGAAAATGATGTTCTATTATGACAGTAAAGTATTTTACAGTTTGCTAGTTCTTCAGCAGCTTGAAGTGGTTTCACCATATGCCACATTTACTTGCTTCTGTGAGAAGACTATTTAGTTGTGCACTAGATTCATTTTTGTAAAATTTTCAAATAAAATAAATGTCACAATTGAATAGATATTTTTGTTGAGAATTTTACTGTCATATATACAATTCCTAGAACAACAATCTATTGATTGACATCTGTCAGGTACTCATATCTTCAGCCTTTGTAAACAAGACAATGTGAAATCTAATTTAACATTCATATAATTTATTTACCAAGCAATATATCCCTCCTCTATACAAATTAAATATATGCTATTAATGTCTAAGTTTATGATAGAAACAGAAATATATATATGTGTATATATATATACACATATATATGTATAAAATCAGGAAGAAAAAGACTTATAAAAAATTTTGCTAAGAGTACAAGCTTGATTAAACAGAATTTGGAGTCTTCTGGCTGGCTCATTAGCACACTGACTAGCCCAACGCTTGTCAATTCAATTCAGCCCAGTAAAATTCATTTTTCCTTAGGGTACAGGGTATAATTTTTTTTCAACTCACTAACTTAGAATTGTTCGCATATCACTGTTACTATTTCTTTGATTGAGGGACATTCCTAAATCCTAAGTAATAAAATACTGAAGGTCATATATTTTCTTTTTGAAGGAGTAAGCAGAACTTCGTAAAATTTAACAGGAATATACCTCATGAAAAACAAACAAAAACCCAGCATCCATATACTAATACTTTCTTGAAAGAAAGCTGAAGGAAGTTCATGACTTGGTAGATTTGTTTAAGCACACAAAATGCTTGTTTGAAAAATTGACATATGGTGTTGGGGAGAGTCCACACACATTTTACCTTGCTTATTCCTTGGGTCAACTGGCGGAAGATTGATTTCACTTTACCTATCCTGTTATTAATAACAATAACAGGCAATGTTTACAGAGCACTTAGAACGTGCTAGGCTCTGACTTAAGAATGCAGTGTCTCACTGAGTTCAGACAACAATTCTTTGACATTGCTACAATTATTACTCCCATTTGACAATTGAGGAAACAAGATTAGGGATTGAGTAATTTGGTCATCAGCACTTCTATGAGTGAAAAGTGGGTAAGGGGAAACAGGCAAGAAAATTCCTGAAAAGGAATCAGCAAACTAGCAAGAATGACTTCTGAACAGAAGCCAAAGGAATAAAATAAAACTTTTAGATAAGTAAATCAGTCCTTTTGTCCTTAGTTGTCACAAATGCTGGCCATAATAACTAATGCTGGCCAGAGTGGATTGAAATCCTTTGAGTATATTTGTCTCCACAAGGTATTTGGCAAGTATTTAGAACTTACTAGATCTCCGTTTATTTCACAGAAAATAGAATAAATGAATATATCAATCAATCCACAGAAGAAATATAAATTTGGTATAACTTTTAGAAAAAGTTAGTCAACATGTATTTTAAAATGACTAAAATGATCATATTCTTTGATCTACTGACTACTCTAAGGAAATAAGCCAAAATATGGAAAATGCTGTATACACAAAGGTGTTTGTCATTTCCAAAAAGGAAAAGTGGAAATCACATAAATGTCCAACAATAGGCAGATTCACAAACGTTATCTAGATAGAATATCTCACAGCCACCAGAAATGAAAGTTATTAAAAAAAAAAAAAAAAAAAGGAGCAAGTTGCAACATAAGAAAATGCATATAATAAAATGTTGGGTAAAAAACATCAGAAGACAGTGCGAAGTTTCAGTTTGGGAAGATGAAAACGTTCTGGAGATGCACTGTAGTGATGGTTACACAACAATGTGTACCTAATACCACTGACTTGCGTACTTAAAAATGGTTAAAATGGTAAAATTTTATGCAATATATGTTTTACTGCAATAAAAAAATCAGAAGACAAAAATCAAAATGTAGTGCAATTACAACAGAAATAATGAAGAGTGGAAAAAAATTAACCATGATATTGATAAAATTGGTAGTAGATATAGACTAATAAAATTTCATAATTGCCCTTCTCTATTTTCTTACCATTTGGAGTATATGGTGAGAGTATATCCTTTAAAGAGGATAGGTTTGTTTTCTGATTGCAGATTTACCACACAGTAACTCCAGTCATGAATTTAGATCTGTATTTGAGAAAATGTTTTCTGTGAAATCCCAGTTTTATCAAAATTTCCCAAGTATGTTTGGAAAATAGGGTCTGAAGATCAGATAAGCTTGGAGAACACTGAACTGAACAAAGTTAAAAGGTTCCTTTACCAAAACAGTCTTCTTTTCTTTATAGTAGTTTTTCCATGGTTATCAATATGGTATTAGGCACTGTGAATCTGGAGAAGGAAAAAGAATGCAAAGTTTCTCAAAGTTTTGGACCATGGAACTCTTTAATAAAGAAGTATTTCTCACAAGTAAGATTTCAGGGAACAGAGTTTGGGAAGCACTGTCAAGTAACATTTAATATATATCTCAATTCCTTCATATGAAAATGAGGCTTATCAATCAGATTTTTGGATAACTAAATGAAATACAGTGACTCAAACTCAACGGTTAGAGACACCCACCTCCTGCACAGTGCCTAGTCAAAAAGCCTCATATAACTTTGACTCCCCCAAAACCTTAACTAATAATAGCCTACTGTTGACCAGAAACCTATGGCTAGCACAAATGGTTGATTAACATATATTCTGTATGTTATATGTATTATATACTGTATTATTATAATAAAGCTAGAGAAAAGAAAATGTTAAGGAAATCATAAAATAAAATACATTTACAGTGAACTGTACTATATTCTTTTTTTTAAAAAATGCATATAAGTGGATCCATGCAGTTCAAGCCCAAGTTGTTCAAGGGTCAAATATATAGATTTTTAATATAGATATAAATTCAATTATAGATAGAGATATGAAAGGGCCTGGATGATAATAGTTGCTGAGTAAATATTAGTTTCCTTCTTTCATTCCACCGAAGGATTAGGCACAAATCTATACCCAGCTGAAGCAAAGTTTTTATTTACCCAGTGACAGACCATGAGTGCCCACAGCATGTGTTTATAAGCAATTCAATAATATTCTCAGCTTGTTAATAACAATTAATTGCCTACATATGCTTTTCAGTTTGTAATGCCTATTCACCCACATGATCACAATCTATCCACCATCTATCAAACCCAGGAAGATTGAAGCCAGGGCAGGTACTATCACTAATTTCACTTAACTGACAAGGAAAACCAAAGCTTTGAGAGATTAAAATTAGCCAAGTTTTGATGCTGGTCATTAACAGCTCTTGGACCTGGGTATTCTGACCACGAATTTCATTCCTACCTTCCCGCCAATGACTATGCACTTCATTCTCATCTCTAAAAATGTTCATTTGAGTTAGAGGCAGAATCCTCAATGCCAATTCACCATACTGAGCCTCTTAGGCAGGCAGGTGGAAATGAGTTTCTATTTTCTCTTTGCAAAGAGAAAAAAGAAAAAAAAAGCATTTCCTTGCTGTAATATTCTTGCATGGGTATGTATATATTCAGGAGGGGAGGGGCAGGGAATTTCTGACAAGAAAGTCCTTGAACAGAAAGAGCAGGGACTTCCAGAAAAGGGGGGGGAAAAAAGTGCCTGTTACGTCTGTGAAACTGTTGTTCTGGGTGGGTGGTGGGTCTTCCACTGTAGGGCAAAGCCCAATTGCTCCCTGGGGTAGTGCTGGGACCTAGCCAATTACTACTTAGGTATTGACATCAGAACATCCAGGAACAAACTGAATAGTGATGGCTGTGTGCCTACGTCTCTAAAGAAACTCTTCTCGCTATATGTTCTTATGTAATTTTGGATCAAATGGAAGAAATGCACTGTATTCAAAACCAGAGTTATTTTGTGAGTCCCTTGAACCCTTTAAAAAACCCATAACTTGGGATTAGTTCAGAAACACTAGTCAAGAAAATGCATGCTCCAAAGGTTTTATCCAGGGAAGAAAAAAAAAAAAATTTGAGCAGCTTGAGAGCTCGGTGTTGCCAATTTGGAAGAGCAATTTGCCTACAGCTGGATATAATTAACAAGCATGGGTCAAAAAGGAAGCCAATCATAAAAGTGTGAATTGGATAGAGGTGGAGGGATGGGGACAGTGACAGTCACTTCAGAACTGATGTATTCTGACTTCAGAGTCTCTCCTCAATTTCAAAAAGCCTAGTCTAATGATTAATAAAAAACTGAACTCAGAGGGAAAAAAAATCGGGGTCTTCATAGTAATGTGGTCGATAAATTATCTTTTCTGGAACACTATAGGGTGCCTTATCCACCCTTTATACTAGCAAGTAATTTCCATGGCAAAAAGAAAAGAAAAGAAAAAGTTGTTTTGTTTTGTTTTCTCTCTCTCCTGGCTCACTAGAGGAAAAAAGGAATAAAGGTATGAGCAATATAGTATCTCATTGAATACTGTTTGAATTCTTTTAGTCTGAATGGACCAATTATCCTGAGGTATTTTGTATGTTTGTTATTTTAGTAAAACCAGGAAAGAGGATAACTCTTACAACTAATGAAATTCATCATGTATTCAGTAATACATTTTGCAGGGTTAAGAGCTCATATGCAAAGTTGCAGCCCGAGAGAATTAACACAGCAGAATGAGAAATCCTCTAATGATTATGCTCCTTCCTTCCTCCTATTTACTTCTGAAGGGGGTTGGGGGCCAGCTCCACATATGGAACCCTGTGGATCTTGCCATCTTTCTTCTCTGCTTAGTCTGATCTCAAGACAGAAAGAAATAGAATTCTGAACACATAATGTGGTACTTCCAAGGCTCTGGAGATTTTTCTAATCCTCCAAATGTTCTCCAATAAAATCTTCCCTTTACATTGTTGGTGCTGCCACAGCATTCATAACCAGAGGAAGTCTGACAAGAAAATGAGCCATTAAAACCTACACACAAACATAGGGGCTCATTTCAGTGCTGAAGTCCTCTTAAACTAAAGCAAAGAATTCATTTTGTCATTTGCAAGCATTTATTAAGTGTACAATACAGTGCTAGTTACTCTATGGGAGATACAGGAGAATTAGTAATTTACATTTGAATTTAACAGACCAAAGAAATAAGAGAAAACAAAGTATATTGTTGTGTATGTGTGTGTGCATAATATATATGTACAGTTGCATGTATAATAATACACTTGCACACACGCATATCTCTTTAATGTGAAAGAATAGAAAACAAAGTATTCGGTCATGGTGGAGTACAGTTAGAGGGAAAAGCTTTTGGGGACTGACTAGTTTTGAGCTACATCTTGAAAAAAGTGATGGTTGTAGGACTCCTGACTGGCTTAATCAGTGGGGCACGTGACTCTTGATCTCAGGGTTGTGATTTCTAGCCCCACACTGGGGGTAGAGATTACTAAAAAACAAACAAAAAGAAAGTGATGGTTGTGACTGGCAAGAAAAAAAGAAAAAAAGTCCCAATGCGTAAACCAGTTTTTGGAGGTTGAACTCTTTTTTTTTTTTTTTTGAGATTCTATTTGTTTATTTGAGAGAAAAAGAGAGAGAGAACAAACACAGGAATGGGGTGTAGAGCAGAGGAAGAAGCAGGCTTTCTGCTGAGCAGGTGCCCCAGTCCAAGACTCGATCCAGGATCCTGGGATCATGAGAGGAGCAGAAGATAGACACTTAACAGACTGAGCCATTCAGGCACCCCTGGAGCTTGAACTTCTCACTCAAACTGGCTTTCTGTGAAGTAGCTTGCTCTTGATAACTGTCCAAAATGTGTCTCCCATTGACTTTGATAGCTGCCTATCCTGGAAATGAGTTCTTATTTTATCGTTGAATGTTTTCAAATCACCTAAGAAGCCTTGTTGGAAGATGCCTAAAATACAGATTTTTCATAACATCAGTTTGTGTGCTTTGAAAGCTTCACAATTGCCTAAACTACATAAGCCCAGGAAACAGTTCACTACAAGCCCAGTAGTAGGCTTACAAGCCCAGTAGACTATTAAAATCATATGCAGTTTCTTTGTGGCCATAATGAAATAGTCAATTAGCCCTTTTACTTGTTGACAACTACTGCTGATATAAACCATGGGTCCACTGATCTCAGCAAAAAGTCAGAGACCAATAAGCTACAATAGTCTGGGGAAACAATCGAGTCTGAGTTGGTCTAAAACTGGTTTTATTTGTGTCTGCATGTGAAATGGCCACATAACTATTTTGTATAAACTTTAGAGAAGCTCATTGGACAAGGAGAGTATACACAATAAATAATAATATTAGATAATTTTTAAAAACACTTTACTTGGGGTGTTAGGAACAATAATGACAATATACTATACCCCCCTCCCCAAAATCCATCTCCCTGGAACATGTGAATATGTTCCTTTGTATGGCTAAAGAGACCTTGTGGGTGTGATTAAGGTAACAATCTTGAAAAGGTAATACATCTGAGGAACATCTTGGGGGGCTCAATGTAATCCACAGGATCCCTTTAAGGGAGAAGCAATAGAGTAAGAGAGATGTAAGCATGGAAGCAGAAATCTGAAAAGAGAGAAAATGCTATATTGCTAGCTTTGGAGATAAAGGAGGGGACCATGAGCCTCCATATAGAATGCAGCCCTGCTGACACCTTGATTGTAGTCTGGTGAAGAACACTGCAGACTTCTGATCTTCAGAACTGTGAGATAATGAATGTGTGCAGTTTTAAGTCACTAAGTTTATAATAATTTGTTACAGCAGCAATAAGAAGCTGATACACATGGGTTATCTCATTTGGTCCTTATAGCTATTAGACACATCTTACATGCTCAAACAAGGAGTAAGAAAACTGACACTCAAATAGATTAGGCAAACCTCTCAAGTAAGCAAAGGAGCTAACAGGCAGACTCGGGCCCTGACTCCAGAGTCTACAGGGTTATGAAGTATGCTGTTTCAAAACACTAATTTTGAATGGCAAGAATATATTGAATTACCACAAAAAGGCGATTGTGATAGAAAATTTTAAAAATATATTTGCAATTCTCTTCTGTATTTGCAATGAATACAGATCTTAGCATTCTGTTACAGTTCCTTTGCTTTAAATGCTAACAATCACATCCTATTCTGATATAATCATATTGTTTAATCAGAGAAACACATAAACTGGAAGATCGCCATTGTCAGTAGTTATTTGGAAGATTTAACCATCATTTACATTTGGTATATTTTCTGTCATAACTATCATTATGTTGTCTTCTATAGACTGTGAGCTATTGAAGGGCTGGACCTATAGTTGCTCTATTTTCTACAAGGCCTGCACCCACATCTTTCCATACACTTGCTTAAATCTTTTATATGTGAATCTTTTGGTCATAAATTATAGGGATCATTGCCTCCTTAGGAATCTAACTTTAATTGATGAATAGACTGTCACTCTAATTTCCTGGACATTAAGAATTATCTATTGTTTTTCATTGTATCCCTGTCCATAAAACAGGTACTGTCATAGAGTTGTTCAAATAATGATAGTTGAGGGATGGATGGATGGATGGATGGATGGATGAAAAGACTTTTCAAGGTCAAGTAGTTTAATAGTCTGGCAGGTGAATGTGTAGAATTCTGAGACAATTAAGGAAGAAATCCCTGGAGAGAACATTAACAACAACAACAAAAAAACAGAGTAAGAAAATCTTAACTTCCATACCATTTGAAGTTTAAAGTATCATTATGATACAAGATACTGAAGACCATTTTTTCCTTTATTCCTTTTCTATTTTTTTTTTTTTTTTTGCTTATAGCTGCAATATTGATCAAGAATGGCAACTTAGTAGTTTATACTTTTGTGTTCTTTCTGCTGATGAAATATTTTCTTTTAGGTATGATAAATAACTGTCAATATCACTTATTTACACCCAGAGATATTGATGGTTTATAATCACATCTCATCATTTGATACTCAGAACTCTGTTTCTATTACAGCAATGAAATCTGTGAATCTAAATCCAAGGTGTCCTGGGTAAAGTGAGATTGCACCCTGAAACAGTTTAGGGATTTTTAAGTAGCCTCCATGCCCAATGTGGGGCTTGAACTCACTTCCCTGAGATCAAAATTAACATGCTCTGCTGACTGAGCCAGCTAGATGCCCCCTGTGTAGGGCTGCTTAAGTCATCTAAGATCTGAGTGTTCGGGATTTTACCCTTCTTACATAGATTCAAGAAGGGAAACCTAACTTCATAATCCTTATTCAAAATGTTGCCTTTTGGGGATGCCTGGGTGGCTCAGTGGGTTAGGCTTCTGTCTTCAGCTCAGGTCATGGTCTCAGGGTCCTGAGATCGAGCCCCACATCAGGCTCCCTGCTCAGCAGGGAGCCTGCTTCCCCCGTCTCTCTGCCTACTTATGATCTCTCTGTCAAAAAATAAATAAAATCTAAAAAAATTGTTGCCTTTTAATCAAAAAATATTTTAGGAAATAAATAGTGATCAGGTTGATGGCTGAGGATCCAGTTACTGGTTACAAATCCTTAATTTGGTGATTTGAGTAAGATATCCCTCCTTCCAGCCTTCCCTGCACAGCCTAATTTTTTTTCTTCATTTACTTAATATTCACTGCGCACCTCACAGTGCTGGGTACTATTTTAGGTACTGCTTATACAGTAAGGTGCAAAGTAGGCAAAAAGAATCTCTGTACTATGTGTATGATCTAGCAAAGAGAGATGGGCAATAAACAAATAAATAAAACATTACAATTAATATTGCAATATCTAAAAAATATCATAAAAAAGAGAGGCTTTTATTGCATTTTGTTTTTGAAACTGAGACTAGGTTCAGTATAAAAATGTTACTAATGTTAAAATGTTGACTCCGTATAAGAAAGGAATACACGGTTAATGGGTAAGAAAAAATCTTTTTCCTAAATCATGTGTATTTCTATTTCATGAAAAATGTGTAACTACAGGAGTTTTTATTTTTACTTTGGCAGCTAGAGCGAAATTTGCCGTTATATTTAGTAATTATGTAGTTGGTCTACTTTGATATATGTTAAATTTCTAATGATCTTATTTTACTAGTCTACCCTATTTTCCTTTCACTTTGATTTATTTATTCATTTATATTGTAATGTACTAGTTTCATTTTGTAAACTAAGAGCTAAGTCTACCGCTAAATAAGCAAACTGATCAATCAATTGATTGATCGATGGGTCTATTCCAGGAGAATGAGTACTTAAGTTTTGCAGATTCACAGAACAGATCAAAAGGTTCTACCTTCCAGCTTCTTAAATATTTCTAGATGAAAAAATGCCAAGTCACAGAAAGTTAGGGTGTCTTATCTGAGATTTCATGGTGCATTCTTAGAGCATGTCCTAATCAACCACTTGTCAGGGTGAGATGGGAATGGGGATGGTTTCCGCATTATGAAAAGCTCTTGGTTACAACGTAATTTACAGTTATACATCTCCAAATCACAGAATTCTACTAGCTTTTGAGTTTCTATGTCCTCTATGTGACATTCTGCCCATTATTCTTGGATTTTGGAAAGAAAGAGATTAGGATGACCCATCAGGTCCTCCAGATTCTTAACAAAACTGTCAAGAAAAATAAATCTTGGACAGAATCTACAAATCTTAGCAAATGGACATGTTTGAGACTAGGTAAGACACTAGAAATGTCTTTAAATTATCATAGCCTACTCCTGCATTTAAAAAAATCTTGTGATTCAGATCTAGAGATATGATTTCTCAAGAAGAAAAATGACACCTGAGTTGGTGACAAGACCCATCACAGAGGTATTTTGTCCAGTAGTAATACAGCTGCTGATCAGTTTACTAAAGAGCCCAAGGGGAGATTAATTATTTAACAGTGGAATAAATTGCAAAGTTGGCCCTAACTACTTCAATACAAATTGAAAACACCAGACTCTGCAAAATTCTCAGCAATAATCACAAAAAAGGCAAGTGAATTTGAAGCTAGGTTTTCTAATTTTTCTATCATCAACATCTCCTTTTTCTGCCTCTTCACCCTCAGCCTCCATTTTTCCCACTCCAGCCCATCCAATTACCTCCACTCCTCCATCACATACGCCCACTTCTTGTTAACCAGAACTTTCCTAATATGGCCATTCCCCTCTGCATCTTTTCCCCCTCCCTTCCTTCCTATATTTAATGCCCTGCGCTGGACACTGAGGGAAAGAGAGATGGAACACAAGGAGCTATATATCCAAGAGCATAAGTTGCCATCTAATGTTGAGAATGGGACCAGGGAGAATGACGTGGGAAAAAAGAATTAGAAATAAAGGCAAATATGAGAGGCACAATTAAGGTACAAACAACCTGCTGTAAAAACACAGCTGAAGAAGCAATTAATTTCTGTCATTTTCTAGCAAGGATGGGTGACAAATATCTTTACTCTGTGTACTCCCCTCCCATCTGTTTCTCTCACTTCTAATGGGGACAATTTGGGATCTGAGTTGTCAGTTTCTGCTACGGAAATGTGAAACTGGAGGATGAAATTTATTCTGATGTCAACCACAGAAGAAGCTGTCTTTAACTTAATATAGTGAGAAAGCAGTTTGGTGCCCAAATCTCTATGAGCAACAATGATCCAAGGTCCCTGTTGCCAGTTACTGCTTTAGGACGCCCCCCACCCCCATACTAGTTGCTTTCAGTCATGTTTTCTCATCTCTCCCTCTCTCTTCTAACTTCCCAATGCCTTCCTAGAATTTCCCAGTGTTTTGCTTTTGCTGCCTCACTAGTTTCTCGTCCCAGACGATTCCAGCTGCTGTACACTTCAAGTACAGACCAATCCACGTACCAGGATAACCTTGACTACCTACAGGTTATGAATTTGGGGGTACTCTTTAAAGTCACTTTGCCTAAAATGCCAACATCTTATGAGTCTTGTCAAATGTTCAAATATTCCCGTGAGGGTAGAGCAGAAGGTCTATGTGTTGTTTATACATCTATTGGAATTATTTCCACCATCTAGAGGAGATGAGCTACCTTCAGAGGCTAATTCACTCATTCAGCCACTATTTATTTAGCATCCTCTTACAGGTTAACTTGTTACAAAACTGAGTAATCTTGTCAGTCCCATACCCTGGTTGGGGAAAGAAACACAACTTTGATTTTAATAAGTGATAATTATTGGGAGTAGGAACCACCAATTGCTGCCTTGGGAACTGGGTAAAATCTCCAGTGAAAGGACTACAGATTTGAGGTAAATCTTGAAATTTAAGTTGGAGTTGGCCAGAGTTAGGGAAGGAGGGGGAAAAATTGGAATTATGAATACTTTGAAATGGGGAGGTTTTGGGTGAAGGCCAGGATAGAGACTTGAAGCAGCCAGGAATAGCATAAGACACTGTGGGTAGGGGAAAGGAGATAGATTCAGAATCTGGGAAAAAATGCCAGAAGGGAGAAGGGAATAGGGGAAGATTATAAGACAGTCTGTGACTATTTTAGACTTTTACCATTGAGAGCTTGTTTTAAGAGGCAAAGAAACAAGGCAGCTGGGATTACATTAGTGGGATAATTTAGAAGAAATTTGAATATGAATAATGGAACTGACAGTACATGAATTGTCAACATTCCTTTTAATTGACCCTTCCCCCCGGCACCTAAGATCTGCATTGTTTGTTTTACAGAAATATGTTAAAAGGCACAGAAGTCCTGGTTCTATCATTAATTCGCTGCTTATGAGTACCCTAAACTCCCAGGGATCTGCTTCTTCATATTTCACAGGAAAGCATGGGAAATGATGATCCCTAAGATCTCTTTTTCAGTCCTAAAGGCTATGGTTATTTTTAGGTCTTGGAAGAATTGTGCTGTGTATAGCACTATCTAAATAGACACAATCTCCTCCTACTAGAAACAAGAGCGTTACCAGAACTTTGGCACCAAAGAACTCAGGGTTTTATTATTTTAAATTTTAAAAATAACTTTTCTTCATTACAAAAATAACACAGAAAAATTCAAAGGAAGAACTTTGTGACACATTACAACTCCTACCCACTTGGACACAACCATGGTTAATACTTGGTATATAGCCTTACTAAGAATACTGTTATTTCCATTTCATATTAATAGTGAATTATTCTCTACTAGAAAAAGCTGTTTGTTTGCTTCTTCTAGAGCCAAGAGATTTTTTATGCACACACACACACACACACACACACACACACACAACAATTGAGCACTTCATGGGACTCAACAAATCCAAGCAGATTTCATTCTTACTAAAAAGTCACTCACTGTACATTACGTAAAGGTAGAAGAATTATAACTCAATACAAATGTCTTCCCTGTGATTGCAGATTAATGATGCTTCTTTAAAGTGCTTTCAAGGAACATATTCAAACATTAATAGGTGTGATTTATGCTATATGTGCCATATGTCAGATACTGTACAGAGTACTTCCTTTGTGCTACTTTTAAACCTCGAAATACTGTATAGGGCAGGTATTGTGATCCCAGTTTCACAGATAAGATTTCAAAGGCTTGAAGAGGTTAACTGACTTCATAATGGCCACATTTCTAAGAAAGAGCTGACCCATGATTTGGACCCAGAACTTCTTGGTACAAATGTCATCTTCTTACCACAATACCAACATTCACCAAGCTGTTATCCAAATAATACTAGTGTCCTGTGAGATAAGACTGTTCTATGAAAAAAAGCTTTATTGTTTGCAAAACATTACACGGTAGGAAAGAAACATTTAACTTAACTCTTGGTTTCTTCTATATATTTATATACGTAAAAGAGTACATATACACACATTCTTTGTAAATATACACGCCTGCCATTTATTTATTTACTTACTTATTTATTTTTATTCTTTTATTTTTTTGAGAGAGAGAGATCATGCAAGCCAGGTGTGGGGGAGGGAGAGGGCAGGTGGGGAGGAGCAGAGGGAGAATCCATACTGGGAGTTGGGCCCAACCCATGGCTCAATCTCACAACCCTGTTCTCTTAGTCTCTTAATCTTACTTGGACACTACACTTATATTTTTCACTGATGGGCCTTTAGCCACATCACCCTAGAGACCAACGCCAGAAAAAATGAATGAAGAAACCCAAGAATTATTCAGTGATCTAGGTTTTTCCCTCTGTAGTCCAATTTAAACAATTATTGCCCATTGGGAACATTTCAGACAAGTTCAGGGAACCCTGCCTAATAAAGCATACAAATACCAAAAGTCCTTATTTTCTTTGAAGTCTCAAGTACAAACAGAAAATGATTTATCATAAAGTTAATAAAGCTTAATTTATAAGCCCCATTTCATGGACCCCTTCCAAAACCCTGAGAGGTTTCTAACAATAGTTCATGTAACCATGAGCTTTTTGTAACATTTGCAGAGAAAAGATATTATACCCATAATTGCTTAAGACTTTGTCTCTTTTCCCTTCAGTTTGCCCTGCACTGTGTTTTGCCCTGCTGAGTGATATTGGAATAGTGGTAAACTTTTTTTGGTATTCAGTTAACTAGACATTTTTGGGTGTCATAACTGGGGTGGGGAGTGAGAATGTTACTGGCATATAGAGGCCGGGGAAGATGCCAAACACCTGGAATTCACACCCACCAATAAAAACTGATTGGGTCCCAAATGTCAATAGTGTCAACTCTGAGAAATCCTGGGTTAGTGGAATACATTTTTGTGGTTTGCAATTACTTTTATATAAAGTTAAGGTATTCCTGGTGGTAATGGTATAGAAACAGCTTTCATGAATACTTGGTGCTGATTCACCCAGGGTCATTATATGGAGATAGAAGAACAGAGGTTGTATATGAATTGGTCCTATAGTCATTGACACTAGAGGTGTGTCAGTGGTGATGAAGAAAAAAGGGTTTGCAATATATCTCAGCTAGTCTGAGATAATTTTTTTAAATATTGAACATTTAAAAGTAAGAAGGAGATCCCCACTCAAAACAGAAGTCTTCTTCTGTTAAGAATTTACTCATTGGGGCACCTGGGTGGCTCAGTGGGTTAAAGCCTCTGCCTTCAGCTGGGGTCATGATCTCAGGGTCCTGGGATGGAGTCCTGCATCGGGCTCTCTGCTCGGCAGGGAGCCTGCCTCCCCCCCCACCCCCCCCTCACCGCCTGCCTCTCTGTCTACTTGTGATCTCTGTCTGTCAAATAAATAAATAAATAAATCTTAAAAATAAGAAAAGAATTTACTCATTAATGCAACATGTACAATTATAAATGCAGCATACTTTTTTTCCCTTTTTTTAAATGATTTTATTTATTTGACACAGAGAGAGCACAAGTAGGGGAAGTAGCAGAGGGAGAGGGATACTCAGACTCCCCACTGAGCAGGGAGCCTGATGTGGGGCTCAATCCCAGGACCCTAGGATTATGACATGATTAGACACTTTACCAAGGAGTCATCCAGGTGCCCCTGTTTTATCCTTTTGTTGAGAATTATGTGCAATGGAGTTTGTAGAACTCCTCAGATTGTAGGACACGTGCCTAAAACAGCACTATTAACATTGTGTATGTCTGTTTTTAAGGTCGCCTATTTTTAACACATGCCAACATAGGGGCATCATGGCCTGACATTGCCCACCATGACTTACAAGATGGAAATAAAGTTTTCTAAATTAACATTAATTTAAAACTCATTTGATATACCAGGTTAGAAGACAGATTAAGTCATTTTTTTTTCCCTTTATGGAAACTACAGGAATTGTTATATAAAGAGGTGCTGAGGAGTGGGGTGAGTTAAAATTAGGCAATAATTCATAAAAATGTTATGTTTTCCTTGAATTTTTATGGTTTATTTGACTTGTCAGCCTTCTAAAATATATACTTTGTTGTGATTTCCTTCATCATTGTAAATACTCACTTTGGAATCTAATTATTAAGCTTAACTTCTTTTCTTAAAAAGTGTCCCCAAAGCTGTATTAAACATTAGGCTCCACAGAGCCTAGATATTCTTCTATATATACATTTTATTTTGATATAAAATCCTGAATTGGTTTTTCTTTTATTTCTTTAAAGACAGTGTTTGCTTCCTACTCATGGCTCATTGCATAAAGCAGCCCCACTGAGAAGTCCATTTTTTCCCTCTTCTGCTCTGTCTTACTAGGACTGAAATATTCTCTTCCATTTCCTTTACTTAATGGAAAATGAAGATGCAAGAAAAAAAAAAATCCCATTTCCTCTGTGAAACCTGCTGCCCTAGAATCACAAACATAATTTATGGATTCTGGCCATGCTTGCATTCCTTGCCATGCCAATAAAGTTTATTGAAATTGGAATTGGAATTAAAAAGCTTAAACCAAAAGAACCATTCCAGAGGTCAGAAAAATATATATATGTAGGCTATAACCAAATAAGAGTGTTGCTCTACCTTCAGCCAGACTGTAATGTAAGTTAGCAAAAGCCATTCTGTTTTATTTTTTTAATCCAAACTAATCATGTTAACATTAAGGAAAATTTTCATTTTTATTTAATATTTTATGATCTAATACTTGTCATTCCACATTAGAATAAGGATCCAAGAAAAAAAAAAAACTTTTTTTGCCTTATGGCTCAGAGTTCTAGGGCTTTACGATTTATAGGGAACATGACAAAAAATATCTATGGTGAGGCTAAAATTACTAGTCAGGGTGAACATTATAAAAATGTAAGTAAAAATGAATTTAAAAGTGATATGAGTACATCGAATTGGTTGAAACGTAAAATCCCACAGAGAAGTATTTGTGGATTGCTGCAGGGAATCTACATTAAAGTACATTATTTCATGCAGAGAGAATCTTACTGAAATTATAAAGTAGTCCTATGGCAAAAAGGAAAGAACAACCCACAGCTTTACAGCAGCAGTCAGGGTAACAGCACACATCTCAAAATAAATCTCTCACACTTTCAGAGGAATAACTCCTGCTAATCAAATGTCTCAAAACATCCGGGCACTCCTTGAAGTTCCTTGCACATTCTGGCCACAGAGACAGAAACGTAGGTTGCAATAGAGCATGATAATATTTCGGAGATGCTGCTTTAGAAACATTTCTAATTTCATTCAAACTTAAAATGCCCCAGTCTGAGAGGGAGACACAAAGCTGATGGACATCAAGAGCCCTAGATTGCAGATTAGGGACTATGTGAAGCTAAAAATAATTAATTGGCTGGATGTGTGGGGGAATAATAGCACAAATCGAGCATTTGATGTCTGATTCAGCGTCTTATACTCTACTTTGTGTAGTTCTGAAGTGATCGGATAGGCTTGCTGCCAGAAACTTCTGGGGCAAAAATCTATATACTTCGATGTTTTAGTGGGATAATTTGGTCAAGAACTCTATCGAGAGCTCAGCATTAACAAAAATATCTATGTGATTCAATGGTTTTTTTTGTAGTATCAGGAAAAAAGGGAATAGTCCAATATAAAGAAATGGTCAGCAATCTAGAAAGAGAGAAACTGTACATAGCTGGGTAAATTTCTTCACCTTACCTGTAAAATAGGTGACAGTACATATATGAGTTTATTGTGCTAAATATGAAATAATAGTTATGTACGGCGAAGTGACTTCACATGGCACCTGGAACAGAATGGTTTTGTTGTTATTTTAATAGTTATGTCCTTCTCTTATTTCTTTAATTAAAAAAATTTTTTTTTAACTTTATTTGTTTTTGCAAGAGAGAGAGAGAAAACAGGAGCTGGGGAATGGGGAGGGGCACAGGGAGAGGAAGGCTCCCCGTTGAGCAAGGAGCCCAACTCAGGACTTGATCCCAGGACCCTGGGATCATGACCAGAGTAGAAGGTCATGAGTAGAAGCTCAACTGAATGAGCTTCCCAGGTGCCCCTCTTCTTTAATTTTTTTAAGATTTTATTTTTAAGTAGTCTCTCCACTCAAGGTGAGGCTTGAACTCATAATCTCAAGATCAAGAATCACATGTATTCTACCCAATGAGCCAGCTGGGCGTCCCTTCTTTTCCATTAGCTACACGTAGGAGATTATGTTTAAGAGAACATTGTTTGTCTATCATATTTTGAAATTAATCATAATCATTTTGTTTCTTTATATAGATAAGCATTTTGAAATTCGAGGAAGAACATGTTGACAAAATGAAGAGAAAAACTTAGATGATTCACAGAATAACATCAGAATTCATACTTGCTGAGGTATGGGAATGGGGAAGTGACATTTTAATAGTATTTTACTTTTGTAAGTACTCAGACTACTTTATGTATTCAGCATTTCTTTTCAATCTGTGGGATAAGTCCAACCCAACCTAAATAAAAATCAAGTTTCTGAGAAACAATATTATATATGTAACCCATGCTGAAATTAAGTAAGTGCATATTTAAGCAGGAAGTTTGAACTAACAATTCCTACCATAACACATGAAATGTCTAATGCATTACTCACCAGAATGAAATACACTGAGATTTTTTCCTTTCTTCCATCCTTTCATTCATTCGTTGATTAATTCAAAAGTTTCAGATAAAACACAAGTCAGTTGGACCTCAGTCTTCAATATACTACATTAAACCTAAAAGATTTCACTATGCTGATTTATAAGGTTATTCTACATAGACGCTGATGATAGTATTATAATGAGATTTCAATGTAATAGGAATATAATTTGCTATTTTAAATATAAGAAATATATAAAAGTATATCTTAAGTATGCTGTCTTGAATATGATATATTACAATTTTTAAAATTTTTTTATTTGTTTATTTTGAGAGAGAGAGAGAAAGAGTGAGAGAGAGCATGAGAGGGGAGGTCAGAGGGAGAAGCAGACTCCCCATGGAGCAGGGAGCCCGATGTGGGACTCGACCCCAGGGCTCTGAGACCATGACCTGAGCCGAAGGCAGTTGCTTAACCAACTGAGCCACCCAGGCACCCTATTACAATTTTTATAGTTCTGCCTATCACACCACTATTGATAATTCTTGAGTCCAATAATTACATTGGTTTCACGATCCACAGCCACACTTTTCAAAAACTACACAGCCATTCTGTTAAAACTCTAGGAAGATGAAACTGAAGTACAATAGTTGAAATTTAACAGCCATCTATCTATATTATCAGCACTTTGAAAGCTAATGGGAACCTGTTAAAATGTATGCATATTTTTTTTTCACACTTAAGCCCATCTTCTCCAGTATTATGTCACCATTTTCTTCTTTTCAACATACTGAAATTACAAAATTGAATCCATATTTGTCTTATGGATTGTCTCTGCAAATTGGAAATCCAAAATAATCTGAACACCAAAGGTGTTTTGAAACACATATGATGGCAAAACTTGGTTAAACATGAGGTTATTGATAATCTCTACTTGACACATTTATGGATATATACACATTTCCCTCCAAAAATAGCTGTGTCTTTGATTCCAATGCTTCCACAGACCCCTTTATGGAAGTATGCGATATATGGTATATGCGCCACATGATTGTTCTAGAATGCTAAAAGTTTTTAACTTTGATACACTTCCTGCTCCATGGATTTCAGGAGACAGTAGACCTGGCCTTCCTTCAGGATTGCTTTTGTGTATTGGTTTTCAACTTTCCTTCCTTATTTCTATTTTTAAGAATTCAATAAGCTTGGATTATATTAAAGGTCAGTTGTGTTTAGAAATTGATCAAGGGTTAATAATTCAGGGCCTCTTTTGTGAGCTATTAAAAGTGGAATTAGAGTGATTTTTATTAGAGAGCAGGAAAGAACACTAGATGTCAAACAGGATTATGCTTTTGAAAATAAACAAACAAAGGAATATTATTTCTTACCATGGCGGGAAATAAAATACTAAATTCTAGGTAATCTTATTTAAATGAAACTAGGTACACCTTAGTTTCATTTTATCAACTCACCTCAAAAAGTAGATGCCTGGCACGGTATACTGCCACCAGTCCTCTGAGTTTCTACCATAATCCAGCTGTTTGCAAAGTTTTTGATAGATGGCTCTTAGTGTTCTGCCACCCTGCTCTGCGGATCATGTAATTGTTTACTGTACTGGTCCATTTAACACCAATTTAGTCCCGTATCTCATACATACTCACAGTATTTCTATTTCCTTTCTTTGGCAGATAAAAGAAAACATTTTATATTTTCTATATATGGGATTTTAGAAGTAAAGTTATTAATGCAAAAGAGACGATTTGGAGGGAATCTATGCTAGATCTTTTCCTTCCTTCTTCCGTTCCTTCGCTCCCCTTCCTTCCTTCTTCCCTGCCTCCCTTCCTTCCTTCCTCTCTCCCTCCCCTCACTTAATTCTTCCCTCCTTCCCTCCCATTTGGCCTTTCTTCCTTCAAATGAATATTATTTTTTTTAAAGATTTTATTTATTTATTTGACAGAGAGAAATCACAAGTAGATGGAGAGGCAGGCAGAGAGAGAGAGGAGGAAGCAGGCTCCCTGCTGAGCAGAGAGCCCGATATGGGACTCGATCCCAGGACCCTGAGATCATGACCTGAGCCGAAGGCAGCGGCTTAACCCACTGAGCCACCCTAACCCACTGAGCCACCCAGGCACCCTCAAATGAATATTATTTTTAAGGAACTTTGAAGCATGTAAAGCTCTTCTCTTAAAATAATAATGCTTTTTGCTCATGTGAAAGTTAATCACATAAATATTGCCCTATTTAAAACAGTTGTAATGAACTTTTGTCTTCAGTTATAAAAATATTATTAGCATTTGATCAAATGAAAATACGATTATATCAATTAAACAAACATAGATCATATGTTAATGACATTTGGTCTGAATAGAAAAATAGGAATTTGAAAGTAAATTTCTCTAACTTGGTAAAAATTTTCAAATCACCTCAGATAGATGAAAATATCATATAATAAACTGCATTAAAGTACATAATCTGACAAATTATGACATATGGATACACTTGTGAAAACATCAACACAATCAAGATAATGAACATATCCATCACCCACAGGAGTTTCTTTGAGATTCTTTTCACCCTTTCCTTCCACTCCTCTTGGCCTCCTCCCCCATCGTGTTCTCAGACAACCACTGATCCACTTTATCTCACTGTAGATTAGATTATATTTTCCATGAATTTATATAAACAGAATAATACAATGTGTACTACTTTTTTTGACTGAAATTCCCCTTAGTATAATTATTTTGAAATCCATCCATGCTTTTATGTGCATTAATGGTTTATTCCTTTAAATGTTGAGTAGCATTACATTACATGGGTATGCAACAATTTCTTTATCAATTTACTTGTTCATGAATCAAATTGGCTACATTGCAGTTTCTGATATTACAAATAAAACTGCCATGAACATATTTGTGTAAGTCTTTGTATAGACATTTGCTTTCATTTTTTTTTTTTTTTAGTAAATATCTTGAAGTAGAATAGATGGATCATATGGTAGGTATATATTTAACTTTTCAAGAAATTGCCACATTGCTTTTCAAAGCAGTTGTACCATTTTATATTTCTCTCAGCAGTGTAGGAGAATTTTTGTTATTTTGCATCTTCATCAACATTTGGTATGGTCAGCCTTCTGGTGTGGGACATTCAAGTAAGTGGGTAGTGGTATCCAACTACGGTTTTAATTTGCATTTTTCTACTGACTAATGATGTCAAGAATCTTTTCATGTGACTATTTCCCATCCATATATCTTATTTAGTGAAGTGTTTTTTCAAAGTTTATATCCATCCTTTAAAAATAATTTATTTTTCAGAAGTTTTAGATTTACAGAAAAATTGAGAAAACATGAGTTTCCATGTACTCTGCACCAGTTTTTTCTAACATTTTACATTAGTATGGAACCTTTGTTACAATGAACCAATATTGATTCATTATCCTTAACTAAAATCCATACTCTATTTAGATTTCCTTATTTTTTAACCTAATGTCCTCCATTTGTTCTATGATCCCATCTAGAATATCATACTATATTTATTTCCCATGTCTCCATAGGCTTCTCTTGTCTGTGGCGGTTTCTTAGACTTTCCTTGTTTTCAATGGACGGGAGTATGAATCCAGTATTTATTTTTCTTTTTAAGATTTTATTTATTTATTTGACAGAGAGAGAGAGAGAGATCACAAGTAGGCAAATCAGCAGGCAGAGAGAGAGGTGGAAGCAGGCTCCCTGCCAAGCAGAGAGCCCAATGCAGGGCTCAATCCCAGGACCCTGAGATCATAACCTGAGCCAAAGGCAGAGGCTCAATCCACTGAGCCACCCAGGTGCCCCTGGATCAGGTATTTTATAGAATGTTCCTCTAATTGAATTTGGTATTTTTCTCATGGTCAGACTAGGAAAATAGTTTTTTTTTTTTTTGGAGAATACTATAAAGGTAAAATACCATTTTTATCATATCATATCAACAACATATACTATAAACTTGATTTGTCACTATTGATGTTAACCTTGATCACCAACAAAGATAGTGTTTGTAAGATTTCTTCACTCTAGGGTTTCTCTTCCCATACTGTACTCTTTGCAAAGAAGTCACTATGTGCAGCCTACACTTAATAAGTGAGAAATTACACTCCCCTTGCTTGACGGTGAAGTATTTATGTACATTATTTGGAATTCTTCTGCATAGGGAACTTGGGTTTTTTAAAATTTATTTATATAATCATTTATTTATATAAAGATGGACTTACTCATGAAAATTTATTTTACACTTTGGCTTATAAACCAGTATTTATTTTTTGTTGTTGTTATAGCTCAAATTGTTCCAGCTTTGGACATTGGGAGCTCTTTCATTTTGTTTTTTCATACCTTCAACATGACTGCATGTTCTGAGCATTTTACTTTCTGGTTATACATAAGAGATGGTCCAGCTTAATTTTCCTTATTACCATTTTTAAATTATTTTGTTGTTTCCTTATCAATGAGCTTTGAGTGTTCTTTATATATTTTGGATGTAAGCCCTCTACCAAATATAGAATATGCACATATCTTCTCTAAGTCTCTGGCTTATCTTTTCATTCTCTTAACAGTATCTTTTGAAAAGTAGAAGTTTTTAATTTGACGAACTCCAATTTATAATTTTTGGGGTTATGTTTTATGTATGATACTTTCAGTATCATATCTAAGAACTCTTTGCTTAATCTAATGTCATACATTATCTGTGATTCTTCTAAAATCTGTAAAGTTTTAGGTTTTATCTCCCGCTCTTTCTCTGTCAAACAGATAAATAAAATCTAAAAACAAAACAAACAAACAAACAAAAACAAAAACAAAAAACAGAAAGAAAAGAAAAGAACAGAGGCACTTGGGTGGTTCTGTTGGTTAAGCAACTGCCTTTGGCTGAGGTCATGATGCCAGGGTCCTGGGATGGAGTCCCACATTGGGATCACTGCTCAGTTGCCAGTCTGCTTCTTCCTTTCCTTTTGCCACTCCCCTTGCTTATACTCTCTGCTTTCTCTCTCTCAATCTGTCAAATAAATAAATAAAATCTTTAAAAAATAGTTTCAGATTTTACTCACAAGTCTATGATCCATTTTGATTTTTTTGTGTGTATGATGTGAAGTATGGATTGAGGTTCCCTTTTGCTAGCCATGGGTATTCAATTGTTCCACTATCATTTGATGAAGAAAGTAACTTTCTTTCTCCACTGGATTATATTTGTACCTTTGCCAAAATACAATTGCCATATAGGTGTACCTATCTTTATACACTGTATTTTCTTCCTTTGGTCTATAGTTCTTTTTAAAGAATATTTTATTTATTTATTTTGAGAGAGAGAGAGAGTGAAAGCATGGGGGGGGGAGGCAGAGGGTGAGGGAGAAGCAGGCACCCCAGTGAACAGGGATCCAGATGTGGGGCTCAAACCCAGGACCCTGAGATCATCACACTAAACCAACTGAGCCACCCAGCCACCCATCTATATTTCCATTTTTACACCATTAACAAACTATCTTGATTACTGTACCTCTATATTGTTTGGAGAAAAAGTGATATAATCCTTCTAGCTTTATTCTTTCTCAAAAGTTGTTTTGACTATTTCAGTTTCCTTAAATTTCTAGATAAATTGAATCAGCTTCTTAATTTCTACAAAACAAAAATACCTGGAATTTTGAACTGTAACTACACTGAATCTATACTTAAATCTGGGGAGAATCGACATCTTAATAATATTGAATTTCTGATCTATGAACATAATAGATCTCTCCATTTGTTTAAATTTTTTATTTCACTTAGCATTGTTCAGAAGTTTTTAGTGTCTATGTCTCACACAACTTCTGTCAGATTTATTCTTAATAATTTTATACATTTCATGCAATTGTGAATGTTATTTTAGAATTTCAACTTCTGATTCTTCATTAACAGCATATAGATATACAATTGATTTTATATCTTGATTTGTATACTTCAAATTGCTTAACTTATTGACTCTAGTAGTTTCTGGTAATTCTAAAAGATTTTCTTCGTATGACCATGCCATCTGAAAAATGAAGATAATTGTATTTTTCCTTTCCACTCTGAATTCCTTTTATTTTATTTTCTTGTCTTGCTGTACTACCTAAAATTCTATGTTTATTTTAAATAGAAGTGGTGAGACAGCCATTCCCACTATTTTTTCTGATCTTAAGGAAAAATAATTTTGTGTTTCTCCATTTAGCATCATGTTACCTATTCCATATCTTAACCAGAAAGCATTCAAAATTTTACTTAAAGTAGCCACAGGTTAATTAAAGATTGTGGACTTAATCAGATTGAAGATTTCCCTTTGATTCCTGGTCAGTTGAGAGTTTGTACTGTGATCAAATGTTGGATTTTGCTAAATGTTTTTTCCGAATTCATTGAGATGTTAATAGAATTATTCTTTTTTAATCTGTTAATATCGTGAATTAGGTGATTGACTTACATATTATTGATTGCTATTTTGCAAAAATCTTAAGAACTATTTCATCTATGGCTATCATAAATATTTGTCTGGTTTTGGTATTAACATGATAGTCCTAGTATCATAGAATGACATAGGAAGTATATCTTCCTCTTTAATTATCTGAAACATTTTGTGGAGAATTGCATTATGTCTTCAATAAATGTTTTGTGGAATTCACCAATGAAGCTCTCTAGGACTAATATTTTCTTTCTGAGAAAGTTACTAGCTACAAAATCAATTTTGGGGGTAAATATAGAGTGATTCAAAGGGTAAGTGAAATTCGAGTAGGACAATCACAAAGAAAACCACACAAAGCCATATCAGTGTCAAACTTCTGAAAAATCAAGACAGTGAAACCTCTTGAAAGCAGAAAAAGAAATAATTTTTCACAGTGGATTTCTCATCAGAAACCAGGAAGACCATAAGAATGTGGCACAATATTTTTTAAGTGGATAATGAAAAGTACTATTAACTCATAGGTCTACACCCTACACCCTACACCCTTCATGAATATAACAGAAATCGAGAAATGTTCAGGGACCTGGGTGGCTCAGTCAGTAGAGCATGTGACTCATGATCTCAGCTTTGTGAGTTTGAACACTGCATTGGGCATAGAGATAAATAAATAAATAAATAAATAAATAAAGTATATGTTCAGATGAAGCAGAATTAAGAGAATTTGTTGTCTATAAATGTATTTTCAAATAATGGCAAAAGGAAGTTTTCTAATAGGAAGAAAATTATAAAAAAATAAATATTGAAACATTAGGAAGAAAGAAAAAACAATGGAAAGGTAAAAATATGTTTAATTGCAATGATTTTTCTTTTCTTCTTGAGTTTTCAAATTGTGTCAGACAGTTCAAGTAATAATTATAAACATTTATGTAGAGGAAATATTCTAAATTTAACTAAATAACATCTAAATAATTCATGAGCCAAAGAAGAAGTCTTAAGGAAAATGAATACATTGAACTGAATCAAAATTTAAAAAGATAATCAGAATGTGTGGAACATAGATAAAACAATATTGAGAGAGAAATTTAATGCACTAAATGTGTATTAGAAAAGAGGAAAAGTGTCAAATTGATAATCTAAACTTCCACCACAGGTGCCTGCCTGGCTCAGAGGAGTGAGTGACTCTTGATCTCAGGGTCATGAGTTTGAGCCTCATGCTGGGTGTAGAGAATACTTAAATAAAAACTTAAAAAAAAAAAAAAAGGCATCTCACCTCAAGGACCTAGAAAAATAAGAAAAATAAACCAAAGCAAGCAAAAGGAAAGAAATAAGAAAAAACAAATAGTAATGTAAAGAGCAGAAATAAGTGAAATTGAAAACACAAAAGCAATAAAAAAATTAAAGTAAGAAGAAATCATTCTTTGAAAAGATCAGTTTAACAACTCTAGAAGATTAACAAAAAATAAAGGTACAAATCACCAATACCAATAATGAAATAGGTTATCACTACATCACTATCACATCTTGCAGCTGTTAAAAGTACAGTAAAAGAATGCTACAAACAATTTTGCTCTCATAAATTTGATAGCTTGGCAGAAGTGAACCATTTCCTCAAGAAGCACAAACTAATTCAACTTAATGTGAAATAGAAAATTTGGGTAGAGGATAGACTTATAAATATTAAGGAAATTAAATTTGTAATTCCCCCCCAAATATTTAGACTGAGATGGTTTCACTGCAGAATTCTACCAGACATTAAAAGAATTAGTTCTAATTTTATACAATCACTTCCAAAAAATAGTAGAGGCAGGTATACTTTCTAAACTATTTTATGAA
This sequence comes from Mustela putorius furo, assembly GCF_011764305.1. Classification (NCBI taxonomy): domain Eukaryota; kingdom Metazoa; phylum Chordata; class Mammalia; order Carnivora; family Mustelidae; genus Mustela; species Mustela putorius. The sequence goes on along the minus strand of NW_025422015.1, from coordinate 24,870,746 downwards.
GTTAGTATTTTTCTGATTTGAAAACCAAAGTAAGGTGGTACAAAAGAGGGTGCCTGAGTGGCTCAGTTGATTAAGTATCTGCTTTTGGCTTGGGTCACGGCCCCCAGGTTCCTGGGATCAAGCCCCACAACAGGCTCCCTACTTGGCAGGGAGCCTGCTTCTCTTTCTCCCTCTGCTACTCCCCCTGAATGTCCTCTCTCTCTGTCAAATAAATGAATAAAATCTTTTTTAAAAAGATGGTACAAAAGAAGAAAAATATAAACTAAAACCTCCCACAAAGATAGATGCCAAAACTCCTAAGAAAAATCAGGGATAGAATTCAGCAATGTAAAGTGAGTTATACAGCATTACCTAGTGGGATTTATTCTATGGACACAAGGCTAGGCAAATATTTGAAAAGCAAAACTATGATTTACCATATTAACAAGATAAAGTAAAAATGTCATATGATCTTATCAATTAATATAGAAAAACATTGTGACAAATTCAAAACATATCTATGATTAAAACTCTTAGAAAACTTGGACTAGAAGTGCACTTCTCAAATTGATGATGAACACTGACAGAAACACTGCAACAAATATCATACTTAATACTTAATGTTTAAAGATGAATGCTTTTCCCATACAATCAAGAACAAAACAAGTCTATCCCCTCTTGCCATCGCTATTCAACATGGTACTGGAAGTTCTAGCCAACACATGAAATTCAGAAAATGAAATAAAAGGCATACAGATAAAAAAGGAAGAAATAATGTTGTCTCTATTTGCAAATGCTCTGCATGATGTTCTACACATATATTTCTAGGAATATACAGAAAATAAAGCAAAACAAAACTTTTAGAACTAAGAAGTGAGTTCAGCAAGGGCACAAGATAAAAAAGATCAAGACAAAAAATCAGCTGCATTTTTATATTCTACCAATGAATATGTGGACACTGGAATTAAAAATACAAAACCACTGGAGCACCTGGGTGGCTCAGTGGGTTAAGCCTCTGCCTTCAGCTCAGGTCATGATCCCAGGGTCCTGGAATTGAGCCCTGCATTGGGCTCTCTGCTCAGTGGGAAGCCTGCTTCCCCCCCTCTCTCTGCCTGCCTCTCTGCTTACTTCTGATCTCAATCTCTCTGTCAAATAAATCAATGAAATCTCAAAAAAAATATACAATACCACTTAAAATTGCTCAAAAAAAGTCTTTTGACTCTAAACAAAACATATATAAAATCTTATAAGGTGAAAATTACAAAATGATGAGGAATAATGGAGAGATTTCCAAATAAATGGAGAGATATAATTTTTTCATGGATTGAAAGTTTCAACATAGTGTAAATGTTAATTCTTTTCAAACTGATATATAGTGTAATGCAATTGTTATTAAAATATCAGTAATTTTTTGAAAATATGGACAAGAATTTTATAAATTTATATGGGAGGCAAAGAGACTAAATCAGCTAAAACAACTTTTAAGAGTAAGAATAAAGTGGGAGAAATCAGTTTACTCCATTTTAAGACATATATAACTATAGTAATCAAGACTGTGTGGTAATGGTCAAAAGATAGACACACATACCAATAGAACAGAATAAGGAACTCATAGATACTTCTGAACAAGTATGATAAACTGATTTTTTTTACAAAGATGCAAAAACAACTCAATGGAGGAAGGAAAGTGTTTTTAACAAATGATGCTAGAGCAATCAGATAGCTACGGGCAAAAAAAAAAAAAAAATCCTCCACCAAAATGTCATAGCTTGGGGGAGGAGTCAAGATGGCAGAGAAATGGCACGCTGAGACGACATCACGTAGCAGAAGATCAGCTAGATAGCTTATCAAACCATTCCAAACACCTACAAATCCTACAGGAGATTGAAGAGAAGAAGAGCAGCAATTCTAAAAACAGAAAATCAACTAAGTTCTGAAAGGTAGGACTGGTGGAGAAGTGAATCCAAAGCTATGGGAAGATAGACCGCGGGGGAGGTCTGGCTCACAGCAAGCAGTGGAGCAATGGAGCACAAAATCAGAACTTTTAAAAATCTGCTCCACTGAGGGACATCACTCCAGAGGCGAAGCCAGGGTGAAGCCCATGCAGGAACAATGTGGTCTCAGGTCCCGTGGGGTCATGGAAGGATCGGTGGTGTCGGAGTGTCACAGAGATCACAGGTATTAGAGTGGGGAAGCCAGCTACAGAGACAGAGACAAGAGGTGAGCTCTCAACTCGGGGTTACCTTAAATCATGATCCATGGCACAGGCCACTTCTCTGTGAGCAGGGACCCCACAAAATCCGGGGAGACCCCCCCCCGGAAGAGTGGTAGGGATCTGCTGGGTTTGGAGACTCCAAATGGGGCTGTCTGCCAGAGACAGAGATGCTTGGTCACAGGCTAGGTGAGCTTGGAGCACAGCTGGAGGCCAGGGAGACAGGAGTAATTGAGCCTTTTCTCCAAGGACACACTGAAGAGTGGGGCCTGAGCTCTTGGCTCCTCTGGGCTGGAGATTGGGAGGCTGTTATTTTCATTCCCATCCTCCAGAACTCTACAGAAAGTGTTCAGGGAACAAAAGCTCCTGAAAGTGAACCCGAGCGGGTTACTTAGCCTGGCCCCTGGTAAGAGCAGTGAAGTTTCGCCTCAGGCAAAGACACTTGAGAATCACTACAACAGGCTCCTCCCTCAGAAGATCAGCAAGAAATCCAGCCAAGTTTACTTACCAAGAACAGCAGAATTCCAGAGGAGAAAAAAGCAAAGGATGGAATTCATGGCTTTCTCCCCATGATTCTTATATTCTTGCAAAGTTAATTAATTTTTTTAAATTTTATTTTTTTGTTCTAAAAATTTTTGCTAAATTTTAAAAAAATGTTTACCCTTTCCTCTTTTAACGTTTTAAACTAGTCTATCTTAACAATACCCTTCATAAAAAAAATTCTTTTTGAATCTTCATTATTATGTATTTTATCCTTCATTATTACATATTTTATCCTTCATTCTAACTTTTTTTTTTGTATACACATAGGGTTTTCTCTTCTAAAAAAATTTGGGGTACAACTTCTTCTAATAGATCAAAATATACCCTAAATTTAGCACAAGGCTTTGTTCTAGTCTCCAGCCTGAGCAAATCCTCTCCACTTTCTTTTTCCTTATTCTCCCAACCAACTTATCTTATCAACTCCTTTTTTAGAAATTAAAAAAAAAAAGAATTCATCTTTATAGTCTTATTCCATCCCTTCATTGTGTTTACCCTTATATATATTTTTTTCATTATTTAAAATTTTGGGAGGTAGTTTCTTCTAAGAGACCAAAATACTCCCAAAATAAAGTGGTGACCCTATTCTAGTCACCAGTCTAATATATCTATATCTATATCTATATCTATATATTCTTTTTTATATTTTTTTTCTTTATTTTTCTTCTTTAAAATTTTTTTTTCTGAACTTTTTTTTACCCCCTTCCCCCACATCCCCCACGATTTGGGTTCTCTTCTGATTTGGTTAAAGCACATTTTCCTGGGGGCTTTGCCACCCTTTTAGTATTTCATTTTCTCCTTCATATGTTCTTATCTGGATAAAATGACAAGGCAGAAAAACTCACTGCAAAAAAAAGAACAAGAGGCAGTACCGAAGGCTAGGGACCTAATCAATATGGACATTGGATATATGTCAAATCAAGAGTTCAGAATGATGAATCTCAAGGTGCTAGCCTGGCTTGAAAAAGGCATAGAAGATATTAGAGAAACTCTGACTGGAGAAATAAAAGACATTTCTGGAGAAATAAAAGAATTAAAGTCTAACCAAGTTGAAATAAAAAAGCTATTAATGAAGTACAATAAAAAATGGAGGCTCTTACTGCTAGGATAAATGAGGCAAAAGAGAGAATTAGTGATATAGAAGACCAAATGACAGAAAATAAAGATGCTGAGTAAAAGATAGACAAACAACTACTGGACCATGAGGGGAGAATCTGAGAGATAAGTGATACCATAAGATGAAACAACATTAGAATAATTGGGATTCCAGAAGAAGAAGAAAGAGAGGGGAGCAAAAGGTATATTGGAGAGAATTACTGTAGAGAATTTCCCTAATATGGCAAAGGGAACAAGCATCAAAATCCAGGAGGTGCAGAGAACCCCCCTCAAAATCAATGAGAATAGTTCCACACCCTGTCATCTAATAGTAAAATTTGCAAGTCTTAGTGACAAAGAGAAAATCCTTAAAGCAGCCTAGGACAAGAAATCTGTAACATACAATGGTACAAATATTATATTGGCAGCAGACTTATCCACAGAGACCTGGCAGGCTAGAAAGAACTGGCATCATATATTCAGAGCACTAAATAAGAAAAACATACAGCCAAGAATACTATATACAGCGAGGTTATCATTAAAAATACAAGGAGAGATAAAAAGCTTCTAGGACACACAAGAAGTGAAAGAATTTGTAAACACTAAACCATCTCTACAAGAAATATTGTAAGGGGTCCTCTAAGCAAGAGAAAGCTTAAAAGTAGTAGAACAGAAAGGAACAGAGACAATATACAGTAATAGTCACCTTACAGGCAATACAATGGCACTAAATTCATATCTATCAATAGTTACCCTGAATGTAAATGAGCTACATGCCCCAATCAAAGGCACAAGGTATCAGAATGGATAAAAAACCAAAACCTATCAATATGCTCTCTACAAGAAACTCATTTTAGACCCAAAGACATCTCCAGATTTAAAGTGAGGGGGTGGAAAGCAATTTATCATGCTGGGGTGACAATCCTTATATCAGATCAATTAGATTTTAAGCCAAAGAATATAATAAGAGATGAGGAAGGACACTATATCATACTCAAAGGGACTGTCCAACAAGAAGATCTAACAATTTTAAATATCTATGTCCCTAGCATACAACTATATAAACCAATTAATAACAAAATCAAAGAAACACTTCGACAATAATACAATAATAGTAGGGGATTTAACATTTCCCTCACTGAAATGGACAGATCATCCAAGCAAAAGATCAACAAGGAAAGAAAGGCCTTAAATGACACACTGGACCAGATGGACATCACAGATATATTCAGAACATTTCATCCCAAAGCAACAGAATACACATTCTTCTCTAGTGCACATGGAATATTCTCCAGAATAGACCACATCCTGGGTCACAAATCAGGTCTCAACTGGTATCAAAAGATTGGGATCATTCCCTGCATATATTCAGACCACAGTGCTCTGAAGCTAGAACTCAATCACAAGAGAAAATTTGGAAAGAACCCAAATACATGGAGGTTAAAGAGCATCCTACTAAAGAATGAATGGGTCAACCAGGAAATTAAAGAAGAATTGAAAAAAATCATGGAAACAAATGATAATGAAAACACAACTGTTCAAATTCTTCGGGATGTAGCAAAGGTGGTCCTGAGAGAAATCATATAGGAATAGAAGCCTTTCTCAAAAAACAAGAAAGGTCTCAAATATACAACCTAATCCTACACCTAAAAAAGCTGGAGAAGGAATAAGAAATATAGCCTAAACCCAGCAGGAGATAATAAATATCAGAGCAGAAACCAATGAAAAAGAAACAAACAAACCAAAAACCCAATAGAACACATCAACCAAACTAGGAGCTGGTTCTTTGAGAGAATTAATAAGACTGATAAACCCCTGGCCAGACTTATCAAAAAGAAAAGAGAAAGGACCCAAATAAATAAAATAATGAATGAAAGAGAAATGACAACTAACACCAAAGAAATACAAACAATTATAAGAACATATTATGAGCAACTCTATGCCAACAAATTTGACAATCTGGAAGATATGGATGCATTCCTAGAGACATATAAACTACCAAACTGAACCATGAAGAAATAGAAAACCTGAACAGACCCATAACCAGTAAGGGGATTGAAACAGTCATCAAAAATCTCCGAACAAACAAGAGCCCAGGGCCAGACTGCTTCCCAGGGGAATTCTTCCAAACATTTAAAGAAGAATTAATACCTATTCTCCTGGAGCTGTTCCAAAAAACAGAAACGGAAGGAAAACTTCCAAACTCATTTTATGAGGCCAGTATAACCTTGATCCCAAAACCAGACAAGGAGCCCATCAAAAAAGAGAATTACAGACCAATATCCTTGATGAACACAGATGTGAAAATTCTCACCAAAATACTAGTCAATAGGATTCAACAGTACATTAAAAGGATTATTCACCACGACCCAGTGGGATTTATTCCAGGACTCCAAGGTTGGTTCAGCATCCACAAATCAATCAATGTGATACAATACATTAATAAAAGAAAGAACAAGAATCATATAATACTCTCAGTAGATGCTGAAAAAGCATTTGACAAAGTACAACATCCTTTCCTGATCAAAACTCTGCGAAGTGTAGGGATAGAGGGTACATACTTCAATATCATCAAAGCCATCTATGAAAAACCCACTGAAAATATCATTCTCAATGGAGAAAAACTGAGAGCTTTTCAACTAAGCTCAGGAACAAAGCAGGGATATCCATTATCACCACTGTTTTCAACATGGTACTAGAAGTCCTAGACTCAGCAATCAGAAAATAAAAATAAATTAAAGACATCCAAATCAGCAAAGAAGAAGACAAAACTATCACTCTTTGCAGATGATATGATACTATATGTGGAAAACCCAAAAGACTCCACTCCAAATCTGCTAGAACTTGTACAGCAATTCAGTGAAGTGTCAGGATATAAAATCAATGCACAGAAATCAGTTGCATTTCTTTATACCAACAACAAGACAGAAGAAAGAGAAATTAAGGAGTCCATCCCATTTACAAAACCTTAAGATATCTAGGAATAAGCCTAACCAAAGAGGCAAAGAATTTATACTCAGAAAACTATAAAGTACTCATGAAAAAAATTGAGGAAGACACAAAGAAATGGAAAAGTGTTCCATGCTCATGGATTGGAAGAACAAATATTTTGAAAATATCTATGCTACCTAAAGCAATGTATACATTTAATGCAATCCCTATCAAAATCCCATCCATTTTTTTCAAAGAAATGGAACAAATAATCCTAAAATTTACATGGAACCAGAAAAGACCTCAAATAGCCAGAGGAATGTTGAAAAAGAAAGTCATAGTTGGTGACATCACAATTTCAGACTTCAAGCTGTATTACAAATCTGTCATCATCAAGGCAGTATGGTACTGACACAAAAACAGACACATAGATCAATGGAACAGAATAGAGAGCCCAGAAATAGACCCTCAACTCAATGTTCAACTAATCTTCAACAAAGCAGGAAAGAATGTCCAGTGGGAAAAAAGACAGTCTCTTCAACCAATGGTGTTGGGAAAATTGGACAGCCACGTGCAGAAAAATGAATCTGGACCATTTCCTTACACCACACACGAAAATAGACTCAAAATGGAGGAAGGACCTCAATGTGAGAAAGGAATTGATCAAAATCCTTGAGGAGAACACAGGAAGCAGCCTCTTTGACCTCAGCCACAGCAACTTCTTCCTAGGAACATCACCAAAGGCAGGGGAAACAAGGGCAAAAATGAACTATTAGGACTTTATCAAGATCAAAAGCTTTTGCACAGCAAAGGAAACAGTTAACAAAATCAAAAGACACCTGAGAATGGGAGAAGATATTTGCAAACAACATATCAGATAAAGGGCTACTATCCAAAATCTATAAATAACTTATCAAACTCAACACCCAAAGAACAAATAATCCAATCAAGAAATGTGGAGGGGACATGAACAGACATTTCTGCTAAGAAGACATCCAGATGTCCAACAGACACATGAAAAATGTGCTCTGCTTCACTCGGCATCAGGGAAATACAAATGAAAACCACAATGAGATACCACCTCACACCAGTCAAAATGGCTAAAATTAACAAGTCAGGAAATGACAGATGCTGGCGAGGATGTGGAGAAAGGGCAGCCCTCTACATTGTTGGTGGGAATGCAAGCTGGTGCAACCACTCTGGAAAACAGCATGGAGATTCCTCAAAAAGTTGAAAATAGAGCTACCCTATGACCCATCAATTGCGCTACTGGGTATTTACCCTAAAGATACAAACATAGTGATCCAAAGGAGCACATGCACCCAAATGTTTATAGCAACAATGTCCACAATAGCCAAACTATGGAAAGAACCTAGATGTCCATCAACAGATGAATGGATAAAGAAGATGTGATAGATATACACAATGGAATATTATGCAGCCATCAAAAGAAATGAAATCTTGTCATTTGTGACGACGTGGATGGAACTAGAGGATATGCTTAGCGAAATAAGTCAATTGGAGAAAGACAACTATCATATGATCTCCCTGATATGAGGAAGTGGAGATGCAATGTGGGGGGTTTGAGGGGTAGGAAAAGAATAAATGAAAGAAGATGGGATCTGGAGGGAAACAAACCATAAGAGTTTCTTAATCTCACAAAACAAACTGAGGGTCGCTGGGGGAGGGAGATAGGGACAGGGTGGTGGGGTTATAGACACTGGGGAGTGTATGTGCTATGGTGAGTGCTGTGAAGTGTGTAAACCTGGCGATTCACAGACGATTAATTATAGATTAATAAATTATAGATTAATAAAAATATTTTTAAAAATATTTTTAAAAATATTAATAAAAATATTTAAAAAAATTTAAAATGTCATAGCATATAAAATTTAATTCAAAATGGATCATCAGTTTAACTGTAAAACACAGAACTATAAAATGTTTCAAAGATTATACAGAATATAATCTTTAGGACCTAAGACCTTGTAGAATCTTAGGTGTTGCTACCCAAAACATGATTCCTGGATAAAAAGAAATTCAACAAGTTAGACTTCATCAAGATTAAGAACTTTTCTCTTCAACAGATCCTAGTACAATGACAAAAAGACAAGCTATAGACATAGAAAATATGTGTAAATCTCATAAGGAAAATGACTCATATTTGAGTATAGAAAGAATTATCCTAACTCACCATTAAAAAAAGAAACAAATAAAAAATAATACAATTATAAAATGGACAAAATACATGAAGAAACATTTTGCTGGAGAAAATATACAGATGTTCAGCATCAGTAGCTACTAGTGAATTGGAAATTAAGACCATAATGAGTTATCACTTCACATACATTAGAATAGCTAAAAGAAAAAAATAATAGTGACAATATCAAATGCTGATGAGGTTGATGAGGTTGTAGAGAAACTCAATTTCTCATGCTTGTTGGGGATGTAAAATGTTACAGCTGCTCTTGAAAATATTAGGACAACTTCTTCAAAACTACATACATTTAATGAGCACTAGGTGATGTAGGGAATTGTTGAATTATTATATTGTAAAACTGAAATTAATATAACACTGTATGTTAACTCTACTGGAATTTAAAATCTAAAAAAAGGGGGGAGCTCTTGGGTGGCTCAGTGGGTTAAAGCCTCTGCCTTCGGCTCAGGTCATGATCCCGGGGTGCTGGGATCAAGCTCTGCATCGGGCTCTCTGTTTGATGAAAGACAGGAGCCTGTCTTTCCTCTCTCTCTGCCTGCCTCTCTTGCCTACTTGTGATTTCTGTCTGTCAAATAAATAAATAAAGTCTTTAAAAAAATAAAATAAAATCTAAAAAAAATAGCAAGATTGATAACTGTCTTCCCCAACAAAAAAAGACCCAACTTACATTTACCATACATTCCAGCAATTACCCTCCTGAGCATTTATCACAGAGAAATGAAAATTTATGTGCACACAAAACTTGTCTATGATTGTTTATATCAGTTTTATTTATAATAACCTCAAACTGGAAAAAACTAAAATGTCTCCCAAAAGTCAAATCCCTTTCAAAGTATATCTATCCTGTAGAATACTACTTAGCAACAAAAAGGCATGAATTATTACTATATGTGAAAATCTGGATGGATCTCAAAAGCATTATGCTAACTTTAAAGAGTCAAATCCAAAGGTTACAAATTCTATGATTCCATTTATATAATATTTGCAAATGAAAAATTATAGAAATGGAAAGTAGATCAGTCCTTTTTAAGGTTAGAGATCATGATGAATACAGGGTAAATGTTGACTATAAAAGGGTAGCCAGAAGGAGATCTTGGAGGTGATGAAATACTTCTGTATCTTGATTACAGTGGTGGTTACATGAATCTATATGCATAATAAAGTGAAAAAAGCATACCCAAACAATGTACCAATGTCAGTTTCCTGGTTTACATTGTTGTATAGTTTTGTAAGATGTAACCTTTGAGGAAATTAGGTAAATGAGACATGGAATCACACTGTACTATCTTTGAACCTTTTTGTGACTCCATAATTATTTGAAAATACAAACTTTCTTAAACATAATAATAGAGCAGCCAAAATGCAACAGCAGAGTACACAGAACTTATACCAGAAATTCCTGAATTGCCGGGCCCTGGACAGTGTAGGACCTCTTTTTAATATAGTATTATTCTGAGGTACAGGAAATATAACAAACTTTCACAACATGCAAAAAAATAGAAACTTAGCCAAAATGGCAAGATAGACAATACTCCCCATAAGGAAGGGTAGGAAAATATCCCAGCCAGGGACTTGCTGAAAACATATATAACAATATATCTCAACAAGAATTTAGATCAACAGTCTTAACACTACTAGTTGGACTTGAAAAAAGAATAGAAGACAATAGAGAAACCCTGACCCTGCAGAGATAAAAGAGCTGAAAGCTAGTCAGGCTGAAATTAAAAAAATGCTGTAACTGAGATGCAAAACAGACTGGATACAGTCACGATGAGGATTGAAGAAGCAGAGAAGACAACAGGTGATATAAAAAAGAAAATTATGGAAAACAATGAAGCTGAAAAGAAGAGGAAAAGAAAACTAATAGAACATGAATATAGATGTAAGGAACTCAGTGATTCCATAAACCAAAATAATAGCCATGCCATAGGAGTCCCAGAAGAAGAGGAGTAGAAAAAAGTGACAGAAAGTTTATTTGCATAAATTATAGCTCAGAATTTCCCTAATCTGGGGAGGAAAAGAGGCATTCAATCCAAGAGGCACAGAGAACCTCCCTCAAAATCATTAAAAATAGGTCAATACCATGATATATCATAGTAAAGTTGCAAAATACAAAGATAAAGAGAGAATTCTGAAAGCAGCTAGGGAAAAAAAGTTCCTTAAACAACAAAGGTAGAAATATAAGGCTAACAGCTCACCTGTTCACAGAGACCTGGCAGGCTGGGAAGGAGTGGCATGATATCTTCAATGTGCTAAATGGGAAAAATATGCAGCCAAGAATACTTTATCCAGCAAGGCTGTCATGCAGAATAGAAGGAAAGATAAAGAGTTTCCAAGACAAGCAAAAACTAAAGGAGTTTGTGAACACTAAAGTAGCTCTGCAAGAAATAGTAAAGGGAGTCCTTCAAGAAGGAAAGAGATACCAAAAGTAGCAAAGACTACAAAGGAACAGAGACAATCTACAGGAACAGCAATTTTATAGGTAATACAATGACACTAAATTCATATGTAATTACTCTGAATGTAAACAGATTAAATGCTCCAATCAAAAGACACAGGGTATCAGAATGGATTAAAAAAAACCTAAGACCCATCAATGTGCTGCTTACAAGAGACTCCTTTTAGAACTAAAGACACCTCCAGAGTGAAAATGAGGGGATAGAGAACCACTTATCATGCTAATGAACATCAAAAGAAAGCTGGAGTAGCCATACTTATATCAGATAAACCAGATTTTAAAACAAAGACTGTAAAAAAGAGATGAGAAGGACACTGTATCATACAAGAAGATCAAATAACTGTAAATATTTATGCCCCAACTTAGGAGAAGCCAAATATATAAAACAATTAATAACAAACTTAATGAAATTCATTGATTAATACAATAATAGTAGGGGACTTTAACACCCCACTCACAGCAATGGACAGATTATTTAAGCAGGAGATCAAAAAGGAAACAAGGGCTTTAAATGACTCACTGGATCAGATGGACTTAACAGATACATTCAGAGCATTTAATCCTAAAACAGCAGACTATATATATATTTTTGGAGTGCACAAGGAACAGAATAGATCAAATAATGGGTCACAAATCAGATCTCAACCAGTACAAAAAGACTGAGATCATACCATTCATATTTTGAGACCAAGGGTTATGAAACTTGAAGTCAACCACAAGAAAAAGTTTGGAAGGACCACAAATACATGGAGGTTAAAGGGCATCCTACTAAAGAATGAATGGGTTAACCAGGAAATTAAAGAAGAATTTTAAAAAATACATAGAAGCAAATGAAAATGAGAACACAACAGTCTTAAACCTTTGGGATGTGGCAAAGGTGGTCCTAAAAGGGAAGTATATAGTCACACAGGCCTTCCTCAAGAAGCAAGAAAAATCTCAAATACACAACCTAACCTTATACCTAAAGGATCTGGAAAAATAAGAGCAAATAAAGCATAAATCCAGCAGGAGAAGGGAAATCATAAAGATTAGAGCGGAAATCAATGGAATAGAAACCATAGAATAGATCAATGAAACAAGGAGCGCTTTCTTTGAAAGAATTAACAAAATTGATAAACCCCTGGCCAGACTTTTCAAAAAGAAAAATGACCCAAGTAGATAAAATTATGAATAAAAGAGGAGAGATCATGACCAACACTGAAGAAATACAAATAATTGTAAGAACATATTATGAGTGTTGTTGAACACTACATAAAAAACTAATGATGTTCTATATGCTGGATAACTGAACACAATAAAAATAAATAAATAAGAAAAATAAAAATATTAGGATCAAGATATGAATTCTCGACAAACAACAAAAAAAAAGAAAGAATATATTATGAGCAGCTATATGCCAACAAATTAGACAATCTGGAAGAAATGGATGCCTTCCTAGAAACATATGAACTACCAAAACTGAAACAGGAAGAATAAACCTTTATCCAGCAACGAGATTGAGTCAATAATCAAAAATCTCCCAATAAACAAGAGTCCAGAGCTGATGGCTGCCCAGGGAATTATACCAAATATTTAAGAAGAATTAGTACCTATTCTCCTGAAAATGTTCCAAAAATAGAAATGGAAGGAAAACTTTCAAGCTCATTCTATGAGGCCAGAATTACCTTGATCCTAAAACCCCACTAAAAAGGAGAATTACAGACCAATATTCCTGTTGGACATGGATGCAAAAATTCTCAAGGATTTATTCCTGGGCTGCAAGAGTGGTTCAATACCCATAGATCAATCAACATGATACATCACATTAATAAAATAAAGAATAAGAACCACATGATCCTCTCAATAGATGCAGAAAAAGCATTTGATAAAATACACTATCCTTTCCTAATAAAAACCCTCAAGAAAGTAGGGATAGCAGGAATATACCTTAAGAGCATAAAGGCCATATATGAAAAACCCATAGCTAATATAATTCTCAATGGGGAATTACTGCGAGTTTTTCCCCCTCAGATCAGGGACACAATAGTGATGTCCACTCTCACCATTGTTGTTCAGCATAGTACTGGAATTCCTAGCCTCAGCAAAGAACAAAAAGATATAAAAGGCGTCCAAATCAACAAGGAAGAGATAGAATTTTCACTCTTCACAGATTACATGAGACTCTGTGTGGAAAACTGGAAAAACGCCACCAAAAACTTGCTAGTACTCCTACAGGAATTCAATAAAGTATATATAAAATCAATGCACACAAATCTGTTGCATTTCTATACACCAATAACAGAGCATTAGAAAGAGAAATCAAGGAATTGATCCCATGTGCAACTGCACCAAAAACTATAAGACATCTGGGAATAAACCTAACTAAAGAGGTAAAAGAAGGGTGCCTGGGTGGCTCAGTGGGTTAAGCCTCTGCCTTCAGCTCAGGTCATGATCTCAGGGTCCTGGAATCGAGCCTTGCATTGGACTCTCTGCTCAGCAGAGAGCCTGCTCTCCCCCGCTCTTTGCCTGCCTCTCTGCCTGCTAGTGATCTCTGTCAAATAAATGAATAAAACCTTTTTTTTTTAAAGAGGTAAAAGAAAAAGAGGTAAAAATCTGTACTCTGAAAACTAAAGAGCAGTTATGAAAGAAACTGAGGAATTATATATATATATATTTTTTTTATGCATATATAAAATGTATATATACCCAAAGCAATCTATACATTGATTGCAATCCCTTTCAAAATACCCCAGCACATTTTCACAGAGCTGGAACAAAAATTCTAAAATTTGTTGGAAGTAGAAAAGACCCTGAAAAAGAAAACCAAAGCCAGAGGCATCACCATTCCAGACTTCAAGCTGTGTCACAAAGCTATAATCATCTAGACAGTATGGTACTGGCACAAAAACAGACACATAGGTCAATGGAACAGAAGAGAGAACCCAGAAATGGACCCTCCACTCTGTGGTCAATTAATCTTCGACAATACAGGAAAGAATATCCAATAAGAGAAAGACAGTCTCTTTAACAAATGGTGTTGGGAAAACTGGACAGAAACATGCAGAAGAGTGGAACTGGGCCACTTTCTTACATCATACACAGAAAGGAACTCAAAATGGATAGAAGTTGACCTAAATGTGAGACAGGAAACCATCAAAATCCTAGAGAAGAACAGAGGCAGCACGTCTTTGACCTTGGCCACAGCAACAACGTCTTACTAGACACATCTTCGAAGGCAAAGGAAACAAAAACAAAAATAAACTATTGAGACTTCATCAAGATAAAAAGCTTCTGCACAGCAAAGGAAACACCAACAAAACAAAAAGTTAGGGCAGCCCTCTCGGATTCCCTCCCTCTTCAGGGAAAGTATTTGATATAGTCCTGTTGTGGAAAGTTTGTGTCGTTAAAAGATGGAACAAAAAGAATGAAATCAACTGTTAGCAACTAAAAAGAGATGGACAAATTTAAATATCAAGAATTAGTCATCTAAACTGCAATAAACCAACATATTTATCAGTATCAGAGTTCAGAGAACAAACCGTAAATTGAAGAGTAAAATACATAATTCATATTTTAAAGAACCTAAGTTGCTTAAAGCTTAAACTCTGGAAGCTAACAAGCTAGGTTCAGATCCCACCTGAAACTACCACTTTTTTACTTATTAGGCTTTGGAATTTGTACAAGCACTCTGCCACTCTCTATCCACCTATCTATCATCTACCAATCTGTCATCTATCCACTTATTTACTAATTAATTTATTATGAGATTATTTTATTTTAACTGATTATAAATATCCAAGTCTAAAGAGGGCATGAGAAAAATACGCATTCCTATATAAACCACCGAAGAGAAAGTAAATTATCAAATTTTGTTTTGTTTCCTGTGTTAAGCGTTGGAGGCTTTCCTCAAATGTGTTCTGATCCATAACTCATTGCTGGTATTCTTGGAGATTGGCCAAAAAGAGAGTTGGTGGTTGTTGGGAAAGGAGCTAAAACTATTCAAGATTTAGTCTTTCGCTTACTCTAATTCTTTGTTCAGTGCTATGCCTCCATGTCCCTGATTAAACCTGGGGCCTTCTGTGGAAATGGGAGAAACTGATGTCAGGACCCATGGGCTCCAGGGCACACCTCTGCCTGGACCAGTACTGGGAGCCACTGTGGTCCAGGGCTTTCTGGGATTCGGAGGGGTGAGTCTGCTAATATTTTAATATTCTTCTTTGCAGGTCTTAGATTACATCTTCATCTTGCTCTGCCAATTTGCTTACTCTGCATCTGCTTTCATGTTCTAGAACTTTGTTCTCATCTCTTGCCTGCTATTGTCTTCTCTCTAATTTTCTTTGTCCTTGCAGGTTTGTTCTTCTATTCGCATTACTTTTATTTCTAGAGGTAGTAGAAATAAGCACAAGAGTTCAATATCTGGTGCTCAAATGAAACTTGTTTCTAAAATTACCACAAGAAATATGACTTAATTTTTAAATGAAAAGTTAAAGTGAATGTTTAATTTGATGGACGAGGCTACCTCCATCTCTATATTTCTATGATTCTTCAGTTAAGCATAAATCAAACACAGAGTAATTTGACTGTTCTAAACTGTCCACATCCCATATATTTATCAGAGCTCTATCAAGTATGTTTTTCCTTTTTAGGTCAAAACTTGCTTCTCAATTTGTCGAATTGTTGCTTGAGTTGTAGAAGGACCACAGAACACAGAGTGGGGCTTGCCACATTGAAGAACTAACTGTGCACCATAAATCTTCAGGGTTAGAATCAGGGAGCAGTTGTCTAATTTATATTTTTTCAAAGTCTAAATTGTGGAATTTATGGAAGAGACAATTTAGTAACAACATTAGAAATGTAAAAATGCCAGATAATTGCTAGCCGTTCCAGGAAACTGTTAATTGGAATAATAAAAAAAAAAAAAGATAGGGGCGCCTGGGTGGCTCAGTGGGTTAAAGCCTCTGCCTTCAGCTCAGGTCATCATCTCAGGGTCCTGGGATCAAGCCCTGAATCGGGCTCTCAGAGCCTGCTTCCTCCTCTCTCTCTGCCTGCTTCTCTGCCTACTTGTGATCTATGTCTGTCAAATAAATAAATAGACAAAATCTTTAAATAAATAAATAATTTTAAAAACCATCCTCCACTTACATAGGATGTTATTGATTTGTTGGCTTGGGTGGACTTTCACAGATGTTTCCTACAAGATTTGAACACAGAAATTAAGTTTAACTAGTGTCATGTGGTATGTAAATACCTACCTTATGCATGCAGTTGTCTCTTTATACCACTTCCTCAACCAGAATACAGTACTCTTAAAGAGGAGCTTTATCTCTTCTGCTCTATAATTGTTTTCATTTCCATTAAAAGAGAAAGATACAAATAATAGATAGAATGAAAGCCTGTAATCTATGTTATGTCAGTAAATCCTTGATGTCTATTAAACCCCACCTAAACTTGCCATTCCCTTGACAGAACACGTAGCAAGGCCTTTCTCCAGCTGCTGTTTTTGCTGATGAGATGCCAAATGTCTTTACAGATACATCTCAAAAGAGAGAGAGAGAAAGAGATGAGAAAGCAATTATAGGAACTCTGTTCTCAAAGGAAGTAATTCAGAGAAGGTAAGTGGTTTTTATACTTATTGGATCACTACGCAAGGATGATTTCAAGTGATGTTCATTAACAATAAAAAGATAATTTTACCTGATTTTTAATTGTTGATTTATATCTAATAAATAATGTATGAAATGTCCATCAATTGCTCCTCAAAACTGTGAAGTTTCATCCTGTCATAATTTTTTTAAAGATTTTATTCATTTATTTGAGAGAGACAGACAGACAGAGATAGTGAGAGAGAGCCTGAGTGGGGAGGAGAGGGAGAAGCAGACTCCTGCTGAGCAGGGAGCCTGATGCGGAACTCGATCCCAGCATCCTGGGATCATGACCTGAGCTAAAGGCAGATGCTTATCTGACTAAGCCACCTGGATGCCCCCATAATTTTTTTGTTTGTTTGTTTAAAAAATCTTTAAATTAGGGTGCCTGGGTGCCTCAGTGGTTAAATGTCTGCCTTCGGCTCAGGTCATGATCCCAGGGTCTTGGGATCCAGCCCTGCATCAGGCTCCCTGCTCAGAGGGGAGACTGCTTCTCCCTCTCCCACTCCCCCCAGCTTGGGTTCCCTCTTTGGCTGTATCTCTCTCTGTTAAATAAACAAATAAAAATCTTAAAAAAAAAATAAAAAGTCTTTAACTTTAAATATTTTTCTCATTTACCTGGAATCCAATTTATGTTTATACAGCAATACTCATGAGTTCTACTCAGAACACTTGCTATACCACAATGAATATAGAGCCAATCAACAAATGTAAATATTACTTAATTTCATGCATATCATGTTTTTATGGAAATGATGTAAGAAAGGTAACATTAGTGTTGTAAACTTAATGAACTCTATAGTCTGAAACTAAAATTTCAATAATTTCCTTTCTTTTTTTTGATTAAAGAACTCCAATATCCAAATAATTTTCATTACTTCTGCTTCTCAAACTACCCACCTTCCAAAGAGCTTGCTCCTTATGTAAAGGATGTTAGTTTAGATAAATATTCATATTTGTGTGCATATTATTTGCATTAATAGTCTTTAATGAGGATCAGCAAAACATTAGAAATTTGTAATGTAAAATTTGAAGTTTCAGAAATATTAACTGTTTACTTATTGTTGTATTCCCCAAAAGTTTACAATCAGCATTACAACTTGTTACTGTTAGGACTCAGTAAAAAGAAATCTTGGAAGGTAACAACAAAAAAATAAAATAAAATAACTTGTTTCTTTCTATTTCTCTCTCCATTCTTTTTTTTCTCTCTCTTTCCCTCATTTTTCTTCTCCCTCTTTCTTCTCTTTTTATTATAGTAAACAGCAAATTGAGTTCACAGTTGAGATTGGATATTTCTTATTCATCCTTTCTAAGTTAGCTTATGTATCTATTCTTTAAAGTATCAAATTGTTACAAAAGTCTGTAGAAAAAATAAAACTACTTCTGAGGCTGGGTGATACATTTTTAGTGTTCTTGAATATAGGTGTAAATTGAAATGAAATAAAACAAGCAAGAGCAAACAGGGTAAGAATTAAAAACACTTTATCTTTGTTCTTTCATTTCCTTTACTACGGAGCGCAATCAACACTTTACAACAGGGTTAATACACTCTCTTCAAACATGCTATTATTCTTTCACAAGAGCACAATAACTTTATTAGTTATGCTGTCTACAATCTTTCCAAAGTGACAAGACTGTGTGGGTGGGTAGATCAGGAGCAACTCTTGGTGCCCTCTGTTGGAGTGTTTTCAGTGAACACCAACAATAGCAGTGAGAACCGTACAGCTGCAGGTAATTTTAATGGTGGAAGTTCTAACTTTAATTAGTATAATTAACTGAAAAAAAGAAAGACAGAAAGAAAAAACCCAGAGGTTTACTCTTTCTGCTCAGCAGTTATTGAATATTCTGATCTACATCTGCTCTCCATTCAAGCAAAGCCTGAGTTACATCACTTTGTGTTAAAGTAGTCTCAGTTTTCTTTCATAGAAAGGCAGTATCTCAACTTAGTCTTGGATCTTTCAGCTTGGTTCAATTTACTCTATCTGGATTTCTGTGTTTCTAAAAATATTTTAAAAAATAAATGCAAAAATATGATTTGAGCAGCATATGAAATATTGAGTAACACATCATTATTAAAACTTGTATTTCAACCCGTTTTTTGCAGCGAAAGCAGAAAATCCTTTCCTGTTGCTTTTCTTATTATTACTGTTACCACCAAAATAAGTGATAGTAGAAAGCCTTAGACGTGCAGAAATCAAAATCAAATAATGTGAATTAAGCATCTAGAGTATATATAATATCATATTTGATCATTCATCACTGCAGTTTCAAATGGGAAAAAATTGAGAAGGCATCTCTTTATGGGCTGAATTGTGTCAACAAAGTCCTAACCCTGGCAGCTATGCATGTAACCTTACTTGGAAATAGGATCTTTGCGATGTAATCAAGTTAAGACGCGATTATACTCGATTCAAGAGGACCCAAATCCATTGGCTGACATCCTTGCAAGAAGAGGAAACAGAAAGAGACACACACACTGGAAGAAGGCTATGTGAATACAGTCAGAGACTGGAGCAGACTGGAGCTATTCTTTTTTTTTTTTTTAATTTGAATACAATTGATTAACATATAGTGTATTATTCGTTTCAGAGGGAGAGTTCCATGATCCATCAGTTGTATATAACACCCAGTGCTCATTACATCACCTGTCCTCCTTCAGGTCCATCACCAAGCTATCCCATCCCCTCATCCTCCTCCCCTCCAGTAGCCCTCAGTTTGTTTCCTCTGGTCGAGTCTCTTATGTTTTGTCTAGATTGGAGCTATTCTGCCATAAATAAAGGAATGCTAAAGATTACCAGCTACCACCAGAATCTAGAAAAAGGTAAGGAAGGATCCTTCCCTAGATCCTTTAGACACATCAGTCTTGCTGACATCTTGATTTCAGACGTTAAGTCTTCAGAACATTGCTGTTCTTTTAAGCCCAGAGTTTGTGATACATTCTTATAGTAGCCCTAGGAAACACACACAGTATCCTCTGGCTAAGTGGGATTGGTTCTAATCAAGGAGATTCTGTTATATGGTACAACCTGTAAAGCCCTACGAGCCACACAATTTGGCTGGAAATGTAGGTAATGCTGAGAGAACAGTTTGTAGGAGAGGAAGATACATAAACTGATTTTGCGCACAATTACAGGAGGACAATAACCTACACATAACTGATGAAGCCATAAGATATACAACAATAATGGGAGACATCCTGATGCTCTTCAAATACTGAAATTCTAAGAAGGGAAAATGTAATATGTGTATCATCACTTTATCAACTATTTAACACAGGTGATGTTCTCCCTTAACATTTTTTGAACAATTAGCAAAGTAGGGAATTACAAAATATAATGAATGAAAGTTTCAAATAAGTTTAGGGCTGGAAGTCTTAGCACAAATATTGATAACTTATTACTCTGTCGACTCTTTCCCTGGCCCTTGCTCTTCTGTGTATTGGTTCTGACTTGATACAACCAATAATGGGCTTCTAATATTATTTGCAAATAGTAGGAATCCCCTAATTCTGAAAGAGCAAAACATAGATCAGCCAGAGAGGATAAGGTATTAGATTAAGAGAACAGAAGAAAAAGATAGAAACAAAATTTTTACAGATGGACTGGATACAAAATAACTAAAAGATGGCACATTATATAAAGGAGACGAAATAAATATTAGAAAGGAAGCAAGGGAAAGGAAGAATCAGAAACAGTGTCCTGGAAAAACAAAGATTGAAACAATATTAGAGGCAGAAGAAAAAAACAAAAACACTAAATTGCATTTGACAGTTGTATTTCAGAATAACATATGGAATTATAACTTCACAAAGATCTCTTTGAAATGATAATTTGATTCAAAAACAATTATTAAATAATTATGTAAATACATATTTTGATCAAATATGTGATTGAAGAGGTTTATAATACATTTGTGAGAACTATAGAAGAGATATTAGAGGTTATAACTGTCAGTGTCTATATATAGTAGAAGCCCTGTTGCTAATAGGAGCTTCTATTATATATAATTAGTATTTATAAAATACTTTAATCTTTTTGAAAAATGTGAAATAGAATATTATCAGAATTTTGTGTATACATTGTGTGTGTGACAGGATCTATGAATAAACCATATAAATTTTTTCAGAAAGCCTTATCTGCTCAAATAATGTTCACACTCAATGACTCATATGATGAGAACAAAGTGATCTGCTCCAATGAATAGATAAGAGGCACAAAGTACTTGAGAAGGGAATGCAGCAGAAGAAAGAGTTCATAATTTATCGAGATCTGCTATAAATTATTTAAAAACATAATTATTATTGCTATACGGTTATTCCATTCTGTTTGCTTTTCTCTATGCTCTTCTTCCCCCCTCACCCCCACTTCTCAGTTACTTTCCTTTTTCTACACTTTGTTACCTTAGTCTTCAAAAATCATTTAAGTTTCCAAAGTACCAAGAGCCTGGAAAATGTATATTCTCACCATGCAGATTAATTTATTAATCCATTAATCTCATCTCCCTCTCTCTTCTCTCTCTCTTAGCCTTTCCCCCCTTCTTTCTGTTGCCTGGAGAACCACGCATGATGTCAAAATTCTCTCCACTACTTATAATTCCATAATGGTAAGAATGGAGATGAAGGATGATGCATAATTAGGTATAATTAAAATCTCCTACATTTCCTTTAGATTATGAGGATAGAAAATATTCCTTTGGGAGAACAGGGCATATGTATGCTTCTTTACAGAATACATGCAACACAAACAGATAAACCAACAAACAAATAAAACAAATAAACCAAAACGTACCTCTCTGGGCCCAGAGGAGACAAGTATCCTTGGCATCTCTAACTCTTCCTGTCCTTTCTCTGAACACCCAGTGCTAGCTGCCTTTGTCTAGCTGTCTAGAAGGATTTGTATAAGTGTTTTCTGTTTAAATGCAAAACACATTAATCTATTATCAAGTGGCATTTTAGTGGGGATTATCCATTATTATCCAATGGCAGGCTCTGGGGGAAAGAGATAGGGTCCTAAGAAGGCAGAGAACCTGGAAGATTAGAAGGATTCCAAGGGAAGGAAGGTGAGTAGAAGGAGCTACCGACAAACTGCTTTGTCATTTTAAAAATAAGGTTTTATTTATTTATTTGACAGAGAGAGATCACGAGTAGTGAGAGAGCCACGCGGGGCGGGGGGGGGGCGGGGGGGGCGGGGGAAGCAGGCTCCCTTCTGAGCAGAGAGCCCCATGCAGGGCTCGATTCCAGGACCTTGGGACCACAAACACGCTGAGCCACCCAGGCACCCCTGCTTTGTCATTTTAATAGCCTTGCCAACTGAAAGTGCTACAACTGCCCCATTGAGAGACAATTTCTTGAGTATTCTATATTTAATTCTCATGTATTGCTCTAATTTAGAGTTTCTCTATGTTAGGTTTGAGAGCACAGGTAGATTTTTTTCCTCCCAGGTACTTTTACTCTGATACCACTGAAAGCCTATATTTGTTCTGTACCCAAATGTATTAAACAAATTTGCTAATTGAAACTATGATATGGGGCACCTCGGTGGCTCAGTCAGTTAAGCATCTGACTCTTGATTTCAGCTCAGGTCATGATCTCAGGGTGGTAGGAATGAGTCCTGCATAGGGCTCCTGTTTAAGATTCTCTCCCTCTACCCCTCCCCCACCCCCACTGCTCGCTTGCTCTCTCTCTCGCTCTCTCTCTCAAAAAAAGAAAAAAAAAGGAAAAAAGGAAATATGATATGAAAAACTCATCACAAATACATGTGTCATCATATTGGGTTTTTTCATTTTGGGTTTTATCATAGTTTGACTTCTCTAAAAGATTTTTTTTCTTTCTGAGTTCAGTGACCATTTCCATATTACAACACTCAGTTCTGTTACAATAACTTTCACACGGTCACTAATTTTACAAACATGTCTTTTAGTTCCTTCTTTTCTTACTATTTTTGCTTGCTTGTTTGTTTTATCATCTTTGGCCAATATCTCCCCAATTTCCCCACTCCCTAGCCCCTGGTAACTACCATACTACTTTCTGTTTCTATAACTTGGGCTAAGATACCACATATAAGTGATATATACAGCATTTTTCTCTCTCTGACTTATCTCACTTAGCATAACGTCCTCAAATTCCAACCATATTGGGGCGCCTGGGTAGCTCAGTGGGTAAGCGTCTGCCTTTGGCTCCAGTCATGATCCCAGGGTCCTGGGATGGAGCCCCACATTGGGCTCCCTGCTCAGTAGGGAGCCTGATTCTCCCGCTCTCCCTGCTTGTGTTCCCTCTTTTGCTGTGTCTCTCTCTATCAAATAAATAAATAAAATCTTAAAAAAAAATTCCATTCATGTTGTTGCAAATGGCAGGATTTTCTTCTTTCTCATGGCTGAATAGTATTCATATATATACATATGTATATATAAGGCACATCTGTATCTCTTCATCCATAGACAAACATTGTTTTCATATCTTAGCTCTTGCAAATAATGATTCAATAATGAGTTTTTTTCCCCCCATGAAATCTCTATTTTTCCTAAGTTTTGTAAGATGTTCAAAGTCAGTTAATTAGGGAACAGAGCTTCGCTCATTCTTGTTTGTCTCTCTTTTTCAAGCTCTCTATAATCCATCATGCTTTTCTTGGGATTTGAGTAGCTCGGTTATGTGAATAAGATAAAGCCTTATTTATTTTGCTTATTTACATAAACACAGCAGGTATTTATTGAGGGTTTTTTAAAAGATTTTATTTATTCATTTATTTGAGATCAGGGTTGGGGGAGGAGAAGAAGGAGAGGGAGCAGACTCTATGACCTGAGATATTTGGGGGGTAAGGAGTGTTTCTTCATTTTAGTCATTAACCTCCCACCTGCACTCCCTGATTCATCAAGCTGACACTTTGGGAAATAAATATTACCTGGCAGGCTGGCTGATATTTTCAGACCAGTGGTTCCCAAATTTTGTTGCCCATTGGAATCACCTAGAGATATTAAAACAAAAACAAACAAACAAGCAAAAAACCACTAATGCCTGGCTCCCATTCCTAGATAAGCTGATTTAATTGATTTGGTGTCAGTCCCGGCTTTGGCATTTTAAGAAGTTCCACAGGTAGTTCTAATGGGCAACAAAGCTTGGGAAATAGCCCTAGTGATAAAGAGATCATAATACAAAAGGATATTTGAGGAGCATAGCCATTCCGGAACAATATTCTGGATTGCAGACATCCATAGGGTAGAAATGTTAAGAAAACCATATTGTGAAGAATTAGGGAAGAGGGGCACCGGGCTGGCTCTGTTGGCAGAACAAGCAACTCTTGATCTCAGGGTTGAGAGTTTGAGTCCCATGAGGGTGTAATGATTACTTTAAAAATAAAAAGGAATACAAGTAGGGAGGATATTAAAAGATGGAGAAGATTAAAAAAGAAAAGCGGGGGTGGAGGGGACATCTGGGTGGCCCAGTCTGTTGAGCATCAGTCTCTTGGTTTCCACTCGGGTCATGATCTCAGGATCTTTTGATGAAGCCCCATGTTGGGGTCCACACTTAGCTGGAATTCTGTTCGGGATTCTCTTCCTCTCCCTCTGCCCCTCCCCTGCTCATGTGCATAAATAAATAAAGTCTGAGAGAGGGAGAGAGAGAGAGAAGCCAAATTCACACCACATAGGTATACAAAAATTTCCAGAGCAAAACACCAACACAGAATCTAAAACCAGATTTACCAACAGAAAACACTAACTGCAAGAAAATAACAAAGGGATGTTTTTATAAGTAATAAAAGGAAAAATATAGAATGTTCAAGCCAAACTGTTTTCAGATATGTCAACATAATTAAAAAAAAAAATTCTCCTGCATGGAAAGTCTTGAGAGGATTGCCATGCAAAGACTCAAATGGACAATAGTTTTAGGTAAAGTAGAAGGAGAGAAAAATCCAAGGAATGCTGCAAAAGTTATCTGATTAAAGGTGATTAAATAGTTTACTTTATTGTAGCTGTTTATTTAAGACCAAATAAAAAGAAGAAATATATCTACAATACTCCAGAATTAGAAGTCTGGAAAAAAATTACATGATGGGCATTGTTGTAGAGGAAAATTAAAGATTTTAAGAATTGCTAATTTTTTGTCTTAAAAGGGAGGATTAGTTTTTTTTTTTCTTTTTTTGAAAGGAGAAAGTGTTAAAAAGAAACAGAAATGGGAAACAAAAATAAGGTTGGAGAAACACGCCCAAGTGTATCCATAATAATGATGACAGATTAGACTCACAAATTTAAATTCCAGTATTTAAAAATACATATATATATATTATTTATGAGACACATCAATTTTATTTGTATCCAATATAGAACAACAGGAATAAGATTTAGTCTTCCATCTGAAATAACTAAAAAATGACACATATGAAAAAGAATGGGTTTTAAAACATTGGCCTTAAACAACAAAGGACAATGATTTCTGGCAGGTAGGGAAAAAATGAGGTGGGTTCTATGATTGCTCCAAATTTGAAAGAATTTCCAGATGATAAGGCAGGTAAGAAATCAATGGACTCCCTGATTTGAGGAGATTGAGCTTAGAATTCAAGGAGAAGAATGCAGTTAAATTTCACAGGGCAGCTAAGGGAGTCTGGCTGTCTTGGGGGAGTCTTCATCTTGGAGTTGAGTTTGAGTCCCACCTTGGGGATAAGGTTAATTTAATAAAAAAAAAAAAAAAAAAAATTCACAAGGTAGCTAGAGTACCAGAAAAGAGACAGCGACACAAATATAAAAACTCTGGACAACTACAGCAAATCCTCCTCTGATATTCACCAAGTACTGATCAGGGCATCCATTTAAGAAAACTACCTCACTCAATAGTAATTGAAGAGCACACAAAATGATTAAAGAAAACTGGACCCAACATTCATGAAGGTTGGGGAATAATGTGTCTTATTCGCAGCCACACTGGAAAACTACACAAATCACAAGGCTCAGGTATAGGGCCTAGTCTTGGTACTGGGAATATTTAGATCACACATGGCTCAAGTCTTGCATAACAAATCTTAAAAGCAGGACACCAAAGGATCAAACTGTTTCTAAGTGACTTAATTTTATCTCACAAGAAGCTCAGAAATATTTTTAGAATGCAATACCACCACTTCACAAGATAAAATTCATCTTGCCTGATAGCTAATAAAAAATTACTAGATATAAAAAGAGTAGGAAAAACACATCCCATAGAAGAAAAATCATGTGATCAGAACTAATCAATCAATCAATGAGAGCTGACAAAGATGTTGTAATTAGCAGACAAGGACATTAAAATACTTATAACTCTATTCTATATGTTAAAGTAGGTAGAAGAAAGATTGAATATGATAGTAAGAAAGTTGGGAGATATAACAGAAAACCAAAGAGAATTTCTGCAGATGAAAAATACAATGTAAAGACTGAAAAAATACACTAAGTGGTATTAACTGCAGGAAAAAAATATAGTGAATTTATAGATACAGCCATAAAAACTATTCAAATGAAATAAGTAGAAAAAAGATTTCAAAAGAAAACGAAAGGCGTATCAGTTGGCTCTGGGACAATTTCATATGACCTAGTCTACAGGTAATTGGAGTTTCCAAATGGAGAAGGAAGAAATAGCTGAAGTAGTAATGGTCAAAAACTTTCCAAATTTGATGAAGGCCATGAACCTGCAGACAAAAAAAAACCAAAAACTGTTTGAGAGAACACAATTTAGTTCACAACCCTTTTCAACCTGTATATTTTAAATTCATTTTGTAACCTATCAGTAGGAAATCTGTTTTGAAAAAGCACAGTGAAATTGTTCATATAACTTCAGGTTATCCATTTTCGGTTTTTCAAATTTTCATACTGCCCTTGGAGATAATTATACATCTCCATTGACTCTTACCAGGGTCTACAGAGCAAGCAAGTTTGTATGCTTGCTTCTTTCCTCTTGATGCACCCTTCACTTCACAAAACCAATAGAAAGATGTACATCAAGTTCTAAGTACAGTGCCTAAAACATGTCTTGGCAGGTAGCAGGCTACCAGGAAATGAGACATATTTTCTTTCTCTCTTTCTTTCTTTTTGAAGATTTTATTTATTTACTTAGGAAAGAGAGAGAGAGCAAGAGAGAGCATGGGAGGGGAGCAGAGGAAGAAGCAGACTCCACAATAAGCTGGGAGTGGGACCCCGGGCTCAGTCCAAGGTCCCTGAGATCATGACCTGAGCCAAAGGCAGACACTTAACTGACTGAGCCACGCAGACATCCCTGAGATGTATTTTCTGTGATAATATGTCTCTCTCTCATTCCAGGCCATAAAATAAGGACTTATTTTGACTCCATATTTATAAAGCTCAGGCCATTTGTGAGAGTAGCATATACCTTTTTTTTTCCCCTCCTCTATGAAAGTTTGTAATTTGTCTTGACTTGTCGTCCTTATTTCAATTAAGGGTTATGTCCCTCTTTCTCTTATATAAGTAAGATTGGTGTGTTTATTTATTGCATTAATTTTTTATTGCTGTTGTAACAAATTACCACAAACTCAGCGGCTTCAAACAACAAAGTTCTTACCTTGCTGTTCTATAGGTTAGAAGACTGACATGGTTCCCACTGGGCTACATTCGAGGTTTTGACAGGACAATGTTCCCTTCTGGAGGCTATGGGGTGAATCATTTCCTTTCTTTTCTCCAGCTTCTAGGGGATGCCAGCATTCCACCTTCACAGCTGGCAAGGGCGAACACAGGGTGTCCTTTTCACATCACACCACTTTCGCCTTTCGCCTGTCTTCCCATCTCTTCCTCTGACTGATTCTCTCTTCCACTTTTTAAGACTCTCGTGATACCCAGACGATCCAGGATAATCTCTCTATTTTAAGGTTAGTCAGTGAAAAATCTTAATTCTATCCTATTTTTTCTTTGCCATGTAGCTTAATATATATATTCACATGTTCCAAGGATTAGGATGGGGACATCCCGGGGAGGGGGAAGGGAAGAAGAGGCATTTTTCTGCCTACCATTTCTTTTCATAACACCAGTTTTTGTTCTACTGTCCATATTTATTGCCCTGTTTTCATTTTCCTATATTTGTACAAAATGAGTTCACCTCGCCATACTTGTCATAAGTCATATCTTAACCATTTCATGTATGTGCAAGCTTCTGAGTTCATACATGCTGAAATAGAAATTATTTTATTTTCCTATTACGACTCTAAAATTTTATAGTTAGGACTTCTTTCCTTCCTTCCTAACCTCCCTCCTTCACTCCTTCCCTCCTTTATTCCTTTTTTGAAATTATACATATTAGTAGGTCATATTTAGTACTACATATTTAGTAGAGTAACAAAAATTACAACAAGAAGGGAGGGTTGTTACCATCAGATTGAGAGCCACTGTGCTAGAAGTAGAAAGTTGATTCTGAACAATATATCGAAACCTTTTCAAGACTAATTAAAGTGCCCCTATCCAAAACAAAACCAAACACCACCAAAACAAAACAACAAGACAAAACCAAAACTAACAAACAAAAAAACCCCAAACAAACATAAAACCAACATAAAAATATCACCCACCCAAAACACACCTCCAAATACTTTGGATATTCAAGCAGACCTAGAGCTACAAAGCAGCGAAGATATGGACCTTGGTTTGTTATTTATTTCAGTTTTATAAAGAACCTCTGCTTGCAGACCTGTAACTAGAGTAGAAATAGAGCTTATCTAATATATTTGTTAAAGGCTTCACAAAGTAATAGCAGAAACTAAGCAAATTAACTGAAAAGCTCAAACCAAAAATGGGCTCGTTTAAGAAAATTGTTTAGATAAAAACTTTACTCCATTATTTCCTTTAATGCTCACATTGTCTCTGTGTGATTAGAACTTTCATTATTTTACAAAGGAAGGAAATCAAAGGACATTAGGAAAGTAAACAACTCTCAAGATGACAGACTACATAAATCACAAATCCAGTAAAAGAACTATGATTGTTTAATACTAGTTTGCCCAATTCATTCATTCATTCATTCATTCATTCATTCACAAAATATCTGAGTACTTAATATATGTCAAGCAGAGAGCTGGGTGTTGAGAATGCAATGGTTAACAAGACAGTGAAGGTGCTTGACCTTTGGGAACATAAAGTCTACTGAGGGGAATAGATATAAGCAAGGTAATAGATTAAGTAGTTAACAATTCAATGATAAACACTGGTTTGTAAGTGATCAATCACTGAATTCTATTTCTGAAACCAATATTGCACTGTATGTTAAATAACAAAAATTTAAAAAGAAAAGTAGTTAGCAATTCATAAAAATTTTGATTAAAGAACACAAGGAACCCTTGTAGGGAAGAAAGATATTCCAAGTAGAAAGTTCAGGGAAAGAGGGGCACCTCACTGGCTCAGTTGGTAGAGCATGTGACTCTTGACCTCAGGATTGTAAATTTGATTTGGCTTTAGAGGCATATTTTATTTAAAAATGAAAATTTTAGGGACGTCTGGGTGGCTCAGTCGCTTAGGTGTCCAACTCTTGGTTTCAGCTCAGGTCATGATATTGTGGGTCATGAGGTCAAGCCCCAGATTGGGCTCTGTGCTTGGCTTAGAGTCTGCCTGAGTTTCTCTCTCCCTCTCTCTCTGTCCTCTCTCTTTCTCTCACTCTAAAAATAAATAAATAAATAAATAAATAAAATGAAGAAAAAATGAAAATCTTTAAAAAGAATAAGAAAGAAAGTTCAGGGAAAGTGTCTCTGAGTTGGTGCCACTTAAACTAAGTCTTTAGGAAGACAAAGAGGGGGGCAGGGAGAGAGTATAGGGGCACCCATAGCCTCCTGGTCCCTCACACAAACCAATGCAAGGATGAATCCCATGTGGTTTGTAAGACTAGAGAGGTCATATAGGTAAAGCAATTTTTTGGGAATATAATTTGAATATACATTTAAAATACATTTTAAATTTGCTTGGATATTATACTTTGTTTTCTTGCAGGCTTATAAAAATATTCTTGCATATGTGAAATAAGCTACTTCAAAAAGCAAATAAATCTTTTCCTTTCTTAAGGGTAAGGAGGACACGGGATCCCAGGTTTGTTGATGTTTTTTCTTTTCTTTTTCTCTCCTCTGGGCTATAAGTTACAATGCTCCATTTGGGATTTTTTTCCTCTACTCTGCAGGCAGTCACTGATAGAGATCTTTCCTGGAATAGTAATAGGAAAAAAATGTACAGCAAAGCTGACGCACCACATTCTGAGTTGTATTGGAGGTGCAGTCATAACTTTCAATTAAAAAAAAAAAGTTTGTTTTGGTAAGATAATATCTTTCCAGCTGTCCTAACAGATACCAGTAAGAAATGCCCGCTGTGGACAGAATGGTGGTGGGAGACCATCCCACATCCCCAGGGGTGTGCCTTTGGGGTGGAATCCTAGAGCATTCAAGCTGAGGGGTAGTGAGATTGCTGCTACACCAGTCAAACCTGCTCTGTGGGACTATGCCAGGCTAGCTTTCTATTTGTGCTTTTGCTTTCCTTTAAATCGCTTTTCAGTTTCTGTTTCTGAAGTCTGGAAGCAGCAGGCAGGTAACTTTGGTCGAACATTTCTTGGCGAGTTTCTAGTTGTTTTTATTGTTCATTTAGAGTGTGGGGGTGATTAATAATGAAGAGACTAGTACCCTAGGTTAAGACTGGGCAAATTTCCATTTGTAGGTCTGCCAACTCTCCACATTCCTGGAAAAATGGAGAGTTAAGCCAATTGCCCAGGTAGTTGAGGCAAAAATGTATAAATAGAGGATGATTAGGTGCTTCCTCCTCCTCCTTCTTGTGTCTTTGAGGTAACTGCCACAATGTTCTGCATTAGTCTGGCTGTGGAAACCTGAGCTTCTCATGGCTTAAAGTGACTTGTATTGTGAGACCAGACTCTGTCCAGCTCAGTAGGCTGTGACTTCTTTTTATGTGGCAAAAGAATGTGTATACACGTGCGCGCGCGCGCGCGCACACACACACACACACACACACATATTTTAAATATCTCTGAGAGTGCTTTTATTGTTTTTTTAGAGACTGGGGGAGGGGCAGAGAGAAAGGGAGAGAGAATCTTAAGCAGGATCCATGCCCAGCACAGAGCCTGACACAGGGCTTGATCTCATAACCCTGAGATCATGACCTGAGCTGAAATCAAGAGTCTGAGACTTAACCACCTGAGCCACCCTGGGGTTCCTATGGCAAAAGGAATATATAATGTTTCCTAGGATATGTAGATAGACATGATCTAATTCCTGGTATAAAACTTACCCCTATAGCTTTGTTTCTTTTGTTTTTTTATGTTCTTAAATCTCCAACATTATTTGGCATGATTTATTTAGTACTATTAAAAATTCTCCAGGTTTTGGAGGGCCTACCTGGCTTAGTTGGTTAAACATCTGCCTTTTGCTCAGGTCAGGGGTGGGTCCTGGGATTAAGACCTGCATTGTCTGGCTCCTTGCTCAGCGAGGAGCCTGCTTCTCCCTCTGGCTCTTGTGCACTAGCATTCTCTCTCTTTCTTTCTTTTACAAATAAATAAATAAAATCTTAAAAAAAAATTCTCCAGGTTCAGATCACATGATCATTTGCAGTTAACTGTGAGTTATATTCAAGTGACTTTTTATCCCCTTCCCTTCTTCCTGCCTTTCTTCTTTCCACATTTATTTAGTATATATAATATTCCAGGTACTGTTACATATGAGAGAAACAAAGCCAAACAATAATCCATATCTTAGTAAACTCAGATTACAGTTGTTGGGGGATATGGACAAGTAAATTAATAATTATAGTAAGCTGTGGATGAATATTTAGATAGAAGCTGCTGGAAAACAATACATGATAATATGAGAGTACTCTGAATAATGCACTCATGCATGGAGAAAATACACAAAACAAACAAAAAATAGTAAAGCTCCCTAGAAAGGAAAATCCAGATTATTGACCCAGATGCATATCTTAAGATTTGGTTGTTTTAGTTTTATAAGATGTGAACCTGATATATAATTATTAAGGATCCAGGAAAATAGATTGACTGGATAAAAGAAGTTTAATCTCTCTGCTTTCACTGAATTATAAACTCCGTTATTGTATGGGATATATTTATTTCTTCTTTGGAATAATCTATATTTCATGACATGTAACAGAGGCTTAATTAAAATGTTTGGAGGAAAGAAGTACCACAACTCTAAAAAGTAGTGATGCTTTTTATGAAGAAAAAGTATTTATGAGACATATTACATACTTCTCTGTATTAGTAAGGACAACACTGAATATAACTTATCATTTCTTGAGAATCCAGTGTCACTATTATGAATAATAACTATTTAATTGAAATTTTGAAATTTAGGTGTGCATGCAGATAAGATATAGGATGTAGGAAAAAAAGGACAACAATATGAGGAAGTACATCACATTTTGTTTCTTGAAAAGATCCCTAGATTGCTGAATGATTGCTTTTAGTTTATTTTTATAGATTGTTTTCTTTCTCACCTATGTAGAAGAAAACCAATGTATTGCTTGGCCCTGAGGGAAATATAATATGGCTTTTTTTTTTTTCCAATGTGTTGTTGTTGCTGTTTTGTTTTTGGAGCCCAACATAGAGCTTGAACTCACAACCCTGAAATCAAGACCTGAGCTGAGATCAAGAGTGGAATGTTTAACTGACCGAGCCACCCAGGCACACTTCCAATGTGAATCATGGAATAAAAATACACTGTTTCCTCTCTAATGATTTCCTTACCCTCCAGAAAATTCTTCACTCTCATTGCCAGCTGATTTCTCAGCACACAAATCATTATCTTTTTTTCTTAACCCGTCACTACTAACATGCAAACTAATATATTTTTCCCTATGTTTATGTTAATATTTATAGAACACCCACTATGTATCAGGCATTGTTTTAGGAGTTCAAGATACATCAAGAAACAAAACAGTCAGAATCCCTATCTTCATTGGGTATGTAATCTGTAATATGTATAACTTAATCGCTCAGTTTTAAGGGTTTATGTTAGTGTAATTGGGACAAGAACACCTATCACTTAAAGATTTTATAATATTTCACAGTTGACAATGCTCTTTAAAGAATATAATTTTATTAGAATCTTAGAGATAAGATATGTGAATAGGTGTTAATATTATTTATTTTTTCTGCAATGTACAAATGCAGAAGTTGGGCTTTAACAAAGTTAATGGCTTCTCAAGGTCACAAGGTTACATAGGTGTAGGTAGCTGAGCTGCTTGAATCTCGAATTTTTAAATATTATAAAACTGAATACCTTTTAATTTAGAAATAATTTTATATTCATTATTTAATGTGCTCTTCACAAAGCTCTATGTGGTACTTATTGATTCCTCACAAATTTTGGTACCTGAGAGTGTGGAATTGGGTTATTTGTCCAAGGTCATCTAGCTGGTAATAGCTGAATGATTGCTTTAGTTCATTTTCATAGATTTGTTTTCTTTCTCACCTATGTAGAAGAAAACCAATGTATTGCTTGGCCCTGAGGGAAATATAATATGGTAATAGCTGGTAATGGTAGAACTGGGAATCCAACCATGTTCATTAAAAAAATATAATAATCCCTTTCTATTAAACACCAGACAAATATTTTCTTTAATTTCTTTATATTCTTTTAGGCAAATGTAATCCTAAAAGTTCATCATAAATATGACAGAAAGTTTTAAATTCTTTATAGATTAATATCCCATTAAATTGATTTTTGAATAACATTTCATACTCTGAATAACATTCAGGTATATAGTTTGAATAATGAAGTGACAGTGGCAGGCAGCAAAACCACAAAAACATTATGCAATACATTCTGCTTTTCAGAGTGTATTCTATGATTTTCTTAGGTGAACCTATCATTCAGACAAGGCCTTTATTTTTATTTTTTTTTTTAATATTTTATCTATTTGTCAGAGAGAGAAAGGGAGAGCGAGGGAGCACAGGCAGACAGAATGGCAGGCAGAGGCAGAGGGAGAAGCAGGCTCCCTGCCGAGCAAGGAGCCCTATGTGGGACTCGATCCCAGGACGCTGGGATCATGACCCGAGCCGAAGGCAGCTGCTTAACCAACTGAGCCACCCAGGCATCCCAAGGCCTTTAAAAAAGTACATTGTTGATGCCAAAATAAGGTTAAAGCAACCAGAAAAAAGAAAAACAAAGTAAAACAAAAGAGAAAATATCCAGAAAATCAAAACATAAGTCTGGCCTCTTATCCATTATTATGTACCTATATGTACATATATATACATATATGTACCTATGGCCCATTATCCATTAATATGTACCTATAATTATAGAGATAAAAATGTACATTCTTTGAAAAATTTTAATTGGTGTATAGTAGGCATATAATTAGTTTCAGGTGAATAGCATAGTGATTCAACAATTATATACATTATGCAATGTTCACCATGGTAAATGTAGCTACCATCTGTCACCATATAAAATTCTCATAATATTATTGAGTATATTCCCTGTGCTGTGCTGTATTTTTCATCCCAAATGTACATATGTATATTATTTTTGATGGATGGGATTTCTAATAGTGCAGTTTTTATTACATAAAAGAGAGCAAGATTGATATATGCAAAAGCTGTTAAGGTATCCCTTTCCTCCCTCCCTCCCTTCCTTCCTTTTGAGAGAGAGAGAGAGAGAGAGAGAGAGAGAATGCAACTGAGGTTGAGAGGGGTAGAGGGGGACAGAGAGAGAGAGAAAGAAAGAACCTTAAACTGTTTGGTAAACAGGAGTAAATGGGACCACAATTTTACCTGCTTGGTGGAAGTATTCTAGGAGACTGTATTAATAAACAAGTTGTATAACACCACATAATTTTCGTGCAGCTTTATTTTTTGATGACTTATTTTCCTTGGACACACTTGGCCCTTAGGTTTCTTGTCCCATTGTGAAGTATGAAACCTGCTTTTTGAGAGGCACATAAAGAGCTTCGGCACTTGTGTTAATAGGAAACACTTTGTTTCTATGAAACTATTTGTTATCCTTCTTTTATATACATGAATGCTGCCTTGATTGCCCTGGATATCATTATGATTTTCTTTGCCAGTAGATACCCCAGTGGAGGGCCCCTTGCTCAATACTGGTGAGGAGTAACCTCAAAATTTCAGCCCATCTAATATGGCAATGCCCTTGAGGCTTGTCTGGTCAGTAGGACACAGATTGCCTTCCTCCATGAATAGCCTAAACCATCTGTTGAAACAGAACTATTTTATACTTTGTTCTAAGAAGCTATTGAGGCCTTCAGGGTAAGAATAAAGTAGTTATTTAGTTTTTGTTGGTAAATATAGAGCATATCCAGATAAGATAAGTTTGGTTAAGGTGAAATTTTGTAAGTGGGTTGGGAGTAAACTGCCTAACTGGTGCTGCTCACTCTTTGCCCAAAACTCTGTTATGATAGGTAAATTCTATTCAGTTCAGACATCTGTTTGTAAGAATATGTTAGAATGCTTCTTTTCCTTGAGATTTTATGATGTTGATCAAAGAATTATTAAGAATGACTCTCTACACTCTATCTAGAGTGGAGACTGCGTTCACATTCTGTATAGATTAGTACAGATTAGTCTAATTCCTGGACCATGGAATTAATTTCTCCAAGTCATTGTTCTGGATATTTTGTATCTTTTCACCCTTTTGTTTATTTACCCAGGTTCTACTATCTGAAATTGATACTTTGTTTCAGAACACTTACACTTACTAATAAGATCTTGGTACTTGCATGTAAACATAGCCAGAGTCCACTTTATTTATTTTTTTGAGAGAGAAAGTGAGCGAGCACAAGCAAAGAAGGAGGGTGAGAGGGAGAGGGAGAAGCAGGCTCCCTGCTAAACAGGGAACCCAACAACATGTGGGCTCAATCCCAGTACCCCAGGATCCTGAACCAGGATCATGACCAGCCACTTTACAGACTGAGCCACCTACGCGTCCCCAAAGCTCACTTTAAATATAATGTTTATCAGAGGATTTCTATGGAGACTTTCCATTCTCCCAATATGCTTGCTGCTTGATTTAATTACTACTTATTGTCTTTTCCTTCCCCTATTTGTACATATTTAGGTAGAGGTAGAGGAAGAGGGTTTTTCTTTCTGTTTTTTTCTCTTTTGACGTGTGTGTGTATGTGTGTGTGTGTGTGTGTATGTTTTTATATTTTTAAAGTTATGACTTTAAATGGCTTAAAAATTAAAAGTGGTTAATCCACTCACATAGTTGATAGTTTTAGTAGGAGTGTAGGCTTCAGGTTCTGTCCAGTGAAAAATCCAGCTCTAGTTTTCTGTTATTTTCTTGGCTCTAGTTTCTTGCAATTTTAGGTTTGCCTTCTGTCTGGCTTGTCTTATGATTATTAATGGCTGCCAGCAGCTTCTGGGATGACCTGTTTCTTCATTCAGGTTTATAGAAAAGAATGAAACCATTGCTTTCCAAATCATTGAAGTTCTCCTCTGAATAAACCATGGATGCTCAGAGGAAATAAATTTAACCTAACTGATTTATTCTAATCAGGGCTCATCCTTGGAGAAAGTCAGTTGCACCAGAAATGCATGGTTTCTGTATAACAGAGAATGACAGATACTTGTTGGGAAGTAATCCAAATGCCAAACACACTGCATGAACTTAAACTGTAAAGTTGTTTATATTTTCTTTGTTGTTTGTTTTGCTACTAACACTGGAGCAAAGGTTAGAGGAAGGTTTTGGGGATCTTTTTCATAAGAAAATTATATTCTTAATGGTAACCAAGATGTTCTCCTTTACCTAAGTACTGAGACACAGTGTGGTCAACTGCTTTCTGCAGCATTTGATAAGGTGTAAGGAAGAAGTTTCCAAAATACGAGCACACACCCTTCCCAGTTGTGGCAGGTATCTCCTGAGAATCTTTAGAAACACAAAGACTAAAACAGAAATTCCAAGATTGGGACAAATCTGAGTTTTAACAAATACTGCAGCTGATTCTAATCAAGTTAAAGTTTGAGAAACATTGGCTCAAGAATTACTTCCACTGTCATTATCCTGTAGTTTCCACCTGTACTTGATAGGATCATTTACTTTCATTTAATTCCTACTTGAGATTGCGGTGTATCAGACAACCAAATCTCAGATAAATTATTTTTTTGTTATATTGTGGTACATACCAATAAAATTTTGATTCAACCAATATTATACAGCCAATTTTGCTATCATGGTTATGTTTTAAAATGTGGATTTGTTCCAATGCCATTGATTTATTAAAAAACAAGTTTAGGGGCACCTGGCTGGCTCAGTTCTCTTGATCTTGGGATTGTAAATTCCATCCCCACACTGGATGGAAAGATTTCTTAAAAATAAAATCTTAAGAAAAAAGGAAAAAGTTCAGCATGAGACAAATTTTGCATTTGCTTATACATGATTTCATCTGCTAAAAAAATTAGACGAAAGCAGATATGGAAATTAATAAAGGGATATATCACTAAAATGTCAGGACGTTTTGCAGGGGGAGCTCTCAAGTCCTACTACTCAGAGTCAATTGTAAACCCAACAGAGAGAGACAGACCTTGCGAGCCAGTACAGCTTTGCTATCCCCACAGGCAGAAAAAATGTTTTCCTCCTCCCCTGGCAATAACCCAGCCAATGAGAGACAGTCACAATCCAGCCAATGAGAACCATTATACCTCAACTCGCCGTTTACTACAAGGAACTTTTTGTTGGTAACAGCCCTCTCCCGACCCCAGACTTCCCACTTTCCTCTATAAAAGAGCATTCCTCCCCTTTGTTTGGTGAACATGCCTGTGGTTTTTGCCATAGCTTGCTTGTCCTGGATTATAATTACTGCTATTCTCCAATAAGCCAATTTTTGCTGATAAAATGGCCATTTTGTTTTCAATGTTAGCTCAAGAAACAGCACACAGGGGGCGCCTGGGTGGCTCAGTGGGTTAAGCCTCTGCCTTGGGCTCAGGTCATGATCCCAGAGTCCCAGGATCAAGCCCCGCATCGGGTTCCCTGCTCAGCAGGGAGCCTGATTCCCTCTCTGTGTCTCTCTCTCTCTCTGCCTCTCTCTACCTACTTGTGATCTCTGTCTGTCAAATACATAAATAAAATATTAAAAAAAAAAAAAGAAAAAGAAACAGCACACAATTCAGCTGAGCCTTGTAGAACAAGGCTGAGCCTTGTATACAAAGTGTATACACAATCAGCAACCCACCCTGATCCACATCTGGTGTTACAACTTCCCATTGATTCAGAAAACCTTCCTTGCAACGTTTCTCAAAAGCCGCAGCCCTTCCACAAACAAACCTCAGGCCGTTTTTTTAGATAAAGGGCCAGTGTCTACTGTACTATATATGTATTTCTTATCTATTTAACAAGTATAAAACTGTGCGACCATTTTTACTAGGTTTTCTATCCTTTTTTTTTTTTAATTTTAGTGTTCTACTTGACAATTTTTTTTTTTTTGACAAATTTTTTGAGTATCATGCCCCAGTTGCATTATTTTCCAGAGTGTGGAGATTTTTAGAAACACAGATGTTGCATTAAAGCAGAACTGAGTGTAATTTGAACAAAATTTACCAGCTAGGAATGGTTGCAGTCCTTGTTTCAGGGTACATTTTTTTGTTTTGTAATCATAATTATTTTGTTTCCTTATTAAGGCTCACAAAACCAATTGAAAGTTTTCACCGTCAGAGAGTAACAGCCTTAAAAATATTTACCTCTTTTTATATTGATATATTTTGTTTGAATCTAAAAATGCAGGTTTTAGATACTAAACTATATTACTCTATATTAGAAAACATTCCAAAAACATTGTGTTCTCCTTAGTTTCATCTCTTTTTGATAAACAGTTATCATTGTAATATGCAAATACCTGAAAATGCTCAAATTATTCTTATCTTTTTAGAATAAAGATTTATTGATAAGATCCAGAAGATATTTAAAGAATATTAGGAGTTTAACATTAGGAAGATTTAATAGCAAAGGCTGTTATTACTATCATTATTACTATTATTATTTCCTTGAATATATATTTCTTTTTGTTATTTACCCTTTCCAAAAGATTTTTATTCCTTTTTTAAAATATTTTATTTATTTATTTGACAGATCACAAGTAGGCAGAGAGAGAGGAGGAAGCAGGCTCCCTGCTGAGCAGAGAACCCAATGTGGGGCTCAATTCCAGGACCCTGGGATCATGACCTGAGCTGAAGGCAGAGGCTTTAAGCCACTGAGCCACCCAGGTGCCCCAAGATTTTTATTCTTTTATGTTTAATCAAGTCCTTAAGGAATGCAAAAAATATGCTTGTCAATTATAGTCATCTGTTACTGTATGAAGGAGGAAAGTTCTTTGGTAATTAGCTGTGTATATGGTATGTGCTATTAAAACAATTAGTTTAAATGTTGTACAAAAGTGACTCTGGATTTATTTGTTTTTCAGTGTGTGCCTCACCCTGTCTTTCCCCCCAACCCAGTGATGCCAGAGAAGTATAATTTTTGGAGTAATGAGAGCTCAGTGAGAAATAATGGCACCTGATGGCCCTTTAAAGCATTTAGCAATTAAAGTTGGGTTGTCCAAAATGTACTTACCCCAAACAGAAATACAGCGAAACTGCTAAGCTTTATCTTTATAATTAGTCATTGCTTATGATTTTGGTTTCTGCATATCCTCTGTTTTCTAGATCAGTATTAACTGTCTTCGATTACAATCTGTCTTGATCTAGACTCTATTGCTTAAATTGGTCTGTCAATTAAATGCTTTGTGATTATGATGAAAATCATCATTGTAACTCTTAGAACAGAGGCCTATGAACAAAGCTGTACCCCATGGAGAGCAGCTTCCATCACCCAACCATGGCTGTGTACAGTCTATATAAGGATAGGGCTGACATCACTCAGTGCAGAACAATCACTTACATGTATCTTTCAGTACAGACTACCAGGTCTGTGTGTGTATATCTATGTATTCACTTCTTATTTTATGACAAGAGAATAAGATTTAAATTGGGTTTTACAGGATTATCCATTAATATATTTGTCAACTGGAAAAATTTTGATGTCTATTTTGATTTTCTATGGTTTGATCTCTTAAATCTATAGTCTTTATTCTCACTAGTGATGCACAATAGGTATTGAGGCATTTACATCTATAAATATATCTTAAAATATCATAGTTTATACTTTGTACAATGAAAAAGTCCCATGCATTAGTCTCAATAGCTTCCATTAATATTTGCTCAGAATCTAATAAATCATTAGACACCAGGGTCCAATATTACCAACAAAATAGTCTTTTCTTTCTTTCTTTCTTTAAGATTTTATTTATGGGTACCTGGGTGGCTCAGTTGGTTAAGTGTCTGCCTTCGGCTCAGGTCATAATCCCAGAGTCTTGGGATCGAGTCCCGCATCAGGCTCTCTGCTCAGCGGGTACCTGCATCTCCCTGTCCTTCTGCCTGCTGCTCTGCCTACTTGTGATATCTCTCTCTTTCTTTGTGTCAATTAAATAAAAAAGAGATTTTATTTATTTAGTTGACACAGAGAAAGAGAGAGAGAGCATAAGCAATTGGAGCTGCAGAGGGAGAGGGAAAAGCAGGTTCTCTGCTGAGCAGAGACCCCAGTGCATGGGTCTTGATCCTGGAATCATGACATGAGCTGAAGGTCGGCTCTTAACTGACTGAGCCACCCAGGTGCCACCAAATTACCCTTTTCCAAAATAAAACTAACAGTATTTATAAAGATGTTCACATTTAAAAAGTAAGTCATACACAATTATATAAATCAGGTCAATGGGCCAGAGTCAGTTCCTAAAAATCACAAATTTGTGACTTCTTCTTTAAACAGTGTATAAAAACCTCCAAGGAAACATCAAGTCGTTAACTTCCTTATTTTTGAAAGATTTTTTTCTTCACTGAGTTTGTAGTCTTCTACTTGTCACTAAATACCAACTGGGCTTTAAAAAAGGAAAGGGGAAAAAAAAAGCAACAACCCATACACAAAGGTCAATCATGCATGTAAACTTTTGGCATTGTATAATGAAGTACCCTTAAACTCTTGGTGAATAAACATCTTGAATGCCAAGTGGATTTTCAGGGGACACACACACTGACTTTCCTAAAGATCTAAAGCCAGTTTTCAAATTCCAAGTTATTCTTTCATAATGTACAAAACCCTTTAGTCTTCAACAGAAAGTTCCTATTTTAATCAAAAAACAAAAAACAAAAACCTTGAAGTTTGAAAATAAAAGCTTGTATTTTAGAGAGTTGATGAGGAAAGAACCTGTGAATTGCTGCTGTATAAATATAAAGTGCCAGAGGGACGCCTGGCTGACTTAGTCCAAAGAGCGAGCAACTTGTGATCTTGGGTTTGTAAGTTCGAACCTCACGCTGGGTGTAGAAGTTTCTTAAAAATAAATAAGTAACTTCAAAAATAGATACATATAAACTGTTGGGGATAAAATAAGAATTTTAAAAGACAACAACATTCTGACATCTCAAGGTTATGTTGCCTTGATGAGTGTATGTTTTGCAGGAAGTCTTAGTTTTCTGGTTCTGACTTGTTCACTGACTCAAGATTAGACCTTGGGTGGATCATTTCATTTCTCAGGTCCTTGTTTCTCTTCTATCAAAAGAAGAGGTTTGTCTGCAGAATCTTAAGGTCCTTCAGTTTCCAAAATGTTTGTAAAATTATCATTCAGACATCATGATATTATTTTTTAAAACTATCTGTTTACAGGAAGAGATTTGGAATGCATACTGCATAGGGAGCTACTGGGTTGAGAGAAGCTAAAACAATTTCACAGGCATTGCGGAAAGGCTTGTTGTTCTGAACAGACCACGACTGGAAAGGGGTGTGTAATTTCTCACTTAAAACCGGTTTATTTGCCTCAAATACTAATGGAGGAAAGAGTACACGAATGTCTATTGTTAAAACAAAATTAGATATAATTTATCATATTAGATCTGTAGATAACATGGACCATTACCTATATATTACTTGTTAGATTTAATGCCTTCTAGCGCTCAAGTAATTGTATTGAACTTCTCATTTGTGTATGTTGTTTATCTTGAGTAAAGTTTGTTTCAAAGATCAGTGCCCCTGAGTTAGTCAGGAAAAGGTCAAAGCTCTTAAATATGTCTGATGTACATCAGCTAAAAGCCTCAGAACTAGTGACACCTCTTGTTAGAGCTTTTCAGTTGCAAGGTAGGAAGAGAGAGAAGAACCATAAGGCAGGTATTTTTCTATCATAGGTCAATTTAGTGATTGTGAGACTCGTAAGCCATTAATTGAATATAAAAACATTGCAAATACATATTTTTGTGCTTGTTTTAGGGCTGTCTGCCACCTTGACAAAAAAGAGGAAAACAATGCATTCCTAGGAGTAGATAAACCTTGCATCTCTGAGTTTCCTGGGCCTCAAATAATTGGCAGCATGACTCTGAAATGCAGACACAGAAAGTCACCTTTGATTTAATGCCTTTTCTTTGGTCTTTTCATGTTTTTATTTTGGTGCATTTTTTTCCCTGATATTTCAAATATTACTTTGGTGCTAAAAAATCAAGAGGGGAAAATTCAGGCAGAAAAAAAAAAAAAGAAAAATCAGCTCATTACTCCTTTCCCATGTATGATTGGGCTCATGTGATTGGTACCTTGGACTTTGTACTGTCATTTTACTCCTTTCTATGCAGACATCAATCCTAGGAAATTAAAAGCAAAATTCGGAAGTGTGAGGAAAAGCACCAATTATTATGTATGCACATGGTTTGTGAGGATTCCTAACTATTGATCTGCAGGTAGGTGTCTAGCTTGAAGTAGATTTAAATGTGTAGGTGGCTGTGCTGTAATTTTACATTTATCATAATTAATATCTAAAACAAATTGTCACAAATTGTAGGAGAGGGGATTGCTTTCTATCTACTTGAGATAAGACATTTAAACCATAGTGAATTCAAAAATCCTTAGGCATTTTCCTCAAAGTTTCCTTCAGTGAAAATTGATATGAATCAAAAATTTCTTATTAAAAAAAAAATGGCAGGACCATTGCTCCTAGCAGAGTTATCTGAATGATTTGCTAGGTCAAGCAATCTGTCAACTATTTTCTTCTAGATCAGAGGATTAGTATATCAGGCCAGATTCTTATCCTGTATAAGGTGGAACAAAGTTATTTTTGGAATCTCAGAATATATGATTTGACACTCCTAAAGGAGACTTTCTGAGACTTCACTTCTAAAAACGAGTGGATATTATAGTAAAATATAATTCCTATGCTTAAGTACAGCTGTAAAATCTAAAATGCAGTTTGAATACATTCAGAGTGAGTCTTCAATGCTTTCTCCATTAAATAAAGAGATTGCAAATTAAAAGTACTCAAAAATTGCAGTTGACATTCAGGAACTCATTAACTTCATTCTTTTCCAAAATCACCATAGCAATTAGTCTAAACTTTAATTGACCAAAATTGTTCATCATTGAAACACTGATTTTTAAGAGACTAATTTTTTTTTGACTTGGACTTAGTTTTTAGAATTTTAAATCCATTACTCTGAAATGATCAAGCATGTTTGCATTTGCATTTTATTTGTCCAGAGAAGATCCTTTTATGCTGACCTCTTCTGCTTGGTCAGATGTCAGTGAGCATCTTGTGCCAATCAGCTATAGATTGCATGATAATCTCTATTTCCCCAGAAAACAGGGGAAAATGTGTATACTGGAATCTAATTTATATTTAGAAATCTTGATAGGATCTTTTTGTTAATTCTTAAATATTTCTTTATGATATAATCTTTATCTTTTTATCTTGTTTAACTTTTTCAGTTTAAGATATGGGTAACCTGGATGGCTCAGTGGGTTAAAGCCTCTGCCTTCGGCTCAGGTAATGATCCCCGGGTACTGGAATCGAGCCCCATATAGGGTTCTCTGCTCCGCAGGGCGCCTGTTTCCTCCTCTCTCTCTCTGCCTGTCTCTCTGCCTACTTGTGATCTCTGTCTGTCAAATAAATAAATAAAATCTTTATTCATATATATATATATATATACAATCACTTCTTTATGAACAGATCAACCACCTTAAAATTGCCAACCTCAACTTCAAACATATGAGCTCTTATAATCCTTCCTTCATGTGTTTAGTTAGGCATTTGGTCATTCAACGGCATCCAGTGCTGACACTGCTAGAAACATGGAGTAAGAAGATGAAAGGGATGTGTTCTATGATTCCAAGTGCTTATAAAAGTCAGGTAAACAAGTAAGTGCATTTAAATGTTAAGAGAACATGAGGCGCCTGGGTGGCTCAGTGGGTTAAGCCTCTGCCTACGGCTCAGGTCATGATTTCATGGTCCTGGGATCGAGTCCTGCATCGGGCTCTCTGCTCAGCAGGGAGCCTGCTTCCCTCTCTCTCTCTCTGCCTGCCTCTCTGCCTACTTGTGATCTCTCTCTCTCTCTCTCTGTGTCAAATAAATAAATAAAATCTTAAAAAAGAGAGAGAGAAAAAAAAAGAACAAAGGCAGCAGAATATGCATGTCATGCTTGGGGCCCAAAGGAAGGTATGGTTTATACTATCTGGGAGCGGGGAGGGGAAAGCAGAAAGCTGTGGGTGTAGTTGATGCTTGATCTGAGTGTTCCAAGGTGTTTTTGCCAGATGGTCAATGAATGAAAGTGCTCTCCC
Organism: Mustela putorius furo; assembly: GCF_011764305.1. Classification (NCBI taxonomy): domain Eukaryota; kingdom Metazoa; phylum Chordata; class Mammalia; order Carnivora; family Mustelidae; genus Mustela; species Mustela putorius. The sequence goes on along the minus strand of NW_025422015.1, from coordinate 24,826,099 downwards.
TACAGAAGGAGAGCCAGAGGAAAAGGAAAAACCACGAGACTACAGAGTGAATTCAAGAAACAAGTAGCTCAGTCAGGCTAAAGCAGAAAGAAAAACAAGACACAAGGCTGAGGCAGGGCCCAATTTTACATGGATGTTACCAAGACCAAGAGTGTAGATTTCAAACAGCAAAATATAGGTCATGGGAAGAATTAGCAAAGTTAAGCAAGAAAAATAATTATGACATGACGTATTTTTTTCTTTTGAAGAGAACACACCAAATACTGGAAGTTATGGAAATAAAACATTTTAGAATCTAGCTTTTGCTTCTTGTTAACAAAGTCTCCACTCTGGTCCAAGGAAACCAGAGGTGTGGAGGACAGGGAGAGATGTTGCTTTCCTTCCTGGGATGACGAGAAGGGTGGACCATAGAATTCTGGGAATGTGAGGTCCTTAACTCTGCCTTTTTTTACCAATGCTAAATAGATACCTGAGTAAACATAAAATTATATTCAATTAGTTTCTTTAAAAGTCATATGACAAAAACAAAAATCGTAAACTTAAGAAAATAAACCACATAATTGAAACTATATATTTTTGTAGACATACTATATATGACAATAATGGCAAAGGGGACAGGGAACTCTTATTTGATAAAGTACTTACTTTATATTTGGCACCTTATAAAATTAAGTCCAAGTAGATCATGTTCAGTTAATGATGTATCTTGTAATCCCATAAATATCTACCTAAAATAATGCAAAGATATATATTAAAAAAAAAATAGAGGAATTCAAAGGGAAAAACAAGTTCAGTTAGCTTAAAAGAAGACAAGAACAAAAAAAAAAAACCCTAGTGAGACAAATAGAAAACAAATAAAAATGTATACTTTGATCTTATTTATTTTTTATTTTAGGCTGAGAATCTGTCTTTTAATAAGAAGGAATTAATTTATATATAACATGATTATCAATTTTGTTAGGATAAAGTCTTATTAAAAGATACAGATTCTTAGCCTGGATAAAAATGTAAGGCCCAATTTCATTTTCCCATAACAAAAAGCCTGCCCTTAAAATAAATGCACATTGAGGGGCACCTGGGTGGTTCATCTGTTAAGCGTCTGCCTTCGGCTCAGGTCACTGTCTCAGGATCCTGGGATCCAGCCCCACATCAGTCTATTTGCTCAGCAAGTAGACCCTCTAACTCTGCAGCTTTCCATGATTGTTCTTGATCTCTCTCTGTCAAATAAATAAAATCCTTAAAAAAAAACCCCGAAAACATTGATTGAAATGGAAAAAAGCATACCATGTCATCAGTCAGCATAGAAAATATGGAGTGGCCCTATTAATGCTAGACAAAATAGACTCTGGGACAAAGTCTATTATCAGATATAAAGAGGAACATTTTGTAAAGATAAACTGTAATTAATTAAGGAAATACACCAGTCATATATACATGCATAATAAAAGACCTTTAAAATTCTTGAGAAAGCACCTGACGGAACCAATAAGAGAAATAGACATATCTAATTATCATACTGTGTTTCACTCATTAAGATAGAACAACTAAAAAAAAAAAAAGATAGAACAACTAGACAAAAAAGATCGGAAGATACATAGAAGATCAGAACAATATCAGCTACCTTGGACTAATGGACATCCATAGAATACACCTAGCAACCTTAAAATATACATTCTTCTTAAGTGCCTCATAGAATATTTGCTAATATAGTTGATGTGCTAGGCCCTAAAATGAGATTGAATAAACTTCAAAATATTGCAATATTCCTGAGTATATTCTCTGACCACAATGAATGTAAATTAGAAATAAGTAACAAGATGTCTAAAAGAGTCTGAAATATTTGGAAATTAACAAATTTTTAATAATAAATGGGTCAAAGGTAAAATCATGGAGATTATTAGAAAACATTTTTTAAATGAATGATAATGTAGGTACAATACTCCCTTGGCCTCTCCCTCTAGCTTGTGTACTCTCTCACGCTCTGCTGTCTCTTGCAAATAAATAACATCTTTAAAAATAAACAAATATTAAATATTCCAGTTAAAAGATAAAATCTGTCAGATTAGATTAAAAACTGAGTACCCAACTACATGCTGCCTATGTGAGATAGAATTTTAATATAATGACTCAATTTTAGAGGTGTAAAAGAAGGATCAAAGATGTACTAGGCATTTGAAAACAATTAGGATACACTGAGGAGAACGTGACACCACTTCTGTGATAGTCCTGCAAAAATGTGTATATTGAATTGAGTCATGGGGAAATATTGGACAAACCCAAACCAGGGTCATCCCACAAAATAACCTGTCCTGTTCAAAGTTCTCAAGGTTATAGAAGCCAAGGAAAAAACTAAAGAATTGTTCCAGACTGAGGAAGAGTAAAGAAACCTCCAAGAGGTGATTCTGAAGCAAAGCTTTTATAAATGTAAATATCAGTGGGACAACTGACAAAACTTGAATAGGGTCCAAAGAGGTATCCTAAAGAATCAAACTGATTATCAAATTAAGTGATAATATTGCAACTGCATCAAAATCACGATGTCTCCATTTTCTTCTATGTTGAAGAATATAAAATATCTTTGTAGGAAGCTATATAGTAAAGTAATCAGGATCATGGGGCTTAGAAATGATAACTTTTTCTCCAGTGGTTCAGGAAAAAATTCATTGTGCTAGTTATGCAACTTTTCCATATATTTGAAAACTTTGAAAAATTTTTTAAACTTTAAAATTGACAAAAAAAAAAGGACCAATAATTAGAAGGAATAACATTGAACTTCTCAACAGTGATGAGGGAACAGAAGAGTAGCTGAAGACAAAGCACAAGCTGACAACCTGCAACCTCCCCTCACCCCTCACTTCTGGGTGGGACCTGTGTGACATTCTTCCTGGGATCTCCCAGCTAAATGTTAATACCTTGCTAGAGGCAAAAAACAACCTTAACCTAAGAATGGCAAGACCCTTGGTATCTTGGAGGTTTCTTGTCTGTTGGTCCTCTTTAGCATATGAAAGTTCTTTTGAAACTGCCCTTTTCCTTATGTTCCCCAACTCCCAAGTATGTCATCAGCAATTCCCTGGGGAAGTAGCTCTTTCTGCAAATGAGTACCGTCCCCATGCTTTAATAAACCACCATTGTGCACCCAAGACCTCTCAAGAATTCCTTCTCGGTCCTCAGCTCTGGATCTCACCCCGCTGAACCTCACCTATATTCCAAAACCACATCCAGAGTAATATTAGATATTTGAGATACCAGAGTAGTGCCTTTAAAATCACAGAATTCAATACCCAGATGGCTATCAAGTATGAGGATAGAAGAGCAATGTTTACAGATACACAAGAATTCAGAAAGCTTATCCTCTTTATCACACAGGGAATCTATGCTATCACAATCAGGAAATTTTTTTTTTTTAATTTTTATTTATTTGACAGAGAGAGATCACAAGTAGGTAGAGAGGCAGGCAGAGAGAGAGAGAGAGAGGAGGAAGCAGGCTCCCTGCTGAGCAGAGAGCCCAATGCGGGACTCAATCCCAGGACCCCGAGATCATGACCTGAGCCGAAGGCAGCGGCTTAACCCACTGAGCCACCCAGGCGCCCACAATCAGGAAATTTAAAAATAATCTGTTCTTGAAGAGAATGGCAGTGTTCAGTTGGCCTGAAGCATTAAAAGGGGGGCCCTAGAATAGCCAGACTGGGAGGTGACCAGAAATATATCTGGAAATCACTCTTCTTTAGTCTAAGTCTTTTTTATTTATTTTTTATTTTTATGTTATTTTTTACACCTTGAAAAAACTTTTAATGTTTATTTTTTAATCTTTTATAAAGTTTTAATTTTAAATTGAAGTATAGTTGACACAGTGTGACATTAGTTTCATGGGTATCATGTAAGTCTTTTTAAGTAGGTACATGTATTATTTGAATGATGTTAAAGAATTATATTTAAAATGAATGAGAAGTGAATGAGTAAACAAAGATGGTAAGTGAAGGCAGCTTTCCTTAATCAGAAAAGGAGAAAACAGGAAAAGTAACTAGAGAGAACTTAGATTTGAGAATTTTTTTTTTTCTTAATAAGTTAAGACAAATAAGCATGGTGCTATATTCTGAGGAGGCGGAGGTAGGTGACCTAGCATGCTGGCAGTAACAAGATGATGTCCCAGGTAGGTAGAATTGATTCGGTTGTCTTGTGTGCTACAGAGAATCGCACTTTCCCTCACATAAGAGCATAGGCTAATAAAATAATAGCACATCTAGAAGAAAGAGGAGTGTAAAACTCAGTGAAGTTCTGTAACAACGCTGGTGGCTTATAGTTGGGGGAGCTGAAAGAGGGGCACTCAGGATCGCCAAGCATTATGGATGGCCCAGCGGCAGAGATGAGTGTACACAGTTAGGAGCATTAGCCACACCTATGCTTGTTTATTTTTCCTCAAATGTTATCGCAGCCTGGGTGTACGTACGCAATTTAGATTTGGAATTTGCCCATTGGGTATGAACAAGTGATAAGGCAGGGGGTGTTCCAAAGTGGGGAGAAAAGGAAGTGAACCTGCAAGATTGACAGATGCCATTAAGAAGGAGGGGTTGAGGGGCGCCTGGGTGGCTCAGTGGGTTAAGCCTCTGCCTTCAGCTCAGGTCATGATCCCAGGGTCCTGGGGTCGAACCCCACACGGGCTCTCTGCTCAGCAGGGAGCCTGCTTCCCTCTCTGTCTCTGCCTGCTGCTCTGCCTACTTGTGATCTCTGTCTGTCAAATAAATAAATAAAATCTTTAAAAAGAAGGAGGGGTTGGACGAGGGCAGACTGCACTGAAATGTCAGTGAGGGTGGGAGTAAAGGAGCCCCAAACTGGGCTGATGGGACCTTGGAGTCCACGGAAAAATAGAGTAGGGGAGGGACTGACTGTTCAAAAGAGTATCTGTTCAGAGAAAGCCGGCTGGGGGAAAAGACCCCCAATAAACACTCAGAGCTGCTTTTGCGGAAGGAAGAAAATCAGAGCGGTGTATAGGGAACGGAGGAGCTCTTCAATTTTGGAGAAGTTAGGCAGACTTAGAGCCTCTTTGCTGTTTCCTTGCATTTCCTTCTTGGGGATGATATTTCTTGGATGAATCAAACTTCCATCACATTAAACTATCTGTGGACGATAAACCACTTACTGTGAAGTCGGCCTTTGCCTGGTTTCTACCTTGGCACCAATTTAACACCTTAGTCCTTTCTAGCAAGGTTATTTTTTATTTACGTTTTTGATTTCCTCTGCATTTCAGTGATAGTTGTCTTGGCACACAGTCCCAGCTGCAGACAGCTTTTATTTTTAGGCTTCCCTATTCAGAAAGAGTAGTCCCTGTTTAGGGATTTCGCTGTCATTCTAAGCTTTCCACTGAGCTACGACCCTGCAGCTTTCTTCAAATTCAAGTCACTGGGGAGGCCTTTTGAAATGCTGAAAAGACAAGACAACATTTTGTACAAAAGAGGAAAAGCAACCGAAAAGAGACTCCAGAACCAAGGAGATACCAGAAAAAGGACAGGGAAGTAAAGATAGTGACAGGAGCCAAAAGGACAAAAGACAATACATCAAATCCTTAATAAGCCAGCCAGGAACACCAAGACCAAGGGCAATAACTTATAGCTAGAGGTTCGCCAACAGGGAAGGAAATTCTTATTTCATAATTCCCAAAAGTACCTCCCAGGGTACTAAAGATCATAAAAATGCTTTCCATTGTTAAAATAAGGAAGTTATTTTCTGGTCCACAATATTAGTGAACTGGTTAGTTTTGAGGACTCTTCTTGAAACTCATTCAGATATAGACATTTAAAGAGGTAATGACCTAGTCTGAATGAAACACTCTTATGTTGAGTCTATATTTTAAAAAGGAATAGTGGAGTTAGGTAATGTGCATAGATGTTAAACGTATATTTATCTAAGCATTGCCATATTTTATAAAGGATGTTAGAATTCCTTTCCCCAATATTTAGCAATCCTAGCTATGAGGAACAAGCTGATATGCTGTAAAGTAACTGTAATCACATATAATGGTCCAGTTCAGGCCATGTACGGTTGGCCTCTGACTATGGATGTCAGGAGCAATAACTACTTCACAGGATCCCCAAATATGCCACCTTTTGGTCTGTTTGAAGAGCATGAAAGTAGTGATAGTCAGGATGGGATGCAGAAAGCGAGTTGTAGTGCAACTGCAAAGCTGTAGGAGGAAAATCCTGGGTAGCCTTAACATTTGTGGCTCCCAAATGAGCCTCGTTTTATCCTAGAAGATTTTAAGAGTGATTTTTCAATCATTTCTTAAAAATAGAAGTGTTTTAGTCTAAAAGTCATCAGCCACTTTAGGTGACTCATAAGAAACATGGAAAAAGACCACTTTTGTGCCTCTACTAAGCATTTAAACTAACTCAGCCAGATCACTTAACTGCCCTGCCCACAGATTTCACTCCTGGTTACTGCCTTCCCCTCTCATCATTTGTAGTAGCTGCAGGGGGAGAGGGAGCTCAAGAAGCAGGGGCAGGAGAGCTACTCAGCCCAGGGTCCAGCCCTGGTTTGTCTCTTCCCCACTGTCTGTTTCTTTGACTCTCCTGAGAGTTTCTGATGGCCTGCTTATTGGTCAACGCATTTTGCTTTTTCCACTTCCATTTCTGCTGATCATCCAAAAGCTGTTTGCTGGGTCCTCCTAACTCGCTGTGGCTGTGTTCCGTATTTATTCCTGTTCTCTTAATTCTTCTTCGTTGGGTTTCCCTTAAAATGTGTTTCTCCCCAGTTTTAGCACTTCTCTTGACCTCCATGTTGCTCTGCTCCTGGATATCCTGTTGTAATTTAAACGGCTGAATGAAAGAAACTAACTAACCAATACTTGAAATTCATAATAACGTTGAAGTGAGAAAAATCTTGCAATTGTTTTTTCAATGTTTTCCCATAGATTTGACTATTACCCTTTACACAGGGGCATCAGTGGCATTAAGTGACAAATTATTTCTGGGGGTGTATGATCAAGCCCTCCATTCAGATCCACTAAGTCACAGGTTCCTACTTTTGGAACGGTATTAGTTTTACCTCATTTGCCAGTATCAGCAAGAATTTTGGAGATAAACCATAGTTACTACAAGTTGTAGCTTTGGGATAAACGAGGCTTCTATCCTAGGTCTACTATTACTTTGATCAGGATAATGATACACTTTTCCCCAACTCTTACCATAGAGTTTAGTACATACAAAGCTGCTCGTATGTATTACTCTTATGGTGTTGAGTAAAAATGTCCAATACATTGCCAAGATTTAGACTGTCTTTTGGAGGGATCTTCTCTAGCTGATGCCTGGGCTCCTTGGCTTCTCATGTCTATGGCGTTCTCTCTAACCTTAGAAAAACGTATCCATATCCTTTGTTAACCGTGCTATTCTCTACAATGTCTGTATCTATACTTCTGGCATCATGGAAATACTGTCCCTTCCAACAGTCTCTGCCCACAAGTCTTACCTGGTCTGACAGTCCCTGTCCATTAGATGCCTTCCTTCTGTGACACCTCTCCTTGACCTGTCTGCTAGAGGTATATCTCACATAGTTAGGAACCACTTGGAAAGTTTCCCTCCTGAATATGACAGTACTCATACCTCATCACCAAAGACTATCAGGAACAAGATCAGTAGGAAAATAGCATTCACCCCTTTTACTATCTTTATTTTTTCCTCATTATGGTGAGCCTCCCACTCCATACGCCCTCCCCCTAGAGTTCTTCCTTGGCTCTTCCAGCACTTGTCTCTAGAGATTGTAACTGTTTTTTTTCAGCATGTCTCTCCTTCAAGATGTTAAACTTTATGAAAACACAGAAAACGTATGTACCTCTCGATTATTTTTATTACTGTTTCTAGCCCAGGGGTCGGCAGTCTTGAGCAGCAGTTAAGAGTTTGATCTGGAGCCAGGCTGCTTGGTTCAATTTATGACTCCTCCCTTGCTGTCTGTGTGAATTTAGGCAAGTTACTTAAATTATTTGTACTTCAGCTTACTTGCCTGAAAAAAAATAGGTATTTTAATAAGAGTGTTTACCTCTTAGGGAAGATTAAATAAGTTAATATGCAAAAAGCACTTCAGATACTGCTTGGCACAGAGCAAATAGCTATTAAAGTAGGTGCTCAATAAATATTTGATGGATTAATAAATGCCACAGTAGGTCCAGTCATCAGTGTGCTGCAGACATCATATAATCAATCTGAGTAATTCGGGCTGCCTTGAGAGCCCCCTGGTTTTTTTTCACACATGTTTTCCATTTGCTGCCTTTCAGGCATTATTGTATTTGTGTCAAATCCACTTGTCTAAACATTTAAGGAAGCAAAACAGTGCTACATAGTTTTAAAAACCATTATGATTTGACTTTATGGATTTGTAGAACTTCATATACAACATGCCTAATTGCTTCATCTGAGGTTTTACACGGCTGATCAAATCCATTTATTTAATAGAAATGTGGTCATGCGGTGTGTAAAGAAGGATGCTATATTAGTGTGTGTGCGTGTGTGCGTCTGTGTGTGCATGCCAACCTCTGTATATTTGTCTGTGTGTGTTTTGGGAGTGAAGCTGGCAATGCCAAACATGAACAAGATGAAGTTTCTGCTCTGTGGAATCTTGAAATTCAATAATGGAGATAGCCATGCAAACGTCTAACTAAATCACAAAGCCCAGTCCTCTGAGAGTCTGTGGATATCTGCATCCTGCTCTGGGAAAGCATAATCTCTCTGTCTATAATTTTACCCGGCTGGCCTCTGAGGTAGAGTGTAGGCTCCTAACGTTTCACTTTATCAGTTTGTATAATGCCCTCCATCTCTGTACACTGAAATAACACATTGCTATACCAGCACAATATGAAAAGAACGTCTTTTTCCCTGAAAGGAACAAAAGGGGTGCCATGAAGCTATAGAAAAAGAGAAGTTCCTTAGTAAAAAGACTTTTCCTAAAAGGATTTCTTAAGAAACATTCAAAAGTATTTAAACAAACAACTAAACAAATAAAACATGATAATTGAGTAGAGTTTAAGCGTGTGTCCCTTCCGTATTCTCTCATCTTGGTCCCATTGACCTTTAGTGAATCACTTCTTGGGTTATTTATTTCCACCACCATTTTATTGTAATACTAAGAGAATTCCCAGAGGGGAGACTGTCAGCAGCAGGGTCTCTGCTGGCAGGAAAACTATTCTATAAAAGAGAAAAGAAATGGATTTCCTTTCCCTGTAGTTCAATATTTTCTTCCTCTACACATTGGCTAAATTCCTCCATCCTATTTCTTCACAAATGTCAGGGTTGGGGTGCCCCACTCTCAGACAGCTCTCTTCATTATGATTATCAGTGTTAATGCCATGTCATTAATCCTCATGGGTGTACAGAGACCTCACGCTGAATGAATGGGAAAGGTCACCATGGAAACATTTGTCTCCATAGCTGACTCACTGCAAGCCCCGTAACTGTCGAACCACATCCTGTCGACCATCTGAACTACTCTGGAAGAAGCCACAAATTTGGCATCTCCTACAGGACCATATTCTTCACGGAAGCTATTAAAAATCTGTGCCAAGGAAACATTCCTCAGACGCAAGGTAATAATACCATTTGAGATAGCTTTAAGTGGGTGATGCTCTACAATTAGCTGTTAACACCTTTTAATAAACACACGCGGTAAACAACCTGTGGTGTTTCAGCTCCCAGTTATCGCTCGGGCTTCTGGTCTCTGGAGATAGGCACTGGCAAGGTAAAAAGCACCCACCTGGAAAATAAGCAAAACACCTGCACTCTCACATTTCAGAAAGGATCCCCCTCAGGGGTTCATGTGATCTATCAGTCTATAGCACAGTAGAAGGGAATAAAATGGTCTTTGCTGGATTGTCTTTGGCTGTTTGAATGAAAAAAAAAAAAAAAAAAAAAAAAAAAAAGCAAGCAAGATAACCCATGTAGAAAAATCACATTTATGGACTGCAGACTTCTCACTTAGCCTTATCATGAGAAGGCAGGATATCATTATTTCCTAGATGGGAAATTAGGTCTATGCTGGGAGATCTCAGGCTTAAATAAAATCACAAGAGAACTACCGTGCCCTTCCCAGCCAGCGCAGCTCAGCTAAACAGAGCAATCTGTCTGGGCTTTCCGTGTTTGGCTATGATTCTACAATTCTAGGGCCAGCCGGAGAAGCAAGCATGGGAGTGTAAGTGGGATCAGACTATTTCTCAAGCTGGGCGTGTTCTCTATGTCTTCAGGGGTGGGTAGGTCCTCATCTCTCACGTATACCTGGGATCCCAGGTAGAAGTCTCTACAGTATTTGCATAAACATATGCCAAGCTATACGTATGTTATCTCATTTGATTCTACAGATTATCATACGGGGTAGGTAGTATTCTTGACTTCATCTGACAGGTTAAGAAACTGAGGCATGGAGCAATTTCATGATTTCCCCATGGTCACATAGCACTTAAGTAACTAAGCTGGGACAAAAACCAAGGTGGTCAGCTTCCAGGGTTCGTTTACTCAAACATTAAGCCATATCTTAATCTCTTGTGGAGTTCTATTTATTCACCCCTCTCCCTGTCTTCTCTCTCTCCTCCTTCCTTCTCCCCTCCCCTCCCCCATCCTTGATTGGTCTCTCTTGCCTCCTTCCTGCTGCCATCCCCCAACTGCCTCCTTTAGGGCCAGCCCCATCCCCCTTTTGTTTTCCCTCTCTCTCATCACAAAGTGGACAGCTGATGGACCACACCTGGGTACACCAGCTGGTTCTAGGACAAGGTAACTCAATCTCTCCCAAACTAACTTCCACCTGTAAAGCAGTAAAAGCTAATCTTTGCTTCCATATCCCTCCCAACCCACTGCCGTCCTTCTGCTACCTTTTCTTCCACAGGTTTCCAGTTCTCTTTTATTCCTTTCCCTCTCAATATTTTTCTCAGAAAGGATAGGCCGTCTTAAACTCATACAGTGAATTCAGGCTCTGTTTTTATTAAAATGTTTTCATTTTATGAACATCTGCTTCTTTTATTTGTTTTCAATTTAAACTTTGCTATTGAAATATACCATATATGGTGCATTGGATTGAAATGTGTGCCCCTTCCCCCAAATTAATATGTTAAAGACTTAACCCCCAATGTGACTGTATTTGGAGATAGGGTCTTTAAAAAGGTAATTAAGGTTAAATGAGGTCACCAAGGAGGGGCCTTACTCTAACAGGACCAGTGTCCTTAAAAGAAGATCAAGAGATCAAAGAAAAAGCCATGTGAGGACATGCAGAGAAGTCAGCTCTCTGCAAGCCAAAGAGACAGGCCGCAGGAGAACATTGTCACTACCTTGAGTTTGGACTTTGAGCCTCTAGAACTGCAAGAAAATAATCCAGTGTTTAAGCCACCCCAACTCTGATATTTTGTTATTGCAGCCTTAGTAGACAATTACATGTGGAAAATACAGAAATCTTAAGTGTACACCTTGACAGCAGTTTACATACTTAAAGTCTCATGAAATCACTGCAGATCAAGAAATAGACTATTTTACGTACATAAGGAAACTCTCATGTCTCTTTCCACTCACTTTAGTTGCTTGTGCCCGTATTTTCAGATGTGCCTGCATACCTGCAGAGAGGGTGTGCTGAGATCAGTCCTCTGTGGTGTGGGGGGTGGGGTGGATGAGTTGATTTCAGAGACTGGGTTTAGCAAGGCACTTGGCTCAAGATCTAAAGCTGCATTCTCCAAGCTATTTCACAAATGCTAAAGATGATGTCATAATCTTCATCTGATTTCTCTGTGTATTCTCAACTGTTTCTGAATTGGAGAGGGAAAAGAGGAACCTTAGCATTTTAACTGACTGAGCCACCCAGGTGCTGGAACCTTAGCATTTTAAAACCCAACATCTTGGTGCTTCACTGAGCCCAAGTTTGGAATTTAAAAAAAACAAAAACAAAAAACTTCTTGTTTTTATCATGAAATATTTCAAATATTCAAAAACACGTAGATGCTAATATAATAAACCTACCACCAGATTTCAATAAGTTGAGACAATTTACTACATTTACCTGTGAAAGAATTTAATTTAAACTACTCTAGTAAATCCCAGTTTCTTTTTTTTTTTTTTAAAAGATTTTATTTATTTATTTATTTGACAGAGAGAAATCACAAGTAGATGGAGAGGCAGGCAGAGAGAGACAGAGGGAAGCGGGCTCCCCGCTGAGCAGAGAGCTCGATGCGGGACTCGATCCCAGCACCCTGAGATTATGACCTGAGCCGAAGGCAGCGGCGCAACCCACTGAGCCACCCAGGCGCCCCAATCCCAGTTTCTTTTTATTATGTTTGAAGTCTAAAGGCTTTGGGTCTTACAAATAAGGAGTGCCCTTAACTGAATCAAATAAAAAACACAACACAAAACTCCCCTAATTGCCAACCCCATTTTTATCTGACCTAGTTTCCTTCATGTTGCATATCATCTGTTAATCTAATTAAATGCCCCAAGGCTCAAACTGATAACCTTTAAAACTTCTCACTTCCTTTGAAACGTGATGAGTATCTCAGCTTGATTTGGATTAGACCTCTGATGAACAAAATGCGAACAACTGAAGTTTAAGCAGATTTGGGACTGGCCTGCATGATAATGTCAGTTGTCTCAATTCCCAGCTGCCAGGCAGGAATGGCCTTGGGATCCATTTACTTACCTATCAATCACTTCAGTGATACATAGAGGAGGACAAAGTGGTGAACCACCCCGTGAAGAAGGCTCAGAGATTCCAAGTGATTACAGATAATCTGAATAGATTTGAGAGGGGATGAGCAGCATAAACTCCTCAAAGAATTGCTGAATGAGTTTAGAGTTGGCAAAACTATTACTGGTGAATAGTGTGCATGAAGAATCCTGTGTCTTGAGGGAATATGCTCAAAAAATGAGAAAATTGGGACTGTGAGGGAAGACAGACAAATGTAACTATATTAAAGGTAAGCCAGGCAAAGGATTACATTCAGGGTAGGGTTGTTATTATTTGGGGGGGATTATCCATTCTAGGATGATGAAGGTGAACTGTGGATGGTTCTGAACATAAAGAACGTAATGGCTTCCTGTGATTACCCCAGAGTTCTAAAAAGGATGTGGGAAAATCAAATGGCAAGGCCTGGAGAGAGAAATTGAGAGATCATGAAAATGGAGAAGAAATTAGTCACTGAAAGCCTCCAAATGATAAGAGCCCTAGATAAAATAGAGGAGAAAAGAGACCAATGTAAGAAACAGGTGAAACTGTTAAAGGGTACACGCCTTGATTATCTTGGACAGTCATCTGTTAGCTCTGGATTCATCAAAGTGAGTGATAGACCATGTGTACGTCAGTAAAAAGATCCCAGGCTACAGCTGCTAGAGAACTTACCACTCATCCCAGTGCCTAAGTAAGATGTTTCTGCCAAGACAGGGCAGTAATTGCAGAGAAGTAAGTATGGACTTTAATTTCTTTAAAAAGTTAACTTACAAAGGGAAGGTAATTGGATTTCCTACTTTCATTCTTTGGACTCCCACTTGTAAGGAAATTTATTTTTTTTTACTTTAGTCTCTTCCAGGGTCCTTCATAAGAGACGTACATCTAAATTGTTATATTCCTTTGTTGGCATTAGTACTAGAGCAGCTTTTTGTTGTCATTTAGTTTTACTGCAGAACTTCTGAAAGATCTATGTCCAACAACTGGGTTGGAAAGAACTTGAAATAGGAGATAATGTAAAAAATGAGTAAGGTATGGTGTGATTTGGAACTAATTTATTCAGTGAATCTGACCTGTTGTAGACCCTTCTTGGGTATAAAGTCAGCTATCCCTTAGTATTCATAGGAGAATGTCCAAATGAGCTATGGGCTATTAGGGAGGGTCCTTAAGAAGTAAGATTTTTCATATATATTTTGGTTCTTTGGCAAGGGAGTTGCCATTTCTGGCTGCTCTGTTTAAGAATAATGAAATAAGTGAATAAAAGCTGTTAAATGTTAAAGGAGATCTGTCCTGTGCCAGGGTAATTCTTCCAGTCTCTATCCACCTTTCATGTTTACCTACTCTTAGGAAAGGAGATACTTAGATTTGTGACTCTGGGCAAAGTAGTCAAATCTAATCAAGGCAGCTTCTTCTCATCTTTTACTTGAGTTGTTATGCCAGGAGAAGAGGTATATTGTTGTCAGCTCTTTGCCATTTCATAAGGACCCTACCCCAGTGTGACAGGTCAGCAGCTTTCTTGTCCTCCCTGTGATCAGTGGAGGAAGGGGTTAAATTTGTACATTTCAGTGATACAATCTTAAGTTCACTCTTCACATAGTCTCTGGCACCTTTGCTGGATATAAAAGTGATATTTTTTGGTATTATTTAGTCCCAGACTTATACACACAGAGGAGAGATCTTATCTGACAATATCCTCAGTAACATTCTCCATACCCAATACCCTCAGTAACATACTCTATAAATGACTGAATAGAACTAAAATAAGTTTTCAATATATATACTACTATACATAAATAAAATAATATACTGTTATACATAAATAAAACATCAGTAATATGAACATATAAATTAGGAGGCAGAATATAGACTTGGACAAGGTAGGGAACAGAATATAGGATCTTACATAATGATTGTAGTAATAGCCAACATTTGCTAAGTGTTTATTCTATCCTATTAATTTTGATAATATTGGAAGCCCATTATTTTATTTTATTTTATTTTTTTTTCTGTTTTAAATTTTTTTTATTAACATTTAATGTATTATTTGTTTTAGGGGCACAGGTCTGTGATTCATCAGTTTTACACAATTCATAGCACTCACCATAGCACATCCCCTCCCCAGTGTCCATCACCTCTTCACCCCATCCTTGCCATCGCCTTTCTCTCCAGCAACCCTCAGTTTGTTTCCTGAGATTAAGAGTCTCTTATGGTTTGTCTCCCTCTTCATCTTGTTTCACTTTCCCCTTCCTTCCCCTGTGATCCTCTGTCACGTTTCTCAAATTCCTCATATCAGTGAGATCTTATAATTAATTGTCTTTCTCTGATTGACTTATTTCGCTTAGCATAATACCCTCTAGTTCCATCCTCATCATTGCAAATGGCAAGTTTTCATTTTTTTTTTAATGGAAAGCGCCATTTATTTTTTTAAGATTTTAATTATTTTTTTGAGAGAGAGAGTACAAGCAAGGGGAGTGGTAGGCAGAGAGAGAGGGAGAAGCAGGCTCCCCACTGAGCAAGGAGCCCGATTTGGGGCTGGATCCCAAGACCCTAGGATCATGAACTAGGCTGAAGTCCGACTGTCACTCACTGAGCCACTCAGGTCCCCTGGAAGTCCCATTTTTAAGATGAGGAAACGGAAGCATAATAAAGGTAAATGACAACAACCAAGGAGAGGTAAAGCCTGAATTCATAATCAAGTTCCTGGGTGGTTAAGTTTAGGTGTCAACCTGACTGGGCCAAGAGATGCCAGAGGGCTGGTAAAACATTCCTTCTGGGCCTGTGTCAGGTGTGGGTGTGTCAGGTCTGGGTGTGTCTCAGATCTCTGGAAGAGATTAGCATTTAGATTAGTAGACTTGAACAAAGGAGATAACCCTAACCAGGGCAGGTGAGTCATTCAGTTTGTTGAGTCCCTAAATAAAATAGAAATGGGGAGGGGGAAAGAGTGAAGGCACTCTCTGGGCTTGAGCTGAGACATCCATTTGCTCCTGTGCTCAGATATCAGTACTCCTAGTTCTTAGGCCTTTGGACCCAGGTCTGGTCTTATACCATCAGCCTCAAGACTGTCAGGCCTTTGAACTTGGATGGAATTATACCACCAGCTTTCCTGGTTCTGCCACTTGCACACAACAAACTGTGGGACCTCTTAGTCCCCAACATCACATGAGCCAATTCCTATAATATATTCCTAAATAAATATCTATATATATTCTATTGGTTCTGTTTCTCTGGAGAACCCTAACACATGGTTGAACTCTGAGTGGTACTTCTATCTTACAATACAATTTATTAAAACAAATTTATTGGAAATTTATTAAAACAAATGTGATTTGAACTTCCTGGTAAATGAAACTTGTTATAAGGGCTAACACTTCTTCCCTTTTTCCTTTTTATATTAGGATAGAGTACCAAGTGAAAAATGAATAATTTAATAATCTCTTAGGACATTCTGCCAGAGTTTATACCAAAAAGTTCACCCAACTGTACCTGCCCATAACACTATGTAAAGTATGCAATTTTAACACACCTTGTCAAAATAGGCTATTATCACTTTTTATATTTCATTTCATTGAGGATAAACTATGTCATCCAAGTAATAAGCAAACCCAAATCTTCAATGATTTATAACTTAGGTTTATATCTTGCTCAAATTACATACCTTTTTTGGGCCGAATGGGCATTCTGCTCTGTCATCCTTCCTGGAATCCCACCCAGGAGACTCTGGAGAGTTTCGCATCAGCAATTAAATGTTTTGGCCTAGAAGTGAAAAATAATCACTTATGCTCACAACCCCGTTAGCCATAACTAATGGGTGAAGCCAATCTAAATTTGCCTACTTAAAGCCAATCTACCATGGACTTCCTTATTTGGAAGAGAGCTAGAAAATACTTCATAATCTGAAGTAGAATTGTTAAAAATTTCCACAAATTTCATAGCTGAAAAATGACAAATTGCTTTGTTTTACACTCTTATTACAAGAGACATTGAAAACTTTTTCTTTATGAATTCTTTGTTCATGCTCTTTTGTTCTATATGTTAAACTGAGTATGTTGGTGGAGTCCAGTAAAAAAGTTGGTTGAGGAATTTAAGTGTTCCCAAGTTAAAATCAAGATTTGCCACTCTCCCACCTTCCCCAAGAAATTCCATCTAGGGAAATATTCTGGAGCATAGCGATCACCTGATCTGCAGCACAGTATAAACAACACTGTATCTTAGAAGTGTTTCAGTAGGGGCATTGACAATTGACAATGTTTGGTAACCTATGACCGATTTATGTTTATGCCAATATAACATTAGTCATTCTATGTTAAATACTCTGGCAAAAGTACCATTTTTTTCCCCAAGGTCTGTTTTTAGGCCTCTTTCAATTGAAAGTGACAGAATTCAAATTCAACATAGTTTAATAAAACAAAAACATATGGCCTCAAGTAAAAATTATGGGGGCTCCCTAGGTTTAGGCATGGCTGGATATTTGGGGTCCATTGACACCATCTGAGTTTTCTCTTCTTTCCATCTCTTATGCCTGTTTTCCTTATGTTGATCCCTGTAGGTTTTCTCTACATGGCTGCAAAGAGAAACTTGGCAGCTTATGGAGAAGCTTCCAAACCTGTATCATCTTTGGAACTAGGAATCTCAGAGTAGACCTTCCTTTTCCTACATTCTTACCAATCCTCAAAAAGACAAATCTTATACTTGTTTGAAAAGTATACCCACAGGACCAGCCTCTCTCTTTAGAGGCACGGGATATACTAATTGGCAAGCATTGGTTACAATAAAATTCATACAATGAAGTTCTAACTTTATCTGTCTAGGATATACCTGTACTTCTTGAAATAGTTTCCTTTTGGAGGTAACTGAGTTAAAATAAAGTCATTAGGGTGGGCTCTAATCCAATATGACTGACATTCTTACCAAAAGACATGTACAGAGGGGAAGACTATGTGAAGACACAGGGAGAAGGCCATCTGCAATCCTAGAAAAAAGACCTCAAAAGAAATCAACCTTAGAAATACATGGATCTTAGACTTCCAGCTTTCAGAACAATGAGAAAATACATTTCTATTATTTAAGCTACTAGGTCTTTGGTCCTTTGTCATGGAAGCCCTAGCAGATGAATACACATTCCCAACTCTGTAGTATGAAAGGATAGGTGTGCTCTTTGATTATCCCCCCAAGCTGCAAACTCCAGAATGGGAGACAGGCTGTTCTCAGGAGGAAAGGAGATGTTCCAAGACCCAAAAAAGGAGGGAATGATGCTGGACACACCATAGTTGCTGATGTTCCCACAGATGGAGAATAACCAATCTCCCTTGACCCAAAGGGTATGATTTCACATCACCCTTCTGGAAAAAGAGTTTGCTGTTTATGATAGATGTCTCACTGAAATTGTTCTAAAAATTTTGAACCTCAGCTTCAACCACCACAATTTTTTATAGGTTGGAATGTCAGTAGAGCATAGTACTTACAAGGCTTTTGGATCAGTTGTGTCTGGATTTGGATATTGAGATTGGATACTAAGATGACTTTGGGAACTTATTTGAGTCTATGTTTTGTCACTTATGAAATGGAGATAATGAGAGTACTTTTCTCCTACAGTTGTGAGGGTTCTTTAAGTTAATTTGTGTGAAACTCTTAACAAAGTGTTTAATGCATTAATAGAAATAGTGGATACTGCCTACTATTGTTTGCATTATATCTATTATTACTGTTGTTATTACTGTTGTTATATATAGATTGTTCAACGCACTAAAATGGCTCAATTGTCTATAAGTCATTCAGAGTTTTGACTCTTAGCTTGACCTTATCATTGGCATGCAAATAAAGGTGATGGATATAAAAGCTTTGAAGCTCATCCTAAAGCATGTTTTGGGAAGATAATAGAAATTATACTTGCCACATTCCACACACTTCAGTGTTGAGGATCTTGAATTTGAGGCTTCTATGTGCCAACAAAATGGAAATACCTAGTTAATAGCTAGAGACCTGATACTGGACCTAAGGATAGAGGTCAGGACAATTGATATTAATTCAGGAGTCATTTGTTTATGCCAGAGATGGCAAATTAGCAATCTTGAGAAATGTGTTTTTTCCCCCTCCTAAGTAGGTTTTAACAAATGAATGGGCTACCCATTTAATATTCTTGGGGAAGAAGACCTGCCCTGTGGTCCTTCTAGCTGGATTTAGAATCAAATTGACATGAGACACATTATTAGGAAAAATCAAATTGAATAGTCATATGTATGGGATACCTCTGTGACTCAGTTGGTTTGGCATCTGGACTCTTGGTTTCGGCTCAGGTCATGATCTCAGGGTAGTGAGACTGAACCCCAGGAAGGGCTCTGGGCTAGGCATGGAGCCTGCTTAAAATTCTCCCTCTCCTTCTTTCTGTGCTCCTCCCTACTCCCTCTCTAAAACAAACAAACAAACAAACAAACAAAATCTTTGTCAAACTGGCCTCTCTTGGGACAGTGTGCCCTGTACCCCTACATTATTATCTTATTTTAAATAAATAAATTTAATTTAATATTATATTGCATTAAATATTATATTATTTAATATAATTTAATATTATATTAAATATTAAATACTATTAAATATTATATTACATTAAAAAAAGATTGGGTGGCTTTTCTTAATAAGTCAGATGATCTGGGCATAGTGCTTGGCATTTTCATATGGCAAATATCAAAGGGAACTGAGGAATAGCTGCCCTTTTTGGTTATGGATCCAACTCTTCATGCAGGGTATGCATATGCATATATTCCCATTCATTTGGCCATCTCCCTCCTTTCTGGAGGCACGTGAGCAAGACCCTTGATGAAACTTAGAGTTGAGGAGATGTAATGAGATTGCCACATGGATGAAGAAGGAAAAGGAGTCAGTTATGGAAGTAGGTGGAGGCCAAAGAGTCATCCAAGAAACTGAGCAGTTAGTAAAAATGTCTAACCAGTTAGTAAGAAGTTACTAAGTTAGTAAGAAGTTAGTAATAGTAAGTAATAGTTAGTAAGAAGTTAGTCAGTTAGTAAGAACACCAGAAAAGAGCACTGTTATCACACTCAAAAGTGGCCGATAGGGTTAATTAGAGGAGGGATGGTCAAACAGTATCATATTTCCAAAGATATCTGGTAGTAGAATGAAAAGAATCTACTAGTTTTGTCAACTAGAAACTGACTACTGGTATATAATAATGAAAGTAGTTCATTCTTATTAGTGGGCAGAAATCTACAATGGGCAGAGAAGTAAGCAAGTCCTTTCTTTTCTTTTTAAAAATCTTTCATCTAAGGAGCCTGAGTGGCTCAGTCCGTTAAGCTTCTGCCTTCGGCTCAGGTCATGATCCTGGAGTCCTGGGATTGAGTCCGGAATCCAGCTCCCTGCTCAGCAGGGAGTCTGCTGCTTCCTCTGCCCGGCCCCCTACTCACGCTTACTCTCCCTATCTCACTGTCTGTCTGTCTGTCTGTCTCTCTTAAAAATAAATAAATAAAATCTTTAAAAATCTTTCATCTAATGGAGTGAGAGCTACATGAGGTTTTATGGGAGTTTATTATTATTATTATTATAGAATAAAAAAGTGTTTATTGATCAAATGAAAAGTAGTTCAAGTAGGAGATGCAGCAAATAGAGCAAAGGGAGAAACAACTGATGGAGCCCAGTTCTAGCCAGCTGGGACCAAAGAACAACATTTCAGGGGCCATGCTATTCTTCTCTGTACTGTTCTGATTTTACTATACATAGTGCTCATATATGTAACTCTGGAGGCTTACTAGTCTTGCTGTGAATGTCCGCATAAGTCCTTGGAGCTTAAAAAGGTTAAAATTAGTTTCATTAATTGATTCTACCCATCGTCAAACATATTTCTACTCCTATATCATCTCTCCTAGTTACTCAGTCTCCCAAATTAGAAGTCTGGAAGTTATTTTATATTTCTTATTCACCACGTCAGTTCTGCTCACACTTCTTGCCACCTCTTACCCAATCAGACACAAAGCTCTATTGATTCTTCTCTTCAGATTGTCTGGAGTCTATCTTTTTTCTTAATCACAGTTTTCTATTTTGTGATATCACTGAACTGGAGGTTCTTTGAGGATGAGACCTGTTCTTTATGTTTTTCCTCATTTCAACTCCTAAAAGTATACATAAAACATATTATAAATGTTTGATAATTTTTGTGGAGATGAACTAAATGATCACCCAGTTTCATGCCCTGTTACGCTTAGATCTTACACTCCAGTCCCACACACACAACTACTCTTCCTCCCATACCCAGTACTATTACACATTTCCTTGTATTTTTTCTGCCTGGATACTCTTCACAATGCATTGTCCACCAGGAACATGGACCATGTTTCTGAAAAGTTAGTAGAAGAATTAATGCCCCTGTGAAATTGCCCTTTATTACTCTGCTTTGGGGCAGACCTTGCTGCAGATTATCAATTACATTTCTTTTTCTATCTAACACATCACAAAATTCTTTTCAACCTCACTTGTTTGACATGGCCATAGAATGTGAGCAGAAAAAGTGTGTACACTCTTAGGTTTAGCCCATAAATTCCTTCTTATTGTCATCCTCCATTCTGTTTTCTACTTTCGGGTGGTTGGTTTAAAGAACCCCCTCAAGGGGATCTCAGGAGGTGTATGTCAAAGATGGTAGAGCTATTATAAAAAAGGAACCTAGGTCCCTGAGTCATTGGTTGGAGGAGAGCTACCCAACAATCAACTCCTGTATGGGAACATTGTGAGACTGAAAAACAAGCTTTGTGTTAAACCACTGAGAGTTTGGAATTTATCCAGCATAGCCACTATAAGGAAGTAACATTTACCACTCCAAAATATGTCTCTTTGAATTAAGGATTATTTTTTAAGAAACTGCAAACTTAGGAACTCTGAAAACCAAACAGAAGTTACCTTTTTATTAGAGACTCAACATGTATAAGGAAAAATCTCTATTTGTAGAGGTTTTAAATTTCTATTTGTAGATCCCTTGATCTACCAGGAAAAGGGGGATAAGTCAATCTTTAGAAACTCTTACCAATGAAGAAGGCAAAGACTTAGATGTGCATAACAACCTTATCCTTGTGTACTGTGCTTTTCTGGGTAACCTCTCATAGCTGACTCTCCATCCCCAGTATTTTGTTTTATCTTTAGCTGTAGATGGTTTTAAGGTGATGGCTTTGGCCATTTCAGACACTTACTCAGTTTTTCTGGGTCTCTCCCATGTATATGTGTTACTAGACTTTTTTTTTTTTTTGTTTTGTTTTTCTTCTGTTAATCTGTCTAATATCAATATAATTATTAGACTATCCAAGGAACCTCGAAAGGAAGAAGAAATAATTTTTCTGCCCCTACAGTTTTGGAAACCTGGATGGGATTTTCACTGGCTAGACCCTACTGGCTCTGGGGCTGCTGCAGCCAAGAGATCCTGGGACCACTGACAAAAAGCTGGCAGAAGGTAAAAATTCTTACCGTGTCAATCTCCAGGATCTCTGCCTGCAGGATCCAATGGAAGTGAGAGTATTTTTTTTCTTTTCTTTTCTAACTGTAGGTAGTCTAAAATATTTGTGGAACTAGTTCCTGGGGTATAGTAACTCTTGTAAAGATTTGGTAACAAGTATTCTTGTTTTCTATTTTTTTTTTCTTCCCAGAGATGTTCTTCATTTTCTTTTGTCTGCTTTATGACCAGAGAGAATATTCTCTCTGGTCTTTACCAGTTGGAGGATGTATATTCATCTGAGGAACAGCTGAGTAACCGATGGATCCAAACTTAGGAAATAAAAAGTTTGGGGAGATGGAGACACATTGATTCCCTGGGTTTGGAAAAGCTATTTAAAACTGGGCCCTTTATAATTAGTGTCTCTGCTTTCTTAGGCTAACTCTGGGAGCAATTTGTCTGGACCTTGTGAGGCCTGCATCTCTTGCATTCTCCTTTGGGATACCTCTTGTGTTCATGGTTAACCCACAAAAAGACTTATTGATAATTTGAGTCCTCATTAAGATTAATAGATCCTAGTCATCAATGACCAAATGATGGAACCTTTGGAGAAACTTCTAGATTGAAAAAACTTTTTAGGCAAACCATGAACGACTCTTAACTTTAAGAAACAAACTGAAGGTTACTGAAGGGGAGTTTGGTAGGGGGATGGGAATAACTGGGTGATGGGCATTAAGGAGGGTGCTTGATGTAATAGCACTGGGTATTACATGCAACTGATGAATCACTAAATTGTACCCCTGAAACTAATTATACACTATATGTTAACTAAGTTGAATTTAAATAAAAAATTTTTTAAAAATTTAAAAAATATATTTTAAACATAAATGATTTGACACACAAAAAATGTTTTTTTAGAGTGATCTGACCTAAGCAATTGTCTTATTGGTACTTATGGAAAGGCTAAATTAAAAAGAAATATATTGGCTAACCTTAGGGACTCTCTTAGCAAGATGAAAGAACAGAAATTAGACAATTTTAGAACAAAAATTAACATTCATATCCAATATAATTCCCATTCTCAAAATTTGGCTCTGATGCAGGTAGACCAATTCTCAGGACCCAGAGGCATCCCACAGCAATAGCCAAGAGAGTCCTTGGTTATGTGCAGAATAGAAATGAAATGCAAGTCAGCAGGAAGTAAGAGCAGAGTTTATTGGAGATAGAAAGCAGATACAGACAGAGCATCTGGGAGACTCAGAAAGGAAAAGAAGAACTGAGTCTCATCTTTGCTTGGGGCCTGGAGTTTTTACTAAGGACAGTGGTCTGGAGTACATGAACTTTAAAAAATCCAGGAACTGATCAAACAAGGACAAGTGCTTTTTGGAAAAGCACTTGTGTCCTTCGTAAGTTCCTTATACCCTGGAGCCAGGGGTCTTGGTGAGTCAGTGGTCTTGAAAAATATACATTAAGACCTGGCCTGGTCACTCCTTAGATGTTATCTATTGTGCTGGAAAACTCCAAAGAAATCATTAACTTGACCTTTACAAAGAGGACATACATTAAGATGTGGGAGGTGAGAGTGCAGGTCCTGGCAAGAAGAGAAGCAGGAAAAGGAGCAAAAAAAGAAAAAAAGAAAAAGAAAAAAAGCTTTTTTTCCACCCCATGGGTTTTCTTCAGTTTCCCTGTCTTAGGTCCATCTACTTATTTTGACTTCCCTTTCCCTAAAAGATTTATAGAGAGCACTCCAGCCCGATCTCCCATTTCAGGTATGTAGGTTAGTCCTGTGAACACTGAGTCAGGAAGTGAATTCAGCAGAAGCTCCTGAGACTGGTGGCAGTTTGCTTTGCTGTCACTCCCAATTCCTCCTATTTTTGGGGGCTCTGGAACCAGGCTCTGCTTCTTTCAGGCCTTCCCATGCCATGTCCTTTGTAAAAGTGTTCTGGAACCTCCACCACAAAGAATTCATGTCCCCTGGGTATCAACAGATCTAAATTATAAAGTTCTTTTGTCAGAAATCAAATCTCCTTGATACAAATAATTAAATTTAGTTGGAAAGCGGGCCAGTCCCTTGATATTCAGGCTATAATTTTGGTCTTTGGGGAATGGGAAATAACATTTTTGTCTTGCAGCTCTCTACAAAACCAAAAATGCGGCTCTAGAAACAGTTCAAAGCTCATCTATCTTTACCAGTTCCAAGCCTCCCTCCACTCATCTCAAAATGCTTGTAGATATTGTAAAATATCAGAATATTGGAAACAGAATTGTCTTGCACTTAAGGAAAGGAAAAATTTAAAGTGTAATTACTCCAGACCTCTGATAATATCCCAAAGTTCCTGGAAGAAAACTGGTATATTTTCTCTGTGCCTCTGTGGTGTAGATTTTCTACCACATCTTCTCTAGGATTTAAGAGCCATTCCTTGAAATGTAAACATTAGAGAGATGTTTCTCATTAGAAGAAGAAAAAAAAAAGGCAGGGGAGCAGGAAGGTATTTGGAAATCAGGCTAATGAAAAATCTCAGGGGTGCCTGGGTGGCTCAGTCAGTTAAGTTTCTGCCTTTGGCTCAGGTCATGATCTTGGGGATCGTGTCTGTTGCACTCCCTGCTCAGTAGGGAGTCTGCTTCTCCCTCTACCCCTCCCCACTGCTTTCTCTCTCTCTCAAAGAAATAACGAAAGATCTCAAATTTCTTCTCCACAAATGTTAGTAGAAAAGGCTTTAGCCATCTGAGCAAGTGGACTTATTCCAACTGCCAAAAGAACGAAACAAAAAAAAATTGGATCCAACTATTCTTTTGAACTGGTGAGTTTTGTGTTGTGCCTGACTCATGGCTAAAACTTTAAGGCAGTAACTGTGGAGGGTCTCTGTTGTGTCTGTATGTCTCTCTCTCTTTCTACTGTGTGTGTGTGTGTGTGTGTGTGTATAGTGTGTGTGAGCATATGTGTGTAAAATTACATGTGTTGTGTTATATTTTTCTACTCTGGATCATGTTAGCAAAATTAATTTGTAAAGAGCTCTATTTAATTGGGTTAAAATTAAGTGCTTATAGATTAAATATTCCTAACTTTCTCAGAAATATAACAAACTGACCCAGTGTTTTTCCTGTTTACATGATCTGTAAATATATTTGATATTAGAGCTAGTTTAAGTTCGTTGGTTTAATTAAAGTAGACATGTTCTTAGAGTTATCAGCATTGAATATAATGCAGACATACAACTTTTTTTCTGCCTGGGTTTACTAGTCTAGTAAGTTTATGATATATCTCAGTTTCAAAATTTGTCAGGAAGAAACAGCTTGGGATGATGGCAGATTTTGTCCAACGCTTCATGAGGTTTTCATGGAAAGTCTAAATTAATTTTTGGGAGCAAGTGATTTAAATAGATGTAAGTGGAACAAGTGTTTTTAGGTGAACTTGTCAGCAATAATTATATTGTATGGTATATATACTTAAAATAGCTTTTGTTAACCTTAAAAGTTAAACTGCCAGTTATTTTACCAGCAAAAGATGGGTTTATTCAGGAATAGCAGAGAATTGCAATCTGGAACAAGCAAGCTGAGGGGAAACCATTGGCAACTTTGCAAAAAAAAAAAAAAACAAAGTAGAGGAATGCTTTTCAGTTGATTAAGTGTCTGCCTTCTGCTCAGGTCATGATCCCAGGGTCTGGGATGGAGCTCCCTGTTCGTCTCTCTGCTCTGATGAGAGCCTGCTTCTCCCTCTACCCCTCCCCATTGCTTATGCACTCTTTCTCTCTCTTGCAAATAAATAAATAAAATCTTTAAAAATATATAAATAAAAATAAATGAATGCTCTCTCTCTCTCTCTTGCAAATAAATAAATAAAATCTTAAAAAAAGAAAAAGAAAAACAAAATGGGAAGTTGGAAGGCTATTATCAAGAAAAAGCCCATTGCAGTAAACTGGGAGCTGGAGGTATAGTGGCTTTTCATTGGCTGAGTTGTGACCATCTCTCATTGGCTGGGCTGTAGCTGGGGCAATGAGGAAAGCCTTTCTCCCTCCTCTGGGATAATCAAGTCGTATCCGAAGTAGCATCCATGTGCAAGGTCTGTCTCTGGTTGCATTTGCAATTAAAGATGCGTGGTGAGGCATGAGAGCTCCCCTGCCCAACCTCCCAATTCAAATTTAATGAGGTTTCTCTTAAATCATTTTCACATTTTTTCCTTTTGATTGAGATCTTTTATCGAATGTATTGATGACAAGTAGTCATTCTTTTTTTAAAAATTAATTAATTAATTTTTGTGTGTATGAGAGAGAGAGAGAGCAAGCTTGAGCACGAGTTGGGGGAGGGGCAGAGGGAAAAGCAGACTCTAGTGAACTGGGAGCCTGATGCAGACTCAATCCCAGGACCCTAGGATCATGAGCTGAACCGAAGGCAGATGCTTAACCAACTGAGCCACTCAGGTGCCAAGTCAGATTCTTTATATTAGTGGTTTTGTACCTCAGTGCCAGGAAGGACCTTTGCTGGTTGTCAGGTCCTATGTCGGAGTGAAAGTGCTTAGCTGTTAGAAACTACTTAAGGTCATATTTGAGTAAAGGGAAAGTTAGGAGGGAGAATCCTCAGGTGTTTCTCATCTAAAGGCTTTTTCTCAAGGTCCTAAGTATTGGGGTTCATCCTGAAACACTAGCATCACCTTAGTGGGTACATCTTTAAAAAAAAAATCAACAGGCAACCAAAGATGAAACTAAAAATAATTTTGCAAAATTTCTTGGGCATAGGGCTGGCTCAGTTGGAAAAACATGTGACTCTTGATCTTGGGGTTTTAAGTTCACCAAAAAGAAAACAAAAAGAAGAGCTTCCCTGTTCACAAGGGCTTGGGAAATACAGACAAGGGCCTTGTCTTTCCATGAAAGAGAAGCAGCAGCAACAGTGAGAAAAAGACATGGTCTGAATGTCTTGGGAAAGCTGCCTCAGATGTCATCTGCTTCAATTCCAGAAAATCTTTACTTTCAGGTCAGCAGGTCCAGTCAGGGTTTGGTACTTTCTTTACATGTGTCATGTGAATCCAAGAGTCTATTCCCTGGTGTTTGGCAGCACAAAGTTTGGTAAACAGTTCCTGGTAAAGACCTTTCCAGTAACACTGAAGTGTCTTTCTAGAGATGTCTTTTCCTAGGTTGCAAGGCGTGATGCTTATTAACTCCCAAGAGTATGCTGTAAATACATTGCTGTACCAAAGAATGGTTATTTTCAAAAGATGGAACTGGGCCTTCATGCTATTGAAGTCTCTTTCCTGTTATCAACTATGGATAAAAGGAGGTGGGGACCAGGTATATTGGATGTCCTGTGAGTATCTCAAAGTCTGAGAGTCTATGCATTCCAAGGGGGATGGAGTTGAGATTTAAAGGGCCAATAGCAATGTTTTAGTCCATGGTAATTGGAGGGTTTCTGCAAATTTTGCCAACTGAGTCTTAATAATGTCATTAGTACATTTGAATAACTCTGAAGACTGAGGACAGTATGTGTAATGAAAGTGTCATAAAGTAGCATAGACTTGTCAAGGCAGCTGACCAATCAATGGGTTCCCTGATAACTATGTAGTTTGAGAGGGGTTCCCCAGGTGGGATAATTTTTTCTAAAGAATTTTAGCCACAGAAGAGGTACTGGCTTCTGTAAAACAAAAATCTTCAGTCCAGTGATAAAACACACAAACCATGACTAAAATGTATTTATGCCCACGATATGGGGGAAGCTGCATGAAATTCATATGCCAAACCTCAAATGGTCCATTGGGCAATTTGGATAGGTGGACAAGCAAAGGTAGGTACTTTTTAGGTCTTATTAACTTTTCCAACCAACACTGATTCATGAATGTTA
This sequence comes from Mustela putorius furo, assembly GCF_011764305.1. Classification (NCBI taxonomy): domain Eukaryota; kingdom Metazoa; phylum Chordata; class Mammalia; order Carnivora; family Mustelidae; genus Mustela; species Mustela putorius. Next base: position 24,798,180 of record NW_025422015.1, on the reverse strand, counting down.
AATTTTGTCAGCAGACCAATAGTTTATTGCATGTATAGTTGTAAGTATTGGGAATTTTAGGATTTCTCATAGGGCCATATTGGTATTTGGATAGTTCTTCATTTTTATTGAATCAATAATTATTAGATTTCTATTAATGTTTCTCCTTTCTGGGGACAACTGGTGGGCCACTGTGGTCAATTTGTCTAAATTGTCATTTAGGAGAACATCCTCTTGTACTGTGACAGAGGCTTCGCTATTGGTTTCCTTGAGTGCAGCATTTTTAGTGGAAATATCAGTGAGTTGGATTATTCTGATTTCCAGGGAGTTGAGTTTGGAATGTCCATAAATTTTTTTTTAAAGATTTTATTTATTTATTTGACAGAGAGAGATAACAAATAGGCAGAGAGGCAGGCAGAGAGAGAGAAGAGAAAGCAGTCTCCCTGCCAAGCAGAGAGCCCAATGTGGGACTTGATTCCAGGACCCTGAGATCATGACCTGAGCCAAAGGCAGACGCTTAACCCACTGAGCCATCCAAGCGCTCCCATGAATCTTAATAATAGTTTGAGCCACTGGCAAAAGTATGGCATCTAATAAATTTTGGGCATAAGAGCCATTTTTATTTTTATTTTTTTATTTTTAAAAAGATTTTATTTATTTGACAGAGAGAGAGCACAAGCAGGGGGAGTGACAGGCAGAGGGAGAGGGAGAAACAGGCTCCCTGAAGAGCAGGGGAAGCACGATATGGGACTTGATCCCAGGACTCCAGGATCATGACCTGAGCTGAAGGCAGTGGCTTAACCAACTGAGCCACCCGGGCGCCCCAGGAGCCATTTTTAATCTTATTGCCACTGGAGGGAAGGAAAGCTCATTTCCATAACATTCCAAATTCATGAGCTACTCCAAAGCTACCCACTATCAGTATAACTGTTACTAGTTTTCCCCTTGGCTAAAGTACAAGCCTGGGCAAGTGCATGTAACTCAGCCTGTTGGGTGGAAGTAGCCAAAGGTAAAGGTGCTGTGTCAATGACTTCAAAGGAAGTGGTAATAGTATTCCCAGGATGATGTTTGCCATTTAAAAAAAAAAAAAAAATTAACCATATTTTTATGTTGGGGGAAGGAAGTAGAAAAGAAACCCCTATAATGGGCCCTACTCAGTGGCAGCTCCTTGTTCCAGAAGGTTAAGGAAGAATTTGAGGAAGTAAAAGTTGCTTGGAAAAATCCTGATGTAGTTGCTTTGTATGTTGTGATGGTAGAGGGATGAAATGAAGTGTGAAGGCCCCTCATACCCTGCACCTTACCTCAGACTATGTGCTGGAAACCGGGTTCAGAGAAAGTGCCAATCTCATTCCTGCCTCTTGGGATTGTTGACAGCCATAGTGGTAGAGAATGACAGGCAGGAAGAGCAACATGCCCAGCATGTTGGCAAAGATGGCAAGATGGCGAGCAGCATGTCTGTGGTCCTCCTGATCAGCTGGGCTCCCCGCGATGCAGTCTGCATACTAGCTTGATGTTTACCATTTTTATACTTTAAATAAGAATCCTTGGTAAACCATGCAAAATCTGTATTGGTTAGAAAATTTTCCATAGTTATCATGGGGAGTCAAAAGGTAATCTGTCAGGGTTAAGCAGGTATCAGAGGTTTCGTCTGGGGGCAAATGTAGTTCTATTCTGAGATCAGATCCCCTAAGTATCTAATCTGACCTTGAGCAAGCTGCAATTTTTTCGGAGACTTTGCATCCCTTTAAGGCCAAAAGGTTTAACAGGTAGATGTTGCCTCCTGTGAATAGATTTTAGAAGGAGAGCAGAGAAGCAAATCATTTATGTATTGTAACAAGGTAGATCCTGCAGAAAACTTTTTATCCTCCAAATCAGCTTCTATGTTTTGAGAAAAATAAGGACTCTCTAGAACCCTGGGGGTATTATTGTCCACGTGTTTTTCTATCCTTCCCAAGTGAAACCAAAACGATGTTGGCTATCCTTATCAACTGGAATACCAAAAATGCATGGCACAGATCAATCACAGTGAAAATTTGCTTTCACCGGGAATGGATGTTAGTAGCATCTGAGGGTTAGGAACAACAGAATACTAAGAGATAACTGTTGTTTATTGCTCAGAGGTTGTGGACAAACCTCCATCATCCAACATGGGGCTTTCTCACGGGTAAAACAAGAGTATTACAGGGACTAGTGCAGGGGATAATGAGGCCCTGAGACTTGTAATCTTCTATTATGGGCTTGATGCCCTAAAGGGCTTCTTTACCACAAGGCCTTGAATAATTCTGGGAAGAGGTTTTGAGGGATCTTGAATCTTGATGGGAGGTGCACTGTGGATTCTACCTGCATCAGTTGAAGATTTTGCCTATAAAGAGCATAGTAGCTGATTCAATAGGAACAAATGATGAGTGTCCCCACACTCCTCTATAATGCTATCAAAGATGGAGCATAGAACAGTGCTGAAGGGATATTTAATTCTCGTGGTTGGTTATTTTGAATACTACTGTCAGATTTTTGGAGAAATTCTGGCATGGTGGTTTCTATAAAATCTCAGCCCAATAAATTAACTGGGATGGAAGAGTTAAGGAGAAAAGTAATGAGCGTCTGTCAAAAAGCCTAAACCGAAGGTAATAGTTGCAGAAACAGGAACCCGCTGAGGTTATTAGAGCCCTCCACTTGTTGAACTGCTTTAGTGTCCTGGGGCAGGAGCCGCTTTACAGTGGCAGAGTTGAGCACTGACAACTAGCTCCAGCATCAATACAAACAGAGACTCATTTCCAATTTGAAGAATGGTTTCTCTAAGCTGATGAAGAGAAAGGACTGGGAAGAACCCATGGAGGGGCATGTGGGTGTCTAAGTCAGTTGAGTGCCCCGTCCCACTCTTGATTTTGGCTCAGGTCATGATCTCAGAGTTGTGGGATCAAGCCCTGTGTGGGGCTCCATACTAAATGTGGAGTCACTTGAGATTCTTTCATTCCCTCTTCACCCTCTCAAATAAACAAACAAACAAACAAAAAACCAAAATCTTAAAAAGAAAAAAAAAGTAAAACCCGTGTAGTTCCTCAGAGCCACACCATTGGGAATTAAGACAGCACTGGAAAGACCGGCTAGAGGGTTGAGGACACTGAAGTGCTTCTTAAATTTGTAACAGTCTTTTCCTCATGCCCTGGCCCTTTGTATCAGCAGCAAAAACTAGAAGGTTTTTGGTTTTGTTCAGGGACCTTCATTTGCCAGAGTTGAAAATTGAGAATTTTAGTGGTCTTTCTTTTAGGTGAGTCATCTAGTATGTGAGCAAGCTGGTTTGCCATAGTAACTAAACCTGGAGTGGTCAATTTCCCATCCTGGTCCTTTTAACTAAAAGAGAAAGATCCCAGCTCAGCTCATTAGTAAACATAGAGTTAAATGCTGCCTGGGTGGATTCAACATTTAAAGGAAGATCAGAACATTCTTAAAAGAATTTAAACTGATTCTAATAGTCATAGACAGTTTCATTAGACTTTTGTGGGCAAGCCTGAATTTTGTTCCAGTCAGCAGGTGGAAAATGCTCCGGTAGTTGAGTGGAGATTTCCAGGGAGTATGCCAAAAGTTAGAGGTCTATTTCTCTAAGTCCTCTTTTGGATGTTTCCTTCAGGCTAGTGTCATCCATTGTTTGACCTGGTTCTCACCAATAAGCATGTGGACTAATTTAAATCTGAGAAACCAGCTTAAGTTTGAATAGCTATGTGAAATTCTTCAGCAAACTTATGGGGGTCCTTTGTCACTTTAGGAAACCCCTTCACTATGGCCCACAATTTGGCCCTAGTCTAGGCAACATAAGAAATTTGAAGTTTATTTAGATCCTCAGAAGACTTAACTTTAAAAAGGCAGTTTGACTCGGCTTAGCAGAGGAGTGAGTGGGGAGAGATTCAGAGGAAAAAGTAAATTCAGTAGACAAAACAGAACAAAATGGCACTGGAGGTGGGGCCTGAGCACAAGGTGGCCACCAGCTGTCTGTAGACAAAAAAGATGGAAAAGGGGGAAAAGGGGCCTTAGAAGCCATTTTTGCCTCTTTGAATTGTTTGCCTCAGTTAATTTAGAAATAGTCTTTTGCAAAAAGGAAATTTAGAATTCTGAAAACATCTGGAAGCCTTGAGATACCATTTAAACTAGCTATCCTGGGCTGTCTTGTGACTCATCAATTAAGGGTCAAAACTCTTGATTTCCACTTGGGTTATCATATTGTGAGACTGTGTGGTGCTTTGGGCTTTGCATTGGGCCGGGAGCCTGCTTGGTATTCTCTTTCTCCTGCTCCCTCTGCCCCTCTTCTGCCAAACAAAGGTAAAATAAAGAAAATATTTTTAAAAAGTAGTTATTGTATTCAGTATTTTTTTCTTTTCCTTTTCTTATATTTTAAGGAACCATGGCTTTCGGATTCAGTTTTGAGTCAAACAAGTGTAGGGAGATCAAAACTTCCCCATTACAGCCACTGAAGATTTAATTTTCTTTCGGTCAAGTCAGTCCACTTAGTTATAAATGTGCATACAGAGGGGACCATGGTTTTTAAACATAAAACTGGCCAGAGTCTCAGCTAGGAGTGGGGGTGGGGAAGCATGATCAAGGCATTTTGATGACTGGAATCCTATGTCTTAGAGATTTTTCAGAAACAACCTGATTCTAGAAGGAATCAGACAAAAGGACAGCACAATCCCAAGCAGGAGTTGGATGGAAGGCTAGTACACTTCCAATGGGCACAGTTCCAAAGGGAATAATCCAATCCCTACAAGGAGTCAGATCAAAAGCTAGCACAGTTCCATCAGGAACAGTCAGATTCCAAAGAAGAGTTGGACTAAAAGCCAAATGAGTACTCTCAGAGAACAAAACAAAACACCCCCAAAAGACAAAAAAACACACAAAGGCCTTGAAACGGATCCCAGATAAAGCCTGGATAGCTCAGACACAAAGTGTGGAGCTCGAAATCTAGAAGAAAACTTACCCTCAAACCTAAGGTCGGCAAGAAAGCAGTAAGCCCAGTTGGCTCTTGGGTACTGTAACCTGTTTGCTCACCAGCCTCAGGGCTGTTAGGGATCTTTTCTGCATCCCTAGATGGGCCAACAAGTAATGTTAACCTTAACCATCAAACTGCCAGTGATTTTACTAGCAAAAGATGGGTTTATTCAGGAATAGCAGAGGACTGCAATACAGACAAGCAAGCTGCCGCGAAATCATAGGCAAGTCTGCCAAAAATGGAATGGAATGCTCTTTTAGAGGAGAGCAGGAAGTTGGGAAAGAGGTTATCAACAAAATGGAGTAAACTGGGAGCTGCAAGTATAGTGGCTTTTCATTGGATGAGTTGTGACCATCTCTCATTGGCTGGTCTGTTGCTGGGGGGGGGCGGGGGGATGGGGAAAGCCTTTCTCTCTGCTGGGATAATAAAGTAGTATGCAAAGGAGCTTCCGTATGCAAACTCTATTCCAGTTGGATTTGTAACTGAGGGTGAGTGGTAGGTAAGGCATAAGATCCCCCACCCCTGCATGCTCCCACCCCCGTCAAATCTCCTGACTCAATTTGAGAGAGGTTTCTCGTAATTAATTTTCATACTGTTCCAAAATCTTTTTGGTAAGTTGAAACTTCAGAGTTTTACTAAGTTAAATAATAGAAATTCATTGAATAGAGCATTTCCAAATAAAATAGTGAAACATTAGTTACTGAACAAAGGTTTATCTACATTTGGCTACCTTATTACAGAAAAACTAAAGATAAAAACATCTTGTGCTTTATTGGAAGATTATACTATAAAGTAGCACATGCTTCTAGAAATTACAAAATATTTCCTATATTTGCCAATCTAAAGAATACTGGTATAACAAACAGTTTACAAGTGTTTACTTCTTAGTTTTTGCTAGAAATTGAGGTTTCTGAGTTAAGAATTTAAATTAGTATATGTAACTAAAATATTAGAAATATTAAGCGAAACATCTCCATATGCAAGGAAATTAGGATGTGTGTTTTAAGTGAAGGAAAATATGAGAAATAAAAACACATTTTTTATTGAAGAAAAAAAAGTAAATTTGTCCTAAAGTAAAACTGGTTATTTTTAAATGGGAAAGAAGAACATCATGGGATAAAATCTGAAAGTTGTAGGTTTTTGGAAGGAAATCCTTAGAAAGGAATTTTATGCATGCTCAGGACTGGCTCAGACTGGAATTAATTTAATTGAGTGAAAGAGCTTTAATATCAAAAGTAAACTAGTACAAAATTAGAATTTGGTTTTCTCTTTGTTAAAAGAACAACATTGCCTTGTATTATTGGTCTGCTTTTGATGAGAGATTAGAAAAGGTTTTATATTATTTTGTTTTTTTTTTTACCTTTTAAAGTAATCTGCCTAAAAAGCAAAGATTTTATTTTATCAAAATAATTCCCTGTGCTTCATGTTACCTTTATCATCAGGGCTTTAATTACTTATGTAAACCTAATTCTCTTGATATTAAAAGAGCTAAGCTTTGCTCAGAATAATGTAGCCTTATTATATATTTACCTGTGAAGTCTTTGTTGCTTTGGTTACATAGATAACTTAGTGTTGTTTCACAGTGACCTATGTTCCTATTTATTCAAGTATCCAAAACTTTTCATATTTTTGACAAGATTCCCCAAATAAATTCTCTCTTTTTAAAAAAGATTTTATTTATTTATTTTAGAGATAGAGAAGGAGAGAGCATGAGAGCAGGGGAAGGAGCAGAGGGAGAAGGACAAGTAGTCTCCCTGCTGAGTCCAGAGCCTGACACAGGGCTCAATTCCACGCCTGTGAGATCATGACATGAACTGAAATCAAGAGTTGGACACCCAACTGACTGAGCCACATAGGCACCCATCCAAAAATAATTCTAAATGAAGTCTTTTTAGGGGCATCTTGATGGCTCAGTGGGTTAAGACTCTGCCTTTGGCTCAGGTCATGATCTCAGGGTCCTGGGATCAAGCCCCGCATTTGGTTTCTCTGCTCAGCAGGGAGCCTGCTTCATCCCCCTACCCCGCCTGCCTCTCTGCCTACCTGCAACTTCTGTCAAATAAATAAACAAAATCTTTAAATGAAGTCTTTTTAACCTAGAAAAAACTTTTTGATATTCTGGACTATACATGGAACATCTCAAAAAACCCAAAAAACAAAAAACAAGTAAGATACAACAACAAAAACCCCTTGTTAAACTAATTAAGCTTATTTGGTATTTTAAACTACATGGAAAGCATTATCAAAAAAAGTGATACTAAACCTTCTTAGATTATATATTTATTTTATTTTATTATTTATTTGACAGAGAGAGATCACAAGTAGGCAGAGAGGTAGGCAAAGAGAGAGAGGAGGAAGTCTCTGGGAGCAGAGATTCAGGCAGTCTCAGGCAGCAGAGAGCCTGATGTGGGGCTTGATCCCAGGACCCTGAGATCATGACTTGAGCCGAAGGCAGAGACTTAACCCACAGAGCCACCCAGGTGCCTCTAGATTATATTTTTATAGATATATATTAATAAGTTCTAGAAATGGTATGAAATTCCTAAAAATCTGCTCTGTTCTGATATAATATTATCACTTGTAATTCTAGTAATCTCAAAGTGCTGTGTGTCAAGGAAATAACCACATTTCCCTGTCAACTGCATTGTAGAGAATTCTCATTAGATCTTTAACCATGGCAATTTAAAAATTTTTATCATTTACAGAGAGTTGTTATTTCACTCTGATGCTTTTTCAAAAGTGTTTGCAAAGTGCCTTATCTTCAAGGAGACTCATGGAAGTTCTTCTAGAATACAGGTTTCTGACAACTGTTAAGATTATAAAACTGAACTGGGGTAAGAATTTCTAGAATCAATGGTAAAATTGGGTCTAGGCAGAAAAAACATTTACATGGGACTGAATGAACTATTGAAGATGATTGTAATTTTTGTGACTTTTTGTTGATTTTTAAAATGTTTTGTTTTTCCCAATTTTAGAAAAATTATTCTCTTAAGCTGACTATAACTTACAGAAGTTTGGTAAATACACCTTCATGAACAATCAAATATTTGTCTTTTTCTCCCTACCTTGTCCCTCCAGAATCTGGAACTTTCAGTGAGGACTCTCATATTTTCATGGTGGTATATTTATTTCATAAGTTCAGTAAGAATCTCTTCTCCCTGTGATAGGATACAATTGGAAACATCAGTTTTGTTATTGAAGCTTTATGGAATGTTGTATTTGAGAGAGACATGCTCTAAAGAATGAGACAGGAAAATTTAAGGAACTAAATTGACTTTATGGAGCCAATAAAGCCCCTTGGAAAAACAGCCTGGTACCTTGTTTACAAGGTTTCTAGCTCCCTTACCAGATGAGGAAAGTCACTCCCTAGCAGGTGCAGGAAACTTTAGGATATTTTGGGGACCTCGAAAAGATTGGAATTCACCCAATATATATGCATTGCATGTGTGTCTAACAGCAGATCCTTGGCTTGGCTTCCTGGCCTTGAGAGGCGTTTAAAAGTTCAATCTAAGACTCCTTAAGAAAAGTTCCAGAAAAACAGATTTAAAAAGGACCTATATAGATAACTGCTATTCTTTTCTTTTTTAAAATTGTTTATTAACATATAATGTATTATTAGCCCCAGGGGTACAGGTCTGTGAATCATCAGGTTTACATACTTCACAGCACTCACTATAGCACATACCCTCCCCAAAGTCCATAACCCAGCCACCCTATCCCTACTCCCCCTTCCCAGAAACTCTCAATTTGTTTTGTGAGATTAAGAGTCTCTTATGGTTTGTTTCCCTCCCGATCCCACCTTGTTTCATTTATTCTTTTCCTACCCCCCAAAACCCCATGTTGCCTCTCAACTTCCTCATATCGGGGAGATCATATGATAAGACAATTGCTATTCTTATTGAACTTATGTAATCAGGCCAAGTTTACTAAAACTTAAATGTTTTGGCAAACAAATTCGTCTTAATTTGCCTATTTTTGTTAGAAATGAGGATGATTTTATTTTTATTTGTTTATTTTTTATAGTTCACAGATTTAGTGTGAGAATTAAAAGGAGAGGGTAATAACATGTACTCAGCAAATATTAACATAGTAAACAAGAAATGAATTCCAATATTATAATTATGATGAGACAGTTGTAATATATGCATTATAAGTAACATATGCATGCATACATAACATGAAATATTTAATATTCAGTAAAATTCTTATATATGTGTATATATTCTTTTTTGTGTATGTATTCTTTTTAGTTAAATATTCTTTTTTTAGATTTTATTTATTTATTTGACAGAGAGAGACAGCACAAGACAGGGAGCAGCAGGCAGAGGGAGAGGAGAAGCAGGCTCCCTGCTGAGCAGAGAGTCTGATGTGGGGCTTGATCCGAGGACCCTGGGATCATGACTTAAGTCAAAGGCAGACGCTTAACTGACTGAGCCACCAAGGCACCCCTAATTTAGCAAATTTTTAATTTAAATTCAATTTAGTTAACATACAGTGTATTTTAGTTTCAGGGATAAAAATACAAACTGGAGCAGCCACTCTGGAAAACAGTATGGAGTTTCCTCAGAAAGTTAAAAACAGAACTACCCTATGATACAGCAATTGCACTTCTAGGTATTTATGCAAAGGCTATAAAAATTGTGATTCATAAGGGCACATGCAAGCCAATGTTTATAGCTGCAATGTCAACAATAGCCAAAATGTGGAGAGAGCCCAGATATCCACCGACAAATGAATAGATAAAGAAGATGTGGTATAATATAATTATTATATATACACACAATGGAATATTATATAATAATAAATAACAATTATTATACATCATATGGAATATTACTGAGCCATCAAAAAGAATGAAATCTTGCCATTTGAAATGACATGGATGGAACTAGAGGGTATCGTGCTAAGTGAAATATTTAATCAGAGAAACAAATACCATATGATTTCACTCATATGTGGCATTTAAGAAACAAAATAGTTGAACATACGGAAAGGGAAGGAAGAATAAAACAAGATAAAGAGAGAGGGAGGCAAATCATAAGAGACTCTTGGCTCTAGGAAACAAACGGGGTTGCTGGAGAAGAGTTCTGGAGAAGAGTGTAGGGGATGGGGTAACTGGGTGATGGGCATTAAGGAGAGCACTTGATGTAATGAGCACGCTAGGTGTTATATGCAACTGATGAATCAGGGAATGAGGATGCTTTTAGAGAGAAAATTATTTTAGTAACACACCTTTGTAGGCATTATATTCTAGTTCTGATGAATTGTCTTTAAGCATTTGTTGTTTGCCTATAAACCAAAGTGGACCTGGAATTCTTCTGGTTTCCTCAGGTATCTATGATTCTTCAAACTAATGTTTCCATTTTTTTCTCAGTCTTTTGATTTGGAACCAGTGAGAACTAAGCCTGCCCTTTTTCCTGGAGCTCAGCAAACTGAAGCTAGATAACTTGGTATGAGCTTCAGTGAAATCATCACAAGAGCTTATCTTTAGACAATCTGAGTGCTTGTTCCTGTGTGGGCCACTCAGAGTTTACCTGAACACTCAATGACATCATCAGAAACATTCAAACTGCAAATGATGCTTTGACCCTTACATCTGTCAATGGCAAGTTCCGTTTCTGGCCTCAGTTCTTGAGCTCAGTCAAGAAAGAATTCAGAGCCAAACTCTCAGGTAAGCAAGTGTTAACAGCAGTTTAAGCAAAAGTACACCCTCAAGATAGGAACGTGTGCAGGCCCAGAGGTGGGAGCTGCATGGGGGCGGGGAGTCAGTGTTGTCTTTTCTTTTTATGTTTGGATAGGTTATTACTTATAACTAGGGCAGTTTCTGACTCAGGTCACAGCCAAATCATAGAGGGGACTTCCCCTACTAGTTGGGAGGGGGAGTTTTGGCCCTATATGGTCCTTGTCTGAACTGTCCTGGCAGCCATTTTCGGCAAGGTGGGTTAAAACAACAATGTGAACGTATTATAATGAAGCTATAGGTTACTATAGGTAGCGGAAGAACACACAAATATCCCTTGGGGTCTGTCCAGGCTGTTTGGAGCTTGGCCTCCACACCCTTTCATAGGCTGGAAAGCATTTGTTTCCTACTCATACCGAGCTAACTGCCTACTCTATCACATCTAGAAATTTCTTCTCTTGCCTGCCCTCAGGACTCGAACTGGCTTTATAGTCAACACCATTCATTAACTTTTCATTTTCTTTTGCTTCTACAGAAATACCTTATTAAATATCCAATTTATCAAACAATATAGACCTAACTTTGGGAGTCTTTGCAAGGAAAAACCTGCAAGACCCACCTCCTGAAATGAGACACAACCATTACACTAAACTTACCTCTTCTTTGGAATGAGAGACTGGGTCAGTGAAATGTTCACTCTATCAGCTTCACTTCTGGACTGTGAAACTTGTTGGGGAAATTTCAAAGGCAAGACCGTAGGGGAGCAGAATTTGCCACCTCCAAATATGTCCCTTTGGTGTAAGGATTGTGCTAAGTGTTTTTTTGTTGTTTGTTTGTTTGTTTTTAGAATCTGCGAACACTGGAGAAGCTCTGAAAACCAAGTTATACTTCAGAAAGGGACATTTACATGTATGTATAAGGCAAATCTCCATTTGTAAAGGCGTCTCCCTTGGCTATACCAGGAAGAGGGGGAGAAAGTCTCAGCCTCTAGAAACTCTTTTCAGTGGTGAAGGCAGTGACTTACACCTGCATAACAACCCTCCCCTCCTAACCGTGCTTGTCCTGGTAACCTCCTATAACTGACTTTTCACCTCCAACATACTTTTTTTTGTCTTTAGCTGAACATGATATTTAAGGTGATGACTTTGGCCATTGGGGAGAGTTATTCAGTTTTTCTGGGTTTCAACCACATGTACATGTTACTTAACTTTTGTTAGTTTTTCTCTTGTTAACCTATCTAATATCAATTTAATTATGAAACCAGCCAAAGAACCTAGAAGACAGGAAGGGAAGACTTTTTTTTTTAACCCCTATGCTACTAATGTAATCTGAACTAATATAGCTTTCATTGCATCTTGTACTCCATTATAACTCATTTTATTAGACTATAATAAAATAGTCTCCATCCTGACTGTACTTGTCCTATAGACATAATCTCTATTAGTGTTCCCCAATGTCTGCTGTTTAACATCACAAAACTTAAATTTTATATGAGAGCCATGATTTATTATATTGGCCTTTTCTTGAATTATTTTTTGGGGGTAGGTTTCATAAAAACAAAAGGAGTCCTCATAGTTATAAGTAACTAGATTTTTTTGCACATGAAATTCTCTTATTAGAAAACATATCAGGGAATGCCTGTCTGACTCAGTTGATAGAGCATGCAACTCTTGATCTCATGGTTGGGTGTCCAAGCCCCATATTAGATGTAGAGCTTACTTAAAAATAGATGAATGAGTAAATGAATGAATAGAAAACATATCAGATGTAAGAAATCATATGTTTACCCAGTTACCACAGACATTTCCTTCTATTCAGAATGAGTAACAGATTTTCAAACTCAAATGTAGTTTTAAAATATGTAATTTGTTATTTGTATTTTCATTAGTTACAAGTGATGGTAGTTTGTGCCAATTAATGCTCACAGTAGGAGTGTTTTAATGCTATTGAATGTAACTGTGTGCAATTGGAAAGGTAGTTCCATTATGGCAAACTCCCTGGGAAAAACAAGTGGCCTGACCATTAATAGAATTAGGAGTAATACTTAGAAATTACAAGTTTATTGAATAATAAATATAGTAGTCATTTGGCCTTTAAAAGTGGAGTTTTGAATTATTGGTGAAAAAGAGGTAGTTTCGTACAGTTCTTTTCATTACCTGTTTCTTCTTTTGTCTAAATTATCAAACCCTGGATTGGAAGTAAGAGTTGTGAAGGGAGCAAAAGGGTAATTGTTGTTCAAGTCAAAATAATAGCTCCTTTAGTTCTTTCTAAGCTTTTCCTTTCATTCCAGGGCAAAAAAAGATATTTTCAAGCCAATTTAATTATAATAAATGATTGTTAAAAATAATAGAGAACAGAAAATTCCTTTGTTATTCACAATTACTCTAGAAAGTAATTAGTATAAATAGAGTTAGGAAGTACTAGTTACTAAAATTTAATAGGAAGATACATGAATAATACTGTTTTTTAGAATCTTTTATATTTTATCTTTAGAGTAAATCTCATTAATTTAAATTGGTAGTCATTGAGACTTCATAAGTCAACTATTTTAGTCTGAAGTTCAAGATGAAATTTCAGAATCTTTATTTACTTAGTGGTTTACTTTATGTATGTATGTATTTATTTATTTATTTATCAGAGAGAGAACAGAGGAAGAGTGGGAGGGAAAAGCACACTCCCGCTGGTCAGAAAGCCTGATGTGGGACTTGATCCCAGGGCCCTCAAGTCATGACGTGAGCCAAGGGGAGATACTTAACTGACTGATATACCCAGGTGCCCCTACTTAGTGTTTAAAAAGAAAAAAAATGCATAGTCCTTTTTATGAAATTAATGCCAGTTACAATGGATTCATAGCTATTTACCAATGTAAATACAGGTTTTGATACATCAATAATTGAGTTTCTGTTATTATACATACTTGGAGTAGGTGCAATTACATTTCTTTTAAAATACCATAGAATCTTACTTTTTTGCAATTTATTCATATATTCATTAAACAACAAGGGACAAGCAGACAGATTAACATTAACATTAAGATTAACATTAAATCTTTGCTTGCTGGGAAAAATAACTTTGTAAGTTAATATGTAAAGATTTGAAACAGTTTCTAGGAAGACAGTGATCTGAATTGGTGTTCCTCCCTTCTATACCTACTCCATCCAAATTGTCTGTCTCTCTTGATTCAAATGGTTGGTGGAACCCATTGAACAGGTGGGTGGGGCAAGTTCCCAAGACTATTAAAGGAGGCTTGAACTAAACTGTTAAAACCCCTGGAATCTGTAGAGAGCATTGCCCTTAGAGATTAGTGGAAACACAGTAGAAGATCAACATATTTGCGGGCCTGATGGTCATTGGTTTCTAAAGAGGAAGACTTTCTTTTCTTTTTCTTTTCTTTTCTTTTCTTTTCTTTTCTTTTCTTTTTTTTTTTTGTTAAATAAAAGAGAATTGGACTCTCCTCATACTTCTTCCATGTACTCAAGCCAGGGAGAGAACAACAGGTGCTTTAGCAAGCACTTCTTAATGGCTGCTGGACTACAAGAGAGGCCTCCAATATTTGTCCCCCTTTCTTCACTTTGGTATACTCCAATCAGCCTCAAGTGCCACTGAGCAGAAGAAAATGAAACAAGCCAAAAACTTCTAAAAAGTCCTGGTAACTAAAGAGAGGATGATCACTCAGAACAAACAAAACATGTCAAAGGAAAATGAGATCCTGAAAGAGGTAGACAATAGTTTGAACTGAAACACAGAATACTCAAGGAGATAGAAGTATTTCTTAAGACATCTTTTTGGGGAGTAAAAACAAATGAGCAAGCAAAAGTAAAATTCACTCCCTCCCCAAAAAAGATTTCCTCACCAAAGAATTTATCAGAAGCATTAAAAGAGTGGTAGTCTTTGGTGGAGAGGACAGAACTGCTATGTATTCTGTAAGACCCGGCCTCTCTTTGTTGTGGGCATGTAAAGTAATGTTAAGGAGGAAGAATTCTTTGCCCTTCAAGTTTGCTCTAGCTACACCAGGAATTATACTGATGTGAGACATTAGGAGAAAACTTTAGTTAAAAGCATATTTACAGAGAATCCACACAGACACAGGAGCTGTAAAGGTAGGGAGGCAACATGATGCTTATATGAGCTAAGAAGCGGGGTAGGGGATGTGAGGGAAACAGAGGGAGAAAGATCCTTAGTGGGAAAGTGAGAGGAGATGTTTGGAAAATTAAAGTTGCCACATTATGGAGATAACTTTCCTAGATAAAGAGAAATTTGTTAATAGCTCTCTTCTTGCTATAAGCAGGCAATGGAGGGGAAGGTAATATAGCTTTTCCTGAATCTGCTGGATTTTGATTGCCTTTAACTCAAAATTGTGTTCATGCCAAAATGGCACATCTTGGAACAACCTGACTTTGGTCCACAGAGTAGATTTCATTCCCTAGCCATTTTTGCATTTACAGTCAAGTAAGGCCCATACAGTCAAGTTCTTGTTAATGAAGACTGAGAAGTAATGTGCATCAATTATAGAACTGACATGCCAACTTCTAATGGTGATCCCTCACTCTCCCTATATCTTAGCTGGAGGTAGATGCCTGTGGTGACCTAGGAAGCACTCTGTGGAAGGTGAGAAGTCTCCATCAGACCAGGTTGACTGAGCAGAGCAGACTATCCCAATTTCATCTTTTACACTTTATATGATTAAGAAATACAATGCTTAATTGTATTATGCAACTGAGTTTATCTGTTATGTTTTAAGAATAACTTAATGGATAAAGTGAGCTGAAAAACAGTGATCTGAAAGGATAGAAATATTTCAATGTATCGTTTATGCAAGTAGATTTATATTAATTACACAACATTTGTAAGATAACTATAAAATGTAAATAAATGGAGGGGCGCCTGAGTGGCTTTGTTGACTCTTGGTTTTAGCTCAGGTCATGATCTCAGGGTCCTGGGATCAGCCCCATATCAGGCTCTGCACTCTGCTGGGAGCCTGCTTGAAGAGTCTCTTCCTCTCCCTCAGCCCTTCCACCCACTCATGTGCTCTCTCTCTCTCTAAAATGAATAAATAAATCTTTTTAACAATGTAAACAAATTGAGTCCCAGAAGGAGAACAAAGAACAGAGAAGAGAAATGATTAAACCAATAGTAGAAAAAGTCTCTGATGAAGAGACCCAAGAGAACTTAGCTATTTTCAAGTAGAATTGATGAGAAAAGACATGGACATAAAGATTTCATGGTAAAATGTTTGAAGAAAGATCCTTATAGGGATCCTGGGTGGCTCAGTGGGTGAAGCATCTGCCTTCAGGGCAGGTCATGATCCCAGGATCCTGGGAGCAAGTCCCACCTTGGGGCTCCCAGCTCCGGGGAGAGCCTGCTTCTCCCTCTCCTCCTGGCTCATGCTCTCTCAGGATCTCTGTCTCTCTCAAATAAATAAAATCTTTTTAAAAAGAGAGAAATATCCTTAGAAGTCTCTGTCCAAAAAAGGAAAAGAATTCTTTTTTTTAATATATATTTTATTTATTTATTTGACAGAGAGAGAGGTTGTGAGAGGGGGAAACACAAGCAGGGAGAGTGGGAGAGGAAGAAGCAGGCTTCTTGCCAATCAGGGAGCCTGATGTGGGGCTGGATCCCAGGACCCTGGGATCATGACCTAAGCTGAAGGCAGACACTTGGCCGACTGAGCCACCCAGGTGCCCCAAAGCAGGAAAATAATTCTACCAAGGAAAGAGGATTTGACTATCAATGGACTCCTTATCTGTAACAGGTAAATATAGAAGAAATGGAATAACATCTTGAAGGGAGAAAGGCTTCAAGCCAGGAATCCTAATGTACTCATATAAGATATATTTCAGGGTGTGAGAAAAATACAATTATGCAAACCATGGAGTATATGCTGCATTAGAAGAAAATAAATGAGAAAACAATGTATTCAAACAATAGGTAAAATAGAAGAGAGACTCTGTAATGGAGAAGATTTGTAGCCATATATAGCTAACCCTGTAGGGATAAGAGTACCCTCCTGATTTGTAAATGTTAATTATGGAATCTTGAAACTAAAGGATATATGGGGACTGAATATTGCCTACAACCCAAAGTACTACATTATTTGAGCAAAACCAAAGAATTTGCAGTCGGTGGGAGAAGAGAAAAGTAAACACATTTAAAAAGCTTTGTCTGAGGGGCACCTGGGTGGCTCAGTGGGTTAAGCCGCTGCCTTCGGCTCAGGTCATGATCTCAGGGTCCTGGGGTCGAGTCCCGCATCGGGTTCTCTGCTCAGCAGGGAGCCTGCTTCCCCTCTCTCTCTCTGTCTGCCTCTCCGTCTACTTGTGATTTCTCTCTATCAAATAAATAAAATCTTTAAAAAAAAAATAAAAAGCTTTGTCTGGGGCATGCAGAAGAGGGGGAAAAACTAAGCATAGCTCATTTGGTGTGGGGTGTGGGTCTGAGGGTGTGTGTGTGTGTGTGTGTGTGTGTGTGTGTTTATGAGTAAGGGTAGAAAAGCAGGAGCTATGATGGAATTACAGCATCTTGATTGAAAAACAACTTGCCATCTGATTTAAAAAAAAAATCTTATTATTAAATACTCATCCTTTATTTTAGGTAATAGAGAGATACAAATATGGCATGTGCATAAAAACTAAATTTGTGGGTTTTTTTTAAAGACTTTATTTTTAAGTAATTTCTACACCCAATGTGGGGCTTGAATTTACAACCTTGAGAACAGGAGTTGCATGCTCTGCCCACTGAGCCAGACAGGTGCCCCAGATATCTGCTTTTTTAATAGTAGAAAGATAGCAAAGATATGTGTCTGATTAAGAGTCTCATTAATATAACCATTAAATGGTGAAAAAAATAGATTAATTAACATGAATAAAAGCAGAAATAAGTTCATAATGTAACCAGCAAAAATAAGGAAAAGGAAAAAGAAGGAAAGAGAATATAAAAATACAGTCAATTCTATGACTCAACATATTCGTTTCCAAAATGACTGCCTTCTACAAAATCATAGAATTAAAAAAACACAAGGCTTATGGGAAAAATGGGCTGAGGACCATAACACTCAGAACCTTTATCAGCAATAATAAGAAGATTAGAACCTAATAAAAACGGGCAGGACAGCTGAACATGCCAAATTGTTAAAATAATACATAAATACTACAATAAATATCTCAAATTACCTTGAAAAAGACTGCCATTTACTTGTGGAAGTGGGAGCTGGAATGGTTGCAGACTGAGTTTCTGTGAAGGGGTAGAAGGAGGGCTATCAACCTTTGCAGTCTGTTGCAGCATTAAATCTGAAAGCATGTTTGTCTTTGAGATGTAGTTCCTTCAAGGCACGTGTTTATAATAGATAACTTGTTTCATCAGTATTTAAAATTTAATCCAATGCCTGGCCTTCTCTTTGACTGACTTGGGTATCACTGCTGGACAAATACCATCTGTGGTTTCCTCATGTGCACTCACAGCTATACCAACAGGGAATGGACGTGATGTTTAGAACCACCAAAACAGTTGCTAGTAGGATTAAAAGGAGCCAGCTCTGCAGGGTTTGGTGATTGAGGTCTTTGTATATAGTAAGTAGTGCTTTCTTTTTGATTGTGAGAACTCATTGTTGTACTATTTGATCTTTAATTTATATGCTCAACAGTCTTTCAATTTCTTCTTCTTTTTTTAGGTCTTGTTCTTACTGACTTTCACAACACTTGGAGTCATTCCAGGCACAAACATTTATTCATTTATTTTTGGTTAAGGTCAGCCAGTAGTTTTCTGCCTTTAAGGATATTACTCATGAAGTGATTCATAAGAAAACATGAAATTTATTTCCAAAGTTTTCCCTAACATGTCAATCATGTTGGAACAAATTCATATTTAAACAAAATCACCATACCAGAACTGACTATACATGATAAACAAGTAACATAAGGGATAAAATGTTCTATCTGTCATTGCATTAAATGTTAATTGACTGAGAACTCCCTTTACAAGAAAGAGACCATCAAATTGAGACAAAAAAAGCACAGCTCTGTACTGACTTTACAGGAAACACGTTATAACAAAGGGATCAGCAGAGAGATATGATGTAAATTCAAATAAATTAGACAGGAGTAGTATTATAAACATCAGAAAAGCTGAAATTTAAGGATAATGACACTAATCAGAATAAAGATATTCTACAACAATAAAATTACTATTTATAAAGGAGATATATTGATACCTTTTATGTACCCAGCATAGCAACTAAATAGATAAACTAAAATCTATTAGAAACTAAATTAGATCCAGCAGAATTTATAACAAAATTTTAGAATAATGTTTTCAATCTTGAATAGGTCTGGTAGGGAATAAATAAAAATTGTTTTGAGTAAAACAATATTGTATGTATATGTATATACATGTACATGTATGTGACCATAAATATAACATTTTTATATCCCTTAAGTAAAGAAAATATTATAGGTCAATCTTATGTTTTAACAAGTAAAAGAATGAAATATTAGAAAAAGAATTTTTATAATTTATCAATTAATATATTATGATAAAAGTTTTATTTTACCAATGGATGGTGATTTCTTATCAGGAAATCTGCACAAAAATTTAATCCGTGATTGAATATAAAACAAACTTTAAGAGAACAAACATGTTCATAACAATGGATGTTGAAAATAACTTTTAAAAAATTTATTAGGGATTTCCAGTAAAACATTTAGAAAGAAACACATTACAATCATAAAGTGCATTACCAAAAACATAGCTGAAACTTATTTTTTCCCTAAATGGTGAAAGGCTAAAAATCCCTGAAAAGGGGGTGCCTGGCTGCCTCAGCTGGTAGAGCATGTGAGTCTTGATCTCCGCCCTGCATTTAAGCTCCATATTAGGTGTGGAGCTTACTTAAAAAGAGAAATAAAATAAAATGTTAAAAATCCCTTAAAAAATCATTGAAGATATTGCTTCTAAATGAAAAAAAAAATGGACAAAGGACACAAGTGGACAATTCATAATACAGCAAATGCAAAATATCACTGAATGAAATGATGATCAAACTCACTGAGTTGAAGATGCAAATTAAACTGAAACAGCATTATAACCTGGTTAGATTGGCCTAAATTAACAAAAATAACAACAAAAAACCACCAAAACACTGATATCTTCCTATTGCTTGTGGTGGAAAAGAGGAGTTTCAGAAATTGCTAGTGGATGTGTGAATTCTTAGTGTTTGGGGGAAAAGGATATCTAGTAACAACTATCATAATTAAAAGGAAAAAAAAGGGACGCCTGGGTGGCTCAGTTGGTTAAGCGGCTGCCTTCGGCTCAGGTCATGATCCCAGCGTCCTGGGATCGAGTCCCACATCGGGCTCCTTGCTTGGCAGGGAGCCTGCTTCTCCCTCTGCCTCTGCCTGCCTCTCTGTCTGCCTGTGCTTGCTCACTCTCTCTCCATCACTGACAAATAAATAAATAAATAATCTTTAAAAAAATAAATAAATAAATAAATAAAAGGAAAAAAAAAAAAAACACCTCGTATTCCCTTTTACCTAGTAATTTCATCCTGGGTAGTTAGGCCATAGAATTAAAGGCACCAATATATAAGTATAAGTATATAAAAATGATTGATTAAACTTGTTCATAGTATCACAAAAACAGGAAAAAAAGTGCTTGGGTGGCTCAGTTGGTTAATAATATGACTTGCTCTCAGCTCAGGTCTTTATCTCAGGGTTGTAAGTTTAAGCCCACAATGGGCTCCATGCCTAAAAAATGGGGTGCTGGGTGGCATGTTCAACTCTTGGTTTCAGCTCAGGTCATGATCTCAGGGTCATGAGATCCAGCCCACTTGGGGCTCCACACTAAGCATTGTGTCTGTGTGAGATTTTCTCTTCCTCTTCTTCTGCTGCTCCTGCTCCTGCTCTCTCTCTCTTTCTTTCTCCCTCTCTTAAATAAATAAATAAATTTTTTTAAATGGGAAAAAAGTGACTATCCACTATGATGGTTGAATTTTATAGTTGTATATAATGAATTATTTTTCAGCTATTAAAAGTGAATTAAAGCTAGATTGAGGTACTTTGCAGAATTTCTATAAGGTATTATTGCATTAAAAGGAAAAGAATTAGAGAAGTATATGTAATAAGATTTTTTTGGTAGCAAATCATGAAAACAATCTCTCTATGCATGTGCATTCTGAAAAATATGGTGGAATAGTACTACACTTTTAACATGATTTTCTTGGAGAAGAAAGAATAAATGTTGTGAAGAAGGGAAAGAGGGAAAGGTGGTATCAAGAACCAAGAAAAGGAAGGGCGCCTGGGTGGTTTAGTCAGTTAAGCATCTTCATTCAGCTCAGGTCATGATCCCTGGGTCCTGGGATTGAGGTCTGCATTGGGCTCCCTGCTCAGCTGAGAGCCTGCTTCTTCCTCTCCCTATGCTGCTCCCCACGCTCGTGCGTGTGCGCTCTCTCCCTCTTTCTGTCAAATAAATAAATAAAATCTTTAAAAAAAGAATAAAGAAAAGGAAAAACAAGCAATAACAGACTCTAAGGAACCAAAATGTCCAAGATATGATCACATTTATTCATCTATGTAAAGTAGTATTACCTATTCTTATGCTTTCTGGAAGAAGAGAAAGATTGATATTTCACCATTAATAGGCTTATTTATAAATACGATGAAAGCCCCAATAATGGACAGGCAGTTTTACTTTATGAGAATATCAGGCTCCAAAAATGTGGAATTAAATGGAAAGTTTGGGTTTAAGAAGGGTGTGGTATGTCTAGGCTACATTTTTATCCTGCAGATCAGAGAGGGCATAGGCAAGATGCTGTCTTTACTTTGACCTTACCTTACCTGGAACAGTAGTGATGAATGCAGGGCTTGGGTTTCTCCAAAGGGAGAAACTCTACACACTTCAAAAAAGGAACCAGCAAGATTGTATTTACATAAGGGTCTCAACATGCTGCTTTGCTTTCTCCATTGACAGCTGGAGCCAATTGTATGGAAGGCTGTGGCAAGCGGCCATCTGTATACAAGAATGTAAACAAATTTCTGCTTTGTGGAAAGTGTCCCTAGGTTTGAAAAAACATTTTGACGTCTGGGTCCCAAATGAAGAGATTCTGATTCAACTGGTATGTGATTGGGGCTTGGTTTTTAATATATAGCGGTAAAGAAATATAGAGATAGAGGGAGAACTTAATTCCCAGGTCATTTTATTGCTCAGATGGAATTGTAGAATTGTAACCAATTTTGAAATCTATCTAATTTTTCTGCTATTACACACCATTACACATCTAGCTTAGTTTCTCGAAGGGCCAAGATCCAATGAGGACTGCATCCTTTAATGCTCACTGGTCAGTAAACTAGGGCATGGGTTAAAGATGGATTAAAAGGGATGGTGATGGTGATGTTTGTCATCAAGTTAGTATGTATGAGGCAAGACACAGACTAACATAAAATAGCTGAACCTTGTATGGTGGTCAAAGTTGACTTTACATTGGAATCACCTGGGGGACATCAACTACTACTGATGCTTCCCCTCCCCCAAGGTTCTGAGGCAATTGAACTGGGCAATTTTATTTTATTCTTAAAAATTTGTTTATTAGAGAGAGAGAGAGAGAGCACGTGAGGTGGGGAAATGGGCAAAAGGAGAGGGAGAGAGAGCCACCCAGGTGCCCTGGTCTGGCCAATTTTAAAGGTTGCCAGTTGATTTTATTATGTAGCCCGGGTGAAAAGCCACTGATCTAAGAGAAAATAGTACCCCCCCCCAAAAAAAAGTATAAAGGTACAAAGACACTTTGAGATGGATGCCATGCCATTCATTTATTTATTCCTGCAGTTGAGGCATTCAATTTAGTCATTCTTTTCATTACATTCAATTAATTCAGTGTTAAGAACCTACTTTGTGTTTGGCACTAAATTAAGGGCAAGAGATTCTCCACTCAATCATCATGGGATACCTAAAATGCAAATCGGTTTTCACTACTTTCTCCTGTGCCTGGAAGGTGTCTCTCATTCTGACTCCAGCTCTGTTAGAAAGAGAAGGAAATTTTCTGTTCTATTCTCTCCTTCACTCTCTCTCTCTTTTCACCCCTTCCTCTTGTTTGGTTTTAGCGAAGTAAGCAGGACAGAGATAGGAAAAGAGACTAGGAAACTTGCAGTGAGTATATGTTTTACATTAGGAAAGGGTTAGCATTTCAGAGTTGGAAACTCACAAATCTGTGGAGGGATTATTAAATCCATCTTACAAGTGAAGAGACTGACACTCAAAAAGTAAGTAACTTGTTGAAGGTCAAAAAGCCACCTTTCAAAAACTAATGATGTTCTGTACAGTGACTAACGTAGCATAATAAAAAAAAAGGGAGGGGGAGCCACCTATTTGCAAAGGTGGATATAAACTGCAAAGTTCTTCTCAGAAAACTTTCAATTACACATCTCTAAAATCAGAAGAGTAAAATTATGTCTCCACTGGAAACTGTAAGTGTGTATTTGGGGGGTGTCTGGAAAGGTAGTTTCTTTGAAATTTCTTCATGTATCTTACATACTCATTTGGATTTTTATGTCATTCTCTATATGCTACTTAAAATAAAAAGATTGTGGGGGCACCTGGGTGGCTCAGTCGGTGTAATGTCTGCCTTCAGCCCAGGTCATAATCCTGGGGTCCTGGGATGGAGCCCTGTGTCCTGCTGAGCGGGGAGCCTGCTTTTCCCTTTGCTCCTCCCCTTTCTTGTCTGTACACTTTTGCTCTCAAATAAATTCTTTAACATTTTTAAAAAATAGAAATTGTGTTTAATTTAGTATTAGGAAAAAATCTTTAAGAATTTTTTTTAGTATAATCGACACTCAAAGAATAATCTTACATTTCTGCTTTAATGGGTACAATTCCATCAAGTTTATCAATTTCAGAAAACTGTGGTAAAGACAACTGACTGTACATATACATTTCAGTATCCAGGAAAATTGTTGTCCACTCTCTTGTGATCACTAAATTTCAGGATTTTGTACTAACATAAATCTGGGGATACAAATGGCAATAGGTCCTTTTTCACTCCGTTTTGAGACGTCTTGCTGAAAGAGACTCTCAACTCTTAACCTGAATTGCAAAGGTCTTGGCATCCACTGACCAGTCTTGCTCTCTGATGATGCTCTTTACTCCTAACAGTGTAATTCTCATCTCATGAATCAAGAATCTCAGTTGACTCATGGTCCCTATTACTAACTCCCTTCATCCAATTAAAACTTCATTTTCAGTGTAGTGATCATGTATGTATTTCAACCACTCTGTTTGCAGCACTCTGAGCCTTTGTGATTATTCAACTCTTGTAATTATCTGTTTAATTTGTACATTCCCTGCTGGTATAAGCTCCAGGAAGGTAGGAATTTTATCTGTATTTTTAACTAATGCAACTCCCACACTTAACATTTTGCCCTGTGCATATCAGACATTTTGTTGAGTGATTGCAGTATAGGACATTTCCAAATAACTTACTCCTAAAATTTACTTTTTACATTCCAACCTTCACTGAACTTGAAGAAAGCCTGAAGTAATTTTTAATTTCATTGCTTGTCCTCTCCACTATTTTTTAATTGCGTAATATCCTAACAGCTTTTGAGAGATTTGTTTGAAATGTTGCTATGTGAATGATGACTTATTGCCTAGGAATTTTAAGAAACAAAATTCCACCCAATATTTGGGATTATTTATGTCTTTATATAAAAAAGTTAGAATATAACATCATCATATGAGCATCAAAGTTCATCAACATTGCTAGTATTAATAACTTCTGTGGACTATAAATTCACCCGTTTAGATTCTAGTAAGACCATCTCAAGGATATATCAATGAGAGCTGAGGGACAAATGGACAAGATCACTATTCATTTCTGGTTTTTTTGGTATGTTTTTATTGGTTTCAGACATCTTTTTAGATGATTAAGATTCAGTGTTGCCTAAGGTCAAGTAAACCCACCCCGAGTTGGAACCAGTCACAGACCTGTTCTTTGTCTGATGCTGTCCACTCTGATTTCAAAGTAGAGGCTCTTTTCCACTTTTTCCTATTGTAATTTGCAAGTTCTGTCAGAATGGAAGAAGCATAAAGAAAATGGCTCACTGCTTCCTCTGGTATATACTCTATCTTGTGAGAATTTATGGTAGGTAGTACTTGAGAACAGGGCCTGCATGGCAATTCGGACAGCATCTTTCCGGCTATATATCATCCCATTTTCTTTTTTGCCACACTGTGAATCAGCTTTGCAAATAGCCACTCATGCAGGGAAGTAACCCTTCAGGCTGGATAGCATAGTACTTTCTAATCTTGTATATGTTTTAGTAAGCTGTGTCTGCTAAATACACCGTATTTTCTTATTGTCATCCCAAACCACAATTAATATTAACTGACAAGTGGTAACAGTCTCAAAACTTTTGGGGCAAAGAAATGATGTTATTGCACACCGCTTTGTTAGGCAGGATGTTATGTAGGTAATTAATAATTTTAGGATATCTAAATACCTATTCTAGAGGGTTGAGGTAGAAAAGCTTCACCAGGGGTGGGTGAAAAAGAAACAAAAAAATGTGGTATAGTAAGATGCAGCAGCTAAAATATAACCTTCACATAAAGAACAGGCACAAAATACAAAATAGTTCTTTTCAAGAAAAGTTTTGCACTGATCCAACAGAGTTTAAAGTAGAGCTGCATGCCAGGGTAAGGCTCTATAAAAAGAATTATCTGTGTATGTGTTTATGGTTTTCAAAGCTAGAAGTAGTTCATGTACCCACAGCTTTGATGGCTTCGAGGGGATGGGAAGCAGCAGGAGTTAGGAGGGAGTGTGGACTAGCCAGCGGCTCCTGGGCTCCTCAACTCCTCCATGTTAGCTGAAGAGCTGGCCTAGCCTCTTGCCTGGGGTTGAGAAACTGTAGTCAGCCTAGATCAAGGTCCTAGGGAGGGGACTGAGCAGGTGGTTTGATTTGAAAGATTTGAACTGGTACCAAGTCAAGTAGGTGAGCCAGGTAGCAGAGGCAAGCATGGCAAGAGCTCCATGACCCTGTGACTTTGAGAGGGGTATTTGACCTTGAAGGTATTTTTGGTTAAGGGCTGCTCTGTTTTTGCTTTTTCTGCTCCCCTCTGCACTGGAATTCTCATGTCCAAAAGGTTCAGAATGTTGGGAAAGAGACTTATTGTCTATTACTTATTGTAGTATCGTATCCTTATTCCCAGGAAGAGTCTTCGTGTTCTGAATTAGAACTAGTTACCGATCTTTGACCTCAATGGTAAAATCATGGTGCTAGTGAAGGGGGAATTTTAAAGCCACGGATGTATCTGCACTGCAGCAGTAAAATTCTAACCTGAGAGGATCCATAAAATCTGCAGCTCTCCTTACTTTGCCCTTGACTCTGTCAGCTCCCTTACTTAAAAAAAGGATGTGGGGCAGACGGATAAGATGGGTTCCCCAGAGTATATCTACTCCCTCTTCAACCTGTCTTGGGTTGACAGTTTATGTAACACTAACTCCAAATGTGTGGCACTGACAGTTGTCAAATTAATATTTATACAGAATTTGTTCCATATGCAAAAAGAGTCAGGCCCAAGTTTTTAAACAATGGACACCAGTTTTACAGTTTGGGATGCTTTAAATATCATCCCAGTAGGACTGAATCTTCACTTGGCATAGAAGCGGGTGCTGGGCCACTTATAGTGCTCAGTCATTATGTGTCTCTCACAAGATAACTTTATTATTATCCCTCAAGAGAACTGTGAGACTTTCAAAAGTATTCTTTTTCTCTCTTGTCTGACTCTAGTCATACACTGTCTCAGAAAAGAGCCTTAACTAAGTGTTCGTTTTCCCCATAACTTTTGTACAATGCCATCAAGGCTTCAGCATTTGGAATTAGCCCAAAAGTTTCCTTTAGGGCCATTCACTATCCAAAATATCTCTTTTCTACATTTACAAAATGGACAATAAGTTTGTGGTATCATTATTCCAAGAAATTGCACAAGCTGAAAATATGTGCAGAATTAAAAGGTATATAAAATATTTTTATTTTTATTTTTTATTTTATTATTTTCTAAAGATTTTATTTATATATTTGACAGAGAGAGACACAGAGAGAGAGGGAACACAAGCAGGGGGAATGGGAGAGGGAGAAGCAGGCTTCCTGCTGAGAGGGAGCCCGATGTGGGGGCTCGATCCCAGGACCCTGGGATCATGACCTGAGCCAAAAGTAGACATTTAACAACTAAGCCACCCAGGCGCCCCCTTAAAAATATTTTTAAAACAGTTAGACATGTCTAAGGAATGTCTCTATCACTTGAAACTCTTATGGAAGAACATTATTTTTATAACAGTTGAATGGTCAGAGCCAAACTCTATATCTGGAGCCATGAAGATATTTGAGAAATAAGGCTTTGGTCAATGGATAGTCACTAGACAACTTCTGGGCTGAGAAATAAGACCAACAGGACTTCAAAAATCTAATAAAAGGACCTCCTTCTTTCATTTTACCATCAAATACTTTAGTTACCCTATGTATTTTTCCTTTATGACCCTTAGCGAGTTTAGAATTATTCATATTTAAGTTAATAATGTCTGCTTCCCAAATAAACTCTAAAATCCACAAGGGCAGGAACATTGCTCATTTTCCTCATCTTGAATCTTCTATACATCGTGCATAATGCACAGAGTGTGCGCAAGGTGAGTACTCAACACATTTTTGTGAAAGAATAAATGAATGAGTGGAAGAATGAATGAGTCTCATAAATAAGAAGAGGTATAGACAATGAAGGGAGTTAAATCCAAGGATACTGTAGAGAGTTGGCAGATAGAATGATAGACTAAAGTTTCTGTGCCCTGGACCATTGTTTATAGCTTGTTGGGTAACAGTGGCTTGAGTACCCAGGTGCTGGCCATGGCCAGGGAGTCTTGTGACACCAGAGGTAACTCTTCTCTGTGATCATGATGATGGCAGCAAAGCTGTCTTCTCACCCTGGATTCGGATTACACATAGTGTATACATTAATTGTGCAATAAGCCAGGTGAGCAGTAAACAAAAGCTGTTTTCATTTCTTAAACTTCCTAGGCAATTCTTTAGCATAAGAGATGATAAAAATTGTGGCAGACAAAATGTTTTAAACATTTTCAGGGTGGTTAAGAAATGTTATTATTGTAATTCCTCAAATTTTTGGAATTTAATTGTATGAGCAATAGGAACAAATCCATGCTGACCTAAATAGTTGGTTGTGTAATAATTAATACACGTAATAAAGACATTGAAGGACCATCTTAGCTAATAATAGCAAGTTTATCTTCCTTAAATGGACTATTTCTTCTAAAACAATTTGCCATGTAATTTATTTGGGCTACTTTGCATTCACAAAATTTCTTTATGTCTATTGGAAGCTATTTGTCTTCTTTTGTTAAAAGGCTTATAAATTTCAGTTTTAAAGCCAATTAAAGAGAAAATAACCAACTGAACTAACCATAATTTATTTAGCTAACTGACGAGCTTTTGCATGTAAAAAATTTTTAAAAGATATATATTTTATGTTTTATTTTGTCTTAAAGGCTTTCATTGTACTTGAGACTTCAGTGGCTCTGATATATAATCTGAAGAATGGGGTGACTCATTTAATGGCTACTCTCTTTTTATGGAGGTGTTGTACTGTAATGAAAGACTATCAGTCATGAAATGCTGAAAACAAAGCTATATTAAGGGATTTGTTTACTATTTACTAAAATGTTTAAAAAAATGTCTAAATGGCTTCAGAAAACATTTACTTATTTATTTTTAAAGATTTTATTTATTTATTTGACAGAGAGAGATCACAAGTAGGCAGAGAGGTAGGCAGAGAGTGAGGAGGAACCAGGCTCCCCAGCGAGCAGAGAGCCCGATGCGGGGCTCGATCCCAGGACTCCGGGATCATGATCTGAGCAAGAGGCAGAGGCTTTAACCCACTGAGCCACCGAGGTGCCCCAGAAAACATTTCTTTAAATCCAGGCTGGATATTGGGATAAAGAGATGAAAAATGTAATTTGTTCTGCAGAAGCCACTATCTAGTAGGGAATATAGATAGGGAAACCAAGCATTTCATTCCCGTGTGATGAGTAATATAATGGAGGAATTCACATGATATTTAAAGATGAGAGCAGAGCGTTAGAGGCATATTTTTTTTATCCTGAAAATAATTTATTTTGTTGTCAAAGAAGATTTTCTAAAGGTGGTTATACTTGATGTGTTTCCTGAAGAAAAAGAAGATACCAGCCAGGAGGAAATTGTGTGTGTGTGTGTGTGTGTGTGTGTGTGTATACCAGCCTATGGTTTGGGTATTTCAAATAGAGAAAATAGCATGTGCAAAGATATTAAGGCATCAAATAGCTCTTTATCACTTGTAGCTTTATGTAGTGTTAAGGTTTAATGATCATGGATGAGAAACTGGGGGAGATAAACAGGAGCCAGATCATTGAGAACCTTATAAAACATGCTAATTCTAAGCTGAATGTGGAAACACTGAAGAGGTTTATACAGTATAGTTTCTTTTTTCTTTCTTAAAAAAAAAAAAAACCAAACAATAAAACCCACATGCCATCTTTTAATGTACATAGGCATATGGCTTTCTTTAAAATATTTTGAAGTTCAAAATAAAAATTATTATTGCAAACAGTATAATCTTATAATCTCCAGTAAGATTTTCCAAATTATCATAAACATGATTTATTTAATTAAAGAAGTCTTTCTTTTTTTCACCCGTCTTCTGTAACATTTGGATGGGATTATATGATTTCCTTCCAGTCACTCCATGAAGAGTAACAGCTCTAGCATCTGTGTGGCATGTAGATAAAGTTTCAGAATAAACTGGGAGGATCTGCTAGGACATTATCAGGTATTACAGGTAAGAAGTGATAAGTACCTGAGCTACAGGAGCAGTGATAGGCGGTGAGAGGTTGGGGTTGATTTAAGAAGGTTAGATTGGTAAGACTGGATGAGAGAGGGAGTGCGGGATGGAAAAGATAAAGCGGTTAAAGTTGATTGCTCAGTTTCTGGCTTACCTTAATAGTTAGTGACCCACATCAAGGTGTTTTGAAGGAGTGGGTATGGAAAATGAATAGGAAAAATGGTGAGTTCAACTGGGGATCTATTGATTTAAAGATGAATGATGTGGAATACACATATGGGCACATGCGTTGGAATTCAGGAGGGAGATCTGAGAGGCAAATATAGATTTGAGATTCATAGCTGAAATCAGAGACTTGACTAAGGTGTTCCAGGACACAGGGTTAACTGGAATCAGAAGGGACAAGTGAAGGAACTTGGGGAAAAACACACATTTACAGGGAACAGAGAAAGGTGAAACTTAAAAGAGACTGAGAAAGAGTATTATTTTTCTTAAAAGATTTTACTTATTTATTTGAGAGAGAATGAGAGAGAGTGCAAGAGTGGGGAGGGTCAGAGGGAGAAGCAGACTCACTGCTGAGCAGGGAGCCTGATGTGGGACTCAGTCCCTGGACTCCAGTATCATGACCTTAGCCGAAGACAGTTGCCCAACCAACTGCCACCCAGGCACCCCAAGAGTATTATTTAAGTAGGAATTAAACCAAGACATTCAGAATCTTGGAACATGATTGAGGAAGTAATTTAAAAATAGAAGAAATAATCACAGGGACAAAAGTGACTGTGCGGTCAAGGAAGATGAGGATCTACAAGTGTCCCTTCAAGTTAGGACTTAAAAAGTCAATGTTGGAAAAGCAGGATCAAACCTAAAAATTCAGAGAATAAATTGATGGTTGCTAGAGGTAGGGGTTAGGAATTGGGGGGGATGGCCAAAATGGGTAAAGGGGAGTGAAAGATACAGATCTCCAATTACGGAATGAATAAGTCACAGGAATAAAAGGCACAGCCCAGGAAATATTATGGTCAGTGATATTATAGTAGTATTTAATGGTGATAGTTGGTAGCTATACTTGTGGTGAGCATAGCATAATGTCTAGAGTTGTTGAATCACTATGTTGTACACTTGAAACTAATGTAACATTATGTGTCAACTATACTCAATAAAAATTTAAGAAAGTCATTGTTGACTAGATTACCTCAATGTGGAAAATCAGGTGACACTGTAATGATTTTTTTTTTAATTGACACTGTAATGATTTTTTTTTTAAAGATTTTTTATTTTATTTATTTGTCATAGAGAGAGAAACGAGAGCAAGCACAGGCAGACAGAGTGGCAGGCAGAGGCAGAGGGAGAAGCAGGCTCCCTGCCAAGCAAGGAGCCCGATGTGGGACTCAATCCCAGGACGCTGGGATCATGACCTGAGCCGAAGGCAGCCGCTTAACCAACTGAGCCACCCAGGCGTCCCGGCACTGTAATGATTTTTAAGGAAAAGGATTTCTCTTGAAAGGATAAAACCAATCAAACCAAACTAAAAACAGTTTGGTACCAGCAAATTATTTCTTTGTACTTATTTTTCTAAATGTTACAAGACCCTTTGGTCATTTGGTTGGAAAAAAAAAAAAAGAATGGGAGGAGTTATGTTTGCTGTACCAACATCCTTATTCATTCAATGTTGATTTTAGTAAATCCGTATAATCAAAGTGATGAAATTGGCCTCTCAGATTCTATTTCTTTTCATTATATTATTTGTATTTCCTTTCTAAATTTAAGCCTGAATGTCATTTTCTAGAATAGCGTTAATGCTTTTAAATTTATAATGTAGGTATTATCAGGTGAATTTTTTCCCCAGCTTTTTAGAGATATAATTGACATATAACACTGTGTAAGTTATGGTGTATGATGTGATGATTTGACATAAATATATATATTGTGAAATGATTACCACAATAAACTTAGTTAACATATCTATCACCTCACATAGTTAAGTTTTTTTTTTAATGGTGAGAACTTTTAAGATCTATTCTCAGAGCAACTTTCAAGTACACTATACAGTATTGTTAACTGCAGTCACCATGCTATATATTAGATCTTCAGAACTTAATCATGTTATAACTAGAAGTTTGTACCCTTTGACCACCTTTACCCATTTTCCTGTACCACTCTCTTCTGGCAACCACCAATCTACTCTGTTCCTTTTTCTTTTCTTTCTTTCTTTCTTTTTTTTTTTTTCTTAAACTATTTATTTAAGAGAGAGAAAGAGGGAGGGAGAGAGAACACACACACACATGAGAGTGGGGTGAGTCAGAAAGAAAGGGAGAAGCAGACTCCACGCTGAGCAGGTAGCCAGATGTGGGTGTGATCCCAGGACCCTGGAATCATGATGTGAGCCAAAGGCAGATGTTTAACTGACTGAGCCACCCGGGTGCCCCTTACTCTCTGTTTCTATGAATTCATTTTTGTTTTTGTTTTTTAGATTCCTCATATAAGTGAGATTATACCCTATTTTACTCTTTCTGACTTACTTCACTAGCACAATGTTCTCAAGGTCCATTCATGTCACCAATGGAAAGATTTCCTTCTTTTTTATGGTTGAATAGTATTCCATTATACATATAGGACATCTTCCTAATCCATTCATTTATCAATGGACACTTTGGTTGTTACTCTGTCTTGGCTATCTTAAATAATGCTACAATGAACACAAAAAAGATGCAGACATCTTTTTGAAATAGTGATTTCATTTCTCAGAAGTGGGATTGCTAGATCCTATGACAGGTATATTTTTAATTTTTTTAAGCTTTTATTTATTTATTTGACAAGAGAGTGAGAGAGGGACGACAAACAGGGGGAGTGGGAGAGGGAGAAGCAGGCTTCCTCTGAGCAGGCAGCCCCAAATAGGACTTGATTCCATGACCCTGGGATCACGACCTGAGCTGAACGCAGACGGTTAACCATCTGAATCACCCAGGTGCCCCTATTTTTAATTTTTTTGAGGAACCTTCTTACTGTTTTCTATAGTGGTTGCACCAAGTTGCATTTCTACCAAAGGTGAGGAAGGGTTCACTTTTCTCCACATACTTGCCAGTATTTGTTATCTCTTTTTGATAATAGCCATTCTAACAGAAGTGAGATGATATATATGGTGTGGAATTTAACACTAACTTTAGATGAAACTAAGAGAATATAATTCTTTTCAAACCCATAGAATCTCTCAGGAAGAGGAGCTTTCCTAAGTTAATCAGTAAATTAAAAGCATCGAGGAAAATTTATGCCCAGGGCTGGTTTTCTCCCCAGCTCATTTAGGCTTTCAGTTAACTCTTAAATGTGGGAAACACTGTACATCAAGTTTCAATCTGGTGACAATGAAGATAAGAGGAAAAAATATAAAGACTTACCTGTATTACCTAACAGTATTGTTTTAAGCAATAGAGCAATTTCTATTTCAAAGTAAAATGATCACAAAAGCTCAGAATAGCCTTAGGCAATACAGGTGAGGCAAGAAAGCACTGAATTCGATGCCAAAGATGAAATCTCATGAGGAGAACAGGTGAAATGTGGCAGAAGGAGTAATATTTTGGACCTAGGAATGACTAGGATGTTTCCAAGAGGCTGCCTACTCCCTGAAAAAGGATTGTGTGAATTGTGTTTCCTAGATATACAGTACCTGCAATGTAGATGTTTAGGCATTTTGGAGAAGTTGAATTGATTGCTTATTTCATTCCAGGACAATGTATATATTTATCAATAAATAGAATATCTCCAAAATTAACAAAGGAAAGTTCCAGAAAATGTGGCACTTCCTAAGCCAGGGTCTCCTTTGTGAATGAGAAGATGTATTTTTACTTCTATCCTCTCTTATTCACGCAATGGGCAGACATAAGACTAAAAAAGATAATTTTTATTGTCTGAAAAATCTAGTAGAGCTGGTTTTAGCTATTGGCCTTTGGAACATCCTCAGGGCTTTGATGTCCTCTAATCCAACTTGTGAGGGACAGAAGAGCTCTTGTCTCTCCAAGCTCAGAGAGGTACTCTACTCTAGGCTTTAAGTGACAGTTAGATGTATAAAACTTTCCAGAAATTCCCCATGAAACTATATTTGGAAGTAGGAATTTCCTTTTTAATTCTCATTGATTTAAGAAATGGTCTATATAGAAATCAATTAAAATTTTTACGTAAATATTTCAATAATCTAGCACTGTGCATCTGACTTAGGATAACCCTTGAAAATCACTGCATATGTCCATATAAGTACATAGATCACATACACATGAATATGAGATTTTCAGTGTGTGACCCAAGGAAATATACAGTTATACTCTGTGATGGAAAATTTTGGTGTCTGATATTTAAATCTATAGAATAATTTCCATCTTGCTAGATTTGAGTAGAGAAATTTTACAAGAATGATGCAAAGTTACTTTAGAAAAAACACATACTTCCTTAGAAAGACCATCAACCAAAAGATAACCAAAGGTTGCTTATCAACAAGGAACAGATAATTGTTCAATTTTTTTGATCTTTTGAAATGTCATAGGAATAGCTAGTTATTGCATAAAATTTATTACCAGTTTTAAATATGGGAGGGTTGCTAGAATTAAACAGTCTTAGAGTGTCAAAATCTCCATTTGGATGGGATGCCTGGATGGCTCAGTTAGTTGAGGGTTTGACTTTGACTCAGGTCATGATCTCAGCATCCTGGGATTGAGCCCTGTGTGGAGCTCCACACTTGGCGGGGAGTCTGCTTGTCTCTCTCTGCCTATTCCCCCACTGTGATCTCTCTCTCATTCTCAAATAAGCAAATGAAATTAGATCTCCCTTTGGAATGAATAAAATTGCCACTAAAAAGGTTGAGGTACTTCCTTAGCTATTATTTGTCAAACCATGGGTATAGAGGATGACATCCTTCTGTTGTCAGATGCCTACAATTCCTGTTCAAAAATATTCAGTGATTGCATATTTGCTAGCAAATAACCCTTCCCCCAGTGTTACTTGACAAAAATCGTAATGATTTTAAGGTTCTTTCTTGAATGTCACCTCTTCATGAAGACTTTTCTGAATCTTTTCAAATGAGTATAATCTCTCCTTCCTCCAACTCTACCAACTGCCCTAGTCTTCACGTTGTTAGACTTATTTAGTCTGTTCATTTGTCACAATATTTTGTGGCAAATTTCCTTGAGGTCAGAGAGTTTCTTCTTTAGCTTTGTATTGTCTATCTCCTTAGCCCAATATTAGATAGATGAGGTAAATAGACAGATAATAGACAGTTAATGTTTGAATATTTTCTTTTCTTTTTTTTTTTTAAGAATTTATTTATTTATTTGAGAGAGAGAGACAGTGAGAGAGAGCATGAGCGAGGAGAAGGTCAGAAGGAGAAGCAGACTCCCCATGCAGCTGGGAGCCCGATGTGGGACTCGTTCCCGGGACTCCGGGATTATGACCTGAGCCGAAGGCAGTCGTCCAACCAACTGAGCCACCCAGGCGTCCTGAATATTTTATTTTCAATTGAAATTATATAGAGGAGAAACAGGAAGACAAAAAGGGATATTGAAAGATAATAAATTTGAAATAAATTTATAATTTTGAAAGATAATAAATTAGGTATCTAATTAATTAAAAGATCATCATCATCATCATCAATATACTAATGGTCTGTAATTGAAAGTATTATGCCAGTCCATGTAGTAACTAGGTCATTTTTTGGTCAACACATGCTTTTTTACTCTTGTCACAATAGCTTGATTATTATATTTTGATCTTAATTCATGTGCCTTATACTGCTGTGTCCTAGAATGATCATGTCTCAATCTGACAAGAGGAGGAAAAGTTTGAGAGTTTATTTATGGAGTCCAAATTATTTTAGGTTTAAGATCACCTCACCCCTGAACTTCTAAGAATTTTTTAAAAAAGATTTTATTTATTTGAGAGTGAGAAAGCGAGCGAGTGCAAGTGTGCAAGAGCAGGAGGGTGGGTCAGAGGGAGAAGAAGACTCCCTGCTGAGCAGGGAGCCTCATATCGGGCTCCATCCCAGGACCCCGAGATCATGACCTGAGCAGCATGCAGATGCTTAACTGGCTGAGCAACCCAGGTACCCCACCCCTGAAGTTTTAATCAACTATTTAGTTCATCTCAATCTTTGGCATTTGTATACTTTCAAACTCTGAAAGTAATGTTCCTTCTCACTTTGGATCTCATTTTAGGACCTGCAGTACTGAGAGTTTTGGATCCCAAATCCCTCTTGGCTCTCTTAGTAACTCATAGCCCTGGCATGATCTTTGTAAGGTCCTTCTTAGGTATTTTTATTAGATTAAAGAGAAAGGCAGGTGGGAGGATAGTACAGAAGAAAATAAATTTGATTGCCTTTAGGTGTTACCTAAATTCATGTGATTCTGGGAGCACCTGACTGCCTCAGTCAGGGGAGCACGTGAATGTTGGTCTTGAAGTTGTAAATTTGGGCCCCACGTTGGGTGTACAAACTACTTAAAAATAAAATCTTAAAAAAAAATTTATGTGATTTTTTTTTAAGATTTTATTTATTTGACAAATGGAGATCACAGAGAAGCAGGCAGAGAGAGAGGAGGAAGCAGGCTCCCTGCTGAGCAGAGAGCCCAATGCGAGGCTTGATCCCAGGACCCCTGGAATCATGACCTGAGCCGAAGACAGAGGCTTTAACCCACTGAGCCACCCAGGCACCCCATTTTTATGTGATTATTGTCATGTTGTCTTTGTCCTTAATTTTGCCTGATCATTGTTGCTATGCCAAGTGGTCCTGAAATAATCTTAGGGCCCCTTCTGCATCTATAATGATCTCCATAGATCAAATTCAGTCCAGAAGATTCAAAGCTTGGAGTTTCTATCTTCTTGATTCCTAATGGACTATAACTTCCAATACTCATAAGTAAAAATTCACAATCAAGTTATAAGAAATTAATTGATTCAATCTGGAGGACAGAATTTATTTCCATGGAATTTCAAAATCAAAGGAGATGAAATTTCAAAAAGTAGTATTTTGATCCTCAAAACTCCTCTGATTTTATATGCCCTTAAAGGTATATAGAAACTTGAGATATTCTCTGATGATCTATATCATAGCTTTTAGGAAATAAAGATATGAGTAAAAATAAATTGGCAAGAAAGTAAATTAGGTATTTTAAAAAACTTGAATATGCATAGTAAAAATTATGATGTCCTTAATGTTATTTTATTTGAATAAACAGAATAAGTTAATTTTGGAATAATTCTACTTTTATAACTCCTAAAGCAAATTATAAAATTAATTATACCCTCAGGGTACGTGGGTGGCTCAGTCAGTTAAGCATCTGCCTTTGGCTCAGGTCATGATCCCAGGGTCCTAGGATCCAGGCTGGGGTCCAGCTCCTTTCTCAGTGGGGAGTCTCTGGCCATCTCCCTCCCCTCACTCATGCTCTCTCTCAAATAAATAAAATCTTAAAAAAATTATATCCTATAAAGTAAATTTCTTTATAATAAATATTTTATTAAAAAATGACACCCTAATATCACACAGTTATAAATAATAAAGCTCAGATTTGAAATATAATATCGTATTCTCTCTACCATCATCAAAGATGGATTACCTAAGTCTAAGCAAAACAACTCAAACACTTGTTGGTGTATGTTTGTGTGTGGGCATATATGTGACAGAGAGGGGGAGAAGAGGAGAAGGAGAGAAATCCCAAGAAGCTTGAGTTTACATTTGGTTGTCTATGTTAGATTACCTTCACACTAATTATTTGTGCAGATCTGAAAGTCCTTTCCAAATTGCAAATAAGGATATTTTAAAATTTCATAGGCTGCTACTGCAAAGTCATAAATATATTTATAATTACTTTCAGAACATTTAAGAATTTAGAGTTCTAGGCAAATTTTGGTATAGATCCTCTTAGAATAGGTGGATCAGCTGGAATTTTTGTGACATTAATATTTAGTTCAAGGGAATTTTACCAAGATCCAGGTTAGAAAATTCTAAACCAAAGCAATGGTGTGCAGAGACGATCCTGGAACAAAGAAAGAAATCTATTTGAACAAGAGAGTAGAAGTAGTAATTGGACCTGAAAATAATAGCATAACAAACAACTACTAAGATTGTATTACAAAGACAAAATCAGCAATAAAAGAAAACAAACAGGCGTCTGGGTAGCTCAGTTGTTGGGTGTCTGACTCAGGTCTGGTCTCAGGTTTTGATTTGGTTTTGGCTCAGGTCTTGATCTCACAGTCATGAGATTGAGTCCTGTATTGGGCTCCATACTTGGTGGGGAGTCTGCTTGAGATTCTCTTTCTCCCATTCCTCCTCCCACCCCATGTGCTCTCTCTCTCTCCCCCCAATCTCTCCCTCTGAAATAAATGAGTTGAAAAAGAAAGAAAGAAAGAGAGAAAGAAAAAAAGAAAAGAAAGACAAAGCCTAGTGACCAAATCAAGGTCAAGTATGATAATGGTCATGAATCCACATAATCAGCACCAAAGGTAGCCAGGAAGAGGTGAGTGGGAAGCTAAAGTAAATTATTGCATGTTGTGGGTTACTTCAATATCCTTCCTTCTTCCTCTTTCCCCCCTCCTTCCCTGCCTGACTTCCTTCCACTGTCTCTCTCTCCCTTCTTACCTTCTCTCCTTTTTAAATGTCCTATACTCTTTCCCTTTCTTTTAGAAGAATAACCTAGAAGCACCTAGGTGGCTCAGTCAGTTAAACATGTGACTCTTGGTTTCAGCTCAGTTTGTGATCTTTGGGATTGTGAGGATGAGCTCCATGTTAGGCTCTGTGAACAGTGGGGAGTCTGCTTGAAGATTCTCTTCCTCTGCTCCTCCCCTCTCTTCTCTCTCTCTCAAATAAATAAATGAATCTAAAAAAAGAAAAAAAAAAGAAAAAATAACTTCTACTATGTGCACCATGCTAAGCACTTATTGTAATAATGAGTATGATGTATTTCCTGCCTAAACAGAGCTCTTAGTTCTTTAATCTAATACTGAACACATGGCTTGTATTGTAAAGAGTTACGTCTTTATGGGCAGAAACCCACGCCTGACCTTCAAACTGAAATGACTGTTTTAACTGATGTAATGCCTGTAGTTCATGATGTTATACAGTAGAATTCACATGTAATAGTGGAGCTGAGAGACTTTGATAATGGCTATATGTAGACTTGGTGATCAGATAAGAGAAATTCATAATGAACTTTTAAGTAAGGGTACATGATTTTCTTGTAGTGTAGCTGAATTCTTTCTACTATAAGAAACATTAGGCTGAAATTTTATGGAACTACCTAAAACATATTGAACTACCATTATAATGTGAAGTATAATATCAAATCCGTACTTGGATAGCATACATGCTTAGGCTTAAAATCATTGTATTTCAAGTTGAACTTCATGACAGCTGAATAAGAGATAGGATATTGCTTTTTTTTTTTTTTCAAGATTTTATTTATTTATTTGACAGACAAGAGATCACAAGCAGGCAGGCAGGCAGAGAGAGAGG
This sequence comes from Mustela putorius furo, assembly GCF_011764305.1. Lineage (NCBI taxonomy): Eukaryota > Metazoa > Chordata > Mammalia > Carnivora > Mustelidae > Mustela > Mustela putorius. The sequence goes on along the minus strand of NW_025422015.1, from coordinate 24,759,207 downwards.
AAGGGAAGCAGGCTCCCTGCCGAGCAGATAGCCCAATGTGGGGCCTGATCCCAGGACTATGGGATCATGATCCGAGCTGAAGGGAGAGGCTTTAATTCACTGAGCCACCCAGGTGCCCCAGGATATTGCTAATTCCTTCCCAGTTTTGGGGCTGATGAAAGGTCAGTCCTTTCAGATTGTCCAGCACACACTTGTATGAAACCCATAGAAATCATCCCCATGTTCAAAAGCAAACCAACTATAATACAATTCTGTGTATCAAACTTAAAGTGCTTTTCAAAATAGGGGAGAGAAGAGGAAATGTTCATAGTAACAATATGCTAAGTGCATGATGAAATAGAAAATTTACCCTGGTAGTGTCTCATTGGACAAGGTATGGATAAAATAGAAAGTTATTCCCTAGAGGATATCAAACCACATAGAATACTTCTCATTTGGATGGAGAGATCTGTGCCATCTGTTCAGTGCTGGTATCCCTTCCTTTTGCTTTATCCCCAGATTTCAGAAAATGTATACTGTGTGCAGCATGGCTGTAATAGATCAGGTTTAGAAAGGGGTTGTCTGAGCATTAGAACATTTCTGAAAGTTGTTTGGAGAGATTGAAATATAGCAAGTGTCACACCTGAAACCTGTACAGAATCAGGGAGTAGGTAGTTGGTTTCGGTGGGTAACCAGAACTTAGAATCCACCTCCCAGCTTCCAAGGAGATTCAGAGATGTGTTTCTAACAAAATTGTAGTTAAAGGGGGATGACAACGGGAATATAAATTGCTACCATCGTTTTGAATGAAAAGTTATTATTAAACACTGGCTAGCATTAATTAGTACTTTCTATATGCCAGAAACTATGCTAAGTTATTTATATATAATTTTATTACTATGTGTCAGGAGTCTTAAAAGTGTTAATTTTCTTGACCTGGTATTTTTACATTGAGGAACTTATAGTAATAATTAATGATCCATATAAAGCATTGTGCACTAGAATGTTTGCTACAACATTATACAGCATGGAATCTGAAGCAAATGTCCAAAATGAAGAATTCTTAGGTAAAGTTACACGATGAGATAATATACATTCATTGAAATCATGTTTACAATGAATATCTAATATAATTGGAAAATGGTCTCCAAGCTGCATTAAGCAAAATTAAAGTAGGGTGCAAAATAATATATATAAGGTATCTTCTATGTTACAATAAACATGTATTTTTATAAAAAGGACTTATGGGGGAATACACTGAAACATTAGTTATGGTTTTATCTGGGTGATAGGAATTCTGAATGAGTTTTGTAAATCTTTTAAAGTTCACTTCTGTAGTTTGCAAATTTTCCACAAGTAATACATTAATTTATAATTAGAAAACTGAGCTTAAGATACAAACGTAGTGATCCAAAGGGGCACGTGCACCCGAATGTTTATAGCAGCAATGTCCACAATAGCCAAACTATGGAAAGAACCTAGATGTCCATCAACAGATGAATGGATCAAGAAGATGTGGTATATATACACAATGGAATACTATGCAGCCATCAAAAGAAATGAAATCTTGCCATTTGCGACAACATGGATGGAACTAGAGCGTATCATGCTTAGCGAAATAAATCAAGCGGAGAAAGACAATTATCATATGATCTCCCTGATATGAGGAAGTAGTGATGCAACATGGGGGCTTAATTGGGTAGGAGAAGAATCAATGAAACAAGATGGAATTGGGAGGGAGACAAACCATAAGTGACTCTTAATCCCACAAAACAAACTGAGGGTTGCTGGGGGGAGGGGGGTTGGGAGAAGGGGGTGGGATTATGGACATTGGGGAGGGTATGTGCTTTGGTGAGTGCTGTGAAGTGTGTAAACCTGGTGATTCACAGACCTGTACCCCTGGGGATAAAAATATATGTTTATAAAAAATAAAAAATTAAAAAAAAAAAGAAAACTGAGTTTAGGAGATTTTCTGACAATATAATTCTTGGCTTCTCTGTAGTACAACTACCTTGTCAATGGGAACTCCTTCTCATCTGATAATGTCTTTGAGGTAATTTTTGAATCTCAGGTTAGATTGATTTTCTTCTGGACTTTGAGTACTTAGTTTCCCTCCTCTTAAGAAACCGCTCCCCATGGTATATTGTTGATGGTGGCACCTTCCTTTGGTCAAGGCCTCCTTCGGGTAAAAACTATCCCATTCTACCTTTAGTTACTCAAAGACACCCTGGCTAGCTTCATGCTTTACTGATGGTACTCTGATAGGACTTCTGGGGATATAATGAGCATCTTGAAAGTTACTTGAAATCTTGGGATACCAACAGGGGAAGTCTGGTGCTCCTCTACCCTCAGAGGAGTGGTTGTACTTCTACACACCTACCAATCTATTTTGAAGACTTGGCTGGCAAAACAGCATATGAGAATATTTTCATAAAAGTCCTTAAGTGTCCTAAGTAAATTAAGGATAGAAGACTTTCAGATTAAATGTCGGTGGTTGTTACAGATCTTGGAGCATTATGGGGACTCAAGAAATACATGATGAAGGAAGGAACATAGAGGAAGATAAAGGAGATAAAGGTAGCCTTTACTATAATAAATATTTTTATTAATAGGAAAATACTGTTTTTCAGAAGATAAGATGTGGGGAAGACATATGAGGAAGTTGGGGAAATCATTCAAGGGTAGGAAAAGTTTAGGGACTGTGTCCTTTCTTGGGATAAATACTCTGGATTGATAAAGGACAATGTAGGCTGGTACTATATAAATGTACATAGAAATGTTTGCTATCAACTCTTCATTAAGAGAAATCATAAATTGTTTCTTCTAAAGATAGAAAGAAGTAAAATTACTTATGACCCAGACCTTCTATGGCTGAGCAGAGCAGGCTGAGAAATGGTGACTGAAAGATAGTGATCCTAATCTCTGGAATTTGTAAATCTTACTTTATTTGGAAAAAAGGGGTCTTTGTGGATGTTGCTAAGTTAAGGATCTTGAGATGGAGAGATTTCCCTAAATTATCCAGTGGGTCCAACAATACCATCACAAGAGTCCTTATAGCTTTACAAGACAGAGGCAGAAGGAGACTGTATGCAGACACACCTAAAAGACACGCAAAAGAGGAGGTAATGTGAGCCTGGAGGCAGAGATTGGAGTGATGCCAACACAATCCAAGAAAATGTTTAGAGCCGCCAGAAGGTAGAAGAGACAGTGAAGGGTATTCCCCGGGAGGCTTTGGAGAGAACAGAGTCCTGCTGACCTCCTGATTTCAGATTTGTGGCCTTCAGAACTGTGAGGGAATATAGTTCTGTTGTTTTAGACCACTAAATGTGAGGTGATTTGTTGTACCCCTAGGAAATGGATACATAAAATAATTCTTACATTGGAGAACAGCCTTATTATGAGTGGTTGGGGAGATATGGGATTCTAAATGTTGTGCTTGTGATATGCTGAATACTAAAATCAGTTCTGAAGAGCAGGTAGGCAGTGGGGTTAAGTATCTAGGAGTAAAAGGGCAGCAATGAGGTCAGCTCTTGCAGAGAACTGGAGAGTGACAGGAAGGGAGAATAAGTAGGAAAGGGGCCCCAGTCTGTCTCTGACTTGAAACATTAAATCTAACCACCTAGGTGAGCTGAAATTGCTCTAGTTACAATACTGGGGGGAATGGAAACTGAACCCTGATACTCTCTGGGTTATTTACCCAAATCCTGAATTATTTTTCAAAATTTCATAGCTGGGTAAATAGATATTATGCTATCATTTATCATCATGGGAGCCAATGGAAGAAAAGTTGCCAGACTCATCCTTCTGGACTTGCAGAATAATCATTTTAAAGAAAATGGTTTCAATTACTTTTTTAAAAACAAAACAAAACAAAACAAAACAAAGAGAATTGTGGCTTCAGAACTCAAACCTGATCTATTCCAAAGCATTCTTTCCTCAAAACTACCTTGTGGCTGCCAGACCTAGTAAATTTACATTTGCCAGACAAATAGAAAAGTTTTCCTTGTTACACAAAGGCAACATTATAATCCAGCTCCACTGATGCAGAGAGATGTGGGACAGATGAAGATAACTCAGGGAATCCACCTGCAGCCACGGTCTCAGGGAGCCTCCCTCAGTCAGTTGAAATCCCAAACGCTTATCACAAAAGCGAGAGAAATTTGATAAGGACCTGGCAGTTGTGACCAGACTTACCCTTGCTAGAACAAAAAAGTGATACGCAGAGATTGACATACTCTTAAAACGATCAAAAGAGTAAATGCAAAGGTTTTCTTTTCAGAGGTTCCAGTCATACTGAGTGTGGTCAGATAGTGTGAGGGGCCCAGTTAAGTCACTTGTTAGAGTATGTAAAATAAGTTGGAAAAGAAAGGACACGATTGAAAAGAATGGGGTATTTATTTACTGAAAAGACCAATGAAATCAATCCCTTCTCAGTGTAAAAGGAGGAAGGGAGGGTACTCTGCTAGGTATTCAACGTGTGTGGACTCAGGATTATTGTTAGAAGGCACTTAGTCGGTATTTGCCATGGTGTGCACTGAAGGTAATAGAATTATGTCAACTATCACAAAATAATGGTTAAGAAATCAGTATTAATGTTTGTTAATGAAAGTTTAACACATATCATTATTTAGAAATAAGGCAGCAAGAGCTGTAATCAAGGTATATAACATGGAGGGTGACAGTCCCAAGCTCCATTCCTTGATGTCAGCTTGATATACAAAATTCTAGAAGTTAGAGTTGATAAATTTGAAACGTCATCCAGCCTATCCCCTTATTTTATAGTGGAAGAAGATGAGGCAGAAACAAAGCGACTGAGTTGTCGAAGTTTGCCAAGCTAATTAGAGAATGATCTTGGTTTGCTCATATGTCACCTAAAGATACAAATGCTTTTTATTCAGCTGATTTTTCTCTGGACACACATCCTAGATATTCTAAACATCCTACTAGGTTGACTCAAACAAAGCAAAGAAAGAAATTTAAAAAATCAAAACAAAACAAAAGGGACAAGACAAAAAAAGCTCAGGACAGCTGAAGAGAGCTTCCTAAAGTAATCAAATGAAGAGATATTTTGTGATTGAGTCATCAATCTCAGTAAATTGAAGAAGGTTCCATTCTTATTTTCAAACTAGAGAAAAAACCATATATGCCAATTTCTAGAACTTTCTTTGTTTGATGCAGAAGTATATTTTTAGCTTTTTTTCGAGGAAATCAGCCTCCAGTCTCTGCATCATTTTGGCTGGTTTCTACATCCTGCTAATCTATCTTCTGCAGCTTCCCCAAAGCTGCTTATTTTATGGCAAATAATGTGAAAGAATTTTTGAATTTTCTCTGAGATATCCCAAATTTTACTAAGTGCTGATGCTTTTTCCTCAAAAATAATTCTCATGAATGTTCCTTTCTCTATTTCTGTATCTTATAAAAACCATATTTAATACTTAAACTTTCCTAGGGAGATTGTTTTCAGTACTCTGAAAATCAGTCCCAGAAAACTGATTAAATCATTTACATATTCTTAGTCTGCACCGAAAACCCTTTCTCTCTTAAGTGAGTTTCCATTTTTTTCATGATTTTATGATTTTTCATTCTTTCATAATAGTAGAGCAGAAATACGGTCTACATGGAGTTCCCCTTTAAAGTGCCTATTAGAGTTTTCAAAATGCCCAAGGAATTGTTTACAAATGATATTCTAAAAATAGGTATATTCACAGTGTGGATACATGTTTGTTTATAGATGTATTTAAGCAATGATAAATATGAAATTCACACATTTTTGAATAGGGAAGAAGCTTAGACTTTGAGCCATATTCATTTGGGACCAAATGTTGGCTCTTCCACTTGCTAGCTGTGTGATCTTGGGCAGTCGCTAAGCTCCTGCAGCTTACTCATTTAAAACATGAAGATAATAATGACTATTTGGAAGCGTTGTTACCAGAATTAAATATGTTAAAGAAATAAAGGGTATGATACAATGTCTGGTACTGGTGGGTGTCCACAAATGGAGATTAGCATTATTTTCTCATAAGTCATATTACATTTTCAAGAAATTAAGCAGTATTACCTGAAAATATCCCAGGCAATTTTCTCACCAATATCTATCCTTTAGAAAATGCTGCTGATTTGAAGATCATTCGTAGATCAAAGCTTAGGCAGTCATTCTCCAACTTAAGTTTTCTCCTCTGCTCCACTCTAACAAAAATAGCTGCTCTGCTATCACTTTCTGGCTCTTCTACTTGTTCATGCATTGTTTCAGATGGACTGTAACATGTTCTAGAACCATCAGAGGGATTCTGCCCTCTGCAATTGCATTAGAATCAACTTCTCCCACAATTGGTTGTCACTTGTAACATTTGTTATCAGTTGACCAAAATGCTCAGTGGAACACAGATTAGGTTGTCATGCCTCTGGTGTGTCTGAGGTTCAGAACTTTTTACTGGACACATTCTCTTGTCACTTGATGCTAAGAGGAACATGTCAATAGTAAAACTTATCTGGAAGTTGAATATGATGTTACTGATAGAGTTAGGTGTCACATTATATAGTAGGCAGTAGTGTTGCCTGATAGAACATTGTTTGACTTTGTGCCAAAAGCACATTGGGTTCACTATAACTGTCTAGCTCTTCACCTGTCAGTATGTCATTTGCTAGCATGCTAAAAATGTAGCAAGTGGCCAGGATTATTTTTAGTTGGAAAAGCTTCATTTACTTCTTATAGGCTAAATAGATCTTTAATGAATAACTTCTGTAATTTAGCCTTGTTTTTAATAGATGAAAAGGGAATAAATATTCAGTGATTTGAATGATGGGTTCTCTGTAACAATGAAATATTTAAATGCTCTTACCAGGAGCATTAATGGACCATAACGTTTCTTTTGACAACAACAAGTATTTTGTATTAAGTGAGAGTGATTTTTTTTTTAAAGATTTATTTATTTATTTATTTGAGAGAGAGACAGTGAGAGAGAGCATGAGCGAGGAGAAGGTCAGAGGGAGAAGCAGACTCCCCGTGGAGCTGGGAGCCTGATGCGGGACTCGATCCCGGGACTCTGGGATCATGACCTGAGCCGAAGGCAGTTGTCCAACCAACTGAGCCACTCAGGCGTCCCGAGAGTGATCTTTTTTAAGCTGAACATAAAATCACAAACATAGAGAGTTACATTTTGAACTTTTTATTACTTTGAAGTGAGTTTTTACTCAGGTTGTTCACGGAGGTGTTTTCCTTAACTGGTGCATGCATGAAGATCTCTTCTAAATCAACATTAGTTTTGTGATTAACTTTGAAACAAAACCCCAAATTGTAGTCACTGGTATGAAATGTTTCTTGGAGCAGGAAACTGGAATTTGCTTTCCTCTAGCACTAACTCATTCATCATTTAGTGCTTCTGATATTAAGTGTCATATTTTCAATAATCTAAAATGATGCATGATTTATAAAATACTTCAATTTTATTGTTATAACACCAGGTACAGTAGGCTGAATATAGTAACATGAGCTCACTGGTAAAGAGTTTGATGAGATTAACTGAAACCAAAGTGAGATCTTCCTGTGGAGTTTTTCCTGACTTAGAGTAAGAACCCAAGTGATGGTTCATTCATTCATTTCAAGCTTTGAGTTATGCTCCTGTGGTGAACTATTTTCCCTTCAATTCCTATCAAAAAAATTATAACCAAAATAAAATGTTTTTGAATAATTCCTTATAGTAAATCAAGAATAGCCCTTCTATTTCCCATAAAAGTAGCCCTTTTAGTAGATCATTATGTAGCAAAAACCCTGATCTATGGCTTCACCAGAAGGGTGATTTTGTTGTTTATTTCTTTGTGTTTTTATGTTCTAAAGGGATAATTCTTTGTCATTTTTTTGGACATACCAAAGTTGTGGTATTTTCCTGTATTATAGATTTCAGCCAGAAGATCAGAATTCTCTCCAGATAATTGGAACAGGTAGGGGTTTGTCCCAGGAATTATAGGCATAACTGTTGTTAGGGTTGGCTAGTGACAGTAAGGGAAGCCAACCTGCTGGTCTGTGTGACCAGTAGACCTAGAGAGGATTCTCAAGAGTTCATTTGGATGTTACTATGAAATTTTAAGACTCTCCAAAACATGACTCCTAATGTTTCTGTTACCTGAGGTGCCCAAAGTGGATGATTTGAAAGTCCTCACTATGTCTCATGTTGTCTGCTCATCTTTTAAAAATTGTTGTCAGGAAAGAATGCTGCTTTCTTTCCTGCTCCTTTCTGCCTCTTAATGCTTGCTCACCATCTGCCAACCAACCTGGAGCCATTCAGTTAAAGGGGGCCTTGGTCTGGGAAATGGAGTTTCAGGTTCTCCTCCTTTGAAGCACACTGGAAAATAAAATACTGTCTTAGATGGGGCCTCTATAATAAAAATACTGTAGATTTGGTGACTCAAACGGCAAACATTGATTTCTCACAGTTTGGGAGGCTGGGAAGTCCAAGAATAAGGTGCTGGCAGGACCAGTGTTTGGTGAGTGAGCTTTTCCTGGTTTATAGATGGTTATCTCTGGGCTGTGTCCTTACATGACAGGGAGACAGGGAGATAGCTCTTATGTCTCTGACTCTTTTTACAAGGGCCCTACTCTCATAACCTAATATAATTCAGATTCTTTCCCAAAGACTATATCTTCAAATACTTTCATATTGCAGATTAGAATTTCAACATATAAATTTCGGGTGGACACAAATGTTCAGTCCATAGCAAACAGGCGCAGGAGAGATGTGAAGTTAAACATAAATCTGGTTTAGTTAATCCTTTGTCACCTCTGTATCCACTTATGCCCTTCTACCCATATGCCACCTTCAAAAATAACAGCCATCTGACCTCAAGTTTCCTCATGATACGAAGTAAATCTGCATTATATAGCCACATATGCATATGGTCATATACAACTCACTCTTTCATCAAAAGGGTAGACTCACAATTCCATGAATCACTGTATCTCTAGGTGATGTCCATTCTTTTTCAAACTTGGTTTGAATTTTCCTTTGATCTCTTATATCTTTATTCTGAACTGTAAGGTTAATCTCTACTATTGTACTTTATATTAGAGGAAGAGGAAGCCTGGAAAACAAACTGGTTGATATGAGCTTACTTTCTACATGCCTGATTTCTGCAAGTGAATAAGAAGCCATAACTGGTATTTATAATTTTCTTCTCTCACTATCCATTCCATTTGCCTTCAGGAAGCTCCTTAGCTGGTCATGGTTCTTTACCTGATATGGAGATATAACACCTCCTTTTCAAAGGACTGGAGTACTTAGTGGCCCTGTTTATGTGGCTTACTCCATTCTTTTATTAACCATTTTCACTGGACCTATAAGTAATAAGATGCAACCCAAAGGATCCCTTGAATACTTATTGCCTTCAGTATATAGCAACAACTCCATTTATCCTTGATAATCAGGATAAATCACTCCAGCTGGTACAGCAAACACTTCTTTGTCTATTGACTTAGTGGTGTGAAGAGTTCAAAGTGACGGAGGATAGTTTAAACTTCAAGTTCAGAGGAATCATTGTCAGGTCCACTAGAGCCAATAATGGCAAATGGAAAGAAAAGATTTTGTGATTGGGTCTCCAAGGATAACTGAGAGGAACCAACCACTCCCATTCCCACTTCTTAGTTCCTTGATTCATGTCTTCTAGTTATAAGAAAAATAGCACAATATCAGTTGCTGGTTCAAAACATACACAAAATCTTGCAGAACAGCACTTAGCTGGTCAAGGTATTATTAGCTGGTACACCAACTGGGTTTTTAATAGAGTATTCCACTGTCGTACCAGGTAAAGAAACTTGAAGTGATGTTGTACACGATAAGATCAATAGATTCCATGGGGTTGAACTCTTCCCCATTCTTTGCTGGCAAACACATTGTTTGGTCCAAAGCAAAGTTTTGTGGGATTCAGGATAGAGAACCAGAAATTCCATTAACCTTTGGGTAGTGGTGCTTCAAAGAAGAGCAGATAGTAAAGGCATAACCATATCTTTTGCATTTATTCCTATGAAACATGTTGCTTCCTCTTCCATGAAGAGGTAGAGTACTTATCCTTGCTAGTTGATCCCCTTGCATATGGTGTCGTAAAGGAAATCAGCATCAGACTCAGCTTATAGCATGCTAGATATTTAGCAATAATGGTAACCAGAATAGTCTTGTTGAAGGTAAGACCAAGTCTTTAAACCCATGCATAGCCTCTATTCCTGATGCTTGATTATTTTGCTCATGAGCCCATCGACAAGCTAGAGTAGCTGGGGAAAGAGGGTGGCTAGTATCCACAGAAAGTGTTATCTTCTTCACTATCAGTAAAGAGAAGAAAAATTATTCAGAATATTCTTCACAGCTATTGCCTTTTTATGAACACTTCCTTGAGATACAAATAATTTCACTCATACCCATTCCTGGAAGTTTACCACTTTTTATTCTGATCTTGCTATCAATCCATTATTTTGTTTCTTTCAAAGTGTAGAGCATTGGAAAAAGTGTTATCCATTTCCCATGATATAGATCTGTCATCTCAAGGAAAGTAAAAAAAATTGAATGCATTAATTTATATATAAAATTCATCCATTTTTAGAGACTATGATATATAATTTGATTAATTTTAGCAGATGTGTACATTGTAACCTCCCCAAAACCCAAAATACAGAATATTTTCTTCATTCAAAAACAACCTTGTACCTCTTTACAATCAATAACTCTACTTATTCCTTTTCCCAAACAAATACTGATTTGGTTGACAACTTATGATTTAGTTTTGACTATTCTAGAATTTCATATCAATGAAATCATGAATTAGTTTTGACTATAATAGAATTTCATATCAATGAAATCATGTGGTATACAATATTTAGTGTCTGTTTCATTTCCTCTGTAGTATTTCTGAAATCCATGCATGTTGCTGCATGTATCAGTAGTTAGTTCTGTTTCACTGGTGAGTAATATTCCATTCTATGAATGTATCTTATCTTCTTTTCCCATCACCTTGATGTTTTCTTTTTTTAAGATTTTTATTTATTTATTTATTTGACAGACAGAGATCACAAGTAGGCAGAGAAGCAGGCAGGGGTGGGGGCAGAGCAGGCTCCCCAGTGAGCAGAGAGCCTGACACAGGGCTTGATTCAGGACCCTGGGATCATGACCTGAGCCAAAGGCAGAGGCTTGAACCCACTGAGCCACTCAGGCACCCCACCATGATGGATTTTTATAAGCATTTGTTATTCATTCTCATGGGTAAATACTTATGAATGGAATTAATGATTCAAATGTCAAGTGCATATTTCACCTTATAAGAAACCCTCAAAATATTTTCCAAATGGTTGTAGAATTTTCATTCCTACCAGCAATATATGAGTGTTACCATTGCTACATATTCTTGCCTGTACTATCTATTGTCTGACTTTTTAATTTTAGCAATTTCTATTGTGCATTGATTGGTTTTAAGTTGCATTTCCTAATAATTAGTGATTATTATATTATTTTTTAAGATTTTTATTTATTTTAGAGATAGAGTGTGAGAAAGGGTAGGGGCAGAGGGAGAGGGAGAATCAGACTCGATCCTGAGCATGGAGACTGACACAGGGCTGGATCATACAACTCTGAAAGCATGACCTGAGTTGAAATCAAGAATCAGATGTTTAACCAACTGAGCACCCACTAATCACTGATTAGTGATTTTTCAGATGCTTATTGGCAATTTATGTATCTTGTTTTGTAAAGCATCAATTCAAATATTTTGTTCCTTTATAATTTTGTTACTTTTCTTATTATTGAATTGTAAGTTGCTTTTATATATTCTGGAAGCAAGTCCTTTGTCAGATTTGTGTATTTTGAATGTTTTCTCCTAGGCTATGGCTTACTTTTTTTTATTTTTGTAAAGGTCTCCCCAAAGGCAGTAATCTTTAATCTTGATGAAGTACAAATACCAATTTTTTTTTTATGGTCTAGCTTTTGTGTACCACCTAAAAATAGTACGTAGAAATGGTAAAAATAGTACTCCAAGTTCACAAAGGCTTTCTCATGTTTTATCCAAGAGTTTTATAGTCTTAACTTTTATAGTTAAGGCCATGATCTATTTCAAGTTAATTTTTATATATGGTTTGAGGTAAGGGTTGAGGCTTATTTGTACATTGTAGTGTTCATCTCCAGTTTGGTATTTTTCATATTTCCCATGTCTCTGTTTAAAATATTCAGTCTTTCCTATGGTTATATGAACATGTGGGTCATACTTCAACACATAATTGTGGTAGCTGTTTTAATGTCCTTGTTTATAAATTCTGTCATCTTTAAACTTTGAGTGAGTTTTGATATTTTTCTCTTTGTTATGAGTCTTATTTTTCTGTTCTTTTTATTTTTGGAGAACAGATTTTATGAATTTTACTGTGTTGAATGCTGGACATTTTTATATGACCATAAATGTTTTTGAGCTTTGTTCTAAGACACATTAAGTTATGTGGAAGCAAATTGGTTCTTTTAGGTCTTGAGTTTAATCTTTGGTAGGTGGGATAAGATCAGCTGATTTTGCCATACTGCTAAGGGAAAACCATTGTGGGTATTCTGCCCAATGCCCTATTTTCCACTGTCGCTTGTGAGAGGATTATTCCTGACTCTCTGAAAACCTAGTGACTTTCCCCCTCAAATCCTTGTGGGTTGTTCTGTTTCCTCGCACATTAGTACTCACCAGGACTCAGCCAAGGACTTGAGGGAAGGGAGATCCTCTGAAGATACTGTCTATCTGGGTGCAACTGTCTCCACTCTGGCACCCTGACCAGCAAAATGTAGCCTTCTCCAAAGAGACCTGAGGAATTCGTCAAGGATTTGAGTACACTTGTTCTGAAATTATGGGAGATGAAATGCTGTTGTGGCTATCCGGTCAGTTTTAGGGCACCATTTCTTATGCAGGGGAGAAAGTTCTTGTCTGCTGACTAGAAGTCCTCTCTCTTGGGGATAGTCCTAGAAACTCCCTGTGACTCTGGTCCTCAGTCTCCTTTGCCTTTGTGGCATGCAGACATACTTTACTCAATAAACCCTTCTTTTTTAGTGATAATTTTATAGCTCTCTTTGTTTTAGTCACATTGCAATCTTGTTAAGTTGTCATCTGACTTGGGGTTTCCAGAACTCTTTACATATATATACTGATAGTCACATGAGTCATCACCATAAATGAGTAATTCAGTAGTTATGTGTTGGTTTTTAACAGTTTTCCTTTCAGAGATTAATTCCATTGTAAATATTGTGACTACAATTATTGTGAATTAAGAATCTGGGAACATATTCCTGATTAAAAAAAAAAAAACTTTGCTAGGGCCTTCTATCTAATTTGTATGAACTCCTTTATGATCTAGATTTTTTGGGAGAAGGTATCATTTATTTGTTAACATTTTGTGGTTTGCTGTTTCCCTTTTTGTTTCAGTTATATTTCATTATTTATAAAATTTAAATTCTTATACAGTGAAAGTTATTAATCTTTACATTTATATCATTCCTTCCCTCATTTCAATGCATATGAATGAGTTAATCTCTAATCCAGAGACCCAATAATCATTAAATACTATTTTCTGCTAGATTGGCAGACATTTTAGAGCACTCTCTCATCTAGCATATTTCGCTCTATAATGAGGCCAGTTCCTTCCGTCCTGGCTGTCCCCACCCCACCTTTTGGGTAATCTGTAACATCATTGGGATGGATCCATGAGAGCCATGTTGGCATAATACGGTTCTTTTTTTTGTTGATGGTATATTATAACACAGGGGCCATGTAACTCAAGACAATCTAATTGGCATTATTTTCCTGGGATTTTAAATATGAGCTCTAAAATTAAAATTGGAAACAAGGGGAACTACTTGAATGGATATAATGTGTTCCTAGGATGCTGCAAAATGGACATCTTTCTGCACTGTATCTTTGAGCCTTTAGTGAAAAATGAATGGATGAAGTTAGTTCTTAGTGAGAAGCAAAGGAGAGAGGAGGAGAAAGCGAATTTTCTGGGGTTTTGATGTCTTCCCCTTTTCTATCTCATTTTTTTTTTTCAAAGCCAACCTATATTTCTGTCCTTAGGCATTAATGAAATGTAGCTGTATCTTTATAATAAATTCTCTTTCTCATTTGCTTGCTTTATCTAGCTAAACTTACAGTGCTAATAACACAGGAGTTCCACTAATAAACTATTCAAACTTTTTTTTCAGTAATTATTTTGATATAAGCCATCAGATGTATTATCCAACATCCACCATAAGAGTAGAAATTGTGCAAACTATATGCCATCTTCTGGGCAGCACGTGAAGGCAGTTTGCAGAGGAAGGACTAAGGTCAAGTCAGAGCCTGGTTATGAAGAAATCTATCAGATTCTATAATTTCTAGAAGAAGATTGTACTTGAGCTGAGTTAAAACAAACAAACAAACAAACAAAAAAACCCCAAAAATACCACCCAAAACTTCTGTGTAGGTAGTTTAAGTACCAGGACCTTATAGCTGGAGAAGGGACAGGAGCAAAATGTAAGGATAGTAAGAGAAGACTGGAAGTATCATTTAGTAAAATGAGGTAATCCACACAGAATCAGTCTAGGATGCATCTCAAGGATACAGCGTTTAGGTAACCACTTGTTTTTTTCACTGAGCAGCTTTGAATGCATAAGACGTTGGATATTTCACACAAACCAATAGATACCGCCGTTTCCTTAAGGAGGTCATATTCTTGAGGGGATTGAAAAGGAAGATTTTAAATAATTAATTTCTTAGTTATTTACTTCATTGTTATTATGATGAGTGCTATTCAGAGAATCATTAAGAGAAGGAATTTGACTAGGGCTGCATGATATGAAATGATTTTTTTGAGGAACTAAAATAAAGTGTTTTTGTATATATTTTCTAAGCCAGATGCTAAAGTGCCAGACTTGTTCCAATGGGCCTGTGGATTAAAAAAAAAAAATCGCTTTATAATTTCTTGTAACAAAAAAGTGGCAGAAATGTAAAAGTGTATGAGTATAAATTTCTGAATTCTTTTTTTGAGACTTTGACATTAATTTTCTTCTTGAAATAAGTGTTAGTCTTGTGACATAAAATGCAGAGAATAATACACTTTATCTAGTTTTGTCAGAAACAAGTAGTGAATGCAAAGACTTATCTTGCCTTAGAAATCTACCATTCTAAATGGAAAGGCTTGTACTATCAAATAAATACAATACTGGTTATATATGTTTCCTTACATTGTTTTAGGAATACTTGTTTCTTTCTGCTGTACAACTGACATTGCTCAGACTTCTCTCCAAAACATCAGGCACTGGAAAGAGAAAGAAAACAGGAAAACTAATCAGATTTTAAGCATGAATTATGAACCATCTTGTAGAGGAGAGGTTGGCCATTTTTGTCTGTTTCCTTATCCTTAGAAATCCATTCTTTTATTCACCAATCTGTCATATTGAATCATATCTAGTCATATCTAATGCCAACTGAACAGAACTATTTTTCCCAAGGCCATGGATCTTTGGAGTTTGTGTTTAGGCTTCAAGGAATCAGTGAAAACTTAGAAGTTGTATACATAATTGCAAGTGTATTTTGGAGTGAGGATTGGACAAGAAAAAAGAGTCCATAATATTTACCAGTTTTAAGAGAAAACAGTGAGTCAAAATTGTTAGGCAGCCATTCCCAAAAAACCTTGTTCGTCTCTGAAAACTATCCCACATTGATCTCATTCTGGAAGCGGTTCTGAAAGATGTAATGTGCTTAAACATAAACTGATGCTTGTGCTTCTTACTGGTTTGAGAAATGAATATTTTCTCTTGCAGATCAGACAGAGAGTTCCTAAAGATATAGTTTTTATGTATTTTGTAACTTTCTTAGCTTCTAGCATGGGGATTTAATCTTAAAGAGTAATTAAAATTTATTTGAAAACAAATCCTTGCTCCTCAAAATTAAAAAAAATTAGAATTTTTAGTGAAAATTTATCTACCATCATGTATTTCTACATTTCTATAATTTATAATTGCATTCAATTATTTTTATAAAAATATTTTTATTTGTGAGGCACCTGGGTGGCTCAGTGGGTTAAAGCCTCTGCTTTCAGCTCAGGTCATGATCCCAGGGTCCTGGGATCGAGCCCCACATGGGGCTCTCTGCTCAGCAGGGAGCCTGCTTCCACCTCTCTATCTGTCTGCCTCTCTGCCTACTTGTGATCTCTGCCTGTCAAATAAATAAATAAAATCTTTTAAATTAAAAAAAATATTTTTATTTGTAAAAATATTAATGAAAATGTTTAATGAAAAATACACATATAGTTAGTTGACTTTGTTATTACCTAATATCATTGGGTTATTTTGAAAAGAGACCTCATAAATGTCAATCTTTTCCTATTATGCCTAACTTAAAAAATGGTATAGTTAGTAAATTAAATAATATTGTTTACTCAGTATATGGTAAGCAGAATAGTAGCATTCCAGTGGTACACACCAGCTAATCCTTAATAGTCTGTGAATAAATTATGTTGAAATAATTTCACAGTAAGGGAGAATGAGATCACAGATTGAATTAAATTTAATAATCAAGTAACTTTAGGATAAGGAAATTATTTGGGGTACATGGGTGGCTCAATTGGTTAAGTGACTGACTCTTGATTTCAGCTTAGGTTATGATCTCAGGGTCCTAAGATCAAGAGGAGTTTAGGTTCACCACTCAGTAGGTGGACTGCTTTTCTCTCTCTACCTCTTCCTCCCCCCGACACACGTGCATGCACACACACACACACACACACCCTCTCTCTCTCTCTCTCTCTCTCTAAAATAAAAAAATAAATCTTAAAAAATAAAAAAAAATCATAAAGAAAATATTAGATATTTTCAAGGTGGGTATGGTGTAATCACAAAGGTCCTTAAATGTGGAAGAAGAAGGCAGAAGGATCAGAGTCAGAATGATTTGATATGAGAAACTCAGTAGTCTATCATTGGCTATGAAGATGGAGAGGGACCATGAGCCAAGGAATGCAGGTTGCCCCTAAAAGTTGGCAAAGGCATGAAAATGGATTCTTCCCTGGAGCCCCCAGATAGAATGGAGTCCTACTGACACCTTGATTTTAGCCCAGTGAGACCCATTTTGAATTTCTGACCTCCAGAACTGTGAGATAATAAATTTGTATGATAAAAATGGTAAAATTAGTGATAATTTTCTACAGAAAGAACAGGAAACTGAATACATACTATCTGGTAAGAATAATAACATTAGGTTATGTTACTGTCTATATACTATGCAGAGAATAATTACTTAAATACTTAATATACTTTTTTTGTTAGACTTTTACAGCAGAGGACAAAAGTAAGTTTTGTATCAAGCTCTGACTCCAGAGCCTATGGTCTTAAACACTATGCTATACAATCTTCTTTTTATAAATCATTGAATGAATGATAGAGATATGTAATGCCAACTTGCATATATACGGAGCACATAATGAAGTGTTCAGAAAATGCTTGTGAATAATTTATATTATAATTAATAAAGTGAATTTTCTATTAGAATCCAATTCTTAATGTTCTAAAGAGAAGTACTTTCATCAGTAGAATATTCGGGAGGCTGGAATTATTCTACCTTCCTGGACAGAGGAGTCAGTGGTTGGAGCATCTTTGAGCTTGGCTATTTCTATCTTAGCTGTTCATGACATCAGTCATTGAGAAATACTCAAACCTTTGAGAGCTCATTTCTTATAATTTTGAGAATAAGAAGATATATGAATGTCCTAAGTTACACCTTGGTGAATCATCTTAATCTGGGTCTTTCCCTCAAGATGTTCCAAACAGACATTTTTAACAGTATGAGAAAGTGAAAGCATATCGAACGTAGGCCAAGTTATAGATTCCCTACAGGTAGGCATCATATAAAAGAAGCAATCCATTTTTTTCTTCAACTTTCCAAACTTGTTTTTATCCATTTGCTTGAAATGTTTCTCTCTTGCTCTATAAGTACGTTATGTGTAGTGCCTGATTCTCCCTATGGTATCTGCTTTCCATTAACTTCCTATTGATTTTCGGTTATGTGTACACAGCACTGAACGAACATAAACTGCAGACACCAGACTTAAAGAAGTTCTGCACTGTAACTGTTTTATCTTGGTGACAGAGCACTACAACATGAATATTGTCTGTGCCCTCTTTTTAAAAAAAATGTATTTGAAGGCAATTGTGACAGGTAGGGTCAAGTCTAACCAAGTGATGATGTCTATAAATTATAGTGGGAAAAAATTTGGCATGTGGGATGAAGGATGTTCATGTAGAAAGGACAAATCAGAATAGATAAAGATGAATTGTTGAAAATATAACATTACGGAAGGTGAGGTACGGTATAAATCATGGGGTACATGGGTGGCTCAATTGGTTAAGGAAGAAATACATAGCAAGTCGAGATGATACCTAGAAGGGAACACAGTTTTGAGACATGTGAAATTTTAACAGTTATTTTGACTTAAAATGATTAATCATGACTTTCACATTTTATTTTTTAAAATTTTTTTAAAAGATTTTATTTATTAATTTGACAGACAGAGACCACAAGTAGGCAGAGAGGCAGGCAGAGAGAGAGGAAGAAGGAAGCAGGCTCCCTGCTGAGCAGAGAGCCAGATGCAGGACTCGATCCTAGGACCCTGGGATCATGACCTGAGCCGAAAGCAGAGGCTTTAGCCCACTGAACCACCCAGGCACCCCTGACTTTCACATTTTAAAAGCATTCATATTTTTGGTGTTTTGCCTGAGAATCTCAAACACAATCACGATACTTTGAAATCAGAGAGATGGAGCTCTATGTTGGGCAAAATACTTAACTTCTTGGGGTACCTGGGTGGTTCAGTGGGTTAAAGCCTCTGCCTTCAGCTCAGGTCATGATCCCAGGGTCCTGGGATCGGCCGCGAATCGTGCTCTCTGCTCAGCAGGGAGCCTGCTTCCTCCTCTCTCTCTGCCTACTTGTGATCTCTTTATCTCTGTCAAATAAATAGATAAGATCCTTAAAAAAATACACTTAACTTCTTTATTAGTTTCAGTTATATCATTTGTAAAATGGTGATAAATATTAACTCAGGGTTATTGAATGGCTTTTACCATATTAAAGAAACTGGAAAAGTGCCTATGAAACTTTTATATTCTTAAAACATAAGAGAAACAAGCAAAACTCATATTGATATTGAAGCAGATTGAAATAAACAGTAAATGGAACAGAAAACACTAACCATAAGTACATGGGATTGAAATCATCAATCAGAAAAGCAATTTTCTTTTAAAAATTTAAAAGAAATTTTAAAACCTTTAAATTATTTTAAAGGTTTTAATAAAAGTCCACGATTCTGATTAAATGTATATCTCCATTAGTGGGTATTAATAGAGCAGAAGAAATAAACTAAGGAGATTGATGGTGGAGATGGGATATTTTAAAGCTGATCTGGGGGGGGGCTCCTGCGGGGGGCGGTTAAAGCCTCTGCCTTCAGCTCGGGTCATGATCCCAGGGTCCTGGGATCGAGCCCCACATAGGGCTCTCTGCTCTGCAGAGAGCCTGCTTCCTCTGCTCTCTCTCTCTGCCTGCCTCTCTGCCTGCTTGTGATCTCTGTCAAATAAATAAATAAAATCTTAAAAAAAAAAAAAAAGCTGATCTGTTGTGGAAATGATCTGAAATTCAAAGATTGTATGAAATTCCTATATATTATAATCTCATGTTTCAAGAATTTATGAATGTATCACTGCATTCAATTGAGGATTTTTTTCCTCTATCGAATCAATGACAAGTAATTTTCTAGAAGTTTAAGATTGTATTCCACTTTTAGATAGTACTTTTATTATTTATTATGTGTGTATTTGTTTTTTAAATACTCTATTTATTTATTTATTTGAGAGAGAGACAGAGCATAAAGGGGAAAGGGTCAGAGGGAGAAGCAGACTCCCTGCTGAGCAGAGAGCCAGATGAGGGGCTCGATCCCAGGACTCTAAGATCATAACCTGAGAACCAAAGGCAGACGCTCAATTGACTGAACCACCCAGGCACCTAGAGACTTATGGGTGGCTCAGTTGGTTAAGCTGCTGCCTTTGGCTCAGTTATGATCCGGAGTCCTGGAATCGAGTCCCATATCGGGCTTCCCGTGCTTTGCGGGGTAGCGGGCTTCTCCCTCTCCCTCATCCTCTCGAGGGTGCTCTCTCTCTGTCAAATAAATAAGTAAAATTAAAAAAAAAAAAAAAGAAATGGAACCTAAATTATAAGAAAATTTTTATCATATATCTAAAAAATGTTTACATAAGAGATCTGTATTGTATAAAGAACATTTAAACAATATTCATCTACATGAACACAATGTCTCCTCTGAAGTGTTTTTCTTATTAAACAAGGAAATAAAAAATGTGGGTTTTTTAGAAGAAAGATAAGCTGGCTGTTTTAGCTTTACGCCTTCTTTCTTGCATATCATTTGTACAAATAAGAATTTCTATTTATCTTTTTCTAATCATTTGAAACACTATTTTGGTTTTTTTGTAGCATATTTTGTTTGAAGAGTTCAAGATTCTAAAGCAAGAAGCTTAGTTACTGAATATTTTATATTGATCTTGTTTTTTTCCTTTCCATCAAAAGTACTTACAAATACTTCAAGTGTAGGAAATAATACTTTGATGTGTTTCTCCTTTGGACTGGTTGAGTTGGACCAGTGGGTTATTGAAACATAATTGACAGAATGACTTTTTCTTGCAGAATGACTTCTTGGACTGCTAACTAATTTGTAAAAACTTAATCAAATGTTCCTGGCCCTACTGCAAACTTATCTCAATTAAATATTCCTTATACAAATTATTAAAAAAGGAAAAATAGTGTCTGTTGAATGCCTATTTACACATTCTTACCTTTCTCAGAAATCCCCTCCTAGTTCAGACAAATATTGGATCTTGATAAGCTACTTTATTTTGGTATATAAAGCCTTCTTCTGGACCATGGCTCAGTCTTGTAAGTCACCATATTTTCCTGACTGGGGAGGAAGGAAGCTAGGTTTCAAAGTGTCTTGGAAGAGAAGATGTGGATGTACCCCCCCCACTGTGGCTGTCCGATTGTATAATTAGGGTTTAGATCTTTTAAAAGTATCTACCTCCACCAAGACTTCTTAATGTGGCCTCTCCTGCTAACTGATTCCCTTTCTCCATAACTGTTACATAAAAGAAGAGCACGGAGAAACTTGGAATTTGATTTTGCATGCATTAAGAAAGGTGCATCATTCTTTTTGGCTTATTTCCTCATAATTCAGCCAAAATTTGTATATGATGGCATTGTTCTATTTGTTTATCTACTTTATATTTCTTTGGGAAACAAGATTAAGAAATCAGAACGTTCTACTGAGTTCTCTTTCCCAAATTTATCTTTGAATTGTCCTAATTTAGAACCATAACATGGTTACTCTTTGAACACAGCAATTTGGTGTATTTTTAGCTTCTGTTTTCCAAGGTGAGAAAAACCAAAGAGGAAAATTCCCACTTATAGCCAATTCATTTATGAACTGGAACTTCAAGCCTGTATCACCTAACCAAATCTTAAGAAATATTCTACATATTGACAAAAAATACTCCTGATCGAGATTTTGTTTCACAGTGGGGTATTCCTAGGGCAGTAGTTCCAGATTGGGAAAGCATGCAGATAAAGCAACTGAATTTACTCTTTTCAGACCAATTCTTGCCTTTTTAGTCACATAAACCTTGGTTCTCTCACTGTGTTCATAATGTCAGCCCTTTGTGTTAGAAATTTAAAGTGGGAGTAGAGGGGCGCCTGGGTGGCTCAGTGGGTTAAAGCCTCTGCTTTTGGCTCAGGTCATGGTCCCAGGGTCCTGGGATTGAGCCCCGCATAGGGCTCTCTGCTCAGCAGGGAGCCTGCTTTCCCCCTCTCTCTCTGCCTGCCTCTCTGCCTACTTGTGATCTGTCAAATAAATAAATAAAATCTTAAATAAATAAAGTGGGAGTAGGGACATTATAATACATCCAACTCTTTCTTCAGAGCCTTCTATGTGGAAGCCTGGTGACATGTGCAGCTAGCACTGAACAAAAGTTTTAATGGGAGGAGAACCTAGTACAGAAATAGGAACAGAGCAATAATACACATAACCACCAGTCCCTCAAGTTGTATTTATATTTGCTTTAGTCAACACTTTCTGTGTTTTAGGCAGACCACTGATATTTTAAGGTGGAGGAGAGAAGAAAGTAGAGAGGATACAGAAAGAGTTTTGAGAAAGTTTATTGCAGAGTCAATGTGCAATAAATATTTGGCACGTTAACAATGCAACCTTATGAACTTCAAAAATTAGACTCTACATTTTTATGATAAAAAGAAGATGGCCTGAGACTTGAGCTTGGAGAAAGATGTTCAGCAGGCTACTGACCCAGAGGACAGCTTTTGCCTTAGTGTGATCATCACCATTATCAGGTCTGCCCTGCGGCCTTTTAGGCAGGGATTCCCGATCCATCACACGTCAAGAACAGACCAGTCTCCAGCAGTGAACTCATTTTGACCAAACATACAGAAAATGTGTATAAAATTAGATTCATTAAGGCCCCATTTTACAGAGTGTTCATTATTCATTATCCAGGACTGTGGAAAGCATAGAATGGCTACCTCTTAATTGCTTTCCCTTCCACCTGAGACTGCAGATATCAGTTGGAAATTGCTACACTCTTCAGTTAAGGACATTTCACCAGATGTTCTGCTTTCAACTTTCTACCTGTATTCCTCTGTGTAAATGTTTTCTCTCATCTAGTTCTACTCTTCCCATATTATGCTTCTTCCCATCTCTCCCTTTTTGGAGAGTCTCTTTGTATTGGTGTTTTTATCAAATATCTGATTGGACATTCTTATCAACTTTTCCCTTGGATGTGACCTCTCGAGAGACCATTTTTTCTTTTCAAACACTTCAGTACAATCCCTGTGCCCATCTTGGGCTCTCTGGATACTATAACCAGAGACTTAGGAGCCTACCTGACTGGAAAGGAGATTTAGTTATATAATGTGATGTTTAATGGCATCTGACAAAAAGAACCTGATACATCCATCTGCACAATAGTGATGCACCTGTTATTTGAATTGGATAGGCCACATCTTTGGGCCATAACTCCCCTCCTAAATAATACCTACATGAGCACTTCTATTATTTACCTCTGAGACACTTACTTTTCTAGGATTATAGTCCTAACAATCTGCACCTCAGATGGACCTCCCCCTCCCTTTTTGGTGTAAATAATACCTTCAATTAAGTGACTGTCAGAGCTGGTCAATTTTGGCGTTATTCTCTTTTTGGTTAGCTTTCATCACTGTGCTTAAATCAGTTGTGTGTTGGCTTATAGTTATTCTCAGGTGGCAGTTTTTTCCTCTTCTAACATCTTGATGGGGTACATCATTATTATTCCTATATATCACCCATATTATATTATACACTGATAACTGAATATGGGTTCCATGTATAGAAAACACCACCTACATCCATTTGCTAAACAAATGATTGAGATTCTACTCTATGCCAAGCACTAAAAGAGTTTGTTAATATATCAATTTATTCCTTTAAAGGATGCAGCATTTATTGAGCATGTACTACTGTATATTAGGAATTATGTTAAAAGCTTAGTATTTTTACAGTGAACAAGTTGGACATAGTATTTATTCTCAATGTGTTTACAGAACAGTTGGAGATCAAGTGAATAAAATCACAATACTGGTGATAAGAGAGGACACAGAGCAAGTAATAGGGTCTTATGGGAGCAATGATGCGTAAATATAGTAGTTTTTACACTGTAAAATTTAGTGATGATGTAATTTGAACAAAATGTACAAAGTGACCCAAATTAATGAAGTAGGAAATTAAAATATTAGCTAATAGTAAAAGAATTAAATAGTTTAAATCTACAAATGACATTTGCTGAGCTGGAAATTTTGTAACATCTTTTTGAATGCGAGGAGAAAAATAAGCTTAATTTAGGTTTTGTTCACTAAGAAAAGGGATACCAAATCTAACAACAATCTGAGACACAGAAAATCAGTGAAGAATAAGGTTACAAATTACCTTCTAACACTGATAAGTAAAAGTGAAAACGTGGAAATCAACAGAAGTTTGGCAGAACGACAAATATAAAAATTGTAAACTTTAAGAGAAAACTGAAGCCTAAATCTTCAGGATACTAAGTGTTAAAGAGGAAAAGTTAATGTTATAAAACCACACAAAAGCCTGAAAGCTTAGAATGTTCAGATCTCTAAAGAAATAAGGACACCATCATACAGACTTTATGTAGCATTTTATTTCACAATAGCAGGTACTGAACATTATTTTTTTCCCAAAGAGAGTCTACCATATAACAACTAGTAAAACAGCAAGAACAACAGGTAAAATTGGATAAAAGACTCCATCTTCTAGCAGTCCAGGACTTTACCCTGTAATTTGTCTTGAAGTTTTTTACTTAGCCTGTTTCTGAGCATCTCATATAACAATTGGTTTGTAGATTATCTTATCATTGAGTCGTTTGACTGTTTCTGAATCATAGGCTGAGAAGGCTTATAGAGAGTCTATTTTCCTGACTCCAGGCCCAACAGCATTCTAACTTAAAAACATCACTCTTGGTTCTTTTGTGAAAGAGAGACCACAGTCTTCCCTTTATAGGCTCTATGGAAAGCATCTAATTGGTAGGCTATTTTAAGATACATTTTCAAAGATTATGCTTTTTTCAAGGCTTTTCTCAATATAGTACTGGTGCAGGATGCCAACAGCCCATGCTAGTATCATGTCATTTTAGCCCTTTAACGAATAGACCCCGGGAGAAGGAACAGGAGTTTATCCCTTGGAAATGATAAATAGATTTCCTTTCTTAGTTTTATCTAGAGTGTAACCTTATATCTACAGATCATGTCATTTCATTTATATTCTACAAAGCACCCTCTTTGGCTTTAGACAATGTTTAGAAAAAAATAATGAGGAAAGATATTTAAAATAGTAGTAGAATTAAAGTTGAATGAGAGACTTCGGGGTGAGTTGAAGGGTTTTGAGTAAGTAGTTGCTCAAATAAGAAGGAAGGATAGGAGACATCTTGGAGAGGGAGACTAGTGTCTTTAGTCAGAGAACATTCTGGACCAGGTGAACCGAGAATGTCAATTTAGACTGGTACAGGACTTTGAACATAGCTGTGATTACCCAATTTGTAAATTGACATAGCTTTGCTTTTTCCACTGTCCTTAGAAAGTTGACATTATATTGTAAAATACTTATCTGAATATATCTGCTACTCTTGCTTACCTAGAACCCATTACCTTTTTCTCTTTTACATTGCTTTTACTTCTCTCTCCCTTTGGGAAACAAGCCTGCTCTCACTTTTAAGGCTTGTATTTTGAAAGGGATGACCAGTAACTGTGATCTGGAGATGGCAGTGATCCAGGCATAGACAACTATTCAATTTCTGTGCCTACAGAACATGGTTGGGGTAGGGTAGGGAATGAGGGTTTCACATATCAGAATTATTCAACTATTAAAGAGGAGGAGCTATTTCCACCGTGATTGCTAAAGGTAGAAAATAGGCTGAAGCTGCTAGCTGCCTTCTTGCTATTCCCTAAGATAGTCTTGACTGCACAAAGGCGATACAGAGAAAAGCAGACCTGAGATAGGAAGAGAGACCAAGTCCTTATTGATATAATTTGAGCCACTGGATCTGGTATCTTCTGAATGTTCAGACTCTTGACCCTATAGATTACCACCCTTTATCTTCACAAGACACCATAACTTGCATGATTATGTTTCTCATAACTAGAACAGTAGTAGGTAATAAAATGTGTTTTGTTTCCACACTCATAAAGCACCTTGGGTGCTTCTATATTTCAAATGCTGAGAACTCTACACAGAATCCCCTTCTATCTGTATTGCTTCACCATCTGAAGAGAAGACAGTGAAGGCAGCATAAGTGGTCAGCCAGCCAGGCACCCTCTACAGAGAGCTGCCACGGGTCATTTCTTTTATGCTGATGGTATAATAATAAATATTTACCTCCCTTGTTAGCAAACAAGGTAGATTTATCTTCAACTAGAATTTTTTTTCCCTGTAATAAATAGCAATAAAATCTGATATTTTAAAAGAGAACACCATTAGGGGCACCTGGTGGCTCAGTGGGTTAAGCCTCTGCCTTCAGCTCAGGTCATGATCTCAAAGTCCTGGGATCGAGCCCCACATCCGACTCTCTGCCCAGCAGGGACCCTGCTTCCCCCTCGCTCTCTGCCTAGTTGTGATCTCTCTCTCTCTCTGTCAAATAAATAAATAAAATCTTTAAAAAAAGAGAGAGAGAGGGGCGCCTGGGTGGCTCAGTGGTTTGGGCTGCTGCCTTTGGCTCGGGTCATGATCTCACGGTCCTGGGATAGAGCCCCGCATCGGGCTCCCTGCTCCGCAGGAAGCCTGCTTCCCTCTCTCTCCCTCTCTCTCTCTGCCTGCGTCTCTGCCTACTTGTGTCTCTGTCTGTCAAATAAATAAATAAAATCTTTAAAAAAAAAAAAAGAGAGAGAGAGATCACCATCAACACCCTTCAGTAGAGCACAGGAGGCTGCAAGGAGATGTAAAGAACACAACACTTCTATTCTCCAGTGTGCTCAGCTGGATTCTACTGTTGAAATTGTTGCCTTATAACTGGACTCTTCCTATCCAGCAAGGTTAGCGTTACAGGAGATCACGGGCACTAATCGTTCATACTTGCTAACTTTCAAGGACATGGATGAGGGAATGAACAGCTCCCACTGAAAAGGTCTAAAATATCTGTTGCTGAGTTTTTTCCTTGGAGAAGAGTGTTAGATACTCTTGGAATATTATAATTCTATTCTGGTGGCTCAAAGAAAAATAGATTTGTACCATTACATATTAATTATATTAGAAGATACATTTCATTTGTAGTACTAGGATAGAAAAAAGAGCCTTATTTTCCTTATTAATTTTTACATTGTCGAATCATTTTTTTTCTTCTCAAGACTGATGGCCATTTCTGCACTGACAGATAAAATGACAAGTTAAGAAGGCTCTGAGTCATGTGATGGTAGAGAAAGTGTTGGGTTTTTAACTTAGCAGCTGATTTTATCTTATTATTTTTAGAATACACACACAAATATGTCATGTAAATTAAAAGTTGCACAAATTAGAAGTGGAGAACTTGATGAATTCTCACAGAGTGAATATGCCAGTGTAACGAACACCCAAATGTAGCACCCCCGAGCCCTGTATTCACTCACTGTTTACCCACTTCTCTATCATCATGACTTCTAACACTGTAAATTAGTGTTTGGTAGAGATTTAGAAAGACAAAATGTCCTACTGAAATGTGAGTAGAGTTCCACTGATGGTTTAAACCTAAAACTGTGTGAATATTTTTTTACAACAGTACATATTTTTCTCCAACCCACATAGGAACTAGTGATACCTACTCCACATTTCCTCTGGGGCATATCCAATACCAAGTTTTACGTCTTGCAGTTGCAAGAGGCTTTGTCATAAAGAGCTATATAACATTGACTAAGGTTGCCACAGGGGCTCTCTGCATTAAGTAAGCACCTGTAATGTCACTGGGGGGAAGGGCTAAGAAAGAGACATCCTTGTCCTTTTTCCTTCCCTCATAACTATCATGGTTTATTCTTTAAACAAAAGAAAAAGAAAAAGAAATAAAAGTGCCGTTTGAAGAGTTTCGGTTTTCATCTTTAGCTTCATTCCTACAATCTACTTAATCTCTCCTGGTTTCACTTTAAGGAGTACAAATCTCTTGGCTCACTCTACTTTCCTTTGATGCACCGCAATTGGACACAAACTAACAGGTTGAAAAATAGTCCATGAGTGCTGGCCAGTGTGTGCCCTGTAAGGATGGGCTAAGCGACATGAAAAGGTGACTTCCTTTGGGGAAGAGTAATGGTCATCCCAACATCCTACTGACTGTCTTGAGTTTCAAAGTGTGATATTCTGTATCCAGCTAAACTGATCTCTTGATCATTTGCTGATAAGAATACTGAATGTTTAGTAGAACTAGTACAAATGCAAGTTTACTCTCCACAAACTAAAAGGTGTTATCACACTGGGATATTGGAGCAAGTTGACTTTTAGAAGCACAGAAACATGATTTGGTTTAAAACTAGACACTGGATTACACAGTTACTCATAGCATTAAGCAAATTCAGAATTAAGACGATGTGCCTGAAATGATATTTTATTCTTTTCATTGAACAATAATCTCAGTAACACTGACAGTGAGAATCTATGGATTTAGCAATTTGCAGAGCAGTTATTTTAATTAGATGTAAAAGGGATATTATACTGTATAAAAACCCTCAAAACATTTTTATGTAGTAGTGCTATGGTTTATTATGTAGAACTCATTTAAAGATACACATGCAACACATTATATTAATTTTTTATAATCCTGTATATTATACATATTTCTTCCTGCAATGAGTAATTGTTGAGAAATAATGAGAACTGTTGAGAGGGTGATTTTAAGAGTTTAACAAAGACAGTCTCCAACCTTAGAAGCCTGTAGTCTTCTTGAAGGTGAGGACTCTGAGTCTGTGCTTTGGTTCAGTATCTGTTGTCTAAAATAACATGTGGAAAACAATAATGGGAATGAATAGAGTGTGTTTGAAGATGGAGTGGACAGGTCAGTCCATCTGAATGCTCTGTGCGTGTATGCGTTTGTGAACCAAGTGTAAAAAAATTACAGTCACAAAACTTGGCACATTATAGTCTTTTATACTTTATGTGACATACATGTACATATGTGACAGACATAATTACACTCAATAAATGTTGACTGACTGAATGAAAAAGAGCCTTCATACTTAATGGAAGATTTGAGTCTTCATTCTGTAGTTCCCAGGGAGTTGGTATGTTTCCCTCTTTGTGACCAGAAATGTTAGAGTTCTTTTGACAGACCAAGCAAAGTTACTAGTAAGAGGGATGGGAACTGACACAACTTTTCAGGTTTAAAGAGAAAATCCTTCCCAACACTGTACATATTTAAATTTATGTGATGTTTGCCCACAGGCTTTGGAGGGAGTTAGTCAAATAAATGATAAAGAAACTTCAAAACATCTTGTACTTGGATATAAATTTGGTGGTTCGGTATCCTATGAACTATAACCAATCCATCTTTCTCGGACCTAATAGCACCTTTTTTTTCCTGCGACATTAAAAGCCTTTAAATTATACCAGCAAGAGTTGTGACAATATCAAGTGCTGCTGGGATAATAAAAACAAAATGCCATATATATGTACATATATATATATATATACACACACACTAACATATATATATACAGTAACATATGTGCATACACTAACACATATATATGCTAACATGTTAATGTAATACACACATATACATACTTAATTAGGTTTTTAAAAATTCCATGCGATGAAATTTAGAAAACTTAAAAAAAAATATTAGCTCATTGATAGAAATTCAAGTTTTTTAAGTATTTCCTTAAAGTTAGATTCATGACTTTTAAAATATAAACTGATTTGTTTTATTTTGTTTGGTTTGTTTTATTAAGATTTCATTTTTAGTAATGAGCTTTAACAAAATAATCCACTTGGTTGTGCTCATACAAAGCTGATGTCAGCCTGTTATTCGCCAGATATAGATGAGGTATCTTGATCTCTGGTCCCGTATCCATCAACACTGTTATTAAACATGAGATGGGCAGTGTGAGTCAATTATTTTCTGACCATTATCATCTACATAACTGAGTTACCTCCTAGATACAGTCTTTGTAAATAGTGTTGGGTTCTGAAAACTAGAGTGACAAATAGCATATGGGGAAACATTCACCAGTATTATGCAAGTATATAACAGACACTAGTATTAAGTGGACTTGGAAGATTCTGAGATCAGCATGACATTTTGCTCACAAGTTCCCAACATAATACAGAACTAAAAATGGGTAAGGAAAAGAAAGCTTTCAGTGTTTTCAGCCGTTTGGGGGGGAACAAATGAAAGAATCTGGTTATCATTGCATTTGGCATCTTTGGATTATTTTAATGGATTGTGTCCCAGATGGGTATTAGCATATTGGTAGGGCCTGGTCAAAATTTTTTAAAAAACAACTGCCACTGGATTGGCTTGAATGGTTTCCTTAAAATGGCAGATTAGTTTTAGTAATGGTGTTTTTAATACAGCTTCACAGCAAAGCAGATTTGTGTAATTTGGCCACCTGCTATAAACATCAATTTTAATCAATCACGTATATCTTTGCCAATATAGTTTATCAGTGGTAAAATGTTTGAAGATTTTGAAATAAATTTCATGATAAAATTAAGCAGCCATCTGGAATTATAATACAGGTTTTTCCCAAGTGATTTGCAAGGCATAAATTTGAAATGTTGTATACAGAGAATATACACACGTAAGTATACATCTACTTTGTCCCTGTTTACAATGCAGTCTGTGAGGACATTTTATTGGGAATCATACAGAAAATCTACCTACTAACAAGGACCTATATACAGCCACGGGCAGGAAGATTCTTGGGTTCTGCTGGTCTAGCTCGTGTGCTTTGATAATGAATCCATCTGCTCTACCAAGGTCTCAGTGCTTATGATCCAATCTCTACAGCTTTTCAGTCAGTGTAAAATTATTGCAAAACACAAAATCTGCTTTCTGGTATTTATTTCAAGTGATGTTGGTTTAATAATGTGGCCCCAATCCAAATATAATTTATAGGAAAAATACTGTATTTGTCTTGCGTAGGCAAATTAGATTTGCACCCTCAACTCCCTTTCTCTATAGTAGAAACTTCTGAAATTTTTCACAAAATATACATGTGAAGAATTTGCATAAAGATTATATTACAATCTGGATCTGTGAAACCAAAGATATTGAATATTTAAATTAGTAGTAATGTCTGCATGTAACCCCTCAATCCACTTATTTCAGAGACTTTTATTTTTTAGATTTTCTTATTCTTAGGCTTATTTTAGGTTTAGTGATTTATTTATCACAAGTGGAGGGGACGGTGAGGGTTGGTTTTCAGATCCTCTGTTTATCCCTCTTTTTATATTCCTTTTATTACTCATTTTAACATGCAACCTGTGGGGGTTTCTCCCTGAAATAACTAGTATTCATCCAGCTATGAACATATTTTATTAGCTTTATAGCTTTAACTGCCTTTTGTTCAAAATCATAGGCCTTGAAAAAGATGAGATAGAAAATTAAAAATGTAAAATCTGAACAAAAGTATTTTTAAAAAAGACTTGGGGTTTCCCATGAAAGACTCATGAATAGCACTGAAAAAAATGAACTATTTTAATGTCATTAGAGATGACGTGTTTTACTTTTAATTTCTGTGACATTATAGTCAACATATGGGATATAGAATCCCTACTTCATAGAGATTAAGATTGAACATGTAAATAAACCAAACCTCATATAACCACTCTTGTGCATTCTCTTTTCCATTATTTTTAATATTTGAAGTATCTTCTTAAGTTATCACCTCAAAAATAGAAGGAGGTGAAAAATTTTTAAATCATTTATCCATTTAATGAAACATAATGGGCCGCTTACTTCACCTACATCAGCTGGTGTGGAAATCCTGTGAACTAACTGAGGCTGACTCTGCATGGATAGCTATTGTTAGTATACCACAGACCTCTTCTGTAAACAAATATCCATGACCCAACTTGCATGGCATAATACTTATGAATAAATACTCTTTTGAGAACAGGAGAAAGCTTCTAATTCTTCTTGAATGGAAGATAATAATTTCACAGAGGAAGTAACATTTATACTAGGCCTTGTGGGATGTATAAGAGTTTACCAGGCGGGCACCTGGGTGGCTCAGTGGGTTAAGCCGCTGCCTTCAGCTCAGGTCATGATCTCAGGGTCCTGGGATCGAGTCCCGCATCGGGCTCTCTGCTCAGCAGGGAGCCTTCTTCCTCCTCTCTCTCTCTGCCTGCCTCTCTGCCTACTTGTGATCTCTCTCTGTCAAATAAATAAATAAAATCTTAAAAAAAAAAAAAGAGTTTACCAGGCAATGAAGAACATTCCAACAGAAAAAAAAAATAGTATGAAATAATAGAGTGAGTTGAGAGAAGACTGGGAAGTTGAAGCCCATGGAATTGAATAATTTGGAACAAGACAGTGAAGTAGAATAAGATCAAATTAAGGATATTTTTGTCATGGTAAGGAATTATTCTATAGGCATGGAGAGCTAGCTAATATCTTAAAAGCAGAGGACTGACATAAATTGATAAATTTGTGTAAATAGATTATAAAATGATGGTGTGGAGGTTGTAGTAAACAGGAACAGACTGGTAGAAGAGCCAATTATACAGAAATGGTAGTGATATGAGATTTTTTTTTTTTTAAGCAGGAAACAAAATCGTGTGTTTTTCTAGGAAGAAAGTTGCTATTTCTCTCCCATACTAACACTGGTTTTACTGCTAGATTATAAGATGTATGAAGATTAAAGATTACTGTGCACTCCTAATTTTTAAAAGTTTATCATTCTATGATGAACTTTATATATCTTAAAAATTTTTTTTGCAAGTTTTTGGAACGTTTTCATACATCCAAATTGTTATTTTACATGTTGCTAGAGAGGTCCATCAGGTTGATGAATTAACTCCGTTATAACATAAAAACCTATTTTTTAAAGTAAATATGTGTTTCTGTTATCAGTGTTTTGTCCATGGCCAAGGGCAAAACCAATTGGTTTGTGTTTTGTCTCTTTTACTTGACTGTTCGTCAAAAGCAGACATAATGTAAATTATTAGAAAAATATCCCACAAGCAGCTGGCTGTAGAAAAAGGAAAAATATGTGAATAAGGAACATATCAAAAGATAATTTACTTCTTCTATAACTGAAACTTGAAAAGACAAGATGTCATGGGGTTTGGAACATAGGGACTCCTGTTATAATTAGTATTATTGCTATATACAATGTATTTTATTTTTTTTAAGATTTTATTTATTTATTTGACAGAAATCACAAGTAGGCAGAGAGGCAGGTGAGGGGGGGAAGCAGGCTCCCTGTGGAGCAGAGAGCCGAATGTGGGGCTCAATCCCAGGATCCTGGGATCATGACCCAAGCTGAAGGCAGAGAGGTTCAACCCACTGAACCACCCAGGTGCCCGTCTTTATTTTTTAGTCTTCTTTTATTTACACTGTTCAAAATCCCTACTATAATGGGTTATGAAATAGAATTCACATGTGTATGATTGTTTGTCCATGTCAAGTATTATTTGATGGTTTTGACTTGATTTGACAGGTCAAATCAATCAAGACAATGAAACAAGCCTCTACACTCTATCCAGTCTAATTATACTGTCAACACATAGATGTTTCATAATAGTAAGGCATATTAATTGTTTGCTGCAAGAAGTTTAGGATCCTTAGCTGCACTTCTAGCATGTAAAATGTTGTTCACTTTAGCAAATATGTAAAGGACTAGCTGGATTAAATTTTTAGCAAAGCAATTTATTTCCTTACTTAATGTGAGACCAGTACTAATGATTCTTGTAACAATTGTCATAAAGATGATTCATAGTTTTCTATGTGGCTTTATAAATGCACCATCTAGTGTAAGATAGAAGATTCTAGTTTAATTGCTAACATTTATCTTTTTGGGTCTCATTTTCCCCCTGGAGTAACATTTCTAGAAATGATAAAAAATAAATCATTACTTAAAAGATTGGGCTTTAAAATGGAATTCAAAGTTATTAGATAAAAGTGTTCATGGATGGTCGTGGTGGTGCGTGTATTATCCTAGTTTACATTATTTTGTCTTGAGGCCATAGATACAATTAAAGTGTTAATTGTTGTAATTGTCACTTGGAGGGTCAAAATTCAGGTAAAAATTTAAGAGCAGTAGACATTTGTTGTAAGATTATCCTGTTGGATACCTTAATTGGGTAAGTCTTTCTATGTCTTTTTTCCTCTCTTGCCCTCTGCCTGTCATCTGTCATTTTCTCTATCCTTCTTTTCCACTCATACATATTCACTGAGAGCTTTCTGAGTATAAACTGTATTAATGTAATGACAAATATATTGCCATGTAAACAAATGTAAGTATTTCGTAGATTAAAAGTACTGTTAAGATTAGTTTTGAACAGGGGCTCCTGGGTAGCTCAGTGGGTTAAAGCCTCTGCCTTTGGTTCAGGTCATGATCCCAGGGTCCTGGAATTGAGCCCCGCATTGGGCTTTCTGCTTAGCGGGGAGCCTGCTTCTCCCCACTCTCTCTGCCTGCCTCTGCCTCTCTGTCAAATAAATAAATAAAATCTTAAAATAAGACTAGTTTTGAACAATATTTGAGGAAGGGAAGAGCCATATATTTGGAGGGGTAGTATCATAAGTGGGCAGTGATTAAATCAGGGCAAAATTGGCTATTTAGGATCAAGTCCAAAATAGACCTGCTCTGTAGGTCTAGCCGGCAAGAAGTCAAGTTCCAGCTAGCAGAGGGAGGATCAATTAGACCATGACTCAGGTAAGGAAATTACAAACAGATCACACTTTTATGTGGCCTTTTAGCATATCCTTATGAGAGAAAGTGCACGGTGCAGAAAAAGAACATGGTTGGTCAAAAGAAGGAAGGCATAGTGTCTTGGGTCTTTAAAGAAAACAAATTCATTATAAGAAACAAAATCCTTTCATCTTCATCAGTGAACATTAGCTGGATCATGGTGGAGTTGACTGGATAGGGTGGGCACTTGTCAACAGCATGAATTTAAGTGGACTGACTAGGGGTTCCTGGGTGGTGGTCAGTTAAGTGTCCTACTTTTGGTTTCTGTTCAGGTCATGATGTCAGTATTGTGAGATGAAGCCATGTGTGGGGCTCCATGTTCAGGGTGAAGTCTGTTTGAGATTCTCTCTTTCCCTTTGCCCCTCTGCTTGTGCTCTCTCTCTCTCTCTCAAATAAAGAAGTAAATTAAAAAAAAAAATCAGTTGATTGGTTGTGATGGACTTTGAAGTCAGACTACCTGGATTCAAACTGCAGCTTTACTGCTTATAAATTATGTGACTTTGGGCAAATTATTCCACTTCTTTGTGTTCAAGTATTCTTATCTTTAACGTGAAGAAAATAATGGTACATACCTCATAGAATTATAATAAGGATCAATTGAAATAATATTTGTAAAGTGCTTAGAATAATGCCTGGCTGATAGTAAATGGTTGTTAAATATATTTTAAAATTAAAGACTATATGTTCATAACAGAAATGGTAAGTACAACCATTATAAACAAAAGCAAATGCTCTGTTATTTGGGTTTGGGTTAGAAGTGTGGTTTGCGGTAGGTAGGGGAAGGAGTGGATCTAGAATTTATTTCCTCTAGTTTATGAGGCCATTCCAGTTCTTGCCCAAGCACGCCAAATTAGCCTGGATATATTGTAAGCTCAGGCATGTAAGTGTTAAAAGCATCTAAGATTTCAAATTCTTATTTGGAGGGACAAGAATTGTTGTGACCCCCGATCCACTCTCGAATTAGCAAAATTTGGACAGAACTTCTCATTCTAGGAGACTTACTAATCTTCAGGCATAGAAACTTTGGCACTTCTGATAAAAATATCATACCACACAGTCCACATGGGTCCATAGATTAGACAAACAGGCCAAACACAACAGCTAAAAGGATTTTAAAGCCGTTTCAGTGGCTGATACACATGTTTGACTCATTAATGAATAGTTGACCCTTGTGATTTGTATGGCTTTTGTGGGTAGCACCTAGAAGTCACTTTTTGACATTTGAAAGTCTCATTCTATCTTTGAGTCCATGATATATCTATTTGGAGAGTCCTAAAAATGTGAATGTATTTTGCTGAATTCAGTTAGAGAATGATGCAGATTAAGAAATGATTAATTGTCTTGTTGGAAGGTTAATTCATACATTCTGTTATTCTAGGGGGAGAATTCTATTGGATGACAAAAATGTGAATTTTTCTCTATGTCATTTTGTTCAGTCTATGGAGAGCAAAGGATTATTTTTTACAGTATGTTTTCAAATAATTTGTCCAAACTGATTTTGTATTCCAGAGTCACATATTGCTCTTGGGTTTTTCTCCCCACATTTCCCCCTAGTGGATTATTTATACTTTCAACAAAATGATGAATGGTTCTTTGTATATTTTAAATGTGTTTATTTCCTCTGGAGAATCTGAGTGAAACAAGTATAGTCTTGCAGAAGAAACCTAATATGGTTACCTATTCCTTTGAAATTTGTTTTATCTTTGATTCTATGAATTCTTTACAAATTGGATGCTGTATATTAAAAAGCTATAATATTTCATATTTTTAATAGCAAAGACAAGATTGTAGAAACAAGTTATAATAGAAAAAGGATTTTAGTTTCTTTTAGAAATGAGTATTTCATAACATAAAATAAATCCATTAGGGATTTAAAAACATATTTTCTTTACATGTTACTATGAAACTTTTTTTTTTAAAGATTTTATTTATTTATTTGACAGAGAGAAATTACAAGTACACTGAGAGGCAGGCAGAGAGAGAGAGAAGGAAGCAGGCTCCCTGCTGAACAGAGAGCCCGATGCAGGACTCGATCCCAGGACCCTGAGATCATGACCTGAGCCAAAGGCAGCGGCTTAACCCACTGAGCCACCCATGCGCCCCAACATGTTACTATGAAACTTTTAAAGACAAAATTATTTTTCTCCTTCCTGGAGATCTTTTCTCTTTCTGATTTCCTTCTCTAGCCCTCATCACATTTTTGTACTTTGGCACATAAGCATTTGACTACAATTTTGACTTCAGAGATATATCCATTTGTTTTCATACTGAGGACGTGCACACACACACACACGCACACACACACACATATGGCTGATTCTGGAGAAGAAAGAATAAGACTAAGTGAAGATATGGAACAACTTAAGGCACAGAATTCTCCAGAGGATTGCTTCTTTTTTTTTTTTTCTTTCCTATGTAATCAAAGTGTTATAAAAATTATATTTGTGTTTTTGGAATTTCCCAAATTGAAATGGAATTAAATATCATTTGGAGATTCTTAAAAGTATATTTGTGAACACACATATATTTGCAGTAGGTAGCATGAGTAGAAAAATGTAGAAGCTTAGTTGTTAATAATCTTATTGGAAATTTTTTTAAGAAGGACTTCAATAAGCTACAGATTTTTTATTTTTTTTAAACATTAAGCTCTAATCAAGACATTGTGGTGCTTATATGGAAATGTACACTTGTTTACAACATTGCCCTCCAAGGATATATAATCTAGTTGAAGAGAAAAACAGCTGATACCATGAAGATATAAGCTAGTTTTGTGAATGGCACAGAAGATCAGAGGCATTTTTGACTCTTGGATTTTGGGCAGATGTGGATATGCATTGTTCTCTGTAAAAAGAAGTCTTACATTCCTTTAGTTTTTCCTCAGCTTTAAAATCATGATTGCTCTCATTGTTTGGGGAGCTGTTGGAATAATCAGGGATGACCTTCTAGAGGAAGTAAATGTGGGACCTAAATACCTAAATGTCCATGGGTAGGGACATATACAGAAGAAAAGGGAGCATTCATTCTATGAAAGGTCAAGAGTATGAATGGATGATATAAGGCAGGAGAGTGTAAAATAAATTTGTTCAGAAATGATGAGTAGACATCCAAGTTGCATTAGAGCTGAATTAATTGGGCCAAATTATAGAAGGCTTTGGCTTCCAATAAGACATATTGGTAGAATGGGAACTTTAAATATTTTTGAAAGTAGAAATTGTGGTGTATAAAACAGATTGGAAAGTGAAAAGAGATGAAGTTGGTTGTTTTTTTTTTAACATAGCATATATAAGTGCATAAAAGATTTAATGTGAGGAAGAAAAAGAAGAAACAAGGATAAGAAAAAATGATAAGAAAAAAAAAAACCTGCAAGGACTTTTCAACTAGATGTGCATGGATATAGAAGCTATAAATACATTCCTTCATCCCAACAAAATGACAGAGTGCTGGTCTTATGAGCCAGGCTCTGTTCTAGGAACTTGAAATACATCAGTGGAAAGAACAAGGTTACTGCTTCTGAGGTGTTTCCTTTATAAGGAATGATAGGAAATCCTTAGTGAATGGAGCAGTTATGGTGGCACAAAATATTAGCTGTGAAAGGGAAAACTTATAGTGGAGCAATTTCAAAATTTTGTGCTAAAACAATTTGTTCATTGTTTTCAGCAAGAAATTTGTTCATTGGAGTTTGAAAGGGATGTATTATTTGCCATTAATAATTCCATTTGAACTAAAGAATAAAGTAACACAAGAATATTCATATTAAACACTTCAGAATCTCAAGATGAGTCCCAAAGGTAGACCAGGTAGAAAAGGGCAGGTAGAAGAAACTGTAAGAAAAATAAATCAAAGAGGTGTAAAGTAGAGAACACTATGGAAATTGCAAACTAAATGGCAGAATGTTGGCAGAATTGTCAACAGTCATGACACAATCCTAGAGTGTGGCAAAAGCTAGCTCATGAAAGGCCTTTCACACTAGCCCATGTTAGAGAGCATCCTGAAGCAGAGTCCTTCCAACCCTGTGATATTCGGAGAAATAATGCTAGCATTAAAATCTCCAAACATGATATGTCAAGCAATAACACAAATCTATGAAGTATTGTGAAATAGGAATGTGTAGTCTAATGTAGAGCCAGTGGTGTAGAATGGTGTAGAACAAATCCAGATTCTCCGGGTTAAAGGAGAGTCAGACCATAAACAGATAAAGGACATTTAATGAGCTTCCAAAAGGCAGTCTTCACCTAGTCAGAATATAAAAGAGAATCACAGAAAGAATAACACTAATTTATTAATTTATCCAATAAATATTTATTAACTGTCCATAACATATCACTGTGGGAGATGAGAGTTCTGCTCTTGAGGAGTTTATAAGATACCACAAACATTATAATCTTTGAGTCTGAAGAGCTAAAGTAATAGAATCTACTGAGTGATGTTGTGGCTAGTTCTTGCCCCCCAGGTATCTTGAGTGAATTATGTTGCTGATCTTCAAAGATTAGGAAGGTTAATGGAAAATTGCATTTCTTAATGTGCTTGTAAGTGCTTCTTTTGTGAACTGAATGTTAGCCTATTTATAAGACATGCCACAAAGTGGTCTAGTGGGAACTCTTTAAGCTGGTGCTACAAACTTGGGGCTGTGAAAAATAAGTCAGTACTTAAGTATATAATGAAAGTAAGAGAGAAAAGAATGCATGAGCAGAACAAAAAAGGTAGTATTAGAAAACATGACAGACAGTGTTGGTTGGTGGTCTCCATGCTCTGCATGCACTGGTTTTGTTCATGCTCTGTCCAGGGAGGTTGAGCATCAGGAGAATTTGGCTTCCTCCCCAGCTCTAGGGGTGAAGCTTGATTAGTCCAAGCCAATTATGGTAATTCCATACCCCTGCCAAGTGATTCATTCTGGCAGGGGCATGTGACAGAATTTTGGCAAGTAAGATGCAAAAGGAAATCAGTTGGACAGCTTTTGGGACAGTTTTAGCCCTTCTTATTTAAGGATGTAAGGAAGAGAATATGTCCCATCTTTACTCTGTCTTTTTGGATATTGTTGTGAGAGGATGTAATGTTTGAAGCTACTGCAGACATCTTGCTATCCTAAAAGGACAAGCCCAAGGACATATGTCTACATTCTAATGATGGCAGTATGAGACAGATAGAAAGAACCCAAGGTCTTTGTGGTATAATGGATTCTTGAATTAACCAACTAACCGTTGCCCTGCCACAGCTGTGAACTCACATATAGCATAAAAAATGTCTTTACTAATAAGTCAGTTGTTTTAGTGGCTTTTTTTTTTTTCTTGCAGCCAAAAGCATTGCTGAGGTGGAAAAACTTCCTCTACCCTTTTAGGATCAGAGTTTGAAGGGCCTGTAAATTAAAATGACAAAAACCCCAGATTAACAGGAGGAAAGGCATATGTTTCTTGACATTAATATCTTCTGTATATGCAGCCCCACAGAAAAATAGTGAAAACATAAAAAGGCAGTTAGATTTGGACCATCTATACCATTTTAACAAGGAGTAATAAACTGCAGAGAAGTGATTAGACAAAGGTAAAGGGATTTGGGGCTACCAGGGGCAGTAAATTGTGGGAAGTTGACCAGGAAATGTATAGTGAAAGACCCCTCCCCCAAAAAGCCCCCTCCCCTAGAAGATAGATAGGATAACTAACCGCTTGTTTGCTTTTCTGTGAACCGCTGGCTTTTAGGTGTAGATTAGGTTATTAATTGCGTGATTAATCGCTCTCTTGCCCTTCTGTAACTGCTTGGCTTATAGAAATAATGGAGACGCCATGATGGCGTTCCTCCCTTCCCCCTTCTTGTTCCCCTTTCCCGCCTCTCTCCTCCT
Source organism: Mustela putorius furo (assembly GCF_011764305.1). Lineage (NCBI taxonomy): Eukaryota > Metazoa > Chordata > Mammalia > Carnivora > Mustelidae > Mustela > Mustela putorius. The sequence goes on along the minus strand of NW_025422015.1, from coordinate 24,718,895 downwards.
GCGCGCGGGCCCTCAGAACCAATCAGCTTGTTCCCCCTTCCCGCCTCTCTCTTCGCGCGCGCGCGCGCGGGTCCCCAAAGCCAATCAGCAAACTCCACTAAGGCCTTTTTCAAAAGTTCTAACTGTCAACCAATCAGTTGCGCCCCACCCAAAACTTGTTTGTACCTTCCTATAAAAGACCCCGCTTCACTCCGGTCAGTGTGCTCGGTTAGCTGGAGCTGCCGAACACCCGCCGGTACCTGCGCAACAATAAACCTCTTGCTGATTGCATCCAGTGGCAGTGTTGGATTCTTGGGTAAGGGGATCCGCGGGTCTTTCAATAGTAGATAAGGATTGTTTGAGTATGGTTTCATATGCAGATAAGAGTTGTTTTCCTCTTCCTGGAAAGGGGAGCATAACTATAAATAGGAATTTTTGACACATTTACAAAAGGAAATTTGTGCTCCGCCTTTAGGCAGAAAGGGGGAGGGCAGAATGTTCTTCCCAAACCTACTGCTTCTCAATTACCTTTAGTTCAAAATAATCCTTATGCCAAGTAACATATTCTGGAATGGTATATTCTGATCCCTTTCAATGTTCTACCTAATATGGCAATTATTTCATGTTACGACTGAATGTTATATCTCCCCAAATTTCATATGTTGAACCCCTACCCTTCAAGGTGATGTATTACGGATTGGGGACTTGGGAGGTAATTAGAATTAGAAGAGGCCATGAAGGTATAGCCCTTAAAAGTGAGATTAGTACCCTTAAAACAGTCAAAAGAGAGTTCACTTCCCTGTCTGCTTTCCTTGTGAGGATACAGCAATAAGTCTGTAACCCAGAAGAGGGCTCTTACCAGAATGTAGCCATTTTGGCACCCTATTCCTGGACTTCCAGTGTCCAGAATTATAAGAAATAGATTTCTGTTGTTTATAAGCTTATGGTATTTTGTTATAGCAGCCTGAACTAAGACATCCTGTCTTGTGTTCTCAGAGGTTGAACTTGAGCCTCTTGTTTAGGCTTGTGGGTACACTTTATACTTCTTTAGGAGCAAAGCAAATTGGATGGGGGGGGGATTAGTTTTCAGGTTAGACATATTTATAATAATTTTTATGTCTGCAGTAAAACCAATTTTAATTATCAGACTGAAGCTGGAGGTGATATATGAGAAATTTAAAAAATTGAAAATTTACAGGCAGGTTTTAAGTTAAGTCTTTTAACAATTTACTATTCAGGCATTTTTCTTATTTTTATGACTACTAAGAGTGAAAACAGATCAAAAAGCAGGTGATCAAGAACTAGCGATGGATAGGGAAGACAGCTATTTTTCAGATATAAAATAAATGCAGTCTGTAGGGAAGTTAAAGGAACTGGATGATTCCCGCAACTGACCCTTAAAACAGACATATACATAAGACAAAGTTTAACCCTTAATGAATACAGCCTGGGTGTAAGGAAATTCAGATTTGAATCATATGATCAATAAGATGTCTCTTTTTACATCACTATTGATACATTTGTGTAGGAGTTTGAATGACATTTAAGAACTTCTTGGTCATATGAAATTGAATTTCAGTGAAACTAGGCCTTATTTTGTGAAGTATCTGACTTAGCATTTTTTCTTTAGGAAGATATCACTTTAATTAGTGTAGTTGAAGATTGGTTGAGAGTTTTATCCTTTCAAAGTAGTGATTTTCTTCACAGACTTCAATTCTATGTCATATATTACTGACCTTTAAAATGTCTCTGAATTACTGCTGTTTTCCCTTCTTAAATTAGGAGAATTTATTCCCGATTGAGAAGCAAGAACTGAAAATGTCACTTCTCCCTTTAAGGTATGAAGTGTGGAGGAAATCTTTTAGAATTGTTCAGTTTTCTAGTTCCACCAAGTGCAACTTATACTTGTATAGAATGTTAGGTCAAGCTTTTGTATTTATTGGCATTTTTCATATTTAAGCATAGGGACTTGATGTCCACGTGAAAACAAGAGGTAGAACTCTCTCTCTCTCTCACACACACACACACACACACACACACACACACACACATCTCCACCTATTTTAGGGAATTCAGTACCCTTGGAGAGCAATTACTGGCAATATTGGCAAGAGATGTCAGAGTTCAAATATCCGGTCTGTTCATTTTTTCCTTTACTGGCTCTGTGATACTGGCTTAAGAAGGATCCTTCTAGAAGGAAGATTATGAACTCCTGTGGATTAACAGAAGTCATGGCTCCTATAATATGTATCATGGCTCTAGATTAAGAGAAAATTATTCACTCACTTATAAAATGTAAGTCTAGGATTTGATGTCCTGAAATTCATCAAATGTTTACTGTGTGATTGGCCTAACAAGTGATCATAGCACTTTAAAAATTGTTCTAACAGCTTCCTAGATTATGTGGAGAAAAACCTCACTTCCTCAACAATTTATTTGATACCATCACAGGAAAGAGGCTTGTACTAGGTTCTTGATGGCTGCAGTATTAAGAATATACAGACTAGTAGAAAGAAATAGATGTGTACATGTAGCCACATCTAAGTGTATCAAGGAAATTGCAGGCGATGCAGTTGAAGTAAAATTAGATGAAGGGACAAAGATTAGATACCATTTGATGAAAAGAAAATCATCTACCCATTCATGCACCAAGTATCTATCATGCCAGGGACCATGCTTTGTGGAGAGTGAAGATATAAACAGACATATGGAGATTATTTTTGTATGACAAGAGATTAATTAAAACATCTCACTAACATTTAATTATGAACTAGTTTAAGTATTGTGGTTGAAATGTACTGCTGGGTACAGGTTGGATTATATATAGGGTAGAGAATTTAACTCTTCTATTGTTTAATGAGCTGGGAACCACAAGATGTGTTTCAAGATTTAGCCATGTAACCCTTTGGTGCTTTATTTTCTTCAACTTCTTCAAAACCAGGAGAAGTTATATTTATCTTGTCTCACAGAGCATATGAACATAAGTGAATCAGCCTTGAAAAATTGAAAATATTATAGAGACTGAAGTTGTATTCTATTATAGAATAATGGTTAAAAGTTCTAACTAAGGCCAAGAACATTTTTTGCTGAACAAGATTGTCATAAAAAATTAATTATGCAGTGTTGATAGATGTAATTTTTTGTTGTTGCAAGTATTTCACAAAGACATTTTACAGTGCCTGGCTGATTTTTGAGAACAGAGTCAGTAGAATACTAGATATAGAAATAGATTATAGTGGTTTCAGGAGAAAAAATCAGTAGGGAAGAGATACAAAGTAGGGCTAAAAGTGAAAGTCCTTATTCAATTCCCTTTATAGAGGCATAAGGCAGTGAAGATATCCCTCTTTTAAGTTCTGGTCTGTTTCCTCAGGGAGAAATCCTTCCTTTTCAACTCTCTTCCGCAGTTCCCTCCTGCTTTTTTGACCAGCAATGTCCTGTCTCCATTGGATGATTATGACGTCTCTGTGAGCTAAATTGTGAAAGACCTGTGTCTGGAGTCCTTGTAGGTTTAGGTTTTGCTTCTTCTTCCTTTTTCTTAAACAGAGTACTCTACACTGATATCTATTCCATTATGTTTTTTTTCATAGTTTCCTGATTTATATTATTCCCACATTGTTCTTCTAAAGATAAATTTTTAAAGATTAAATTCTATAGATCTTGTGCTTCCTTTAACCTAAGTCCATGGCCCACTCTAACCAGATTTGATATTGCATATTTTTTACACCTTCTGGGTAGTCATCACAAGTACCTACTAACAAAAGCATAACAAATCAATAGAAGAGGTAACTTATGGTTTACTGTCATTCTTAAACCACTCGAAATTATGATCTATTTCAGGGAGGGAAAAAAAACTCACATAGTTATCTGTTATATTCTTTTGTGTCAGATAAGCAAGCTCTGACATCCTAGGTTTTTAAGGAACATATGATATAGAATTGGTAGTTTTTTTTTTTTTAAAGATTTTATTTATTTATTTGACAGATCACAAGTAGTCAGAGAAGCAGGCAGAGAGGGGGGTGGGGGAAGCAGTCTCCCCACTGAGCAGAGAGCCCGATGTGGGGCTCGATCCCAGGATCCCAAGATCATGACCTGAGCCAAAGGCAGTAGCTTAACCCACGGAGCCACCCACGTGGCCCAGAATTGATAGTTTTTTTTTTTTTTTAAATAGAATTGCCAACTGTGATTTTTATTTCATACCTACACATCATTCTCAGCAGGTCAAAAATGATTGTATTATGAACATCTAATTTGGTTCTTTAACATATTTGTATCAACAGTAACATCTCCTGAAAAGCAATACCCCGTTTCCACATATATGAGGGCAATTTGGCACTGACATCTATCATTCCATTCATCACTGAGGGAGATTTGACTCAATTAATTTGTTTTCTGATTAACCCTTTTCTCCTCTACTGTTCCATTTCTGTTCTTTTTCCAAGTCAAGATCTTGGACAGTATAAAGATACTCCCTAAGAAAAAAGATTGTTATGAAAATCAGTTACATAAACTTAACATCAGTGCTGTGTATTTCCCAACTATAAAGCATCATTGGGCATAAGGAAAGCTTTTTGTCCCCCTCTCTAGAACAGCACTTGAAATTTATGAGCATTTCCTCAGGCACTTAGTGACAGAATTTTACGCCCAGTGCTCTTTGTAAGGTGGACACTCGGGCTGGAGTCTCAGGGTGGCTAGTGGAAGGGAACACAGGTGTGGACACACACACACAGAGGGCATGTTTGGGCCTTTTAAATTCTGTATCAGCTGGCTGAATTTCTATGGAACTGTGAAGAATTTTTTTTCTAAATCTTCTTTTGTGGGGTGTGGTGTGTCACCAAATAGAGTGGGTGATTTTCTCTTTTGTACTTGCAACAATCTCCTTCGCACTTGATACTGTCCCTGCACTTCGCGTGCTTGCTTCCCAGCGGTTTCACTCCTGGGATAACCCCATCTCTTTTCTGTGTTCATGACTATTTTCTCTTTTCAGGGATAATTGGAAAAAAGTAGAACAGGATAGGTCTGTGTTATTTTGTGCTCTTTGTAATCTCTCTCTCTCTCTCTTTTTTTTTTGGGGGGGGGGTCTTTTTTCTGCACTACTTAAAAAAACAAAACAAAACAAAAATCCTTTGTCCATACTTTTCCTTCTCTCCTGAATACCTTTTTTTTGTTGTTTTCTTTCCTCTCCTTTGTCTGTCTTGTCTTAGTTAACAGTAAAAGCCTTCTAATTTTTCTAAAACTATTTTTCAAAGGAGTCTTATTATGTTTGTATAAAATTTCTCCTCATTCCCCATTGTCTCATCTTCCGTAAGACTTTAATGTAATCTCTGCCCAAATGACTAGAACAAATATCACTATTATTTCTGCACACATTGCATAGCATTAAAAAGACTGTCCTTGTATTTCCCATCTGAAAACACTTATCGGTATTGTAATTTACCTTTAAGTGCCTAAAAAGTGTGCATAGAGCCTTATCTTAGCAGTATTGCTCATTTATCCTAATTCTTTATTTGAGTAGGGAATCCTTGTGACTTCTTTCAGGGCATGGAGACATTAAAAGACTAATTATTTAGGTGTCAGCTGGAAAAAAGTGAAGTATCAATGTTGACATTTGGATTTCTGGAGAAGGGACTTATTTTTATGAAAAGATGATGGTGCTAAGTAAGATTTTATATGTGTTGATTCATTTTACAAATAAAAATCTAGAGGAAAGTCCTAAATGAAGGTTTTAGTGAAAGTGATCAGAGGAAGTGATCAGAGGTAAGGCAGCAAAAAAAAAAAAAAAAAAAAAAAAGCAGGGAGAGGGAAGAAAGAACGAAAACTGAAGTTAGCACTATAAATTCTACACTGGAAATTGGAAATGGGATAAAGTAAATGAAGAGGAAATAACTTAATTTCAACTCTAAGCTCCTCATTTGAAAGTACATATGATTTGATTACATATTTCCTAATCTTGATAAAATGACACCAATGTACATTTTGCCCCAACGTTACCAATATTCTCATTATCATCTTCATAAGCATTATTATCATTATCATTGAGCACCCACTTCATACAAAGCAAGATATTCTGTGTTTATGCTATGACCAGATTAGACAACAGCTTTGTTCACAAGGATGCTATGATCCAGGAGTAGAAACAGTAGATATACAATGCAATGAAGGAATGCTAAGCAAAGTCATTAGACTTTCTGGAAAAGTGCTAAGAATTTGTCCTGATTTTTATTTTCTCTTTACACTATTATATATAATTATTCTATCTTTCATAATTTGATTGACATTGGATGTTAAAATATCTGGTTCATATGAAGAAAAGTTGTAATTCCAAACACGATTTGTTCTCTTTACCAAACTAATCTAATATGAATTATATCTGATGCTCTAGAGAATATAGTGATTCTCAAAATTATTGATGCCTATTTGCATTGATGAATGTAATTAATGCTTATTACTGGAACAAGTAATCTTATAAATCTCAAACTTCTTTTTTTAAAAGTAGGCTCCATGCTCAGTGTAGGGCTTGAACCCCAAGATTGAAAGTTGCATGTTCAGCCCTCTGAGCCAGTCAAGCACCCTGCAAATCTCAGACTTTCAACATGATGTCTGATGGGGATTTGGGTATAGGTCTTTCCTGGAGTGCACCTTTAAGCAATACTTAGGGATGTAGGTTCCTTTAATTATGTAGCTCTGCCATCTTGGAGCTTATCACTTCCTGCCTCAAAAGAATGAGAAAGAATGAACTATCAAATGACATTTTTAAAGAATATGTCACTTCTGTCAGTGTTTTAGTTCTGAATTTAATAGAGTGGCTTCAACTGTATAGTAAAGGTAGCCTAAGAAGTGTGCTCTTCTTATGGGACCTCCAAAAGAGAGAATGGGCTTGGTAAGTCCATGGCATTGTCTCTGTCACACTGCAGAATATCTAATAAAATGACAATAGGCATTTGGAAACTAGGAACTTAGGAGAGAAGACAGAATGATAAATAGTTTTGGAAGACAGTGACAATGATATAGGGTTGATTGGTTTGATGTTAGATAATGAAAGCCATTATCCAAAGAAAGATCAACATAGCAAATGATTAAAAAGGGATATAAAGCGTACCTGGCTGACTCAGTTGGTAGAGCATGCAACTTGAGATCAGGGTCATAAGTTTGAGCCCCACATTGGGTGAGGATCCTAATTAAGAAAAAGAAAAAAGGATTTAAAGAATGCTTTTAAAAATGAAAGACAAAGACAAATATGAAAGTCTGCAGCATAGACTTTTAATTGCCTCTTAATTGTCCATTTGTTTCTCTTTTGTAACAAAACTGATTTACTGCCCAGGTAAATGACTATTTTCTACATTTCCTTATAATTAGGTATGACCATGTGACTAGTTTCTTTCCATTGATATATAAGTGGAAATGTTCTGTGAGATTTCTGCAAGGTCTCCTTTAAAAAAGGAATTATGCTCTTCATCTTTTTTCTTTTTTGAATTCTGAGCTGACCTTTGGGATGGGAAGCACATGCGGGGATACTGAAAGAAGTCTTTGAAAGCTCTGCCTTCTTTCAGAATCCTCTTACAGGAGAGAAAATTATACTATTATTTTATTCAAGCCACTATTAATTTTTGTTTTCTGTCTCATGCAGCTGGTCCAAATCCTAAATAGTACATCAAGGAATATCAACATTTAAAACAACAACAACAAAAATGGCACAATGAAACTAGATATGATACTTCATATTTCCGATTTTTCCAGATAAGCATCAAAATTCCATGATAGCAAAAGCACACGCACACACACCCACACAAAACATAGAAGATGTAACCTCTGTTTTTGTCATTCTCATTCTACTCAAAATTATAATCTATTTTATCGAGAAAATTAAAAAAAAAATCAAGAGCTTCCAGTTATCTTTCTTTCTGTAAGAGCAACAACCTCTCTAACTTTCTAGGTATTTAAGGAACTGATATCTTCAGAAAATCATCACCTAAGACTTTTTCTAAGTTCTATTTTGAGATTTTTATGTCTATATGAAATAGAGAGATTCTATGAAAGGTGAAATAAAAAGAGTATGTGATCATAAAAAAACTTAATTGGTTTTGGTAAACCTGTTCTTCCTATAGGCTAGAACATTTTCAAAATTTAGAGCAATGGAATCAATAGGTGGTAAATAACATAGTCTTATAAAGGATAAATCATGTTGAAATTGGTAGTTCATGTAGAATTACAAACTTTGAGAATAGCTAGAAAACAGTAGATTGAATATGTACTTCCTGGAATTTAATAAACCATTAGAAGTACCTGAAGAAATATTTGAGAAATTCATTTGATTTGTCACTGTCATTTTGGCTGAGAAATGAGTGGCATTGGATAAACTGAAAACTCTCTTATGGGTAATAAATGCATGGTAGGATTAGTGACATTGCACTGAATTTTGGCAGAGCTATCTAGAAACAAGTCAGTGCTAGGATTCTTTCTCTTCTTTATCTCTCTCAGCACATATTATTAGTCTTCCAAAATGATAGTATCATGTCATATTCTAACCAGTTAATAAATCTATATTGTATCCTGGACTGTTGTGCTAATCAAGAATTTTGGTTAATTATTATTAACTCATGAGTTGATCATAAGTTGGTTGTTTTGCTTTATTTCAATGTATTTGGTTTCCATGAAGCTGCATTTTATAAATGTGCTGGTTGCAAGTTTCCTTTACAAACTCCTGATCTGTTTTTTTTTTTTTTTAAACTTTTAAAGAGGACACAACTTAGTTCAAGAACTTCCTTTTTGCCCTTTTTACTTGAATGGTTCCTTCCACCTACCCCACATTTATCCTTTACTACTTCTTTCTTTGGTTCTGATACTATCACTAAGATACGAGATTTTAAAGTGTTCATTAGTCTAAATGAGTAATAACATATTAGGATTGCAAAGTACAAAAATGTGGTTTTTCTAGATTCAAGATCTAGATCTTCACACTAGATCTGGTTTAAAATTGTTCATATTATTGAGTAATCTTGGGCAGTTTATCTAACAGCTTTAAGCATTTTTTATTTAAAAAAAATTAGTATATAAATACATCTGTTACAAGCATGCTGTGGAACTGAAATGATAGGACACTTATAAAAATAGTTAATGGAAAGAGGTAAAGGTACAAACTTCCAGTTTTAAAATAAATAAGGCATGGGGATAAAAAGTACAGCATAGGCAACGTAAGCAATAATATTGCAATAACTATGGTGACATAGATGGTAACTATATTTATTGTGGTGAGCATTTTGTAATGTATATAATTATCAAATTACTATGTTTGCAACTGAAACTAATATTAAAATTGTATGTCAGCTATACTTCTATTAAAATTTTTAAGATGTAAAAATAAGACAAAAATGGCCAATGGGTAATCTTATAGAGTCTCTATGGTTTTTTTCTTCTGTCCTTATTTCTGTCCTTCCAGCTTCCCTCTTCCCCTTCATTTCTCTAAAATAACATACTTGAAGGGCATCTTGGCTCTTTCCACAGTTTGGCTCTTGTGGGCGTTATTGTTATGAACATCAGGGTGCATATGGTCCTTCTTTTCACTACATCCGGATCATAGGGTAGTTCTATTTTTAATTTTTTGAGGAACCTTCATACTCCTTTCCAAAGTGGCTGCACCAACTTGCATTCCTACCAACAGTGTAAGAGTGTTCCCCTTTCTCTACAACTTGTCCAACATTTGTCATTTCTTACCTTGTCAATTTTTGCTATTCTAACTGGCATCAGATGGTATCTCAATGTGCTTTTGATATGAGTTTCTCTGATGGCTAATAATGATGAACACTTTTTCATGTGTCTGTTAGCCATTTGTATGTCTTCTTTGGAGAAGTGTCTGTTCATGTCTTCTGCCTATTTTTTGACTTATTTGTTTTTTGGGTATTGAGTTTGAGAAGTTCTTTATAGATCTTGGATATCAGCCCTTTGTCTGTAGTATCATTTGTAAATATATTCTCCCATTCTTTGGGTTGCCTCTTTGTTTTGCTGTCAGTTTCCTTTGCTGTGTAGAAGTTTTTTTTATAATAGCCAAACCATGGAAAGAGCCAAGATACCCTTCAACAGACAAATGGATAAAGAATATGTGGTCTATATGGAATATTACTCAGCTATCGGAAAGGATGAATATCCAACTTTTGCACCAACATGCATGGGACTGGAGGAGATTATGCTGAGTGAAATAAGTCAAACAGAGCAAGTCAATTATGTGGTTTCACTTATTTGTGGAACATAAGGAATAGCATGGAGGACATTAGGAGAAGGAAGGGAAAATGAAGGGGGAGAAATTGAAGTGGGAGGTGAACCATGAGAGACTATGGACTCCAGGAAACAAACAGAGGGTTTTAGAAGGGAAGGGGGCGGGGAGATGGGGAAGCCAGGTGATGGGTATTAAGGAGGGCATGGATTTCATGGAGCACTGGGTGTTATATGCAAACAATGAATCATGGAACACTATATCAAAAACTGATGTTGCACCGTATGGTGACTAACATAACATAATAAAAAAAAACGTATTCATACTTTAACAGACAACAGTATCCTAATCTAAGCTTTAACTTAAAGTACACTTCTTAACTCACACTTTGCCAAATTTTTATTCAAATCACTGGAGACTCAGATGATTTCTGTACGAAAACAAAGGAGCAAACAAAGTATTTCTGACTATGGGTATTTTTATACTGGCATGTTCAGTGTGAACTTAGGGGAAATGTTAGCGTTTGCTCTTTCTGTATCATCTCAGGAATATTTTCTCATTCCACTCTTGATTTCACTCGCCTACACATCCTGATTAACGTCATAGTGGTGGCAAGCATGTAGATGCCTAAAAATGTATAAATAGTAAGTAAGAGGCTGTTTCAAGGCAAGCTTTTGAAGTGGCTCTTTTTTGGGAGTTAACTTTATCTCTCTCTTGACAAAGTTCAAGACTTCCGTGATAGGTCATAGTCATGAAACATCCCACTAGTGAAAAAATAACATCATGGACAATGATTGCTCCTAATGCAATCCTCCTCCCTGATACTGTAGAAACTCCTAGTCCTTCCCCATAATGTCTCTTCCTCTCCCTCACTTTCCTTTATACTGAGTGGACAACCTTTATTTGAAATGTTAAGCACTGACTCAGTGTCCCTCTCACCATCCTCTGTTTGCTTCCTTCCTTTCTGAAGAAAGCACATTCTAACACTAAACTATTATGCAACTGAAGGCTATAATTTTTTAATTTTTTTTTTAAGTAAACTCTACACCCAACATGGGGCTTAAACTCACAACTCCAAAATCAAGGGTCATATGCTCTACCAACTGAGCTAGCCAGGCATCCCCTGATGCATACAATCTTAAAGCTGATTAATTAGTTCATATTTTCTTAAGAATGAAACTGTTACAGGTGGACCTCTTATGTAGAAGTAAAAAAAATACTCAAAAGAGGGCAACTTAGGTTATAGAAACTGTGTGCCTAGTGAGAAGTTTCTACTTAAGTGACCACTTTGGAAAAGAGGCACAGGAGTGGCTGACAATCCCAAGGAAATGTAGATCCATTTGGGTTGAGAGTGTGGTTGCAGATATAATTTTGAATATCTGTATTATGAGTCAGTAGAGCAAATACAAAGACACATCCACACTCTGTATGGAATTAAGGGGACAAGCAATTCGTTTTCCTAAATCTGTGAATAGAACCTATAATGCATCAGAAATAGCAAATTTATAAACACAAAATTGACAGAAATATATAAAACTTTTCCAGTGGTTCACTTCTGAATATATTATAAGATATGACAGAACACAGTAAATTTCATGTCATTTTATTCACTAAAGGAAGTGCTATGTTTATAAATCCTAGAATATCATCAAACTGTGTTTTGAACTTCATCTCTTCTTGAACTAGAATGTTAAAAGATTATGTATTTTCTTGAAGAAAATGTTCATCCACTTGCTAATAATGATGCTGAAGGAATGGAAATGTAATTTCTAGAAATTACTTACTGCTTTTTAAAGTTTTATAGTTCATGAACAGGGATACTGAAAATTGAAGTTTGATTTAATATTTAGTGGAAAGAAGAGAGCTTATTATTTATATCTCTGGTAATGTTATTTGAGGTTTCTGTTACCAAACTTCATGAAATATATTTTGTAAAAATGATTCCTAAATCAGGTTTAGAGTGGGGGAAAAAAAGATTCACTGGAAGAAATTAGATCTCTAACACTATAGCTGACCTAAACAAGTTGGAAAGTGTTCTCAAAGAGTTTTGTTTCATTTTCCCATCAATAAAGAGAGTGATAATAACTCTTAATAATTAATTGCACAGGAGTCTTGCAATAATTAATGCTTTAAAGTACTTTGAAGATGAAAACAATTTTATAGGCTTCAGTATTAAAGGTAAATTTTTATGGTAAGTATTATCCAACCAAAGACATGCATTTGGTCTCCTCAATTTATTTTTTAGTGCTTCATTTGGATCCTTATGTTAATTAGGAACTTAAAAAATAACACTTAAGAAAAGGATGCGAAATCTTGTTTTGGATCTTGATGTTAGACTGTGAAATCATATGTAACTTGCTTTTATGAATTTTGTTTTTCTCATATTCATAAGCCTGTCGTATCTCAGCAAGTGAGCAAGTATTATTCCCAGTTCCCTATTACAAAAACATATCTGTCATGTCAGAATTTCTAAGATTTATCTTTTTCTAAAGCCCTTCACTTAATGTAAAGACAAGGTAATTATATGATGGCAATTCTGCATATGAAAAAACATTATTAATTCATTTAAAAATATTTATTGAACATATGCTATAGCCTATGAAAGCTATGTCACCAGGTACGTTGGGAAATATAGAATGTTTCATTCTCATGGCATTTTAATCTACTGAAAGAATTCAAGTAATTAAATTTAAGGTGGAAAGTGATAGGTTAAAATTCAGTATTATAATGGCTGTGAAAAGGGAAGACATCATATATGGCTTCAGGAAACACAAAATTTCTGTAAAGGTAATATCTTAGAAATGCCTTTATATTTAATAAGAGGAGTAATAGCAGTGGTTCTTAACAAAGAACCTGGCACCTCCTCTCCCCCTCCACCCCATTCCCCTGAGATATTTAGCAATATTTGGAGACAGTTTTGGTTGTCACAGCAGGGAAAATGCTACTGGTATGTAATAGAATGCTGCTAAATATCCTACAATGCACAAGACAGCCCTCTGTGACAAAGAATTATATGACCTTAGTGTCAATAGGGCCAAACTTGAGAAATTCTGCTCATGATAGAGAACTACAAAGCTACCAGATGGAAAAAGTATAGGATATGTATTGGGAATAGAGAAATAGAGCTAGATAGTATTGAAAATGAAAATGAATACTTTCACTTACTCATTCAGTAAATATTTTTATCTCAGGCAACGTGGACAAAGAGATGCAGGCAGAATTCCTGCTCTGCAGTTTACGGCATAGCTGGAGAGAGTCAGGTAAACCAGCCAATGCATGGTCAGTGAATCTTTGCCTGGTGATTGCTATGAAACACCAATTCTAAGTGTGTTTTTTGAAAGAGTTCCATTAAGAATGAAGTTCTGAAAAGACTGTGTACTACATCCTTCTGCATACCTTGGGACTACATAAAAGGGGTATATATCTCTCTCTCTGTCTCAGTCTCTCTCTATATATCTGATTGGCTTTATCTCAACCAGCAGTTATTTTGTTATTGCACCTTTTCTCTCTTTTTCTATAACAACTATTAGCAACCTATGACGCGCTGGCGCACTTTCACCGGTTGGCTTCCAGATTCACTCTCCACTCCTCTATACTCTTTGATGCCCAGGGTGCTGACCTTTGTGGATTTCATGCTTGAGAGTCCCTGTGTTTGGCTCAACTGGGACATTTGCAACCACAGGAGAGGAGAGTGAGAGGAAAGAATGGTTAGGATGTGTCTTCCTCGACTTCCTCTTCCAAGAAACCAGATCACCACAGATTTTCTACATCCTTAACTCCTATCAAATGGCCTTTCTCATAGAGCCACCCTGTCTGGGTTCTTGGAACTGTTCCCTCTCTTTACCCCTTCAGACTGGCAATGCTTTACCCCTAGGGCTGGCAATGCTCCATACCTTGTAGAAGCCTTATGATTCTTTACGAGCCTGTCTACTTATTAAAAAGTCCTTTATTAAGTCCTCCTCAAATTACCCATCTAGGACATCATTGTTATGTCTGGAACACGTAACTTAGAAAATGTTCATGTGGTAGCTGCGTAGCAGCTGCCTAAGGTCTGCATAGCAAGGAGTCCAGCAAAGTTTAAATTTTGTATCATGACCCATGAGAAGCTATTGAAGAATTTACCTCTTTATTTGTTGGCTTATTTTTAATGTGGCACAGCTCAGGGGCTTGGCTGTTCCACAGAACCATTTTGATATTGTCTATGTAATTCTACTTTTGCTATATTTGGTTTTAGAAAAAATTTAAGGTTTTGAAAAGTGATGTGAGCTCCAAAAAGCTTGGCTTTATTCTAGTGGATGTATTGCAAAGGAGAGAAGGAGTTACTGAGGCGAGGAGAGCAACAGAGATACACAGTCAATACCGAGTAATTAATATTTTATTCCTCTAGTTTCCCTTTCCTTTTTTAATTCTCAGGAAATAAAGATAGTACTTTAAAAAGTCAAGATAAGGACTCAGTGTTAACATGGATAGGGAAGGCAAGAATGAACAAGTGAGCATGTTAGCATAGTTTGCTTATTGGATAGGTAGTGCAGAATGCTGATGTAGGATAAGTAGGGAAAGGTGGTAATGAAAATTTAAAACATGATGCAAAGAAACAAACTCCTCTGAATGCCATATCTATAAGCTACCAATTGTATCTGTCTCATATGAATATTGAGGTTAGAATTTTATTGAGATGAGTTTAGGACACTGGGTCCTCACAATAATGCTTTAGGTAAGTAGAGAATCAATTAATGATGAAAGAGATTCCTAGTGTGAATTAACTGGAGAAAAAGTGATTCTTTTTGCAAGAAACTGCAACTTCAAAGGCAGCGCCTGAATAGACTGTATCAGGGACTCTGTTTCCCTCTTTTGATCTTCAAAGTGTCTCTACAGGGATGTCTGGGTGGCTCACTCAGTTAAGTGTCTGCCTTCAGCTCAGGTCATGAACCCAGTGTCCTGGGATCAAGTCCTGCAACGGGCTCCTTGCTAAGTGAGGAGCTTACTTCTACCCTCTACCTGCTGCTCCTCCTACCTGTGCTCTCTCTCTGACAAATAAATAAATAGAATCTTAAAAAAAATTTTTTTAAAGTATCTCTACATCAAGAAGAACCTATGGTAGTTTGCAAGGATTACGTGGAGAGGGACTACAAAGAGACTTAGGAAAATATTATTGTGTTAGGGTCCCACTAGGATGAGAAGTAAGTCTTTACTCTCTAGGGGTGGAGGGGAGATGTATTTAGCTGAACCAAAGGTACTCCTTGTATTTTCTTTTTTGTTCAGATAAGTTAATTTACACTTCCTGGACAATATACTTGCAAATCACTGTCATCAATTCTAGAGATACACACATGAATAAGAATATGGTCTCTGCCTTCAAGCAGCTGTTAATAATCTTTCCAACTGTGTCTCAACTGTGCTATGGGGAACCAAAGAACAGTTTATTTACCCAACTTGATAAAAGGAAGAATCCTCCTTGATTAGCATGGTGGTAGTAGCAGTAAGCTGTAAGAAAACCAAAGACCAGTATGAGTCTCAGAACAAAGTGAGTATGGTTGGTGTGATACAGTGATTTTTGCTCATCAAGGGATACTCTCTGAGGACCAACCTTGGAGCATCTCTCTCTTTTTTTTTTTTTTCCCGTTAGAGAGGGAGGTATTTCCTTTTAGTTAATGCTATGTCCTGAGGGATTATAGTTATGGTTATATAACAGAGTTACTACCAGGCCAGTGTCAAAATATTTTAGTTACAGAATTTTAAAGATTATTAACATTTTTAGTCTGAATGATATATTTGTGATTAAAATGTCTGTTTGTCACATACTTTTTTCTTGAAAGTTGAAAGCAACAACATTTTTATTGTGTATCATATCTGATATACTCAAATAAATATAATTGACCATTGAACAATGCTGTGTTAGGGACTCACTCAAGAATCCACATATAACTTGATTCCCTGAAGTCTTTACTAATAGCTTAGTGTTGACTAGAAGCCTTAACAATAACATAATTATTATATACTGTATTCTTACAATAAGGTAAGCTAGAGAAAAGAAAATGTTACTAAAAAATCATAAGAGAAAATACATTTATTGTGTAAAGTTTTGCAGGCGAGGTAAACACGCCACCAGGCAAGGTAGGCATAAGGCAAAATTTATTAAAGGCACTGTCCGGTGAAGTTTTGGGGCTCAGGAGAAGGGGAGCCAGGAAAGTTGCACCGGGAGGAGGTCGGCAGCCTTGGGCCAGGTTCCGGGACTCCAGAGAGGAGTCGGGGAAGTTGCACTGGGAGGGAGTCGGCGGGGGTTTTTAATCGGGCCAAGGCAGGGCATGGGCTCACATCCATATATGGTAAGATATTTGGTGATCCGAGGGTATGGGGTGGGGTCTCCTGATACTCCTGTTTCCTGCATAGGTATCGGGTTACCTATGGAGACGTGACCTGAGCATACATCCTTTTGGCAGGAGAGTCAAGGGTTATGGAAAGGGGGAGAGGGGGCTGGCAGATGGCGGCCTGGGTGGTTATTTCTATTGTTCCTCCTGTATTCCTGAAGCTGTCAACCCAACATATAGTACTGTATTTGTAGCAAAAATTTTGTAGTAAGCAGACCTGTGCAGTTCACACCTGTATTGTTCGACAGTCAACTGAATTTGAGGAATTGGAATTATAATTTATTTTTGAAGATAGGCATTTGATCAAGTTCTCCAAGTTCTTTTTCAGTTACTGTCTCAACCCTTCTTCCCCTCTATTCACCAGCACCACCAAACACCATCTCCCTTTCCCAGTGATGTACATATCCCCTCATATGTTAACAGCTTCATTGGAGTATAATTTACATACCACAAAATTCACCATTTAAACTGTATAATTTGGACACCTGGGTGGCTCAGTTGGTTAAACATCTGCCTTTGGCTCAGGTCATGTCTCAGGGTCCTGGGATTGAGTCCCTCATCAGGTCCTCTGCTCAGCAGGGAGTTTGCTTCTCCCTCCCTCTCCCTCTGTGTACTCCTCCTCTCTTTCTCAAATAAATAAATAAAATCATTTAAAAAATAAATAAAGTATATAATTCAATGAAGCTTGGTAAATTTATGTCATTATGCAACCATCACTACAATCTGGTTTTATAACATTTCACTTAAAAAAAAAAATTCTCTTGTATCCCTTTGTAGTTACCTCCTTCCTGCTCCTACCCCAGCCCCAATCACTGATCTTGTTCTCTGTATAATTTTGCCTATTCTAGAAATTTATTTAACTTTTAACTTAAAAATACACTGTGTACTCTTTTGTTTCTATTTTCTTCATACAGTGTTTTTGAAGTTCATCCATATTGTTTCATGTATTAATATTTTTTCCTTTAATTGCTGAGTAATGAATATACTATATTTTCCTTATCCATTGACCAATTGATAGCTATTTGGATTGGGGTTTTTTTGCCCATTATGAATTATTCTAAATAAGTATTTACAAATAATGCTTATTTATACACAAGTATTTTTGTAAATGTATATTTTCTTTTTTCTTGGGTAGACACCCAGGACTGGAATTTCTGGGTTATACAGTAAGTATGTGTTCAACTTTTTGAGAAACTACCAAACTACCATTTTTTCAAAGTATTATACCATTGTATGTCTCTACCAGCAATGTATCTCCATATGCTTACCAATTCTTGATATTGTCAGTTGTTCTAAATACTCTAGTGGATGTGCAGTGGAATCAAATTTTATTTTATCCATTGTATTTAATTGGGGGGAACAGAGGGAGAGGAAGAGAGAATCTTAAGCAGGCTCCCTATCTAGAGCAAGCCTGATGTAGGACTTGGTCTCAAAATCTTGAGATTATGACCTGAGCCCAAATTACGAGTCAGTTGCTTAACCAACTGGGCTACCCAGGTGCCCCTCACATTGTATTTTATTTTATTTATTTATTTAAAAATATTTTATTTATTTAGTTGAGAGAGAGAGAGGGCATGAGTTGGGGTGAGGGGCAGCTCGAGATAGAGAGGGAGAAGCAGACTCTCCATTGAGCAGGAGGCCTGAGGAGGTGGGGCTCAGTCCCAAGACCGTGAGATCATGATCTGAGCCAAAGTTTGATACTTAACTGACTGAGCCACCCAGGTGCCCCTGCATTGTATTTTAATATGTATTTTCCTAATGGCTACATATATTGAACTTTTTTCATGTGCTTATTGGATGTTTGCATATCTTTTTTATGAGTATCCATATACATCTTTTGCTCATCTTTAAAATAATTTGTTGTTAACTTCTAGAAAGATGGTAGAGTAGGAGGATCCTAAGGTCACCTTATCCCATGGACATGCCTACATACAACGCTACATCAGTGCATGGAGCTCAAAAAACAATGAGAAGACTGGCAGAGGAGACTTGCCACCATTAATACAGGAGAGGAGGACACATATAAAAATATAGGAGGGATGGAGATGTGATCAGGAACCAAACTGCAGGAAAGACTAACCACAAATGGGAGGGCCCCATAGGCATGGAGAAGGGAGAGGAGCAGACATATGGGGGACCTGCACTGGGAAGATGAGTTCCCATAAAATTTGGCTTTGAAACCCATACAGTTTAAGGTTAAAAATATTAGTATATGTTAAATAGCAAATATTAAAAATTAATATAGATAAATATAAAGTATATATAATATATAAAAAAATTTTATAACTGGCTTAACACCAGGTACTTAAAAAATCAGTGGCATTAGCTCTGAGAGAGCCAGAGGGTGATAGGAAATGGAGTCCTTGCCCTAAAGAGACAGTGTAATAAAAACAAACAAAACAAAACAAACAAAAAAGCCACCACCAAGACACAGCACAGAGGCCACAGTTTGAAAAGCATCTGGGGTATACTTGAAGCAAACTTATTTGCTAATCTTAGAATGTATGGTGGAGGAGCTGGAATCTTTAGGAGATTCTCCAAGAATGAAAGAGCTAACAGGGGCCTTTTTCTCTCCCCTACTTACCCCACTCTCAGCCCAGATAGTTGAACTTGAAGAAAACATTACAAACACCCTCCACCTAACTTGATAATGCTGGGTAGGAGACCCCCCAAAGCCTTTCATCTTGCAAGCAGTCCTGGTAGAGACTGTGCTACTCCAAAGTGACTCTTGCCCTGGGGAGAGGGGAAGATAACCACATTCATTGGTACACTCACAGTTACAGCAGCTGAACATTATAACTCCCAATGCAGAGAGTCCCCAGTCAATCAGTGTGTCTGCAGCCCTGGCAGGCATCTGGCATGACTCTTGGCCCCACCCACCAACAAAAGCCTCTCAGGGGACTACAGAGAGTGAATGCTTTGTGGTCCAGTATGACCATAGCCCGGGCAAATGGGCAGAAGGGAGGCATTTGATCTGATTGTTGACACCATCCAACTAAAATCCCTTGGTGGCCCCAAACTGGTCCCTTAACAGCACAGGGACCAAACCCTGAAAAAAGGCAAAGTGGGCCAATTGCTGTTCCATGGACTGAAGGCAAACAAGGCTCAGCCATAACAGTAGGGCACACACAACTGACATAAGAGATACCCCTTAAGCACTTGGTTCTGGTGAACAGGGGACATTACACCAAAGGACACCACAGGAACTCTTCTTCAAAAAGCTACTATTTTCAAGATCAGAAGATTTAACTGTTTTCCTAATACACAGGAACAATTACAGAGGGTTAGACAAAATGAGGACACAGAGAAATATGTCTCAAATGAAAGAATTTGAAGTGGCAGTCATAAAGACATTCACTGTGCCTGAGAAAAGAGTGGAGCATCCCAGTGAGACCTTCAACAAAGAGACAGAAAATATAAAAAAGAACACATTGAGATGAAGAACTCAATAACTGAAATTAAAAATGCATTAAAAAGAATCAGTAGTAGACTGGAGGAGGCAGAAGAACTGGTCAGCAAGCTAGAAGACGAGTATTGGAAAGCAACCAAGCTGAAAGACAAAAACAAACAAACAATTAAAAACCAGAAAAGAATAATAAAAAATGAGAATAGGTTAAGGGAACTCAGCAACATCAACAAGAGTAATAAAATTTGCATTATAGGGATTCCAGAAGGAGAAGAGAAAGAAAAAGGGACAGAAAATTTAATTTGAAGAAATTTTAGCTGAAAACTTCTCTAATCTGGGGACAGAAACAGACATCCAGATCCAGGAGGCAGAGAGAGTCTCCAACAAAATCATCCTAAGGTGGTCTATGCTAAGACAAATAATAATCAAAATGGCAAAATGTAGTGATAGAGAATTTTAAAAGCAGCAAGAGAAAATAGTTACATGTAGGGGAAATCCTACAGGGCTATCAGCTGATTTTTCAGCAGAAACTTTCTTGGTCAGAACAAAGTGGTATAATATATTCAAAGTGGCAAAAGGAAAAAGCCTACAAACCAAGAATACTCTACCCAGCAAGGCTATCATTCAAAATGGAAGGAAAGATAGAGTTCCCCAGACAAACAAAATTTAAAACCATTAAAACAGTCTTATAGGAAACATTAAAGGGAATTCTTTGAGGGGAAAGAAATTTTCAGGCTTAAGAAAATTAGGAAAGGAAAAGAATTCACAGGCAAATACAAACATAATAAAAGTACTAGATAAATCACTTATAAAACCAGTACAGAGGTTAAAGCACAAAAGCAGTGAAGCCAGTTATATTAATAAATATTAGTCAAGGAATTCACAATGAATGTGAAGCATGATATATGCAGAGAATTTGGATGGGTGGAGAAAAATTTTAGTGCTTTTAGAATGGGTCCAAACATAAGCAGCTATCAATTTAATATAGACTGCTAGATGTATAAGCTATTATATCCAAGCCTAATGGTAACCGACAAATGAAAAACTAGTAGTAGGTATGCAAAAAAGAAAAAAAAAGAGAGAAAAGAATCCAAGTATATCACTGAAGAAAGTCAGCAAACCACAAGTGAAGAGAGCAAGAGAAGAAAGGGATGGAGAACTGTAAAAACCATAAAACAAGTAACAAAACAGCAATAAGTACATGTCTGTCAGTAATTACTTTGAATGTAAATGGTTTAAATATTCCAATCAAAGGACATAGGGTCAAACTATGGAAAGAACCTAGATGTCCATCAACAGATGAATGGATCAAGAAGATGTGGTATATATACACAATGGAATACTATGCAGCCATCAAAAGAAATGAAATCTTGCCATTTGCGACAACATGGATGGAACTAGAGCATATCATGCTTAGCAAAATAAGTCAAGCAGAGAAAGACAATTATCATATGATCTCCCTGATATGAGGAAGTGGTGATGCAACATGGGGGCTTAAGTGGGTAGGAGAAGAATCAATGAAACAAGATGGGATTGGGAGGGAGACAAACCATAAGTGACTCTTAATCTCACAAAACAAACTGAGGGTTGCTGGGGGGAGGGAGGTAGGGAGAAGGGGGTGGGATTATGGACATTGGGGAGGGTATGTGCTTTGGTGAGTGCTGTGAAGTGTGTAAACCTGGTGATTCACAGACCTGTACCCCTGGGGATAAAAATATATGTTTATAAAAAATAAAAAATTCAAAAAAAAAATTCAAAAAAAAAAAAAGGACATAGGGTGACTAAATGGATAAAAAAGCTAGATGCATTTGTGTTTTCTCTACAAGAGATTTATTTCAGGCCTAAAGACACATGCAAACTGAAAGAGAAAGGGTGGGAAAATTCATGCAAATGAAAGCAAAAGGAAATTTGTGGTAGCAATATTTATATTGAACAAAAGAGACATTATAACAAAGCCTATAGCAAGAGACAAAAAGCACTACATAATGATAAAGGGAATAATCCAACAGGAGTATATGATAAGTGTAAATATGCACTCAACATGGGATCATCTAAATACATAAATCAAATCTTAACAGACATAAAGGGAAAAATTGACGGTAATACAATGACAGTAGGGGACTTCAATAGCATACTTACAACAATGGATATATCATCCAGAAAGAAAATCAAGGAAACAGTGGCTTTATTTTTTTATTCTCAAAGATTTCATTTATTCATTTATTTGAGAGAGAATGAGAGAGATAGAGAGTGCAAGTGAAGGGAGAAGTGGAGAGAAGGGGACAAGCAGACTCTGGGCTGAGTGTGTAGCCCAATGTGGGGCCCAATTTCATGATCCCCAGATCACGACCTGAGCCAAAACCAAGAGCTGGATGCCCAACCAACCGAGCCACCTAGGTTCCCTGAAACAGTGGCTTTAAGTGGCACATTGAATTAGACTGAGCTAACAGATATATTCAGAACTTTCCATCCAAAAACACATTGTGTAGAATACACAGTCTTTTCAAGTGCACATGAAACATTCTCCAGAACAGATCACATGTTAGGTCACAAAACAAATCTCAATAAATTAAAAAACACAGAAATCATATCATATGTCTTCTCTGACCACAATAGAATGAAACTAGAAATCAGTCACAAGGAAAAACCTGGATAGAGCATGAACACATGGAAGCTAAGTAGCATGCTGCTAAACAATGAATGAATCAACTAAGAAATCAAAGAAGAAATAAAATATATGGAGAAAAATGAAAATGAAAACCCAGTGGTGCAAAATCTTTGGGATAGTACAAATTCTGCTCTAAGAGGGAAGATGATAGTAATGCAAGAAGCAAGAAAATTCTCAAACAACAGGAAGAAATGGGATAGAGACTAAAAGAATAATAGAACAGATCAATGAAATCAGGAACTAGTTTTTTGCTGAGATAAATAAAATGGATAAACCTTCAGTTAGACCCATCAAAAAGTAGGGGACTCAAAGAAATCAGAAATTTAGGAGGAGAGGGGAGCCTGGGTGACTCAGTCAGTTAAGTGCCTGCCTTTGGCTCAGGTTATGATCTCAGGGTCCTGGGATTGAGCCCCACATTGGGCTCCCTGCTCAGCGGGGAGTCTGCTTCTCCCTCTGCCCCTTCCCCTTGTTTGTACTCTCTCCCTCTCTCTCTCAAATAAATAAAATCTTTTAAAAAAATTTTAAAAAAGATTTTATTTATTCATTTGACAGACAGAGAGGGAGCATAAGCAGGGGGAGCAGCAGACAGAGGTAGAGGGAGAAGCAGGCTTCCTGCTGAGCATGTTCCCTGTAGAGGGAACATGATGTGGGTCTCGATCGCAGGACCCTGGGGTCGTGACCTGAGCCAAAGGCAGATGTTCAACTGACTGAGCTGCACAGGCACCCCTCAAATAAATAAAATCTTTAAAAAAAAAAAAAAGAAATGTAGGAGGAGAAATGACAATTGACACGACAAAAATATAAAGGATTAAAGAGATTATGAGAAACTATATGCCAACAAATTAGACAAACTAAAAGAAAGATAAATTCTTAGAAACATATAACTTGCCAAAACCGAAGTAAGAAGAAATAGGAAATTTGAACAGACTGATTACTAGCAGTTACATTGAATCATTAATGAGAAAAACTCCCAATAAATAAAAGTCCAGGACTAGGGGACTTCGCAAGTGAAATTCTACTGA
Source organism: Mustela putorius furo (assembly GCF_011764305.1). Classification (NCBI taxonomy): domain Eukaryota; kingdom Metazoa; phylum Chordata; class Mammalia; order Carnivora; family Mustelidae; genus Mustela; species Mustela putorius. The sequence continues at coordinate 24,695,248 of NW_025422015.1, read as the reverse complement.
GGAAGAGTTAATACCTATTCTTCTCAATTAAAAAAAAAAAAATAGAAGAGGAAGGAGACCTTCCAAATTCTTTTTTTTTTTTTTTAAGATTTTTAATTTATTTATTTGACAGACAGAGATCACAAGTAGGCAGAGAGGCAGGCAGAGAGAGGAAGGGAAGGAGGCTCTCTGCTGAGCAGAGAGCCGGATGCGGGGCTCAATCCCAGGACCTTGGGATCACAACTCGAGCTGAAGGCAGAGGCTTTAACCCACTGAGCCACCCAGGCACCCCGAGCTTCCAAATTCTTTAGACAAGACCAGCATTATCCTCATACCAGAACCAGATAAAAAACAGTACAGAAAATAGTAAGTACAGGTCAACATCTCTGATGAACACAGATGCAAATATCCCTAACAAAATATTGGCAAACAGAATCCAACAATACATAAAAAAAAAATCATTCATCATGATCAAGTGGGATTTTGAAATCCCACTTGATGCAAGGTAATTCAATATTTGCAAATCAATTAGTGTGATACATCACATTAACAAGAGACATGATAAAAATGATATGATCATCTCAGTTGATGCAGAAAAAGCATTTGACAAAGTACAACATCCATTCATGGTAACAACTCTCAGCAAGGTAGGTTTAGAGGAAACATACCTCAATATGATAAAGGCCATATATGTGAAACTCAACTAACATCATACTCAGTGGTGAAAAACCAAAAATTTTCAAAATCAAGAAAAAGATAAGGATATTCACTCTCACCATTTTATTCAGTATTATATGGGATGCCCTCACCACAGCAGTCAGACCAGAAAAAGAAATAAAAGGCATCCAAATTGGTAAAGAAGAAGTAAAACTTTTACTATTTGATAGTATAAATAGAAAACTCTAAATATTCCACCAAAAAACTACTAGAACTATAATTCAATTCAGTAGAGTTGCAGGATACAAAATTAATATTAATAAATCTGTTGTATTTATATACACCAATAATGAAATAGCAGAAAGAGAAACTAAGAAAGCAATCCTATTTAAAATTGCATCTAGAAGAAGAAAATGTTTAGGAATAAACTTAACCAAGGAGGTGAATGACCTTTAGTCCCCAAACTGTAAAATACTCGTGAAAGAAATTTAAGATGACCCCCAAAATGGAAAGAAATTCTGTACTAATGGACCAAAAGTGCCAACATTGTTAAAATGTTTGTATTAACCAAAGCAATCTACAGATTTAATGCAATTCCCATCAAAATACCAACATTTTTCACAAAACTAGAACAAAGAATCCTAAAATTTGTAAAGCACAAAAGACCTTGAGTACCCAAAGCAAACTTTAAAAAGAGGAACAAAGTTGAAGGTATTGCAGTTTCAGATGTCGAGATATACTACAAAGTTGCAGTAATGAAAACGGCATGGTACTGGAATAAAAATACACACAGACACATCAAAAGAACAGAATAGAATCCAGAAATAAACCCACCTGTTTACGGTCAGTCTATGGCAAAAGAGGCAAGAATACACAATGAGAAAGACTGTCTCTTCAACAAAGGGTGTTGGGAAAACGGGGTACCTCTATGCCAAATAATAAAACTGGACATCTTTCTTATACCATACACAAAAATAAACTCAAAGTGGATCAAAGTGGATTAAAGAGACTCCTAGAAGAAAGCATAGGCAGCCTGTGGCTTGTCTTTTTCTTTTCTTAAGGGTGCCTTTAAAGCCCTGTTATGTTAATATGTGTATCTATAAGCAATATATGGAGGGATAATTTGGCCTTTTTGGTTTTGTTAAGTTAGAACCTGAATCTACATCCATTTTAGCATCTCAATTATTTCACTCCTCATTACCTTACAGAAACTCTTCTCCTGGTCCTAATTCATTATTTTTAATGACTGTATGCCATTCTTTGGTATGCATTCCTTTATTGATGAGCTTTCAATTTATTTTTTTCTCCACAATAGGTTTATTTTTTTCCTCCACAATAGCCAGTGAAGCCACAGCCATATTCATATCTGTATATGTATATTCTGAGAAGTTGTGCCTTTCTTTCTATAACTTGGAGCTCAGGAGTTCGAAATTTGTCTCAAAGACAGTAGATAATTTTTATTTTGATAGATATTGCTGAATTGATTTCTGAAAAGGATATGATAAATTCACTTTTCTACTAGGTGGTTGAGCATCCTTTATCCCCTATTCACATGAGTCAGGAAGATGTCCATTTAAAAATGTTTGCCAGTCAGAAAAGTAAAATATGCCTGGACATTTGAATTTCTATGATGACTATGAAATTTGGGCATTTAAAAAAAAAGATTTTATTTATTTATTTGACAGAGAGAGCTCACAGTAGACAGAGAGGCAGGTGGGGGGTGGGTTGGGGAGCAGGCTCCCTGCTGAGCAGAGAGCCCAATGAGGGACTTGATCCCAGGACCCCAAGATCATGACCCAAGCTGAAGGCATCGGCTTAACCCACTGAGCCACCCAGGCACCCAAATTTGGGCATTTTTCATGTCTGCTGTTTGTCTGGATTTGTTCACCTTTTAACTTCTATTTAAACCTTCGTGCATATTTCCATTGGTTGTTTGCCTTATTCTTTTCAGAATAAGTGTGTTTGGATATTACACATATTATTTTTTACCATTTTAATTACAAATATCTCTTCCAGTCATATTGTCTGACTATTGGTTTTGCTTTTGGTGTTCCTGGCTGTAAGAATTTTTAAATTTTATAGCTCTTGGTCTTGCTTAAGAAAATCTTCATCTCTACACTCATGTAGTTCCTTAAAATACTTGTATTCTCTCATAATACATTTTTAAAATCTTTTTCTAATATTTTGAGGTGGGTAGTAAGTTCCTTTATTTGTGCATTTCTCCTTTAATAATAAAGTAGTGCCATGGAAGTAGTGACATCCCACGAGGAGATGCTTAGAGCATAGACCTTGGTTTCTGAAAACCACTGACTTCTGGAAGGAACAAAAGGCCCTTGGTGAAATGTCTGATTATAGATTGTGACCAGGAAAATACAATCAAGTCCTGATTATTGTATGGTATAATAAAGTGAGAAGTTGTTCAGAAACTAATGAGCTCATATCAAAAGACGGGAATCACATTGAAGTCTCTCCCACTGATCTAATTTGAAAAAAAAAAAAAGAGAGAACAAATAGCAATGATCATAAATGATTATAAAATATTTGAATAAAAAATTTCCATGAGTCAATAGATATATTCCAAAAAAGAAAGAAAAGACACAGAGAGAGAAACTAATATAGGGGGAAAAAGGTAGATTTAAAAAGCACCAAAATGGTATCTGATTTAAGCAGAAAGATCAAGGGAAGCGAAAACCTGTGGCCCATAGATAGTTGGGGAGGACGATAGTTTCTCAGTGATAAAGTATCACTCCATAGGTTTCTCACTAATTATGAAGGGGAAAATGTACCTTTATTATAGAAAGATCTGGCTGTCACTATTCCATCCAAGTAGGCAGTCTTAGCATTTGCTAATTATAGGACCACTTGACAGTTTCGATTTCTTCTGCTATGCAATGTAAAGTATATAAATCATTACTAATACAGTAGTCTTGACAAAAATATTTCTTCTGAATAAAGCACATGCTTAACTTATAGTTTACAATTATTGGAATTAGAGAAACAAGTTAAATGCATCATTTTGAAATAATTAGATAAATCCATAATTTGGGACATTCTCAAAGCCAACTGTCTGGACTTTGTAAGAAAGTCAAAGTCAAGAAAAAAGAAAAATTGCTCCCTAAAAGAGTAGGAAGACTCTCTGGATTAAAAGTGATTTCAGATCTTGCCATTTGCAATGACGTGGATGGAACTAAAGGGTATTATGCTTAGCGAAATAAGTCAATCAGAGAAAGACAATTATATGATCTCCCTGATATGAGGAAGTTGATATGCAATGTTGGGGGTTTGGAGGGTAGGAAAAGAGTAAATGAAACAAGACTGGATCTGGGAAGGGGGGAGAGAAACCATGAGAGATTCTTTTGTTTTTTTTTTTTTTTAAAGATTTTATTTATTTATCTATCAGAGAGAGGTGGGGGGGGGAGAGAGCTAGTACAGGCAGACAGAATGGCAGGCAGAGGCAGAGGGAGAAGCAGGCTCCCCGCTGAGCAAGGAGCCCGATGTGGGACTCGATCCCAGGACGCTGAGATCATGACCTGAGCCGAAGGCAGCTGCTTAACCAACTGAGCCACCCAGGTGTCCCCCATGAGAATTCTTAATCTCATAAAAGAAACCGAAGGTTGCCAGGGGAAAGGGGGTAAAGAGAGGGTGGTGGGGTTATGAACACTGGGGAAGGTACATGCTATGGTGAGTGTTGTGAAGTGTGTAAACCTGGCGATTCACAGATCTGTACCCCTTCGGCTAATAATACATTATGTATTAATAAGAAAAAATCAAAAAATTATAAAAAAATAAAAAATAAAAGTGATTTCAGAGACATAAGAATCTTTCTTGCAATATATGAATTTTTAAATGGATATTGGAGTTTAAAAAAAACGAAATATTTTTTAAGTGTAATTGGGGAAATCTGGGTAACAACCTAATGAGATGACATTGAAATTATTAGTTTTTTCCATTGTGATAGTAGAAGCACGTTCTTATTAGGGTATGTGAGCTGAAATGTTTTAAACGTAGGTTTTACAAAATGTACAAAAAAGAGGGTTTTAAATGCTGCCAAAGTCTTCATATAGAATGAAAATCTTTTAAGTACTACTTACTATTCTTCATTATGCCACCTGGTGCTCAACAACAACAACAAAATACTGTTTTTGTTACCAACAAAATAACTAAACATATACATATAAGAGAGAATTATTTTAAAAAATTGGTTATCCTGATACTATTATATTATATGCTGCTATGGCACACACTACTTAAAATGCATGAGTCTTTCTAACACATATGTCTAGATAGAAGTCAGGCAAGTCAGCTGTTTTCTACCATTTAGATGTCATTATGTTGCAATCACTTAAATAAAGATTTATTTGCATAATCTGCAAAAATAATTTATTCTAAAATGTTTCTTGAAGTGTGTGTATATATATACACACATACACACAGACACAGGATGTGTTTTATATAAGTATGTGTATTATGTAATATATATCATATTTTTATAAAAGAATATGGTCTGAAAATGTACTTGAATTTGCTATTTTGTACCTGATATGCATTGCAGGAATTTCAAGGATATAAAAAAATATATATATTATCTTGAGTAACTCCCTCCACTTCTTACTCTATCTTTCCTTTGGCAAAAAGAACCATCTGATGGCAAGTGGCAAGTGTGGAATACCATTGCTCCATATTGCTGGTTGTTAAAAGTCACTCACCCATGTGGACTCTATCTTTGCAACACACTAAGTGTTTGAAGTATCCTGCGTCCAGCTGTCTGGGTAGGATTGTCTATTCCCATAGATTTAAATTATCCTTTGGAGGGGTGTCTCAAAACCTGCAGTTAGGTGTGAGCATCAGGAAGCCCATGGAGTTATATGTTTAAAATGAATCCTCTAATCTAGCATTGCAAACAGCAATGCTGGTATTTTGATATTCATCTCTTTGATACCTTCTTCTATTTCTGAATTGTTTAGCTCTTGAAGAGAGAGAGAAAATTTAATTTAGTGCCCACACCACAATGTTCAACACTTAGTAGTGCATAGATATTGTGTATTTTAAGCATGTATGATCATAGCCAAAGGGAAGCCAGAATAGTGCTGTTTATTTGCATTTTAATTTGACTCCAGAATTGTTTATGTTAGGCCCTTTGGTCCAATGCTAATTTAAATCACTTTCAATAGACATTAATTTCTTCCCTTGGTGCTTTACAACCCTAAATAATAAAAGAGATCATAATTTACTTTCAAGTCCATATTTATTCTACAGGTATGATTTTTTAGCTTCATGAGGGCTTGGAAGACTGATAAATGGTAGCAATATGGTAGTTTTAGAAACATTTGGATGAGAACTTAGTTTTAAATCCCAGTTCTGCCTTAGAGCGATTCTGTGAGTAGGTTATGTTTACTTCATCTCTATATCTCAGTTTACTTATATGTAAAATAAGAATTGTAGTAGTATATACCTCATAGAGTAGTTGGAAGGATTAAATGAACTAAGGCATGTGCAGTGCTGACTGTGTAAGTGCCCTATAATCCTAAAGAATTTTGCACCTATTGGGGTGCCTACGTGGCTCAGTTGGTTAAGTGTCTGCCTTTGGCTAAGGTCATGGTCCCAGTGTCCTGGGATTGAGCCCCACATCAGGCTCCTGGCTCAGCAGGGAGTCTGCTTCTTCCTCTCCCTCAGCCTCTCCCCTTGCTCATGCTCTCTCTCTCTCTCTCTCTGTCTGTCTCTGTCTCAAATAAATAAATAAAATCCTTAAAAAATTGTTTAAAAATATGTAGCACCTGTTATGCACACATATTTGATAAGTAGCTAAAGAAGTGGTTGGGAAAGTTGGGAGTTCATTCTTGCTATAATTGCGGTGAATGATGGTCCATTTTCAAAGCTTATGATGAAACCTGAGGATAGACTTATTCTAAAATCAGGACAGGCAACAGTCATGATCTTTATCCTAGAGAACTGAAAACAAGTAGAACGACACTCTGTAAAAGATAAAGACATCAAAATAACAAGGACAGATTTCTGTGAAGAAGGAAAAAGAGAAGAGTTAAATGATCAGTTATGGGTGAGGGGAAAAGTTCAAAAGAAGAAATCTCCAAAAAAGGAACTAAAATAAAAAAGTGATTATTCTGAATTGATCCAACCACCAATATGCTAATTGAATAGCATCTGAAAGACTGCAAATTGAAGTATGTGTTTTTTCTGACCATTATTTACATAGACATTTCTCAACTTAATGGGAGCAACAATAGGCAACTGGAAAATGTCAATTAGCCAGCATGCCCAGCTGGATCTTCCTTGATGTTCATGATGAAAGCTTCGTCTATGGAGAGACTTTATATTTTATTCTAGATACCAGACTGATGACAGAGATAAGACATGCATATTCTTTGGAGTTTGTAGTTTCCTATATAATTATTATTATGATAATAATTATTATTATTCTTTGATTGGTACTTCTTAGATTTGGAGAGAAAAAGTTTGGTGAGAAAAACATTAAGGTGCACATGTATTAAGATTCAGCTGCTAACTTTCATATTTAAAAAATGATTCTTTACATTTAAGCTATATTCCTTCAGGTGTGATCTGTTGTATCTATAGCATCATTAGTAGTATTTAAATGTCTCTAGGCCTGACAGTTCACTTGGACTAATGCAGAGCACAATGAGCAGTAGTTTCTAAGAAGTTAGTAATTTACATAGCAAATTTGCTTAATTTTAGTTTATAATAATCTAACATTTGGGAAAGATTAATTTATTTGGATATTATAATGACATTTCTTAGGAAAACATGCTTATTTTTGGAGACATAAGGATGCGATATACAGGAGTCTGATATATATAACCATGGATGGAGTTAACATTGAAAGTTTTAAGTACTTTTTTTTCAGAATTGGGATTTCTATTTTCTTTCTCTGTAGCAAGCTAACCTTGAGATATGTGTGAAAAGTAAAGGGTGGTTGGCAAAATATGTTATAATGTGAAGGGAAATCTGATGAAAGTATAATTGATTCAGGGATCTTTTTGTTGAACAAATGAAACCAAAGATTTTTTTCCCCCAATATCACAAACTAATTGCATTTCTTTCTGATTTCCTTGGAGACACACATAGAATAAAATGTAATAAATACTGCACTTGTGTGTTTACTTACCAGAATGTTCTCCTCAGAAAAAGTAATGATACCCTTTCATTGACATCATCCAAGTGATAATATACTTTTGTTTCTATCATTGGAGTAATAATAACCTTTCAACCACATCACCACACAGTGCTTCTTTCTTTTATTGTACATAATGCATAAAAATAAAAAGCCTATATTATTTCTTAAGGAGAAAGATTGTTATTTAAATAAATTCACAGACATCTAAAAACTATAGTTCCTTTTTAACAAGTACTAAAATTTCTATAGATACTTGTAACTTTGTACAAGAATTTGTACAATACTCTTTCAATTATCACATTGTGCTTCAGATCTCTGCTATTACACATCTCAAAAATATGACTTAAAATGAGTTTTAGTTGTTTATATCAAAATTATAAGGAACTGGATTTTTTTTGACCAAATACTTTTTAAACTGTTTCAAAGTCTGACTCGCATGAAATATTATTGATAAGTAAATTGTAGGTTACTAGAAGACAGATATCATGTCCAAGTTTTATGTTGATGGGTAAATTCAATGTAATTTGATAAGGGTTGACACTACACATAGTGAAAATTTTAAATTTTCTTTTAGGTTGTTTTAATCACTTAAATTAACTCATAGTTTTAAGGTAAAACAATATGTGTCTAATGGAGTCCTTTATGAGTTGATGCCTATCATAATAAATTGTATACAGTATAAAGTAAATTATAACTTTGATATCTTTACTTAGTATTTCTTAAGAATAAACAAATTCTTTCTGGTTTTGCTGAATTTTGCTTAACTTTATCATAAATTATAAAACTGTGATTTTTCATGGATGAAGGAAACTCATATAGCATTACTCTATATAATAAGAAAAGCAAACTACATATTAAATACTTCAAATAAAAAACTCTTTTTAATAGTCATAAACTAAACAGAATGCTTCCTCATGCAGGCAAGAAACTCAGAAAACAGGCTAAGGGAACTTTATAGCAATTAGTTTTAAAAATTTACGTTATTAAATATATGTTTAATAAATAGGTGCCCGTTTCTGGTCTTAGTCTATACCCTAACATGCTGCATCTGAGCTGGATAACACTGGTTTGAAGGCACATTTACAAATGGAGGACAGCTATATTACCATCATTTCTGGATTTCTGCTACTGCAAATACTCTCTGGGTTAAAGTCTAAATTGCCTGTTGGATTTCATTGGAAGAAAGGTAACCCAGCTAAAGCTTTTTCCAAAATTCATATTTATTTAGGAGAGCAAGAAAATAACCTCAAGACTGTTTTTAGTTGTTTTAGAGGTCAGCTTTTGGTGTTCTTTTGGAAGCAGAAGGATTGTTCACCACATTGGTGCTATTAGTGCTGCAATGACAGTGTTATTTATTTGGTGTGACTTAACATGCCAGGTCCCTTTTGGGGACTACTAAAAGTGATGTGTTATTTTCAGCAGTGATTAACATTTTTTTTTTTTTGGTAGTAGCTTTATTGACATAGAATTCACCCACTTACGGTGTAAAATGCAACGTCTTCTACATATTCAGAGTACGTAACCATTGCTGCAATTAATTTTAGAACATTTTCATCACCCCAGAAGGAAATCCCCTTCTCCTTTACTTCCTACTTCCTCTCAGCTACCGTCCTACTGCCCCAGTTTTAGGCGACTACTAATTTACCTACTTTCTTTATGGATTTGCCTATTCTGGACATTTCAAAATCACAATCAGATAATCAATCAACCAATTTGTGATTGGTTTCTTTCTCTTAGCATAATGTTTTCAAGGTCATCCACATTGTAGTATGTATCAATACTTCATTGCTTTTTTAAAAAATTATTTTCAAATTTTTTCCAAAGTTCTCACATATTTATTAATGAACCAACCCACTGGTGCAGAAACATAGTAATATAGAAAAATCATTTCCCCAATAAAACATATCAATTGTTCAGGTAGTAGTGATATTTATAGAGTGATAGGATATAAGCACTTGACCTTCATGAAGCATCAGTATATATGTGTGCCATTTCATGTGTGAGCCCTTATAGACCCAGCTTGGTTCTTATCCAATGCCTCTTTCTGGAGTTGTGACTGATTTTACTATAGCTTTTCATCTAAATCTATTGAGGAATGGGGTGGTTCTATTTTTGTTTCTTGGCCAGAAATCATTTGACCCTGAAAGTCTTTTGAGAAGACATGGCAAAGAACAGTCAATTTCACACACTATGTTGGCAGAGAAAAGGTTTAATGCCTTTTTATACCAAATAAGATTTTCTTATACAGGTTTACATATTATTGTTCATCAGTTGAAGGGCAGTTAAGTTGTTTCCATCCTTTGTCTATTATGAATAATGTTGCTATGAGCATTCCTGTACAGTTTTTAAGTGGGTATATATTTTTACTTAAGAGTGGAATTGCTAGATTATATGGTAACTCTATGAATAATCATTTGAGGATTTGCCAGACTGTTTTCCAAAGAGGTTGTGCCATTTTATATTTCTACCAGTGGTGTATGGATGTTCTGATTTCTATGCTACCTTGCCAACACTTATATTGTCTGTCTTTTTGGTTGTGGTCATCCTAGTGTGGGTAAAGGGTATCTTATTGTGACTTTGATATGTATTGCCCTGATGATGTTGAACAACTTCTTGATGCTTTTTGGCCATTTGTATATTTTCTTGGAAAAGTATCTATTCAGGACCTTTGCTTGTTTAAGCAATTATTAGTATTTTTATTATTTTAAAAATTCTTTAGGGGCACCTGGGTGGCTCAGTGGGTAAAAGCCTCTGCCTTCGGCTCAGGTCATGGTCCCAGGGTCCTGGGATTGAGCCCCGCATTGGGCTCTCTGCTCAGCAGGGAGCCTGCTTTCCCCCCCTCTCTCTGTCTGCCTCTCTGCCTACTTGTGATCTCTGTCTGTCAAATAAATAAAAATAAAAAAAAATTCTTTATATATTATCAATTTTTCTTTCAGCAGTTTATTAAAATGAATACCTGGGGCGCCTGGGTGGCTCAGTGGGTTAGGGCTTCTGCCTTCCACTCAGGTCATGATCCCGCTTTCCTGGGATCAAGCCCAGCATAGGGCTCTCTGCTTGGCAGGGAGACTGCTTCCTTTCCTCTCTCTCTGCCTGCTACTCTGCCTACTTGTAATCCCTGTCTGTCAAATGGATAAATAATTTTAAAAAAATACCTTAAGTGGGTGTGTGTGTGTGTGTCTATTATTAGCGAAACATATATAACTTTTGGTCAACACGACATAGAGAAACTAATTTGATTTTTCTTTCAATTATTCTGGAGTCTGTTTGACTACCAAACTTTGTGGATTTTAATATGTTACCCAGAGCACAGCTTATAAAATAAAGGATGTATTGATTGGAAATTAAATTCAGAAAAATAAATTATCTGTTGTGGGTCTTAGAAAGATATAATATGAGAGAAAAAGTAAATTTTCATAGAATTATATATTTTTCTAATGCTTTAAGTTTTTTTAAGAGGAATAAAAAATTTTAGCATTTGAGCAGTCTTCTTTCAAATATTTTTCAGAATCCTTTCCTTGTATATATTATTACTTTTAGGCCATAAATTAAATTTAAAAGAACATAAGTATTTTTATATTTCAACAAAAACAATCACCTCCACTCCCCACTTCCTTATCTTCAATTGAACAAGTAAGGGAAAGAGTAAAATTCATGGTTGCCCCATTTATGTGGCTGATCTGGCCCATGTGGCCCAGATAGTATAAGCCTAACTTATATGGAAGGGCAATTAAGAACAACAGAAGCTTGGAGAGGAAACCAGCTGCCACAACTATGTCCAAGTATGAAGTATTCCTGCGTGTGTACCTGAAGGAAATGGACAAGACAGCAGAGTGGTCATGATGGGACCCAGGTTCCCTGGCATTTGAAAGAAGGGTGAAAGGTACTAATGATCCTTTCCTTTGGGTGTCTTTTCTTGGGTGAGGGATGTAGTATGAAATTCATCTTAAGTAACTGGACAAAAAGAATGTGTAGCTCAACAGATGCCTGACTTCCCTTTTATGAAAGGAAGATTATGAAAGGTAGATTATGAAAGGTATAATTGAAAGTTATTTCAACTTGCAACCTCACCAGACTGTATGAATTTCTTTTAGGACCTTGTATATTTTGATCAAATAACAAGATTTTACCATGGAAACAAAAACGAAATAGATGAAAAAACTGAACAGACTGAACTTGGTCATAAATCTGAAAATTTGGATATACACAGGGAATCAGCATTTAAAGTATAATCCCAGGGGTGCATGGGTGGCTCAGTCAATAGAGCCTCTGAGTCTTGATTTTTGCTTAGGTCATGGTCTTAGGGTTGTGGGATAGAGACCCATGTGGGTGGGGCACTGCATGCAAGAGAGTGTGCTTAGGATTTTTTCTCTCTCTCTCTGTGTCTCCCTCTGCCCCTCTCCCCATCCCACTCATATGCACGTACTCTCTTGTTCTCTAAACAAAAAATAAATTAATTAGTTAAGTATAATCTCTATTTGAAGTGGTCTTTGAAATAGAGCAGGGTATGAGTGTATGGTATAATTTGAAGATAAAATAAATTCACGTGTAACTCTTGTTCAGTGACAGATGAAATTCTAAATACTGACAAGTGCGACAAACAAGAACATGCTGACTGTAAGTCATGATCCAAGAGCTGGACATAGGGATAACACTGGTGCCTCATTTGAGTAATAGCTTTTTACACCAGGTGCCAGCAGCAGTGTCTTCTGAGCTGCTCTTTCTCCTGCCCACCCTTCTTTACTTTAGCCAATAGACATGCAAGTGGAATTTTGCTGTTTAACATACCAAGCTCTATGAAAGATGAGTCACAATCTAGTGATGTGAAGGTGGAGAAGACCATGTATTAGGCCAGGAGAGATGCAAACTGTTCATACAGAGGAAAAAAAAGCAAAAAGGAAGTAAGAAGGAAAGAAGGATTAAGATAAATAAAATCTAGGGGCACCTGGGTGGCTCAGAGGGTTAGGGCCTCTGCCTTCCGCTCGGGTCATGATCCCAGAGGCCTGGGATCGAGTCCCGCATCGGGCTCTCTGCTTGGCGGTGAGCCTGCTTCCTCCTCTCTCTCCCTGCCTGCCTCTCTGACTACTTGTGATCTCTGTCTGTCAAATAAATAAATAGATAAATCTTAAAAAAAAAAAAAAAGAGAAATAAAACCTCAAGGGCAAGAACTTTATATTTACAAATATGCTTTCCTTTAGCTGTGGCTTTTGCAAGTGTGTGCCTGTATTTTGTGGTCTTCGTAAATCATGGCTATTTAACCACAAGTTTAAAGTTATTAAATTACCAACAGCCAATCCCCTAAAACTTATGTGCATGAAAAGATGTAAAAATAAAATAAAACAAAGAAATTTCCTGTTTAAAATTTAATGCTGATGTGATTAAAAACATATATCAACAGCTTAAAGGCTATCAGACTTCATAATCAAGGAGTAGGCTTGTTATAATACAAACAAGCTTCATTGTCATTTCTGGGTGCAGATTTAATTTATTCTTATTTTTTTAAAAGCCGAAAATGGTAGGAGGTGATTCATTTATTTGGATGGAAAACTACATCTGGGTCAGAGTTAATAGCCTTCTAAAAGTAAAGTATTATTTGAGAAGGCTTGTGGGTATGCCTGGAGCTTTTTACTTTTATATCATTTGCTAATAAGCTAGTTATCTGGAAGCTATTAAATTAGAATATTTGATTTTACTGAGATTAAAAAGAAATATTGGACTCATAATAATTGGTACAGAAAGCTTCCGTTACATTCTGTGACTTTTTAAAATCCAATGTCATGGTTTGTTTCTTCTGTTACAGGGTTTTTTTGTATTGTTTTGTTTTGTTTTACTTTAGGAAATATTTCTCTATTTGTATGTAAAATAAAATAAGTATGACAATTGAATAAGATACTATTCTTAGCTGATGTTTTACAAGGCTTCAAACTTTAGAACTATGCCTGATTTAAAGAATTTCATGGTTAATATTTGTGCTGTATAAATTCACCAGTTTTTACTAGCAGGTAGTAAATTCCCAAAGTCTATCTTTGAAGGATAATTTGTTATACTCAAAGCATTTTTTCTTTTGACTCTAATGGGAACATAGGTATAGTGTAGGAAAATGTGAGACTATTTGCAAACTACTCCCAAACAAACTAAAATTGAGAAAAAAAAATTAGAAATGAGAGAAATGTCATAGCCAACACTTGTATTTGGCAAGTGTTATAAGGTTTTTAGATTGTAATTTTTAATATTTGGTTTTTCCTTTGTTTTCCTTTTTAAATTCTTCTTTCCCTTCTCAATTCTTTGTTTCTTTTCTTTTTTTATTCTATCAAAATTACTTTTTGCTACAAATAAGATATTTCCACTCTGGAAAGAATTTGGAATGTCAGTGATCTTCCATATAGTTTTGCAGGCTCAAGATGTGTGTGTGTTTGTGTGTGTGTATTAGATAAGTTTTTATTCTAAGAAAATATGAAATATAAATTTAAATTTATTATCTTTCTCTCTGTTTAACACTTTATATAACTTCTACATAGTTTGGAAATAAAGCTGCTGTAAATAGTTCAGAATCTCTGTGGTCATATTCTTTCCTTAAAATTTTATACTAGAAATCTCTTTATTGACTTATTTTAACTTGAAATATAGTCACATGTAGACCTCCCTATAATACTTTTTTTTTTTAAGATTTTCATTTATTTGAGAGAGAGAGAGAGAGCAGGGAGGAGGGGAAGAGGGAGAGGGAAAGTCAGTCTCCCCGCTGAGCAGGGAAACCCATGCAGGACTCAATCCCAGGACCCTGGGATCATGACCTGAGCCAAAGGCAGAGGCTTAACCAACTGAGCCACCCAGGTGCCCCCTATAATACCTTTCTCAAGGTTCCAGCTATGGGACTGCAAATATAAAGATATCATAATTAATTTCTCCAAGTGGTTATTAAACATAGTCTTCAAAGATCACCTTCACCGGGAGTAATTGATTTATGAATGAGATTTTTAAAATTTCACTGATGAGATTATTGCTTAGAGATCTTGGAAATCATTTTTCCACTGCAATGATATTAAAAGAATGGGACTTGGTCCAAGAATGATCCTGAAACTGGTTTATCTATCTCATAATGAAGCTGAGGTATAGAAATCTGGACCTTAACTTCAATGTATTATTTGCAAGAAAAAAAAATGGGTTGAACACTTTTGATTCTCTGCTTTACCAGGGTTCTACTCTGCCTCTGTTATCTGATTCTGACTCCTAGCCACACAACTCCATGCGGACAGAACCAGGCATTGCTCAGATCAGGCTCACCACAATTTCATGCTAATTTTAACCGAGTTCATAGCTCTTCCTTTTAAATGTGTCTCTTACTGGGTCTCTAGCTAAATATTCCCAAGAGTAGCTGCCAAGGAGGTTTTATCTTTCCCCTTATTTTTCTAATTCCATATTCCCCCTTTCCTCAGGCTTCATCCTATTCCTCACAAATGATTATTCTTCCTACTTAATCTGAAAACATTCAGAGATTCAGGGCACTTTTTCAGCTTGTCAGTTTGTGATTTGCTTCAGTTTTAGAGAAAGAGATGATTCTATTATAAAACCAACTTGGCTCTTTGTCCTTGACCTAGCTCTTTCTGTTTCAGAATGGGTATTATTCTTATAGATATTCTTTTCTAGTCTAGAATCTTACACCCTGCTTAACATACGCATTTATTCTCGCCTCCCTCTCTTGCTACTGTCTTCTTTCCTTCTTTCCCTTTATTGCAAAACATCTTCAATGTTGCTTTCATCTCTATGTGACCTTAAATTCATTTAATTGTTTTCTTTTCTTCCCATTCTATTGTCAGCTCTAACTGGCATATATTCATTCTCAATCTACTTAATTCTTTAATACATTTCACCCCTGAAAATTGCTCTTTCTCAATTTCTTTTTTTTTTAAGATTTGTTTTTTTTTAAGATTTATTTATTTATTTATTTGACAGGCAGAGATCACAAGTAGGCAGAGAGGCAGGCAGACAGAGAGAGGAGGAAGCAGGCTCCCTGCCAAGCAGAGAGCCCAATGCGGGGCTCGATCCTAGGACCCTGGGATCATGACCTGAGCCAAAGCAGAGGCTTTAACCCACTGAGCCACTCAGGTGCCCCTCTTTCTCAATTTCTAGGAAAGCTCTGCAATACTCAAATTCTTCTTCTCTTCCTATCTTTTAAATGCTGTCTTTTTCAAATATTCTTATTCACTCCTCTTCTCTTGGTATTAAATACTTACTACATGTCAGGGATCTCATATCCTCCAGGAATGCAACTCTCCCTTCTGTGTAAAATAATCTTAAAGTAACAATTGTTTCCTCTTTTCAAAGGGTTTTTGCTTAGATAATTATATTTAATCTCCAGTACAAATCTGTGCGGTAGATCTTACACTCATTTTACAGACTATAAGATTTATATTTTTCAGCTTTAAACTACCTGGCCACATTCCAAAACTTAACTAGCTATATATGGCACTTAGGCATTCAATACAAAGCAGTAACATATTCAGGATTAAAATTATAATCTTTTTCCTGTCCAGTGTCCTCCCTCCCCAACATCCCTGTTGGAATTAAAAATATAACTACTAGCCAAGTCATTTTGTTCAAAATCTGGAGTTATGTTCCCTTTCAAATAGTTGGGGCTTCCAATGGGATTAATCTGGATCATCATCTCTTCATCCCAACTATGATTCATTTCTACCCACAGGACTCCTGACATTATCTGTGGGTTTTCTGCACCAAACGGTTCTCCCATTCTCTGTGGACTCAACTGAGTGTCCTACAATCTAATTCAATTAAAACACTAAGTACCTGGAGTTAATGCAGATCTCACAGATTAAGGGCCCAGTCCCACAAGATTGTCCCTCCACTACAAATGACAATCATATGTAAAGGGTTCTCAGGTTACTCACATTTTTCTTCAACATGACTACAGATCAAAGGTTCTTACAAGTCCCTCCTCAGGTTGTTATAATGGCTCACAGAACTCAGGAAAACACTTTACTAATTATTACCAGTTTATTATGAAGGATATATGTATATATGTATGTGTGCACGTGCGCGCACACACACACACAACCCTGGCAGGAAAAACAGCAGAGAACACAGCTGCTGGTTGTTAGGTAAGAAGATGTTTACTCTTCCTCCTCCACTGTTGCTCCCATACTCCAACACCAAAGAAGAAGGTGCTATCAAGGAGGAAGTGATATTCCAGTATATAATACTCTATATTCCTGGGATATAAAGGATATTTTAAAGAATACAAATGAATGGCCAGATAAAGAGGCACACAGAGTAGGGTCCCCAAGGAGTTTGGGATGCCCCACCCTCCTGGCATGTGTATACATTCACCAATGTGGAAGTGCTCTAAACCCTTCCATTTAGAGTTTTTATGAGGACTCCATTGCATAGGTATTATTGATTAAATCATTGCCATTGGTGCTTGAATCATTTTCCAGTCCCTCATCCTTTTGAAGAGAGGTCAGGGAATGGGGCTGAAGGTAGTTTCCAACCCTCTAATCATATTGTTGGTTACTCTGGCAACCAGCCACCATTCTGAAGCTATTTAGGGGCCCACTAAGAGTCATCAAGAGTCTTTCTTCAGGGGCGCCTGGGTGGCTCAGTGGGTTAAGCCGCTGCCTTCGGCTCGGGTCATGATCTCAGGGTCTTGGGATTGAGTCCCGCATCGGGCTCTCTGCTCAGCAGGGAGCCTGCTTCTCTCTCTCTCTCTCTGCCTGCCTCTCCATCTACTTGTGATTTCTCTCTGTCAAATAAATAAATAAAATCTTTAAAAAAAAAAAAGAGTCTTTCTTCACATGAATACAGATATCATTGAAAGGGGCTTATTATAAATCACAGGATACCCCTCTCACACTAGCATTCAGGAAATTCCAAGGATTTTAGGAGCTCTGTTCCAGGAACCAGGGATGCAGAATAAAGATGTATTTCTCATTGCCCCACATGATCACAGTGGCCTTTTCTGTTACCTATCAACTCATCCTTTAAAAGCTCATTCAAACATTTATTCCTTCATGCTATCCTAACATTCCCAGGAATGGCTCATAACTCTCTTCTGTGGCACTTGTTTGCCCCCGTCCTGATATTGCTGAACAATGTGGCTGTCAGAGCTCAAGATCTTGGGTCAGCCAGGCCTGCTCCAATCCTCATGGTGCTACCTACAAGCCAGATGACTTTGTTGCAAGTCACTTAACTTTCTGAAGCTTCATTGTTCCATAGTGGTGGACAATGTCAATAATAATAATGTCTCATTTGTGTGATGTTTAAAATTATTAAATGAGATATTGCACATAGCTGGGACACCATAATTGCTCCAAAAGTTACTGGCTAACTCATCTGCTATAGCATAATATTATGAAAATATGCCCAATGTGAGATTTGAAAATCTAGTTACCAGTTTTGTACCCTTTGGCTTTATAGTACTATGACCTGGTCATGATAGCTAAACTCATAGTACTTTTATTACGGGTGCTACAAAGTGGGATGGGTTATGATGTAAATAAATATTTGTGGGATGATACCAATTTTTCTGTAAGGATATTCATAAGCTAAGATTATTGGTAAAATATAAACAATGACTAAAATGAACACTTGGACAGAGGAATCAGGTTTTATATATCTTCACATTTTGTTCATTAGATGAACAAACATCAGTTACATAAACAAACATGAATAATAGAGCAACTTATACATAAAAAGCCTTGATTGTTGATCAAATTAACCTTGATATCAGTTCTCCATTTCTCAAATACAGATACTTTCCAAATTCTGTTGATTAAGAAAAAACCTCTTATCTTTATTATTTTCCCCTGTAACCCAAAGCCACTGTCCTCATCAGGCCCTGGTCTCCTTTGAAGAATAAACTGTTAAGTACCGCCTACTTGGCTGCTTTGCCTCCAGCCTTTAACTCTATTCATCCATTCATTACCAGGATGTAGAAAAATCCTCCTTAAACACTCATTTGGCCATATCATTCCCTTGTTCAAGAACCTTCAATGGCTTGTTTTTTTCCTAGCAGAACAAAGCTAAACTTCTCCCCTGAATTTTAAAATCCTCCATCTGTTTCTGCTCTTCCTAGGCAATATTATTTTCCATTATTCCTTAACAAGCTTCCACTGCCCTACTGAGACAGGTATATTTTTTGTCTCTAGTAAACTAGGCCCTGAAGATAAAAATTTGCATAAAATATTCAGTAGCATGTTCCATATTTTTCTCTTACTTCTATGCTCCTATGCATGCCATTTAAGTCTCCTGGAATGCCTTCTTCTCTCCCATCACTTACATAAATCTACCCAAACTCTATGAGCCAACAAATGTTTTTACTTCTCTATTAATCTTCCCCCCCTTTTAAAAATAGCATTATGTAGTCTTTTAAAATAGTCTGAACTAGATGATTTAGTCACATGGTATATGAAGCCTCTGTTCCTCAGTGACTACCCATTTCTCTGCTCCCAGAGACATTTTATGTATAAATAATATTATATATGGACACCCCTCATCTCTTTTCCACTCCTCTTTTGAGTACAAATAACAAAGGGAATGTTAAAGCTGTCCCTAAAGGGGTCATATTCTAACAGAAACGTGAATGAAACAATTGAGCATGTTGGATGAAGATCTGGAGAAGGAATATCCCAGGTAAAACAAACCACAATTGTGAAGTCCTTCATGTGACAGCAAGCTTGCTGTGCTCTTGGAGAAGCAGGGTGGCCAGTGTGGTCTGCTGAGGAGACTGCAGATGAGGTCATGGGAGTGGGGCTGCCAGGGAGGTATATGGCTAAAAAAGGAGAGTGACCTAAGCCATGGTAAAGAGTTTAGCAGTTATTCTCAACTTATTGAAAATCTTTTGTAGGATTTCGAGCAGACCATGCTATGAACTATTCACATTTTAAAATGACTGTTATGGATAGTCTGTTGAGATTTGACAAGAGACAAGTACAGAAGAAGCAGGGAAGCTATTAATTGGTTTCAGCTGAAAGGAAGCTGTAAAAATACTTTCTTAAATGGGTTTTGATATTGCAAATCAACTGAAATTCCAGAAGACATTAATGACATTACTATGTATTGAAACCTAAAAGACACAGGCAAAGTGGAACTTGGGGATTAATTCATAATAATAAAAGCATCTATTTAAAGTGTTGAAAGTGAACTGAACATTTAGCTAAGCAAGAGTCAGATTAAGAAAGTAGGATAACATAATTTAGGTGGGAAGGACGGAGAAAGAAATAAGTAGGAATTAAATATAAACAAAAGAAGACTAAAAACTGGTTCCCAGAAAGGACAAGTGAGAAGGAGAAAATTGGAAAGCTTGAAGAAGACACATTAACTCCTGTTACAGGTAACTTTTGTGAGGCTTGCCCACCTTACAATTCCACCTTTTCTAGGATTGGCCTCCACCATACAGTGATCAATTCTTGGTGGCCTTGTCCGTGGCTTGTGCTGCCTTTCATTGAGCAAGGACTAGAAAACTCCCCTGGGCCATTTATGTTTTTTTCTCCCCTCCTGGAAATTTAGCATTTTTATGAGAGGTATGGGGCACTTGGCTCAGTCTGTGGAACATAACTCTTGATCTTGGGATAATGAATTTGAGCCCCATATTGGGCATAGAGTTTACTTTAAAAAACTTAAACATAAAATCTTAAAAAAAAATACAGTTTTGAGAGAGACTGAGCATTATGCTTTCCCCATTTTTATTTTCATAATCGCCTTTTTCTTTTACAAAAAAGAAAGACATATACCTCATTCAGTGATGAACTGCGCCAATGTGTAAAAACCACCAAAGTGCCAAGCAAAGTACTTCAGAAATATTAATGCTGGTTTTGAGAAAGTAAATACCTAATAATTGGATAACAAATGCTCTTGCAAATCAGGGAATTACTTTTTCATTGAACTAAACAAAATTTAAGGAAAATCTAATAGAATTTCCATTCATAAATCATTAAAAATAATTTTTAAAGATATATCAGTAAGTCATTTTTGTCATATAACCAATAATGAGTTCAAAGAAATAGATAACTTCACTGTACCAAAACTCCTTCTTAGACCAGTTAGGAATGTATGTGAATAAGTTTTCTCAGCACTTATATCTATGCAAATGAAAATAGGGATAATATGAAAGTTGAGCCCTATCTCATTTGACTAATAATAACACTCATCACTGAATTTATTAAATAATAAAATAAATAATAATAATAATAATAACATAATAACTAATAAAATGGAAAAAAATACAGAAAACCTTTAGTCTCATCCCTTTCACTAAGAAATGCAATTTTAATTAAAGTTTACATTTTATTGGGCGCCTGGGTGGCTCAGTGGGTTAAGCCACTGCCTTCGGCTCAGGTCATGATCTCAGGGTCCTGGGATCAAGTCCCACATCGGGCTCTCTGCTCAGCAGGAAGCCTGCTTCCTCCTCTCTCTCTCTGCCTGCCTCTCTGCCTACTTGTGATCTCTCTCTGTCAAATAAATAAATAAAATCTTTAAAAAAAAATAAATAAAGTTTACATTTTATGATTGGTAATTGCCCAAACTTGTAAATTTGTTGTTTAAATCAATTGAGAGCAACTAGTAATTATATGGTTATGATTAAAAAAATCATTTAACACTTAGAAACCCAGAGTCATGGGGGGCCTGGGTGGCTTAGTGGGTTAAAGCCTCTATCTTCAGCTCAGGTCATGATCTCAGGGTCCTGGGATCGAGCTCCCGCATCGGGCTCTCCACTCAGCAGAGAGCCTGCTTCCTCCTCCTTCTCTTTCTCTCTGCTTGACTCTCTGCCTACTTGTGATCTCTGTCAAATAAATAAATAAAATCTTTAAAAGAATAAAATATTTAAAAAAACCCCCAAAGTCAAAGAAAATTAAACATTAAACTTATAAGCATAGTTTTCTTGTAAAAAATATTAAAAGCTAATAGAAGATGCTTTAGCATAAAAATATATATCACCTTGGTATAAAATTTTATGGGATTAAGTGAAATAACAAAAGGGAAAAAAAGGAATAATGTAAAATGTTTTACTTAGCTTTTAAAAAAAATGGTTTGTGGCAGGTGTCATATCATGATGGTATTTAGATTTCCTGGATACCTTTTAAAGTGATAGAATGATTTCATTTTTCAAGTTCCATATTTACAGTATATACCTACAATTATCTTTTTGTAATTACTTGATTTACAATGTAAAATCTTAATTTTCAATTTAAAAACTCTTTACAAATATCACATCATGATGTTGTACACCTGAAACTAATGTTACATATCAAGTGTATCTTATAAAAACGTTTTTATGGAGATATGTAAGCCAAAGTTTGATGACCTCTCTTTTAGAGAGAAGACCTAACCCTGGAACCTATGCTACAGAGGTCCGGGGAATGCCTCTTCCTTTCACAAAGTAAGTTACATCTACAATGAAAAGAGCCTTAACAGGTGCCAGATTTTTATACTGTCCAGGCTAAGGACCTATAAACATTGAGCTTGGACCCTCAATAGGCTACTTGCTTTCTGTATATTGGACAGGTCAATATTTATTGATTCCTCAGTTTCTTTGCTGAAAGGTGAGAAAAAATACAATGCCTATCTCAAAAGCTGTTGAAGTTCTTTGTGTGATGGGTTTTGCTATCATCATGCTGGTATCAATATAGCAATTTCCACTATGTCCTGTTTTATTTTTTTAAGATTTTTTTTTTTTTAAATTTTTAAGTAATCCCACCCATCCAGCGTGGGTCTGAACTCACAACCCTGAACTAACAACATGTTACTTAGCTTGAAGGAATCCAGTGCCTGACATGCAGGAAGAATCTGAAATATCAGTGGTTAATATAATGAAAAAATGGGCTCTGATTAAGGTTAGAGAAGGGAATGTTAGAATATTTTAAATAAGTAATTGAAAAAGTAATTGTGAAAAACTGAATTAGATTTGTCTTTAAGAAAATATACTTTGCTAACTTCTACCTGTAGAAAGTAGGAAGCCTGAACAGATCAACAATTATAGAACAGACTCCTACTTGAAAAGATACTGGGATTTGATTAATTTGATAAACAAGTTCTTTTAACTTGTATAAGATGTTTATGTTTTTAAAAACTGGCTCCCAAAACAGGACAAGGTAGGAGTGGGGGTTCAGTTGATGGAGCGTTTAACTCTTGATCTTGGGGTTGTGAGTTCAGACCCACGCTGGATGGGTGGGATTACTTAAAAATTAAAAAAAAAAAATCTTAAAAAAATAAAACAGGACATAGTGGAAATTGCTATATTGATACCAGCATGATACTGATAGCAAAACCCATCACACAAAGAACTCATTTACACATGCACACAAACACAACAAATCCTACTTATAAAATATGATTTAAAAATCAAAGTTTACTTTAGGAATACAACCGTACTGACATGATAGAGAAACTGGTGTTCTCATGGGACTAAGAAAAACAGAAAGCCAAATACTTATATTGAGAACTTCTGATGTGAGAAATAGCAACATATACGATATTCCTGGATAGGAAAGCTCAATTTTCCTTAAGTTAATCCTAAAATGGAGTGTAATTCAAATACAATTTCAGTGTAATCATGATTTCAAATTTTATCTGAATTAAATTTATCAATATATGCAAAGAAATGAGCATATTTGGACCCTCTTGGTGGAAGTGCTATTTGCTACAGTATTTTGAGGAGGGTAATATGGCATTACATATATGTAGGTGAATAACGTGCACAGTCTTTGATCTAGCAGTGAGGTAGATGTTAACTGATTGGTAGGGATCTTAGTAAGGGAAGAAAGCAAATGAAAACTATGTTTAATGTCATCTCATTTTGCTAAAAATCCATATTTATATATTTAAATGTATTTGGATATACAGAGGAAAATATCTCAAAAGATACACATCCGAATGTTAACTCAGACATTGAGAACGCTTTATTACCTATTGCATACAGTTCTATAACATTAATTCTGTTTTTTGTTCTTTTTTTAACAACAAGAACACAATTTTTGATAATTGAAATAAGTCAGGTCTTGGGGAAAATCAGAGATAGGTTGACAGTGGCTATTGGATAAACATGTTACTTAGCTTGGAATTACAGTCAGAGAGATATAGATCAATAGAGATAAGTCAAAGTCAGAAAAATTAGCTTCTCACAGCCTCTTTCCATGTAGTAATTAGAGACAGATCTGTGTTAGAAACTGATTCACTCTCACTTCATGTAAACCATACTATACTTTCTGCAGTCAAATATTTAGACCTAAGTATAAGACTTCATATTGGTCTCTTTTAATGTTACCTGGTCAATTAAAACGATTCTCCTTGCCTTAATCCAGATGGTTTGGGAACTTTGGGTAAATCAAATCAACATATTTTTCTTTCTAGTTTTACGACAAAATTTATATTTATCTATATTATTGCTGAAATGGTTTCACTATGTAGAACTAAGAACAGAATATACTTGGAGTTTTAGTGTTAAAAGTCTTGTTTCTTTGGGTAATTACTTTTTGGGGATATACCATACTTTTATGGTAATTGTTTTTCAATTTTTTGAGGAGCCCCCATAACTATTTCTCACAATGGCTATACCAATTAACATTCCCACCAACAGTATCTGAGTGTTCCTTTTTTTCCATATCCTTGCCAATACTTGTTATTTCTTGTCTTTCTTGATACTAGCCATTCTGACTGATATGAGGTGACATCTCATTATGTTTTTGATTTGCTTTTCCCTGATCATTAGTGGTACTGATCATTTTTTTTTTTAAGATTTTATTTATTTATTTGACAGAGAGAGATCACAAGTAGGCAGAGAGGCAGGCAGAGAGAGAGAGGAGGAGGAACAGGCTCCCTGCTGAGCCAAGAGCCCAATGTGGGACTCGATCCCAGGATCCTGAGATCATGACCCGAGCCGAAGAGCCGAAAGCAGAGGCTTAACACGCTGAGCCACCCAGGCGATCAGTGGTACTGATCATCTTTTCATGTGTCTGTTGGTCATCTGTATGTCTTCTTTGGAAAAATATCTATCAGTTCCTCTATTCATTTTTTAATCAGATTGTTCTTTTGGTGTTGAGATGTAGAAGTTCTTTTCTATATATTGGATATTAATCCCATCAGTAGACAAATGGATGAGGAAGATGCGAGATACACATACATAATACGTATTATGTTGTTATAACAAAGGATGAGATTGTGTCATTTGTGACAACATGGATGGACCTAGAGGGTGTTATGCCAAGTGAAATAAGTCAGACAGAGAAAGACGTAGAGCATATGATTTCCCTCATATGTGGAATCTAAAAAAACTCAAATGAATAAACAAGCAAAAAGCAGAATCCGAGATAATCCAGAGAACAAACATGGTTGCCGGAAGGGAGGGTGGTGGGGGGGAATAGATAAAATGGATGAAGAGGAGTGGGAGATACAGGCTTCCATTTATGGAATAAAAAGTAGGAAATAAAAGGCAAACATAAAGAATACAGTCAGTGATAGCATTGTATGGTGACAGATGGCAGCTATACTTGTGGTGAACATAGCATAATGTATAAACTTGTCAAATCGCTATACCATACACCTGAAATTAATGTAACATTATGTGTCAACTGTACTCATATAATAAGAAAAAAATTCTTGTTTCAATTATATTTTTAAAGGAAAGTCACACTTATGCAAAACTGTGATGTCAGCCATTTACCCTTGAGATTTTCCCACATTACAGTCTTTCCTTTTGCTGCTTTACCTTCTAGTCATATGATAAAATAAAATGCTCTGTTTCCATCCAGAAGCATTGTCCTCTCCATTCTTCCCCAATTTTTCCCCATAGCTATTCCACAGCCCTTAGGTATGGACCTCACCTTCGGTCGGTCAAATTGCTCTCCCATCGATCATTGATCTACCTTTCATTTGTTTTCTTTTTTCTTTTTCCAATACAGGCAGCTGTCCTTAGTTTTCACATGGAATATGATAAACACTTTTCTTTTAACACTTTACATGTTATCTCTCCCAGGAGGTCTAAATTTGAACAAAGAATTTAACTGCAAATCTTTCCATAGAGATATTCCAAATAAAAAATAAGATCTGTATAAACCAAAGGACTTAGGAAAATAGCCTAAAACACCCCAGCAAATACTAAATTTATTTGAAGCCCCATGGTTTATAATTTAAGCATTGTTGAGTTCTACCTCATAATATATGTTTATTTTAATATGAAATTATGGCTTCAAATATAAAATAAAATGAAGCATTTATTCCACAAAATCTTTAATAAAATTGACTCACCATCCCCAAGATGTATTCTGTTAATACCATCACTTCCTTCCACACCACCTTCCCAAAGCAGAGTATTCACTACTTTCGTTTCATGTGCATTTGTGTTGGGAGTACATGTGTGTGTGTAAGTAGGGTATTATTTTGTATCATTAATTGGTAAGGAAAGATCGCCTTCCCAATGTCTCTTAGGGGCCCCCAATGCTTATGTGTAGGAGTTATATGCAAAGAAAGCAAAATATATGTTTAAGCTCCTTCCTAAGATTCTGTGCACTTTGAAAGCTGCATTTCAAAGAAGCCATTTCAGTGTCTTAGGAAATTAGTCACTGGAAGGAATTGATGCAGATTTAAAAGAAATGGAAGTTCCCAGAGAGTGCTAATGCTCTGCTAGAATGAGCTTCAGTAGGCAGGTAAATCAGT
Source organism: Mustela putorius furo (assembly GCF_011764305.1). Lineage (NCBI taxonomy): Eukaryota > Metazoa > Chordata > Mammalia > Carnivora > Mustelidae > Mustela > Mustela putorius. Next base: position 24,668,805 of record NW_025422015.1, on the reverse strand, counting down.
CATACAAAATGAAATTATGTATGCACCTATTAAAGATTACCTTCTTGCTAAATAAATGAAAAATTTTATGACAGATACATTGCTTGTAATTGAAAGTCCCTGATTGCGGGGGCATAATGACAACTGAAACTTGCGACAACCTGTTTGAATGAATTCCTTTTATAAAAATATTGAAAACACAGATTAAGAAAGGGCATTTTACTTTCTTCCAAATGTTTAAAATCACAGAGATAAAAGGAATAAAATAAATCTTTTAGTACTAAGTCATCTCAGAGAGTAGTCTTGTTTTTGTTAATACAAATACAATTCTTTCAAAGCATTATTTTAAATAATTTAGCGTGTGTGATCTAAATAATTGATAGTTATGAGTTAGATAACAGATGTTTACTGGGGAACCATTTATGTGAAACAAAAAAGGGATATCTTTTTGGATAAAGGTTAGGGGGCACGTACAGGGTAAAGTCAGAAGATGTAAGTGAAAATCAAAAGGAAAATCCACTTTGAACAAAATTGAGGGACTTTGATAAAGCTCGAGGGTTTTAAATGACTAACAGAAATAGTTTGCTGGTAGAACTGGCACTCAGAAAGCTTAAAATGCTGGCTGTGAATGTCTCGCTGAGCAGAAGGCTGTCTTTCCATGGAATCATTAGAACAAAGCAAAAGAAGGAATCTGTGTCTTAAGAATTAGTTCAAATGTGTTGGATGGCTGATGGCTGAGGTACCAGCAGTCACTGGTGATAGCTGCAATTCTCTTGTCCTTTTAAGTTCTATGGTCCATATTATATTGGCCATTTCATCACCATATTTGGTTTCCTTCTCATTCCTTGTTTTTCCCCTCATTCTTTTATTTTTTCCTTGTTAAGCCCATAGGAGTGAAGGGAAGTGGCAGAGCTGTCCTCAGCACAAACTTTGCTGAGGCAATCTTCTGTCACGTGGCACCTGAAACTCAAAAGGAGACCATTACATGTCTAACTTCTGCTTACTCTGTGCTGGTGCCAAGCCAGCTCCAGTCAAGAGCCTTTGTAAATAACGGCAATAAAACTTCTCAGCAAAGAACTTCATGGCTTTCTTACATGTTATATTTATTTCTCTAGAAACAATTCCTCCTCACTTATAAGATTTCCCTGTCCCAGCATGTCCTCTTTTCACCAAATCTTCCTCTGGTTGAGTGACAATGAGTTCACATGAGGCAGTAAGTCACCTTTGACCCCTCATTTCACTTCATTTTGTCACAAGTGACAGGTGTTTAAGTCAAACTATTTCCCTTTTTCTGCAGGACTGGTGACCTTGAGTTTGTGGAAGGTGAATTTTTCTATGCAAACACTAGTGCGGAAGTAAATGATTCTCTCAAGATTTCCTTCCTCAATACTTCACGTGGGCCTAATGCTGTGGCTTCGGTATAATTTGTCATCTTCAGTGCAGCTGGGCTTAATGTTTAGGTGAATGTTTTCCTTTTTCCTTGGTTGGTTCTCTCTTTGCTCATTCAAGTGAAGCTTGTGCCTTTTCCTTTTATTTCTTTCTTTTCTGATTCGTACACTTGCCATGAGTGAAAGGGAGTGCAGGAGGTGAATGGTTGTTTGAAAGATTTTCCTAAAGGATTTTAGTAATATCTTCAATGATAGTGATTTTATGTGTCTACAGACAGTTAAGGTAAGTGAATTAGGTATTTTGATTTGGTTTTGCCTTATAACGTGTGCTATTGAATTCTTCCCCACATCTTTGGAGCTTTCTGGTTTTACGTGAATTTGGTTTCTAAAGGCCAACACTAGGGGTCACCCTTCCTTATTTTAAGGTTTTAGTCATTGCCTAGAACCCACTGACAGCCCATTAATCTCAGAGGAAAGTAAGCAATTTTGTAAAGGAAAGGGAAACTCTTTTGGCTCTAATGTTAGTAATTTTGCTTTTTTGTTCTTCCTCTGTCATGGAGCCCAGATTTTTAACAGAGTTTTGTGAATGAGAGAATGCTATTGAGTTTTTTCCTGCAACAAATACTTTTTTGAGCAGAAGAATTAACTCAGTTGATTTGAATTAGGACCGTAGAGACAATAAACATTTTAGGCATAGTATTTAAGGTTTCACTTGAAATCATTAAACTTAAAAATGAGTTCTAAATTTGATACTTTACTTATGACAATAATTTTGCTTAATAAAACAGTAAAAATATCTTTATAAAACAAAATGAAAAATGGGAGGAGTTAGGTAATTAATGATTATGCATATCCTAACTGTAGGTTTCTAAAAATTACATAAGAATGAAATTGTAGAGAAAAGTACACACTGAATTGTATCATGTTGCTTGGTCACGCTTTCTTAAGTCTGTGTGTCTGACTGAGGGAGTACTTCCATCTACAACAATGCTAAGATTGTGTCGATTTGCAATCGGTGGTTCATAGATTCAGTTTTGAGGATAGGTCTTACAGTTTTGTTAGGAAGCTTATATCTCTCAGTACCTATTTCTTCTCAGTTGGAATATTTCACACATAATGTGACTCTAAAAAAGATTGCGTAGCATCGGAGAGAGTACTTCTTCTTCCTGGAATTTTGTTTAAATTCTTTTTTCTTTCCTTTATAACTCTTATCTCTCCCTGCTTTCCCTTACGTTTCTTCCTGGTTGTGAACTGACTCCCACTGATCTTTCATTTCAGACGTCTAGCTAATAAAGATAATATGTTCCATTATTAAATGTGTATTATGTGCTAGGCATGAAGTCTTCACATCTTTATGTTATAGGTCGAGAAGCAGAGAGGCTCAGCGGTGTAAGAGGGCTGGAAGTCAGCTCTGAACTTGGGCTGACTGACTGGCTGCAGAAAACATCTCCTAAGTTTTAGACTGTGCCAAATTTGCCCGCTGACCACAAGACTGTGTTATCAGTCACACATACAGAAATACACAAAGAGCACCTAGTGACCCAGTAGGTGGCACATATAAGATTACCTGTAACCCTCTGAAGATAGTGAGGCCATTTCAAAGAAATAATTCCAGCTGGGGGATCCTGGACCTAGTAGTGGGATGAATAGGTCAGCTAGCTATTTGAGGACAATGGAGATCACACCACACCCTAGGCTTTTTCCAAATCAACTTAGAAGAACTAGTCTGTCTGGTTCAGGTGTTGACAAGAGGGATAGCTTCCATAGCAATAACCAGGTGCAGATTCTGTTGCTTGTTTGCAGCGATGG